>NC_081323.1:26927552-27552552 GCF_026419965.1 Kogia breviceps
GGAACAAGATAATGAAGCTGAGCCCCCGATAGCCAGTCCTTTCTGGCTCTGAGTTGCTTCTATCAGGACCACTGTCACCTGCACATAATCTGCTATGACCCACCTGCTTCAGCCTGGTCTTTCTTCCTCCTCCCTGCAATGATTCTAGTGACATTTCCAGCCTGGACCCCTCTCCCAGGCCAGACTCCTGTGTCCAGCCACTGCACCCCCATCTCGCCCTGGGGCGAACGGGCCCCTCAGAGGACTGTCTTCCCGCTGCTCCCCTCACCCAGCAGGCACCCACCTCCCCTGGTTGCTGAGCCCAGAAACCTGCTGTAACCGAGCAGGACCCTGTGGGGCATTCCCGGGACAGACACCTCTATCATGTCCTCTGTTGTAACTCTTCTCTGAAGTACCCAGATAATAGTATCTGATGCACACTTCCCGAGTTGTTTTACAGATGCTAAACCCACCACCAAATGGAAGAAATTAACTACTTGATGATCATGAACACGTAGCTCCAGAGCTACTGGTGCCTAAGAATTTACAATGTTAACCATCGTTACCTCTCCATCAGCCAGAGAATTGTGCAGCAGCTGATCCCCTCACCTGGCCTTTAAAATTGCTTTGCTGAAACCCTTCAGGGAGTTCGGGGATTTTACAGCACAAGCCACCTGTCCTTGCAATGGCGTTTTTACAATTAACACTGCACTTTCCTTCACCACAGCCTGGTGTCAGTAGACTGGCTTTACCATGCATGGGCACGTGGAACCAAGTTTGCTTCGGTAACACTGCGGTCTCCAGGCTCCCACTGCCTTTGTGCCCCAGACTGTCAGCTCCTCCTCCAGAGTCTATGGCCAGTCCCCATGCTAATTCCCCTCTATGCCCACAGCCCTGGCCCAAGCCCAATCTTGGGCCTGATTCCTCCATCAGACTCTGACAAAGCTCCCCGCCCCCACGGTTCATCTCACATCCCCCCAGTGTGGTCTTTCTGAAACATAAATGTGACTGACTCCCACCTGTACTCCCCCAAGTGTTTCCCCACTTTCGCTAGGGTATCTGCTGGGAGAGACATCTGCTAAGGCCCTGAGAGTCTCCGGCATCCCCACTAGCTGCTGGATCCTGGGTTCCCTGACACTGAGCACCTCAGCAGGCCAGGTGACATGGCACAAAACCCCAGAACTGCTCACCTCAGAAGGGGGCTGACACTGCTGCTGCGTGATCAAAGAGAGCAGAGAAGGGTTCCCCAGCTTGTGTACAAACACTGCAGGAGTGGCCTCTCACTGGGCCATTGCATGGTCCCTGTGTGACTTGAGGGAAGGAGGGACCAAGGCACATATTGGTTCCTAAGCAGGATGGTGTGGGCTCAGTTGTGTCCCCCCAGATTCACATGCTGAATTCCTAACCCTCAGGACCCCAGGATGTGGCTGTATTTGAAGATGGAGTTTTTATTTTTTTAAAAAAATTATTTATTTATTTATTTTTGGTTGTGTTGTGTCTTTGTTGCTGCATGTGCACTTTCTCTAGTTGTGGCGAGCGGGGGCTACTCTTCATTGCAGTGCACGTGCTTCTCGTTGCGGTGGCTTCTCTTGTTGCGGAGCACGGGCTCTAGGCACATGGGCTTCAGTAGTTGTGGCATGTGGGCTCAGTAGTTGTGGCACGTGGGCTTAGTTGCTCTGCAGCATGTAGGATCTTCCCGGACCAGGGATCGAACCGGTTTCCCCTGCATTGGCAGGTGGATTCTTTTTTTTTTTTTTTTTTGTGGTACGCGGGCCTCTCACCGTTGTGGCCTCTCCCGTTGCGGAGCACAGGCTCCGGACGCGCAGGGGCCATGGCTCACGGGCCCAGCCGCTCTGCAGCATGTGGGATCTTCCCGGACCGGGGCACAAACCCGTGTCCCCTGCATCGGCGGGTGGATTCTTAACCACTGTGCCACCAGAGAAGTCCTGAAGATGGAGTTTTTAGAGAGGTGATCATGTTAAGTTGAGTCACCAGGCTGGATCTTAATCCAATAGGACTGATGTCCTACAAGAAGAGATTAGGACACAGTTAGGCACAGGGGGAGACCATGTGAGGACATGGGGAGAAGAGATGGCTGTCTATATGCCAAGGGGAGAGGCCTCAGGAGAAACCAGCCTGCAGACACCTTGATCTCAGACAGCATCCAGGGCTAGGAGATTGGTCTGTTGTTTAGGCTGCCCTGTCTGTGGTATTTGTTAGGGCAGCCCCGAGCGGACTCACACACAGGGTAACTCAGGTCTCAGATGGACAGAGCCCACTCTCCATTCCCCCGTACGTGAGTTACAGGAATCTCAGGAACTGAGGATGTTGTCCCCGAGGAGAGGCCCAAGATAGAAGATTTTAGGCATAACACAACTGCATTCACGTTAAACATGCCTGAACTACATTCACATGAGATGGTTTTCTCCTATGTGTACATCGGCACCTTCAGTCTGAACTGCAGACCTTTGGCTTGACCACCTCCATTGAGAGCATTAGCTTCACCTGCTGTGAACCATCTCCTATAGGATTTCCAGAACCACAAAGCATTGAAGAGCTCATGCTGATGTGTAATTTCACAGCACCCAGGGCTGTGTACTGGTGTCCGGGCAACCCTCACAGCAGAGCCACCCAGCTGCCCACCAGAACCCATTTTCCTTTCTCCTGCTCATGGTTCCCCTGCAACTCCCAGCCTTCCCACCTATTGCAGCTGGGGCGCAGTATCTCCTGTTACCAAGGGGAAGTGGTGGAGGGGGTGAGGGCCTTGGCCAGTCTGCATCCTAGGACGGAGGGCTTTGTGCCCACGTGGTGACCCCACCCTGCTGGTTGGAGCTCTCCACCTGGAAGCAGGGAGGAGAAGCAAGGGGGACAGAGCCTGGGACCTGACATGTACCTGCCCTGGACTGTTGCATGAAGGGGACAGAGACACCTTCAGCCTCAGCCCATCTGACGAGACACTTTGTTCCAGCAACGAACCTTTGCCCTAAAAGCCAAGGTGCTTTACAAACCTCTCCCCCGCTGTTACAGAAAGTAAGGCTTAATCTCATCACACTTTTCTCAAACCACAGCTCATGCTGAGACCACCGCTCAGGTGATGGTGCTTCAAAGCAGTTTCCTTGGCAACCTTGGCAAACCTGCTCGGTTTCCTTGACAACCAAGCTTCACAATCTCCCAAACTCTTCTCCTTCAAACATTCCTATTCTAGGCTTGCTGAGACTAAAGTGACAGTGCCGTCATCACACACCAGAAAGCGATTCCTCCAAGCCCGTAGTTATTGGTTACATGATGCTGTTGATGATGAAATCCCAGAAGAGCCAGCTTTGCAAGGTAACCACTCCTGGACTTGGCATTGGGCCCCTTTCCACAGACAGGATGGAGTGGCTGTTTTCATGGGCCCATTGTGGAAGAGCTCACCTTCTGATGAAGGCAGGCCTTGATCCTTTCCAGGTGATTCCAGCGTCCTCATTCTCCCCAGACCCCCACCCACATGGCTACTGTCTGTGCCAGTCTATATGGGACCTTGGTAATCTCCTAAAATGAGAGGGTTATTTCATACACAGACAATGGGTTGAGTGGTGGCCCCAAAAGATGTGTCCCCCCTGAACACATGAACAGGACCATATTTGGGGAAAGGGTCTTTGCAGAGGTAGTTAAGGATCTCGAGATGAGGTCATCTTGGGTTAGAGTGGCCCTAAAGCCAATGACAGCATCCTTATAGAGACAAAAGAGGAGAGACCCAGACACAGTGAAGAAGCCACGTGAAGACAGAGGCAGGGACGGGAAGGATACAGCCACAAGCCTGAGATGCCAGGAGCTCCCAGAAGCTGGAAAAGGCAGGAAATATCCTCCCCTGGAGCCTCTGGAGGGACCTCAGTCCTGCAACATCTTGATCTCAGGTGTCTGGTCTCCAGGACTGGGGGAGGATGAATTCCTGTTGTTTTAAACCACCCAGCTTGTGGTCATTTGTTAGAGAAGCCAAAGAGCAGTCACACAGACCCTGCTCTGTAGGATCCTGGAAGTGTGGGTCTCACTAAAGGGAGACAGAGGCTGGATTGTGGAACCCTTAGAGTCAGCACTGGACCCCCAGAAACCCTAAAGCAGTGGCTGGGCACGAGAATGTTGGCGGTCAAGTCGGAAACCCATCCCTAAGGGTGCCGGCAGCACACGGCCTCCACAAGCGGTAAGTTTTCAGTCTTGATTCAGGACCTTTGATGTCACCATTCACCTTTAATGTTACCATTCACCCTGGCAGTTACACAGATGAAAACCCTATCAGGACACTTGCTACACCGATGAGCAAGTCTCAAGCTGGTCAGAGGTGGGCAGTTTTCTCTCATGCAGCCCGCAGCTCCCCCCACCCCAAGGAGCGTCCTCATTGGAAAGCTGGTGCGGCGGCGTCTCTGAATAAACCTTAGCTGACCCCCAGGCCAGCTGCTCCTGAACTTTATCCACCCTTCACAGAGAAGCAAATCTAAATATGTGCAAGGACCTTACAGGCTAGAGGAAAGGGCTTGCAGCACGCCAGTGACAGCATGCTTACTGAGGTGGCTCCCGCAGGCCATGTAGGATGGTCCTGGCCCCGGGTGCTCTTCTGGAAGCTTTCCATTTACCTACCCGAGCTATCCCTCCTCTCCTGACCCCCACTGCCTTTTTTCTTGCTTCCTCACCTCTGCCTGGGGAGAACTTCCAATGGCAGGTATGGGTGACACATCCTCTTCCTTAGCAGGTAGCAGCCCAGCAACTCCTGTGGAAGGTCCAGCAGAGCCCCACTCAGACCGGGACAGCCACAAGGCCACGGCCCCTCCCTCCCTCCCACAAGCCCAGCCCCGCGGTGGCTGATGGAGCAGAGAGTATGGCTTCAGGTACAGCTGTGGGTGCTCTTGCTGCCCGGAGAGGGTGTCTATACGGAGCTCAACCCAGGTGCACCTGGGGAGGGCTGGCTGGCTGGGTCAGGCTGCCCAGGTCAGCCAATCCTCGCCCATCAGGGGCTTGTAATTGCAGAAAATGGGTCTTGCTGCACTGGCCAAGTCCAAGGAACAGGTGTCTTGAGGATCAGGATGGACATGGGGCTGCAGCTCTGGGTTGTTTTCTAATCATTTTATCTAGCCCACGAGTGGGAGACAATTTCTAGAAGACCCTCTCCTACTGAGAAGAACCCAGGAGTCAGGGAGAGGAGGGGTGGTGGGTGGAGATAGGAGCCCAGTGCCCCAGAGGCAGCGGAATCCTCCGGAAGACCCGGTGGAGGGAGGCGCGTGAGTGAAGCCCAGGGTCACAGACCTATCCAGGAGCTGCTGTTTGTTAGTTCAGGTCCTGCTCTGACCAACAGGTGGGCTGGGGGTACTCTGCAACGAGGGCTATGTGCATGGTTCCTGTGTGCTGAGCCTGTCGGGGTGCCTGCAAAGATGGTCCCTGTGCCCTGAGAGGGGTCTTCCCACGTGAGCCCCATGGGCTGCTGGGTGCCTGCCCACGAGAGCCCTGTGCGCTGCAAGGAGCATGTGAATGAGCGTCCTCTCCGATTCTTTCCTGAGAATATTGGGTGCGGGGGCATTCAGGCAACAGAGCAAACAGCTTGTTCTGGATGTTACTGTGGGGAAGTGGGGGCATAGCAACAGGGGCTCAGCCTTCAAAACCCGAGAACCACTCCCAGAGCAGCTCCAGAACCGCTTCTAGAATGGCAAGGAGAAGTGGGTCTTCCACCTACTAGACGTGGAGGAAAGGGGTGGGGTCTGCAGGGCTGCCCTCACCTTCAGGGACTTGCTGGGAGGCTCACAGGACTCAGCACACATTTGTGTGCTCACGGCTGAGATGGGTCACGGTGCACAGTAGGGATGCACGGGTGGGAGGTCCCCTGCTCCAGACACGTCATGACCCTTCATGCCCCCTCCTTCCCTCGAGGGTCTCTAGGGTGTCTCTTCCCCCAGCGAGGAAGGGCAGAACCATGACAGTTACCCCCACCCCCATCCCCCCGGGGAAGCTCATTAGAGACTTGGCACCCGGCTGGGGGCTGGTCACGTGGTGTTGTCTGCCCTCACCCTCCAAAATGCCAGTGCCCAGAAGGGAAGCCGGGGTTCGGCGTCAACCACATGGTTTGTGCAGACAGCACAGGTGCAGGGGGCTGCCTCTAACGGGAGGAGGGAGGGTTTAGATCTGGGCAGGGAGCTGCTCACCAGCTGCATTAGCTTCCTGGGGCAGCTGTGACAAACGGCCACAAAGCGGAGGCTTAGAACAACAGAAACCTGTCCTCTCAGTCCTGGAGACCAGACATCTCACATCAAGGTATCCCAGTGCTGCGCTCCCTCTGGAGGCTCCAGGGGAGGGTCCTTTCTGCCTCTTCCAGCTTCTGGGGGCTCCAGGCGTCCCTGGGCTTGTGACCACATCTCTCCCATCTCTGCCTCCATCTTCACCTGCTGTCTCCTCTCTGTCTCTCCTCTTGTCTCTTAGAAGGACACTGTCATTGACTTAGGGCCACCCTGATCCAGGATGACCTCATCTCCAGATCCATAACTAATTGTATCTGCAAAGACCCTGCTTCCAAATAAGGCTCCATTCTCAGATTCTGCGGGGCATGACGTGGTCGTAACTTTTGGGGGCCCCCCATCAACCCACTACAGCAGCCCAGTTCCCAACCTTGCTCAGGACAGCATCAGGCTGGTGATGTTCCGTCTTTCTGCACGGAGGCGTCTTTTGTTTCTTGTGGTGACAGTGAGGTTGGGTGGGGGCGCTGCTGGCCGACCTCCCGGTCATTCCAGGGACAATGCTGAAGTGTCCTCCCCGGGAGGGTGCGAGCATGGCCAGGGCTCCCTGTGGTCAGTACACCTCCCCACATCCCGCGGTAGGGCCACCTTTCCTGCGTCCTGGGGCAGGGTCATGCCTGTGTATACAGCAGGGCACACAGCAGTGCATGCAGCAGGCCTGATACCTGCCCTTGCCGTGGAGCTGGGGGCTTGGTGATGGTGGAACATCTGACGGGACGTGGGGCCGACCTCGGGGAGGATGTTGGGCTGAAGCGTTTGGGAGCCACTGGAGGGAACCCTCACCTGTCTGCACAGGTGGATTGAGGACAGCGACCAAGGGTGGGAAGGTGGGGGAGCCCAGGGAGGGTCCTGGGTCATCCCTGACTCTGGACGAGGGGTGTGGAGCTGGGGGTGATGGGGGTGGGGAGAAGGGGCTGATGGTTGGTCAGTGAGGAGACGGACCACCCGAGGCAGCAGGGAAGGTGAAGACTGTGCCCGACGGGAGGACGGAGAGACCAAAAGGCGGCGCTGCAGGCGCAGGTATCAGGGCTGCTCCCTGCTGTTTGGTGCCTGAGACCCGCACAGCTGGAAACCCCCGGTGTCTGGCCAGACCACAGCCGGGAAGAGAAGGGAAGCCCCGTCTACACTGCTGGAGACACCGGTGCCGGGCCTTCACCCTCCTCTTCACCCGGTGGGGAAACACGCAAATTGAAGTGCAGAGTGATGGGGCTGAGGTGGGAAATGTGGGTGCTTGGAGCCTGGAGAGGAGGGTTCCTGAGGGGGTGAGACCACAGGGAGCAGGGGAGGGACAGGGGGTGGGCAGGGGGGCAGTCAGTGAGTGTCCAGCGCTGGAGCACGTCCGTCCTCCCTCGGGCCAGCCTGCCTTTCCCAAGCCCGGGTCTTTAAACACAGGGGACCCTGGAAGAGAGTTTTCTGTCTGGCTGGTTCACTGAGGCTGGATGTTTGTGGGGACATGGGCCAGCCTGGTGGCCCCGGTGAAGACATCGTTCTCTCTGGGGGAATGAGGTGGACACTCAGTCCCCGCTCTGTGGATGCTGTAGCCCTCTGGGTGTCATGTCTCTTCTTGAGGGTCGCTGGGGCTTTATCCTCACTCCATGGGGTACGGGAGGGGAGGGATGGATTCGTCCTGGCCTAGCTGTGCCTGGGCTCCTGGGGAAGATCTCTCTGGCCCACAAATTCACAGGCCTCAGTCACCCCTGCTCAACATCACCCTCCAGGAACTCGGCATGAGGACCTGCCCTGTGAAACGGGGAGCCTGGGTCGGGGGCGCTGGTGGGTCACTTCTCAGATGACCACGCTCAGGTCTTAGGGTGGGGTGGCCTGCAGCTACTCGCCGTGGTCACCATGCCGCTGCAGCTCCTTTCTGGGGCCTGAGATGCCCCAGGGGTGGCGGGGCAAAGGTCACTGTGACAGGGACGTGTGGGCTGGGGGCCCTGGGTCCCTCCCCGAGGAGGAGTGGGGGTCATGCCAGAGGGGAGGGGCCAGTGATGGTCCTGGGTGTCAACAAGCACAGTGTCCCCCAAACCCAGGCCGGGTGTGAGTTTCCTGCGGCCCCATCACTGCACACCAGATGGGGGGCAGGGGTTGGAACAGGGGACGTTTACTCTCAGGCCCGGAGCCCTAGATCAAGGTGTTGGGGGCCCGCCCCTCCTGAGGGTTCTGGGGTCAGTTGATCCAACTCCTCTGGGATGACAGGGCATCAGGGACAGGGCCTTCCTGGGCCAGTCCTGGACTGTCTGCCTCCAGACCCAGTGTGAGGGATGCCAATCCATTTGCTACTCGGCTGTGGGGCCCTTTGTTGCAGCTGCTGAGGCTTATCCTAAGCAGGACAGCGGTCCTGGAGGGGACATTTCTTGTGTTTTCCTTGGGTCTGGCTGCTCCCAGGACCACAGGTGTCTGATGTTTCCAGCCCTCCATTCCATGGGTGACAGCCAAGCTCAGCTCCATCCCACTCTCCTCTCCGGGTGCTTTTCTGGAAAGTGATGCATGAAGATCGATGCTCCCGATTAAACGAGTCTGGAGCTGGTATCTTCCTGGGGCACCACCACTCTCTCTCAGAGATTCAGTTTGTTTTGAAATATGCTGCACTGACTGTTTTCCTGCTAATATCTGTAGATTCTAATCAAATAGCTCAGGGAACAGGCCGTCTCATGTGTGGTGTAACTTGATTATTGCTGGAAAGATGAGTTTGGAACCGACAGCTTCCCTGCTAAGCTGACAAGTGTAAAACCTTAATTTGAAAAACCAACCAAATTCCACTCACAGTGTGAAGGCAGACACTGGGACTTGGTCAAGCCTGGGCCTGAGCCTTCAATCTGGGGAGATAGATAGTTAGGACCTCACAAGAGTCTGGTCCTGTCCATGTGATTTTTATATGCCCTCCACCCGGATGGAGCCTGTGATTTTATGGGGAAAGGAATTCTAATACATATTAAATTATTAAACTTGATGATACTGTAAAAAGGTATATAGTTCATTTGTTCTTCATTTGTTTACTCTGTGTCTGCAAAACGCCTCGTAGGCTGGTTTAAAATAGAACGTTTAGTAGAAAATTTGAGGTCAGTAGGCCAGCAGATCAGGAGACAACTGCCATTTAAAAGAGAGTTTCGGCGCTTCCCTGGTGGCTCAGTGGTTAAGAATCTGCCTGCCAATGCAGGGGACACGGGTTCGAGCCCCGGTCTGGGAAGATCCCACATTCCGTGGAGCAGCTAAGCCCGTGTGCCACAACTACTGAGCCTGCGCTCTAGAGCCCACGAGCCACAACTACTGAGCCCATGTGCCACAACTACTGAAACCCGTGTGCCTAGAGCCTGTGCTCTGCAACAGGGGAAGCCACCGCAATGAGAAGCCTGTGAACCGCAATGAAGAGTAGCTCCCACTCGCTGCAATTAGAGAAAGCCCGGGTGCAGCAACAAAGACTCAATGCAGCCAAAAATAAATAAATTTTAAAAAATTATTAAAAAAAATAAAAGAAAAGAAAAGAGAGTTTCTACTCACAGTCCCGGAGGATGGGGAGGGTGCACCATGCAGGGCCTCACCACGCGGGGAGCACGGAAAGGGCAGGAGGCGGAGGAGCCTGGAGCTGTGGACGGACAGGAGCCTTCATTGCATCTCTGCGGAGGGAATGGCAGGCAGGGTGAGCAGGCTGAGGACTGGCCACTCTGAGTAACTTTATCGGCTCTGAGGTGCGGGGGCCCTGAGCAGCCTGGACCCTGACCCTGGGGTAGCAGGGCAGGTGGAGAGTGGCTTGGAGTGTGAGTCCAGTAGAGGACGTGGTTAGTTTGTATTTGAGGAGTGGGCCCTAGAAGGACTCTTCCTGGGGGAGGAGGGGACTCACAAGGCGGGCAGGAGGCCAAGTGCAGGTGACTCAGAACAGGGGAAGGGGGAACGAAGAGCCAGATCCCAGAGCCCAGGACGGATGAGGGCTCCCAGTCGGCCAGAGCACAGGCTATGGTGGCGGCAAGATGCCCATAAAGGGGTGAGGCAGGCCTCACACTGCAGCCCCTGCTCTCTGTCCCCACAGGGTGCCCTGTGTTTCATGCCTCGGCCTGGGTGGCTGCCCCCCATCACTCTCTGTTAGGGGGATGCCCATTCATTCACTCATTCATTCATCATGTATTTGGTTCCTGCTCTGTGCCAGGCCCCGGCTGGATGATGGCTCATCCTTGGAGGCCCAGCTCAGACATCACCACCTCCATGAAGCCCTTTCTTGATCCCCATCCCCGCCTGCAGCCCCTCTGGCCTCACCAGGGACCCCCCAGTGCTGTGATCACACTCTATCTCTCCAGCCTGTGAGATCTGTGAGGGCTCTGGGCCCAATGCAGAAAGGTGCTCAGAAAAATGTTATGAGGATAAAACACCAAATAGATGAAAGAATTAAACAGGGGCCACGTGTGCATCAAGATCATCCTTCTCTGTCATTCCAGGACCAGGGCTCCATCATCAATAGGAACCAGAGGGACCTGCTCTCTCCCTCATGCTCATTTAGACCATTAACAGTCTGGATTTTTTTTTTTTCCAATTTTAATCTTTTTAAACTTGGAAGCCATGTCACGACGGTGCCCCTCAGTAGTGAGAAACCTAGTCACCACTTCAGGAGTGGGAACCATGTCGTGTCTGAGCTGAGACTAGATGAGATGGAAATGCAGGATGTGGAGGAGGGGACGGCTCAGGGCCTGGGCCTCAGGTGCAGGAAGAGGGGAGATAGAGAAGAAGAGGTCAAGACAGGAGGAGGGGAGACCAGGGGCTCCCAGGGTCCCTCCTGTCACTTCCCGCCCCCCCCCCCGCCTCAACATGGGAGCCTGTTCCCCACACTGCATCACACTTCCAAGCCCTCACATGGCTGGGCCTCCACCAGGAACGCCTCCCCTCCACTCACCAGCAGCAACGCCCTCAGCTTTCAAGACCCTGCTCTTCTGGGGGCTTCTCCCTGACCCTGCCTGCCCAGGGCACCCACCCCACCGTGACTCACTCACCTGCTCTGCACCCAGCTCTCCTGGTTGTCATTGCCTGAGGATGACCTGTCTCCCTGGGACATGGTCTACTCTTCGGGACCAGCTGAGAGACCAGCAGACCTCAGTTATAAGCTCTCTAAGTCTGCGTGACCCTGGGAGAGTTCCTATCCCCTTGGAGGCTCCATTTCTCACTGTGAAGTGTCTGGCAGTGGCGACCCTACAGCAACACTGAGCTGGTGGAGCTGCCAGAGGCAGAGCTGGCCAGAGGCCTGTGGCTGTGGCCTCAGGGCTGACCCTGGGACTGGGCCCCTGTGGCCAGGGTTTGCGGAAAGCCTGGGTGCAGCAATGCATGAGGAGGTGGGAGAAGGGCAGAGGTTAGAGGGTAAGCTTTGGAGCCAGAAGACAGGGCATCTAGGGGACACTTTCCAGAGCCCTTGGCCCTGGTCCTTGTCCACATCCACCCTTCCTGGCTGCCTTCAGAGAGCATGCAATGAACCCCTTCTTTAGGGCTGCACTCTCAGCCCATTTATCCCACCCACCGGGGGGGTCAAGGTAGGCTCCACATGGCTGTGGCCCTCATGTTGCTTGTGAAACAGTGTAGCTCCATGGGGCTAGAGGGTGGACTGCAAACTCAGATGTCTCCAGGGGCCAGGCAAGGAGAAGCCAGGGGAGAGCCTGGGCCCGGGAGAAGCTTAGAGAGTGGTGGTGACAGTGGCCAGCTGGGGATATGAGGTCCATCCAGAGGGGGCTCCCACTCAGCCCTAGAAGAGCTTTGCCCTGAGGGAACATTACCCAGGAGGCCAGATCTTATTTCATATCAAAAACAAAGCTAGAAACCTGGATTTCTATCTGCAATTTTCCAGTTTTTAAATGTTAGAATTAATTCAAGAAAACTAGATTTGCCCCTGGGCCCTAGTTCAAGGCCCTTGGTTTAAGATACTTGACCAAGTGTGGGCTGGGCAGCTGCCCCAAGGCAGGGTCCAGACTGGATGCTCTGTCACCATTCAGCACCCGATCCCAAGTCCCGGCCCGGTGCCTCCTCGTGGATGTTCAAGGGACGGCTTCATCCCCCAGGAACCAGCCCCTGGTCAGGGTATGGAGGGAACAGGACTCTTTGGGGCTGCCCTTTCCTTCAGCGGATCCTCGGAAGCTGGAGCTTTGAGACCCACCTGTTCCCCCCACACCCCACAGCATTGATCCAGCCCTCTGTGCACCAGACTAGGCTTGCTCTGCATGCTGAAGAGCTGGAGTTGGCCTCCTCCAAGAAGCATCCCTGTGAAGGAGAGTGAGTGTGACTTCTCTGCAGCTGTAAACCTGTATTAAGCACCTGCTGTGTACTTGGTCCTAGGATGAGAGCTTGGGGGACGCGGGGAGCCTGGGCATCTGACCACAAAAGACAAAATAATGCCAGATAGAAGGCAGTGGTGTCCAGAGCTTCAAGGAGGAGGGAGGATACATGTGATGGCGGAGGGGTGCTGGTGACTGGGGTGGCCGTGGAGCATCACCACGATGTGGTCTGGTGGGGACAGGGGACAGGTGTGCTTGGTGGAACAACATGCACAATGGCTCAAAAGGTGTGGGGAGTAGAGGGGATGTGACCCTGTCCCTATAGCAGGCCTTCTTCCCCCTTCCTCTGTAATGATAGGACTGCTGATGAGCTCTCAGTGAACTTTCCTGGGCCCTGTTACTAGTTGTCTGTTACAGACAAGGACACAGAGAGGGCAGTGGCCACCCAAGGTCACACAGAAGGGTATTAGAGAGCCATCCTGGGGGATTCATTACTAATTTCTTAAAACTGATGAGGACACAGGGGCACAGAGAGGGGAATGGTGGCCCAAGGTTACACAGAAGGGTCTTAGGCAGCCATCCTGAGGGGGTCTGTTACTAGTTCTCCATTACACTGACAAAATTGATGACAGAGAGGGCACTGCTCACTCAGTGGCAGAGATCAGGGTCTTAGTGAGCCTTCCTGGGGCCCTGTTACTAGTTCTTTATTACACATGAGGACACTGAGGCACAGAGAAGGTTGTGGCCACCCAGGTCACACAGCAGGGTCTCAGTGATCCCTCCTGGGGCCCCGTTACTAGTTCTGTATTACACGTGAGGACAATGAGGCACAGAGAGGGAGCAGGGAACACCTGCTATAACCCAGACCCCACAGCCCATATCCTTTACAACCGGGTCTATGCCGCCAGCAGGGGTGCAGGCTTGGAATGGACGTTGAAAGCCGACTGAGCCCCAGGCCTCATTGAGTGCCAAGTCACCCTCAGGAAACACCCCTCCACACCTACTTGCTCACCCCCAGGGACAGGGACCTCATTGCTGATTTTGGAAGCTGGTTGGGCCTCCCTGTTGATTGACCCTGGGGAGCCCAGGAGAGACTGTGGGAAGTCACAGGGCCTCTGAGGCTCCCTGTCCCCACCTAAGCAGCTCTGGTCCCTCCGACGATCCTTGGCAAGGGGCTTGGTGACAGGAGGTGTCAGCTGTGCAGCCAGGAGTGCTGTGGAGACGAGGAAATGGTGGGCACAGTGCAAGTACATGCAGATGTTCAGGTATTCACTCAACAAACGTCGATTCAGCCCTCGCAGTGTGGCTGGCCTGGGCCTGGGCGTCCAGCAGTGAATATGACCCAGCCCCTTGAGCTGCCTGCCTTCTGGGAAAGCAGTGCTCAGAGAAACAGGCCCCCAGTGCCCCCACCCTGCTCCCTGTGAATAATCACACTGAGCTGAGTTTGCAGCCGTGGGTCTCAGTGGAGGGTAAAGGAGTCAAGGGACATCCAACGTGGGCACTGACCATGAGCCTGGATGCTGGAGCTGGACAGCCTGGGGCAGTCACTTCACCTCTCTGTGCCTCAGTTTCCTCATCTGCAGAAAGGGGTGATGATACTGGTACCTCTCCCACAGATTTCCGTGAGGATTAAGTGGGTTCCTGCTCCTAAGGTATGTAGGACAGTGTCTGGCAGTGGGTCAGGCTGCCGCTCACCTCAGCAACAGTCTGTCCCCATTTTAAGGATGAAAAACCAAGGCTGAGAGGGGTTATGAGAGCAGCTTGGGCTCACCCTCTCCTCATGCTGTGCTGATGTACCCTCTCTGTCTAGCTCTCCTGCATTCACCCCATCTCTCTGTCCCCTGTAACCACCCAGCAAAGTAGGTGCTAAGAACCTCTGATCAAGTTAATGCATGAATGAAGACAAGCCCTGCTCCCCGCCTTGCGCTTTCGGGACCGTGGGCTGGACTGGGGCATCGGGCTCCCCCAGACCATCCAGGAGAGGCACAGTGTGTCCATCACCTCACTCACACCCAGCACGGAGACGGTGTGGGGGCCAAGGGCCAGAGGGCACTGGAATAACCCCTGGGGGAAGCACAGAGAGACCTCTGAAAGACAGTCTCCAGGCAACCAAGATGTGGCAACAGTGATGCCCAGGAGGGGCAGAGGATGGAGTCCAGTCTGGCATCGCCCCCCTGCTGGACATTGAGTGGGGGGTGAGAATTGGACAAGCCCAGCCCTGACTGGGTCTCCTCCTCATCCAGCAAAGGGAAGAGGAAAAGATAAGAAGACCAGTACAGCTGACCCCACGGCACTCCCTGTGTGTCGGGTGCTGCTTCAAGGATTCTGTACGTTCCTCAGAACCTTGTGAAGTGCCTGCTGATTCCAGTCCCATGTGTACTGGAGAACTGAGGCATAGAGGACACATGTATCCTCCCTCCTCCTCGCCCCAAGGACAGAGCCAGGACTCAGGCCAGAGTGTGTGCACTGGGCCCCTTGCTGAGAGCAGCCTCTGGGCATCACGGACCCTGGAAATGCCCCCTCTTCCCTCTTACGGCAGGTTCTGGGTCCTGGCTTCTTAGGCAGGGAGGCTCCCCGTGCCTATCCCTGGGCCTCTCTGAGGGACGTTGACGCGTGGGATTACAATGGCTCTGGGGAAAGGAGAGAGAGTGTGGGCTGGGCGTCAGGTCTGCATCAGACCCCAGCTCTGCCCCTACCAGCTGTTGGACCTGGAAACATTCACTGACCTCTCTGTGCCCGACTTTCCAACCCTGACTCAGAGGATTGCTGTGCTTGGCACACAGTAGGCCCTCAACCAGAGGAAAAAGCCAGTCCTCCACTGTTAGACCTGAACGGTCTCCGAGGGATCCCAGCTCACCCAAGAACCGCCAAGAGTCGAGAGTCGCTGCAACACGCAAGAGGTTTATTAGGAGCCGGTGCACCGGGGTTCCTTGGTCCTCACGCAGGAGGCCGAAGAGGAACCCCCCCCCAAGCGGAATCACATACATTTTATAGCTTTCATTTTTCATTATGCAAAGTGTGGATATATCAAGGGTTTTTTTTCTCATTGGTTTGTTTGTTCCGGACCGGAGTGGGGACTTGGCTCTAGTTCCTTGATTGGTTGGCTCTCGGATGCCTACTTTACATTTACCGGAGTGGGGTCTTGGCTCTAGTTCCTTGATTGGTTAGCTGTCGGATGCCTACTTTACATTTTCGTGTTTTTGTGGTGGGGGGTTGAGTCACATGAGTTATGGTTGGCTAGGGCGACCTTTAAACTCTGGCTTAATCATTCTTATCACCCGCCATACTTGTTTGCTCGGAACGGTTTCTGCCCAGGGGGGACATTCCAGTATCTTATTGCCAGCCGAAAAAAAGCTCAAAGCTCAAAAGTATCGATAGGGAAGTAGGGGTGTAAGTATAGTTAAGGCCCTACACCACAAAGAACTGTACCTCTTATGTGCCCAAAGAAAAGCATGTGTGCCACAAGTCAGCAAAGCCGATTCTTGACAAGCAGGACAAGTGCAATATAGCAGCTCCTCCAGTCCCTGCCTGAGCCCTTTCCCTCCTCAGTGACAGTGGCTCAGAGCAGGTCACAGCCTCCCAGGAAGTCTGAACTGAGCTTTCGTGACTTGGGGGAATTCCTTGTTCCCCACAACTTGGTTTCCATGTCGTTCCAACAAGGAACAAAAGCACCTGCTCAGTGTTTCAGCCACAAGGTCCTCCCTTTACAAATTGCCCCATCATTGGGCATTGGGAGATGTGAATTCCAGAGCACATGACCATCTAATGACTTCAGGGGAATTGTGCCCACCCACCACGACACACCTCATAGCCAACCTCCTGGAAGAGGGCTCAGTGATCCACGGCCAAATACAGTTTTATGGGAGCACAGCCCCATCCACTATTGGAACTACATGTGTGAGAAACAGAGGATCCTGAGTGCCTGGACTCCCAACATCCAGAAAGCAGAGGTCAGGGCAGCAAACAGAAGGGGAGAAAGTACTTTCAGATCAGATGTCTCATAAGGGGTTAACACCCCAAACATACAAAGAACCCCTACAATTCAACAGCAAAAAAACCAAGCAATCCAGTTTAAAAATAGGTAAAGGAACTACATAGACATTTTTGCAAAGAGGGTACATGAAAAGATGTTCAACATCACTCATCATTGGGGAAATGCAAATCAAAACCACAATGAGATATCACCACATACCTGTCAGGATGGCCGTCGTCAAAAAGACAAGAGATAAGTAGTGCTGGTGAGGATGTGGAGAAAAGGGAAATCTGTGCACTGTTGGTGGGAATGTAAATTGGTGCAGTCACTGTGGAAAATAATATGATGGTTCCTCAAAAAATTAAAAATAGAACTACCATATAATCCAGCAATTCCAGTCCTGGGAATATACCCAGAAGAAACTAAATCTCTATATCGAAGAGACATCTGCACTCCCACGTTCACTGCAGCATTTTTACAACCAAGATATGTATGTAACTGAGGAGGACCCTATGGGGCCTTCCTGGGTCAGACCCCTCCCTCATATTCTCTGCTGTAGCTCCTCTCTGACATGCCCAGATCATAGTATCTCATGCATATTTCCTGAGTTTTTCAGATGCTAAAACCACCACCAAATGGAAGACAATTAACTACTTGGCGACCATGAGCACACAGCCCCCAGGGCTCCTGGAGCCTAAGGGTTCATACTGTTAACCCCTGTGACACCTCACCATCAGGCAATCCGAGAATTGTGCAGGAGCTGGTCACATCCCTATGACGCCCCTCCCTCACCTGGCCTTTAAAAATGCTTTGCTGAAGGGACTTCCCTGGTGGTCCAGTGGTAAAGAATCTGCCTTGCAATGCAGGGGACACGGGTTTGATCCCTGGTCAGGGAACTAAGATCCCATATGCCGCAGGGCAACTAAACATGTGTGCCACAACTAATGAGCCTGCACTCCTCGACTAGAGCCCACGTGCTGCAAACCACAGAGCCCACGTGCCCTGGAACCTGCATGCTGCAACTAAAGAGAGAAAACCTGCATGCCACAACTAGAGAGAAACCTGAGTGCCACAACGGAGAACCCGTGCACCACAATGAAAGATCCCGCATGCCTCAACTAAGACCTGACACAGCCAAAAATAAATAAAATAAATAACTAAAAAAAAAAAAAAAAAAAAAAATGCTTTGCTGAAACCCTTTGGGGATTTGGGGTTTTGGGGGCATGAGCCACATATTCTCCTTGCTTGGCCCTGCTCCAAGCTTCAGCGTTTCAGTTTGTTTGGCTTCACTGTTCATCGGGCACACGAACTTGCATTCAGAAACCTGGAAACAACTTAAGTGTCCATCGACAGATGAATGGATAAAGAAAATGTGATATATACATATTACATATATACATGTATAATGGAATCTTACATTTATTTATTTATTTATTTTTGGTTGTGTTGGGTCTTCATTGCACGGCGTGATTTTCTCTTTGTGGTGGCCTCTCTTGCTGCTGGAGAACGGGCTCCAGGCACGTGGGCTTTAGTAGTTGTGGCACGTGGGCTCAGTATTTGTGGCTTGCGGGCTCTAGAGCGCAGGCTCAGCAGCCATGGCGCATGGGCCCAGTTGCTCCGTGGCATGTGGGATCCTCCCGGGCCAGGGCTTGAACCCGTGTCCCCCATGTTGGCAGGCAGACTCCCAATCACTGCGCCACCAGGGAAGTCCCCTATAAAGAAATCTTATTGAGCCATAAAAAAAGAAGGAAATCTTGTCATTTGCAACAACATAGATGGCCCTTGAGGGCATTATGCTCAGTGAAATAAGTCAGACAAAGACAACTACTTATGATCTCACTTATATGTGGAATTGAAAAAAATAAAGCAAACTCATAGAAACTCATAGAACAGATTGGTGGTTGCCAGAGGTGGGGGTGGGTTGAGGGTGGTGGGTGAAATGGGTGAAGATGGTCAAAAGGTACAAACTTCCACCTATTAGATAAACAAGCCCTGGGGATGTATGTACAGCAAGGTGACTGGTTAACACCACTGTGTTGTGTATGCGAAAGTTGCTAAGAGAGTCCATCTTCAGAGTTCTCATCACAAGAAAATAATTTGTAAAAACATAGTTGTAATAATATAAATGCTTGTAGCTTCACTCTTTCAGAATACATGGTACAAGAAGAATGAAAAATTAATTAGGGCCAAAGTCCAAATGTACGTATTATTAATCTTGATAGTGCAAAGCTGTGGCTGATGGGATCTGGAAAGTAGAAGAGGAAGACCAGTGGTGAGAAGTAAAATAGGTCTGAATATCCTTACCTTCTACAAAAAAAGACCCAAGAAATACTTTTGATGCTTATAAAACAAGAAAATGCACTTTAAGATACCAGGTGAAAAATCTGTTTCCCAAATTTTGCTCATATGAGCTTTACCATATCTTATACAACATGTACTATTATTTATTAAAATTTTCTTTTATTTGAAATTATCTCTTAAGCATAATCTTCATATCACTGTGAAGTAGGAAAAGCCATTATTTTTGCCATGAATAGGAGTTATTTATAATGGCAGTAATTTGATTTAATTTAAACATAAAATTTAAAATAACATAATAAAAATGTATCAAAATAACTTATAAAAATATATACATGATAAGTAATTCCTTTCTGAAAAGGATGGCTCTCTTTGTGATGATATAATAATCAAGAGTTAGCTTGGTGGTGTCAGCAAAATGGTAGAAAGCTGGGGTAGCTACACTTAGACAAAATAGGCTTTAAGACAAAGACTGTAAGAGACAAAGAAGGTTCTAATGATAAAGGGATTATTCCAACAAGAGGATATATCATATGTAAATATTTGTACACCCAACATAGGAGCACTTACATATATAAAGCAGATATTAACTGGCCTAAAGGGAGAACTAGACCACAATACAATAATAGTAGGAGACTTCAGTATCCCACCTTCCACAATGGATAGATCATCCAGAAAGAAAAGCAACAAGGAAATACTGGACTTGAACCATACTTTAGACCATATGGGCCTGACAGACATATATGGCACATTCCATCCAACAGTAGCAGCATACACTTTGTTCTCAAAACCACATGGAACATTTTCTAGGTTAGATCATACGACAGGTCACAAAACAGGTTTTAGCCATTTTAAGAAAATTGAAATTATACCAAATATTTTTTTCTGGCTACAGTGGTATGGAACTAGAAATCAGTAAAAGGAGGAAAGCTGGAAAATTCACAAATATGTGAAAATTAAAAAACACACTTCTGAACAACCAATGGGTCAAAGAAGAAATCAAAAGGGAAATTTGAAAAAAAGAATCTTGAAACCAGTGTACAAGGAAACAACATATCAAACCTATGGGTTGCTAAAAAATTGGTTCTAAGAGGAGAATTTACAGCAATAAATGTATAAATAAAGTAAAAAGTAAGATCTCAAACAACCTAACTTTACATCTCAAGGAACTAGAAAAAGAAGAACAAATTAAGCCCAAAGTTAGCAGAAAGAAGAAAATAACAAAGATCAGAGCAGAAATAAATGAACTAGAGACCAGAAAAACAATAGAAGAGATTGATGAAACTAAGAGCTGGTTTTTGAAAAGATAGAAAAAGACAACCCTTTAACTAGACTAAGAAAAAATAGAGAAGACCAATAAATGAAATCATCAATGAAAGTGGAGACATTACCACTGCTACCACAGAAATGCAAAGAATCATAAGAAACAACCATGAATAATTATATGCTGCAAAACTGGACAACCTGGAAGAAATGGGTTGATTCCTAGAAACAAACAACCTATCAAGGCTGAATCATGAAAGAGAAAATTGGAACACATTGATAATGAAGGAGATTGAATCAGTAATTAAAAAAATTTCCCAACAAAGAAAAGCTCAGGATCAGATAATTTCAGTGAGCCATCTGTTTCAATTCTACCAAACACTTAAAGAAGAATTAATGCCAGTCCTTCTCAAACTCTTAAAATTGAAGAGGAGGTAATACTCCCAAGGAGTATTTCACAAAGAAAATACCTGTAGAAGATACAAGAGTAAATGAAATCCATGGCTTTCAGGAAGTGCAGGCCAGGAGCTGGAAGCATATCAGGGTGGGCCAACTAATTTCCACTTTCTCTAATTCTCCTCCCTCACCCTTATCCCTGTTCTCAGCCTGTCTGCTTCATCATTATTTCTCTGCAGACATTCTGTTCTGACTCGCAGTGTTCATGGCTAATGGTGAAAATGTCAGAGCTTCAGAATTTACACACCCTATGATCAGATCTCCCATGGGGATTCATGACATCTCTGCATTTCAGTTCCAAATTCTTACAAGAGAAACTATCTTATTGGCTCAGTTTGGCTTTATTGGTAAACCCGAACCCAAACATCTACCACTATGCAGGTGGTGCTGGTGGTTATAGCTTTGCAGGCATAAACAGAGCAGACAGTGGGAACTGGAAAAACACTCCAAAGTGCACCACGACATCTCTGTATATTACTTAGGTATCTGCATAGACAATATTGATGGCCCAGGGCAATCTGGGCAACTTTCCATGTGTTTTCTTAAAATTCACTTAGCTGATTGGTGACTTATGGATTGTAGAGTGATGGAGAAAGTCTGGTGATTTGTGCTTACAGCAAAGAAAGCTGTGTTTGAATATTTAAGCTGTGTCAGTATGAGGCAGAGAAAGGCATGATTTAAATGGTGTTATGAAGATAATTTTAGCATTTGCCGTTGTACTTAAGTAAAAAGAATAACCTTTGTTTTTAGAGGATAAGGAAGAGATAAGTACAGTTTTCAAAAATTGATTTTTTTAAACTTTAAGGATTGAGGTTTGTTTTTATTGCCCTTATTTCAAGGTCAAAAGGATAGAAGAATTTAGAGCAGTTGAGAGGTGTGAAAGTCAGTGCTTTTTGAGAAAATATGACTATTGAAGACAGTCTTAAAGACAAAGGAAGAAATCAGTTTATTATGTATGTCATGAGTGGTTAATTCTAAGTATGGGAGAAGGAAAGAAAGATTGCTGAAAGGTAAGAAAAAATAAATGAGGAGTGTGAGAAGCCTATTTGGCCCAGTTTAAAAGAATAAATAAAGGGAAGGAAAAATCAATACAGGTTTATTCCTCCAGTTCATCTGGAAGAAAAATAAAAATTGGTGAAAATAGCCAGAAAGTTTCTAAAGAGAAAGAACAAGGAGAATAAAGTGTTTCTCCTAATATAAAAATAAACTGGAGAGCTACAAGAATTAAAGCCATGTGGCACTGGTCAAAAACCTAAAAAATATATCAAACAAAATAAAGAGTCCTGAAAGAGACCCTAAAATTAAAAAAAAAACACCCCAAACTTTGGGGGCTTCCCTGGTGGCGCAGTGGTTGAGAGTCCGCCTGCCGATGCAGGGGACTACGGGTTCGTGCCCCAGTCCGGGAAGATCCCACATGCTGCAGAGCAGCTAGGCCCGTGAGCCATGGCCGCTGAGCCTGCGCGTCCGGAGGCTGTGCTCCGCAACGGGAGAGGCCACAACAGTGAGAGGCCCGCGTACCGAAAAAAAACAAAACAAAACAAAACACAAAAACTTTGAAAATAGGATACAGGAAATATCACAAATCAGTGATGAAATAGGATAGAGGGAAAAGGTAGATCCTTGATTTACATTATATGCTCAAATAAAATCCAGCAAAAAGGAACAAATGGAAACAAAACAAAAGAAAGAAGTAATAGTTTTCGATAAACTAGTAGATGGATTTTAGCTGAATTTGGGTGGGGAATGACTTCCTTAAAGGAAAAGCAAGGGAAGAAATCACAGTTGCTCAGCCTTGCTGTGTCCCTCTACCCAGGGGAGAGCTAACCAATCACAAAGTGAGAGCTGACTTTCTTTCACCTGCAGAAATTGTCTCCTGAAATAGTCAGGTCTGGGTTAGCAGGATCAGGACCTGATGGCTCAAAACTGTTTCTCACACTGTGATAAGTAGAACAACTGCATCAGAATATCCCGAGATAAACTGTTAATGAAGGAATCAAGGAAGGAAGGAGGGGGGAAGGAAGGGAGGGAGGAAAGGAGGGAGGAAGACAAAATATTTTTAAAAAGATTAAAAAGAAATTTAGATTCTATCTTAAACTGAATTAAAGTCTCTGGCAATACAGCTCAGGACTCTCTGTATTTTAATCCACATTTCAAACACAATAGCAAGTTTTGAGAATTATTGGCTTAAAAGAAATATTACTAAGTGGACTATAAGGAGAGTGTTTTAACAGCGGTGTTAGAACATTCCACAGCACCCCTACTGTGACCTCCCAAGGATGCCCACAGAAAGGTGTTGGGTTCTGGTTAAGGACAAGGCAGATTCTCTGCCTCTGACCCCTCGACCTACACCTCATACCCCCTGCCATTCCGTCTGGTTCACAGCAGGCAGTTGGCACATTTGCTCACAATCAGTGGGTAAAAGTGCAAAAGAGAAATCTATATCGTATCTAGAAGGATTTCCCATCACTTGCAGAGAAAGAAGCTATCTGCCATTTGTTACCACTGGCTTTGTGAACAAATTCCTGTTGACTAGGTCCAAAACAGAATTGCCTCATGCAATCTTCCTTTCACCGTTCTTCTAAGTTTGAGAGGTTAGAAAGCCAGACACTATATTTTCCAGGCTTCTTTGCTGTTGGAGGTAAGGGATGAAAATTAGGTTCTGCAAATTGGATTGACTCACATGATATCCAGATCCTAGGAGCTTGGTGAAGGCTGTCTTCCCATACACTCTACTGGTAAGCCGGGGGCTCTGCAGCACCTCCCCAGTATACTTTCTCGCAGGTTCTCAGGGTGGAGACCAGTGGCTTGTTGATTTGGGGGGAACACCAGGGTGGTCTCCGAGGCGGTAGTTCTTCTGGTGGGTCAGATCTACAGTGTTCTGACAACCAAGATCCTGGAAGTCCAGCCTAGAACTGCTCCGTTAGGATCCACAGTGACTGTGTAAGCACCTAAGACCCTATATTAAACCTATATTAAACCCCTATATTAAACCCCTTCCTGCCTAAAATATGCAGAGTGGCTTCTGTTCTTACACCAAACTCTAAAGGACAGAACACTAAAGAGTGTCAGGGGGCTTCCCTGGTGGCGCAGTGGTTGAGAGTCCGCCTGCTGATGCAGGGGACACGGGTTCGTGACCCAGTCCGGGAAGTTCCCACATGCCACGGAGCAGCTGGCTTCGTGAGCCATGGCCGCTGAGCCTGTGCGTCCGGAGCCTGTGCTCCGCAACGGGAGAGGCCACAGTGGTGAGAGGCCTGCGTACCGCAAAAAAAAAAAAAAAAAAAAAAGAGTGTCAGGGATTCACCTTTAAATGTCCTGATCAGGTTTAAAAATGCCAGTTTCGGGCTTCCCTGGTGGCGCAGTGGTTGAGAATCCGCCTGCCGATGCAGGAGACACGGGTTCGTGCCCTGGTCCGGGAAGATCCCACATGCCGCGGAGCAACTAAGCCCGTGAGCCATGGCCGCTGGGCCTGCGCGTCCGGAGCCTGCGCTCCGCAACGGGAGAGGCCACAACAGTGAGAGGCCCGCATACCGCAAAAAAAAAAAAAAAAAAAAAAAAAAAAAAAAAAAAATGCCAGTTTCACTGAAGAATGACCTCAAAGAAGCAGAAACAATTATTAATTTTATTATTTACTCTTAAATAAATGTCTTTAAAATTTTCTGCATGATGAAATGAGAGGTAGGCATAAGCAATTCTGCATGCTAGACTGTGTTTCTCTAGAGGAAAAACGCTTGTAAGGTTGTTGAGTTGTGAGATGAACTAGTTACTTTTTCATGAAACCTCATTTTTACTCTTAAGTAACAACTGACAGATAAAGCAAGGTTATTCAGATTTGGGTATTGGCAGATATTTTCTTAAAAATGCACAAAATAAATATGTCATTGCAAGGAAAACTACTTGGTAATTGTTGCTAATGACACAATTTGAACTTCAAAGCAAAAATTAAAATTTTGGGAAATGTGTGTCCACCACAGTGGCTTGACGTTTTCTCAACTTAAAGACGATTTTTTTTTTAATGTTCTAGTCTTTTACTGGATGAATGTTGATAACAATAATTTAAAGAATTGTAAGCCCTTTCTAAATACATTGAATAGACATTTACAGTTTGCTGTGAGGAGAAGAAGAAATGAGTAAGGTCATTGTTTTTGAGAAGTTTATAATCTAAGAGGGGAGGTATGTACTATACATTATGTAAACATGAGGACTGAGTAACCGTGATGTACAGTGGAACTTGATAAGTAGCGTAGAACAATGTCTGGGGAGTTGAGACGGGCAGAAAAATATGGAATGCTTCACGAATTTGCGCGTCATCCTTGTACAGGGGCCATGCTAACCTTATCTGTATCATTCCAGTTTTAGTGTATGTGCTGCCAAAGTGTGCACTAAAGACTTTTCTGATGACATTGGTGGTGAAATTACTAAATACATTTTTTCCTATTGTAGGATGTAATGGAATATGTTAAAACCTGGGAGGTCTACATAACTCAGCAGCCAGTGCTTTCCAAATGGTTAAGGGATAATGTTACAAAGCCATGCATGGATAAAGATCCATTCAAAGTGCAATAGAGACCAACAGATTTTAATGTAACAGAGAAGGAGAAGTTCACTGATGTGTTTTCAGATTTCACAGAGCAACTAAACTTTAAGAACTGTCACTTGTCAAATTTCAATGTAGGATCAGAGAAGAATATACACGATTATTTGAAAAGGCTATGTGTCTGTGAGGGTGGATTTTCTTCATGTACTTCAACCAGAGCAATGTCTTGAAATAGATTGAATGTAGAAGCGGACATGAGAATCTAGGTGTCTTTTATTAAGTTCTATACTAGATATGCAACAATTTAAAACAAGGCAATTATTCTCATCAATTTTCTGGTTTGGAAAACGATACTTTTCATAAAAATATGTTATTTATGTTAATATATAATGCCTTTATTATTGCTATTTTAATACATAAAGAAATACTAACATTTTTTTTTTCAATTTATAATACTATAAATATTGAATCTCAATATGGATCTTCAATAATTTGGGGGTGTAAAGGGGTCCTATGAACAAAAACCTTGAGAACAACGGTTTTAGTGTGCAATTCAATACCACATGTCACCAGGAGGTGGCGCCACGAGCATACAGTGCATGCTCCCCAGCCCTGGCTTAAATTTAAGGCTTCGAGGATGGTCCCAAACCTGCAGGGAGGAAACAAGCACAGTTTAGTGGCAGCACCTCCATTAGTGAGTGCTGGCCCATCTGCACCCGACCTTGAGGCTGGAAAGCATCTCTGGATTCCCAGATGTTAAACGAGATCAGACTTTTCTCTGAAGGAAACCCTTCTACTTCTCTGGCCACTCTTTGCACCAAGAGAACGATTTCTTACTGTGAATATCAAGTTACTGTGAGACTTGGCCCTGGCTTTATCCTTCACTGTCTGCAAACTCAATTTCTCTCACTAAATTTACAGAAGCAGTTCTCTGCATGATAACTCACAATTCTGTAGCTATCATATACATAGAAGTGCCAATTTCCTAGTATCATGAAAAAGTATATGATAGAGTATATATTCATGCAGTGTGTTCCTTGGGAAATTTGTTCTGAAAAATCCACATCATTCCAAAGATGTAATGCGTACCACCTGGAATGTAATTGTTATTATTGTAGGCTAAACTTTGTAAGGTCTCCATTCCTAATCATCCAGCCCCATGTGCAATGTCCTAAAATGTTGATGTTTCCCCTCCATGTATTGATGTCAGTGCACTCAGAGATCATCCATCCCTTCTAACTTACAGTTGCTCTAAACAGTGAAATGTGAGGATATCACTCTACTGAGCTTCAGTTCTGGAGCAGAGCCACTTCCTTTACTGACCCTTTTTCTCTGTTTCCTGTTCTGCATCTGAATCCCCCTTTCTGTGCTGGTTCAGGTTCACTTCTTTGTTCCTCCTGATTTTCATTCCTCTGCTTTCCTCAAGGGAATCCCTGTGCCTTGTGCTGACTTAACACCCCCTGGCCTTGCTCTGGATGACTCACACTCACTGCCCTCCACCTACCACCAGATGAGAAAAGGCAGTGGCTCTTTCTTCATTTGCAGAAGAGGAACCCCATCTATATCTGGCATGTATAGAAGAGAGTATAATTTCCTGGGGTAACTCACTTATCACAGTCCCTTCTACTCTGCCTTCCAGAGAGCCAGGTAAACTAGCTTGACCATCAATGCCAGAGTTGGTTGATATCCAAGACCAAATCTAGTGGGCTGAGAATTTCTGGGGGCTTCAGTTTCTGGAGTCTTCTCAGCCTCTGGGCTCTGGTTTCCCTTCCTCCCGGTTCTGTTCTGTCCCATGATGTATGAACCTCAATACCTTCTTTGTGTTTTACCAGAAGCCCGCCCGCTCAAAGCACTGGTGAGCACTGTGCACTTATGGGACACTTTGGGGAGTTCACAGGAGGACATGGATAGAAATCATTGCCATGGAGTTGCCATGGAGTCGTAAGCTTTACCATTTTCCTTTGCCAGATCCCCCCTCACGTGGTCCCAGCCACCTCCACCTTGCTTGCTCTTTTCTCCCCATCCTTCCTTTGCTCTCATCTCTCCCTTGTCTTCCTGAATCATAAGGACTTTTCCTTCTTTAGGAAGAAAGGCTGCTTTTGCCTTCCCTTCTGCGGCTTGGTCCCAGGAAGGACCCCCTCCTTTAAGGTGTCACCATTCATCCTGGTATATATCAAGTTATATTCAGAAAAACAAAACAAAACAAGAGAAGCTCTTTTGGCTAAATAACTGATGACAATTTTTCTACCTCATTATTATTTTAGCTTGCAGCTTCTATTAAATTGGGATCCCACAAGCAGACCTCAGTTCAAGAGTTTTCACGAGAGTGGTTTATTTGGGAGGTGGCAGTGAATGGGAGGAAAAGCAACAAAGCAGTAGAGCACTCACAGATGAAGGTGCTGGAACATTCCTATACAAGTCTTTATGGGACACATGCTTTCATTTCTTCTGGGAAATGCCTGGTGGCAGAATGGCTGGGTCATATGCAAGATTTAGGTTTAATTTTTTAGGAGATTGACAAACGTTTCCAAAGTGGTTGTAACCTTTTACATTTGCATCAGCTGTGTGTGTGTGTGAGGGATCCAGTTTTCCAGGATCTGTATGCTGAAAATTACAAAGCAGTGCCGAGAGAAATTAAAGGAGCCAGGTGCGTGTTCGTGGGTTACAAGGCTCAAGGGTGTTAAGGTGTTCATTCTCCCCAGACTGATGTACAGATTCAACGGAGTACTGATCAAAATCCCAGAAGGCATTTTTAGGAGTAAAAATTGATAAGCTGATTTTAAAATTCATATAGAAATGCAAAAGACCCGGGGCAGACAAAAAACTTTGAGAAAAGAACAACAGAGTTGAAGGGATAATTTGACCTGATTTCAAGAATTCTCATAAATATGGGCAATGTTTAAAAATTCTGAGGCCCAGTCCATGCTGCAGATGGTTTAAATCTCAGTCTCTAAGGGTGGGGCCCAGCAGCAGGAGGTTTTGAGGCCCCCTAGCTAATTCCTCTGTGCAGCCCACACTGAAAATCCCTTTTAAAAGATTCTTAAGTGAATATATTTCATGAGACCACTAGGGGGCATCCTAAGCTCATGACTGTCAGGGAATTGCCCTTCCATCTAGGCTGTCACCCTGACAGCCTAATTTTTTCAGATAATCCGATAAGTGGGGGGAAGGAGGAAAGAATAAAGAAAATAAGACCGATGGTCACTGCCTTTGGTAGTACTTTAAAACATGCATTAAATATTCACAGAGCATGGGGATTGAGAATGCCTTTATCGGTTTTTGATTCTGTGTCGATGGCATCTTGGTGTGAAAAGGAGTACCTGCTACTTACAGATCTGGGTGGCTGATAGAATTTTAGACTTAGCCTGGCATTTGAAACCTTATCAAACGTGGTTCTAGTTTAAACTTCTATGCTCTTCTGAGCTCTCCCAGACCCCTACATAAACCCTCTGTTTCAGCCACCCTGAAGGGTGGTAAGGTCTAGTGTAATCACCTTTTTCCAAACTTGATGTCCAACTCCCTTTGACCTTTGAGTTCCCTGGACAGAGAACGCTCAAGTTGCCCGTGCCCAGGTCACCCTCTGGTTCCCTCCAGCCCTCAGGGACCCCTCCCTCCCCAGAGCCCTGTAACACCTCATCAGGACACTCACTGGGACCTTGTTACAGGACACCTCCTGTAATTTTGAATTGCTTCATACCTTGTCTGATTGACCATTTCAGAAAGCTCTTTGAGTCCTGGGACCCCACCTTTAATTTAATAACCGTTGGTAGTGCTTGCATGTAGATGGTGGATTGACATTTGCTTGATGAAAAATTTTGTTGTGATTAGTTGATCTTAAAGTGAGCTTCCTGAGAAAAGGGCAGTTTTTACCCTAGTGCTTAGCATCCTTCCTAGAACAGTGCGGGCCCTTGATACATGAACGTTGCCTTGAGATAAATGTGTCCACGTTCAATATTTCCTTGCTTTAAGCTGAGTCTTTTTTCTCCTCCTCCTCCTTTTTCTCCTTCTCTGAGTTTTAAAAAGACAGCTTGGTGCAATCTGCCTCTGGGCTGCTGTGTTTCCTTCCCTCTTCCTGCCTCCCCTCCCCTCTCCTCTCTTTCTAATACGTGTACATCTGCGGTAGAATAAAAAACATATGTTTGGTCTCTGCCCCCAGTTTCTGGCACAGAGCTTCCAAAACCCTTGTAACTTCCTGAGTGACAGGGATGCTGGGAGCATCTTTTGTTCTACTGTTGGGTTTTTGACCCCAGTTCCTGACATGGAACTCCTGAATTCCTTGGATTTCTGGGGTGATAGGAGCATATTTTGTTCTAATGAGGTGGCTCTGGGTGGGCTCCCGGTTGGCTTCAGGATGGAGGCTGGTCACCAGAAAGACAAAGACATGATTAGAAGCTTGGGACTTTCAGCTCCATCCTCCATCCTTCAGGAAGGGAGACTGGAGATTGAGTTAATGATGGATCATGCCTACATGGTGAAGCCTCCATAAAAAAAATCCCTAAACTGTGGGGTTCGGAGAGTTTCTGGGCTGGTGAACACATCCACATGTGTGAGGGTGATGCACCCCAACTCCACAAGGACAGAAGATCCTGAGCATGGGACCCTTCCAGACCTTGCCCTATGTACCTCTTCATCTAGCTGTTCATCTGTATCCTTTATCATATTCTTTATAATAAATGAGCAAATGTAAGCATCTCCCTGAGATCTGTGAGCCATTTCCACAAGTTAAGGAACCTGGGAAGGGTTGTGGGAACCTCACATCTACATCTGGTTGGTCAGAAGTACAGGTGGTGTGACGACCTTGGGAGTGGGGACATCCTTGTGGGGCTGGTTCCCTAACTGTGGGGTCTTTGCTGATTCTGGGTAGTTAGTGTCAGAATTGAATTAAATTGTAAGACACCCCCTACAACTGAGGTCGGGAGAATGGAGGTTGTTAGAAGAAAAACCCTGCACATTAGTGTCAGAAGTACTGTGAGAGGAGAAATTGTTTTCCTCGAGCTTTTTTTATTAACACATTAAATGACAAGACTGAAGTAGTGATAAGCAGAATAGTCGAGATACTTACAACTCTGATGCAGTCTGCATGTAGCTTGATGTTATTGGTGACAGAGTCACAGGAACCACCAATGCTACTCTGGTTTATCAACTGACATTCACGATTGAAAGCAAGGAGATATTGAACAAAATGTTAAATTGTGGTAGAATTCAGTGAACATAAAGATGTAATTTCTCAGGACTTCCCTGGTGGCACAGTGGTTAAGAAGCCGTCTGCCAATGCAAGGAACATGGGTTCAATCCCTGGTCCAGGAAGATCCCACATAACACAGAGCAACTAAGCCCATGTGCCACAACTACTGAAGCCCGCGTGTCTACAGTTGGTGCTCTGCAACAAGAGAAGCCACCGCAATGAGAAGCCTGCGCACCGCAACAGAGTAGCCCCCACTCGCCGCAACTAGAGAAAGCCCGCGCAGCAACGAAGACCAAGTGCAGCCAAAAATAAATAACTTAAAAAATATGTAATTTCTCCCCATATATGCTCAAGAATCCTCTCCATTCTATCTAGAAACCTCTGGTGCCAGGGGAGAGGTCTGTGGTCTCCCAGGTTAAAAACCTCTCTTGCAGCACAATATGTTGAGTACATATTTTTCTTTCATGGTCAAATGAATTCTCTTTTAATTTTTTTTTTTTTTTTTTTTTTTTTTTTTTTTGCGGTATGCGGGCCTCTCACTGTTGTGGCCTCTCCCGTTGCGGAGCACAGGCTCCGGACGCGCAGGCCTAGCGGCCATGGCTCACGGGCCTAGTTGCTCCGCGGCATGTGGGATCTTCCCGGACCAGGGCACGAACCCGTGTCTCCTGCATCGGCAGGCGGATTCTCAACCACTGCGCCACCAGGGAAGCCCTCTTTTAATTTTTATTAAAAAAAATTCAAATCTTCAGAAAAGTTTCTAGGCTGCTACCTTTGAGTATAAGGTCACATGGGAAACCTGAGGCCAACGTCGGTGGTTCTCAAACTTAAGCATCAGAATCACCAGGGCTTTTCTCCTAGGACTGCTGATGCAGGTGTGGGCTGAGAGTCTTCATTTCCAGCAAGTTTCCAGGCGATGCTGATGTTGCTGGTGTGGGATGCTTCTTGGAGAACCACTCCCTTATAAGAGTTTGGCCTTCTGACACGGCGAGGGCTGGAATTGGGTGAGTGACCAACTGGGAAGGAGAGTTGGACACAGTCCAGGTGGAGCAGGAAGAGCTGCTGTGTGTGCTTGTGACATGAGGGGGTTTTGGGGGAGGGTAGCAGAGGGGATGGGCTACATGTGCCACTGGAGACAGAGCCAGGTGGCAGGTGACTTGGATGTCCCACCTTACTTTGCCAGCAGCTGGGGCTGTCACCCTCCAGCTTGCTGACATTGTCTGGAGCCAGGACTTCCACCTGCATCACCTGTGCCCCTGCACACAGGGAAAGTGGCACCCTCAGTGGCAGTGTCTACCCATCGGGGTCCCTGAAGATATTCCCAACCTCCCTGTTCCCACACCCACGTGCTTCCAAGTGGCTTGAGAGCCTGCCGCCCACAGCAGGGACCCACTCACTGCATCTCACTTTAAAAGCCACCTCAACCTTTCCTGTCTCACCCTCTCCTCTCTCTCCCCCCCTGCTTCCTGGAATCACCTTCCAAATAAAATGACCCGCTTCCCAGTGCTTGCCTCAGGGACTCTTTGGGGGAAATGCAACCGAAGATGTGCATTCAAATCCTGGCCTGCCCCTCACTCTCTGGGTGCCCCAGGAGTGAATCAGTCTCTCGAGCTCTGTTTTTGCATCAGAACCTTGGGGACCACACTGCCTACTTCCCAGTTATTGCCAGGATGGATTAACATCATATTCAGGAAGCACCCTGGGCCAGTGCCTGCAGTGGGTACAGGAGCTCAGGAGCATTTAGTACCCTCCTCCCTTGAGACTGGCTGCAACCTGGGAGGAAGGAGGAAGAAAGCAGAGGAAAGAATTAATTTGTCAGATTCGTGAAGCCCGCAGGCGCGGGGTTCGCATCCCTGCAGTGATCCGGTGTGAGCGTGTGGGTCGCGGCTCCATTCCCCGAGGATGCAGCTTTCACTCTTAGAGAATCGGACTGACAGTAAAAACATGCATGGTGGCCTGGCATGCTTTGAGCCATCCTGCTTCTGTCCTGGGATTTAAAAATCCTCATCTGCATCACCTTCTCCCACAAAACATATTAGGTTTCAGCTGTTGAGTTTTGAGTGGGGAAGATTGCCTCATTGGTCATCTGACAACACGCCCTTGCCTTTTCCCTCATCTTACTTCAGGAAGTGGGTTTGCCTTTTTTATTTTTTATTTTATTATTTTTTTTCCTTTGACATCTTTATTGGAGTATAATTGCTTTACAATGGTGTGTTAGTTTCTGCTGTATAACAAAGTGAATCAGCTATACATATACATATATCCCCATATCCCCTCCCTCTTGTGTCTCCCTCCCTCCCACCCTCCCTATCCCACCCCTCTAGGTGGTCACAAAGCACGGGAGCTGATCACCCTGTGCTATGCAGCTGTTTCCCACTAGCTAGCTATTTTACACGTGGTAGTGTATATATGTCAATGCTACTCTCTCACTTTGTCTCAGCTTACCTCTCCCCCCTCCCCGTGTTCTCAAGTCCATTCTCTATGTCTGTGTCTTTATTCCTGTCCTGCCCCTAGGTTCATCAGAACCATTTTTTTTTTTTTAGATTCCATATATATGTGTTAGCATACGGTATTTGTTTTTCTCTTTCTGACTTACTTCACTCTGTATGACAGACTCTAGGTCCATCCACCTCACTACAAATAACTCAATTTCATTTCTTTTTATGGCTGAGTAATATTCCATTGTATATATGTGCCACATCTTCTTTATCCATTCATCTGCTGATGGACACTTAGGTTGCTTCCATGTCCTGGCTATTGTAATTAGAGCTGCAGTGAATATCTCTGTTCTTTCGGATGATGGGAGACGACCACTGAGCAAACAGAATTCTTTTTTATGTGATAAAGATTATGAAGGAAATAAAACAAGGCCGAGGGCTATCACCCCCATAATTCGAATGTTGGTGCATTTAATGTTGTCCCAGAGGTCTCTGAGACTGTCCTGAATTCTTTTCATTCTTTTTTCTTTACTCTGCTCTCTGGCAGTTATTTCTACCATTTTATCTTCCAGCTCACTTATCCGTTCTTCTGCCTCAGTTATTCTGCTATTGATTCCTTCTAGAGTATTTTTAATTTCAGTAATTGTGTTGTTCATCACTGTTTGTTTGCTCTTTAGTTCTTCTAGATCCTTGTTAAATGTTTCTTGTATTTTCTCCATTCTATTTCTGAGATTTTGGATCATCTTTACTATCATTACTCTGAATCCTTTTTCAGGTAGGTTGCCTAGTTCGTCTTCATTTATTTGGTCTTGTAGGTTTTTACCTTGCTCCTTTGTCTGCAACATGTCTTTTTGTTGTTTCATTTTTTTTTTCTTTTTGATGGGTAGTGCTGTATTCCTGTCTTACTGGTTGTTTGGCCTGGGACATCCAGCACTGGAGTTTTCAGGCAGTTGGATAGAGCTGGGTCTTGGTGCTGAGATGAGGACCTCTGGGAGGCCTCATTCCGATTAATATTCCCTGGCATCTGAGGTTCTCTGTTGGTCCAGTGGTTTGGACTTGGAGCTCCCACCACAGGAGCTTGGGCCCAACCTCCGACCTGGGAAACAAGGTCTTGCAAGCTTCATGACATGGTAAAAACAAGAAAGAAACAAAGGAGCAGTACAATATCAAAGAATAAAAATCAAAATAAGGGCTTCCTTGGTGGCGCAGTGGTTAAGAATCTGCCTGCCAATGCAAGGGACATGGGTTCGAGCCCTGGCCTGGGAAGATCCCACATGCTGTGGAGCAACTAACCCTGTGTGCCACAGCTACTGAGCCTGAGCTCTAGAGCCTGCAAGCCACAACTACTGAGCCCACGTGCCACAACTACTGAAGTCTGCACACCTAGAGCCCATGCTCCGCAACAAGAGAAGCCACAACAATGAGTAGCCTGCGCACTGTAACAAAGAGTAGCCCCGGCTCAGCGCAACTAGAGAAAGCCCGCGTACAGCAACAAAGACCCAACACAGCCGAAAAAATAAAATAAAAAAATAAATTTATAAAAAAAATCAAAATAAAATTAGAAAGATAAAATATATATTAGGAAAAATAAAAATGTAATTGAAACAACTGCAAGGAGGTAAAATAAAACCACAACAGAGAAAAAAAGGTGGGAGGAATAAGCTAAAAGGAGAGAATAAAGTATAAAGAATAAAATAAAATTAGAAAAATAAAAGATTTATTAGGAAAAATAAAAATATAAAAGAATCGACAACAATGAATCAACAAGGTAAAACCAAACCCCAGTCTAAAAGAGGAAAAAAGAAAAGAAAGCAAAAAAAACCCAAACAAACCTTGGGTATGGGGGTGGAGTTTAGGCGGGGGTGGAACTTAGGCAGGGGTGGGGTTTAGGGTGGGGCGGGACCTAGGCGGGTGGGGGTGTGACGTTTGAGCGTGGGGCGGGGCCTCTGTTTAGGACCTGCAAGGAAGGCGAGAGGCAGCACGTGGAAAGGCGGGCCTCAGGAGTGTGGAGTTCCGGAGTGTGGGGGTAGGGCTCTGAGTGAGGGTGTGTGGGTGGGGTTTAGGCCCAGTGCAGTTGGAGGGGGTCTCAGAGTGGGTCTCCGAATGTAGAGGTAGGGCCCTGGGTGGGGGTGTAGGGGCGGGGCTTAGGTTCTGCATGGCAGGAGGGAGGCTCTGAGGGCAGAAGATTAGGCCAAGGAGCCCAGCAGGCTCCCCGGTGCCTAAGTGGACAGGGAAGGCACTGGCCATGTTCCCTTCTGTTCCTTTGTGCCCCTCCCCCACCATCTCCCCCAGGGTCTCCCCCAGGATCTCCCCCATTGCCGCTGGACCCCTAACCGTGGGTGGGTCCCTCTGGGTGTAGGAACTCCTCCCCTCCCCCAGCCACCCCTCAGGGGTCCCCTCCCAGAGGTCTGGCCTTTACTTTTGCTCCCCCTTACCTCCCTCCCACCCCGTCAGGACCCGCACGGCTGGAGGGGGCCTCGGTGGGCAGAGGATCAGGCTCAGGATCTCAGCAGGTTCCTGGGGGCCCAAGTGGGCAGGGGAAACCTGGCCACACTCCCTTTTGATCCTCTGCCCTCCCAGTGGTTCCCCAATTTCCCCCTTCTGTGGGGGATCCTTTCCCCTTCCCCAGCCACCCCCTGGCCTCCACTTCTCCTCCCCCTTAACCCCCCATGCCCCACGTCCTACCTGGTTGCTGGGGGTTCCTCCCATCCCCTTAGGAGTCCATGGTCCCCCACCATGCCTGGTAGATGTCCTAGTTGTGAGGAGATGCGAATTTCGCATCCTCCTAGTACACCATCTTGACTCTGCTCCTCTGCCTTTTTTATTATTTTGATCATTTTATAGCAGAAGTATTCATGAGATGCCTGGCATTCACTGATTTGTTTGACCTGTGGCCTTTTAATTTATTTATGGTTTGGTTAACATTCTGTAAAATTAAAAAAAAGAAATAAAAAAATCTTTAAATTAATGTCAGAATTCCTCCCTCAGCAAGCCTCTCCCCTCCCAGCCAAAAACACGATGTTGAAACAGAGTTGGACAAGAGGCACCAATGGGGAGAGAAGATCAACAGGGGCTACCTCTTCCCTCTCCACCTACTTGTTGTGAATTTTCATGCAGGCTCTGTCAGTGAGGATATGTTTCTAAGTACATTTGCTATAGGCACATGCATCTGGGGACAGAAGTGGAGGGAGACAGGTAGACAATACGAAGAGAGCATGAAATGCAAGAAAAACCAAAACAAACACACATTTTGAGTGGCAAATCAATTTTTTGTAATTAAAAATGCTTTAAAAAGACAGTTTTTATGAGTTCAAACGGAAAGGAGAGCACCTTTCTTCTGAGAAAATTTTACACGTAATTTGAGCTGTGGAACTGTGGACACCAAAGTGAGCTTTTATCTTCCATTTCATTCCTCAATTCTGTCTCAGCCCACAGAGCCTGTGTGAGCCAGTGCCGTGTGTCTCTCTGGCTCCTGGCAGAGCAATGGAATATGACAGCAGGTCAGGGAGATCAGCGCCCATTTTAAATAGACGGATGGAATTTGAGATGCAGATGATTAAAAGCTAAGAAGCTGAGGTGAGCCAGTTATTCCGTTGATGGGTCACAGCAGCCTGTTTCCTCAACCACAGTAGACATCAAGCTACTTGTGGCCAGGATTCATACCTGGTACATCGTGAGTGTTTGCACAGCACCCCTGGCCCTTGAAAAGATCTTTTCTTGTGTAAATACTTTTACCTTCAGATTTTATTGCATAACATCTTTGCTATATATAATGTGTGTATAAGCAAGATGTCAAATATCAAATGTATACATGTGCATACACACACAGTGAAAAGAGAAAGAGAGAGAGAGAGAGAGAGAGAGAGAGAGAGAAACGCTTAAACACAGAGCACAAACATTTGCATAGAATTCAGCTGGCCAGAGGAGTTAGTCTCTAAAAGTTTGTGAATGGAGTATTGATAAAACCAATGTTTGCTTTCAAGAAATTTACTGTGGTGATAGATTAATTATCTAAGAATTTGGTAGTATTGGGGTTGGTGATTAGAAGCAGAAAGGATAGTTTGGAAGCTCTTGGAAATTGTCTGGGTGAGAAATAAGGAGAGCTTACGCAGCACCAGGAAGAGACGTGAATTAACCTGTTTGAGAGACATTGAAGAAGTTGGGTGACCGTGACATGGCAGGTCCGCGTGCGAGGGGATGAAAGAAAGGAGTCTAGAAATGCCACATCTGTCTATCCATCTCTGAGTCAGGACCTCATTAAAAGAGTACCACACCCAGTTATTTATAGTGTTGGAAAGTCCTCCAGAGAAATGCTCTGTGTCCTCCAGCCTCTGCTATCCTAATGTTCCTCATGCTGTCTGTTCCCACAGGTGATAGCACTTCTTCCTTACAGGCAATTGGTGTGAAAGCTCTGGTTTTATATAAAAGTAAGAGGGCAGCCTTTCACATTGAATGTACTCTGTTTAAGATGGAATTTGGGTTCACTTTATAATATCAGCTGAATTATCTCGGAAGGAGAGAAGATGGCCTCCTCATCTTTGGGATGGGGAGATGGTGCTTTGGAGCACACAGAAGATCCTAACTGTAGCCCCCAAGCTCTCCAGGGATGGCAGGACCTAAGGAGTGTCAGCATGAATGTCTTTGAAGGCTGGGCAGTAAGCACTGTGGTTTGGGGATTAGAGGAAAAGAGCCCCAGTGGTCCAGCTTGTGGTCAGTGGGGTGAGCACTTGAGAGGGACCAACTTGTGGTTTTCCTGAGCCAGACTTCTTTCTTATTTTCTTGATGTAATATAAGAAAATCTCTGGGTTCTCTATGATCCAATAGATGGGGTGAGGGAGCCCCAGTAAGGACTGATATTGGATGGACATCTTACTGGTGTCAGTAAATGGAAGCTGGGAGCCAGGCTTAACTTGTTTTAAAGAATAAATAAATAAGGTGATTCATCTACTCAAATACTGTGGGCCACAAATACCTGTTACAATGATTAAAATGCAGGGCTCTGCATTTTTATTGGGCAAATTTTTTAGAGGTGTTTACTATAGCTGATTTAATTGGATTTACCTTGCTGTGAAATTCTCAGCTTCCTGGGCTGGCTGATGCAAGAGTGGAAATCTACTACTGTCAGTGCCGACAGTGGCTTGGGAAATACAAGATAAGTTGTGGGTAATTTTTTTGAACTTGTTAAAGGTGTATATGCCTCTAAGATCAGTTCTTTATGAGCCTCATCCATGGTAGTTCCACGCCTGTTACACCATTCTGAAGATTAACATTGGGCATCCCTACATTGGTATAATTCCTGTGCTGGGAGGTGCAAAGGGAACAGGGTGGGACTCATCGTTGGAGGTGAGGACGAGCCCACACATGAGTCTGAAGCATATTTTGAGCCTAAGTGTAGGTCATTGAACAGAACAGCCACACGTTATCCAGTGAAACCTGAACGGCCAAACCCAGGACACCAGGACACTCAAGATGCAGGGATGGCTTAGTCTACATGCACGCCAAGGGCACTGCCACGTTTCCTTCACCTTACCTTAGGAACGCCTCCCATTTGCTCTCTCTGAGAACATCTGGGGTTGCAAGAGACAAATCTGAGCGCGCCCTGTTCCCCTTGGAAATTACTCTCTTTTAAGAATTCCCCTTTTGCGTGTCTTCTGTATCTTTAAACCAGCACCTAATTTCATTAAGTCAAGAAGTGCCTTTTATACCTCATTATCTATGGAGGGTCTGATATGTTTCGGACATTCCTGTGGGACTGATGAAACACAGAGTCTGTTTGTAAATGTTTGAGAGACTGCCCTCCCCATCATAAACTCATGGCCTGATTGTATGTAGGACTTTCATTTAAAGAGCTCATTTCAGCCTTACCTTGTCTTGTATGGTTAGTATGATCACCTCTGCCGAAGAGGAAAGCTACTTTCAGATCAGAAATAAACAGGAAACATTTTCTCTCTCTCTCTCTCTCTCTCTCTCTCTTTTTTTTTTTTTTACTGAAAGAAAAAAACATTTGACAACTCCTTTTCCCTTTAATTCTTTAACTAAGATGTAGTAAGATGTGGCCTTATCCTGTGGAATGCTAGGTTAATTCTTTAAAACACACACACACACACACAGACATACACACACAGACACACACAGTCAAACAAACAAATGTCCAATCATATAAATAGTAAAACTATTTGCTTAGGATCTTATGCCAGGATTTCTGAATAAAATTCTTGAGATTCTGCACAAAGTCTTGGAATTTGTTTTGTCGAAGAGGGAGAAGATAACTCTGTACTGGTCCAGAAGACATCTTAGACTAATGAGTGGAACTTATTTTAGGAGGCAGACTTCAATCTGATAAGTGAAAGAACGTTCTTAAAAAGATGACATGACTTCATATTCATAATACATTCTGTATCCAAAAAAAAATCCCAGTTTCTAGAGCAGTCTTTATAGTATGATGCTATTTTTATCAAAAGGAAAATGTACATATATGCACAATAAAAACTTTAAGACTTAGTTTAAAATGATAAGTGTTTTTCTTTCTTTTTATTTATCTGTTTTCTAATATTTATCCATGAGTCTGCATTTCTTGTGTCATAAAAATAATAATGCAGGGCTTCCCTGGTGGTGCGGTTGTTAAGAATCCTCCTGTCAGTGCAGGGGACACGGGTTCAAGCCCTGGTCCGGGAAGATCCCACATGCCGTGGAGCAGCTAAGCCCATGCACCACAGCTACTGAGCCTGAGCTCTAGAGCCCACAAGCCACAACAACTGAGCCCACGTGCCACAACTACTGAAGCCCGTGCGCCTAGAGCCTGTGCTCCACAACAGGAGAAGCCACCGCAATGACAAGCCTGTGCACAGCAACGAAGAGTAGCCCCTGCTCACTGCAACTAGAGAAAGCCCACGTGCAGCAACAAAGACCCAATGCAGTCAAAAATAAAATAAATAAATTTCTAAAATAATAATAATGCAGAAAAAAGTAAAAGGACGTATTAATAGTTAGAGCTGTTCAAAGGTGGGGCAGGTTATAAGGCAATAAAGCACCCGTCAGCAGAGGTAATGAGCAGAAGTGAGAAAGTTAACTGACAGAAATTCCATAGAAGGAGAGCCTTTCATTTAGTTGCCACTGGGAGAAGATAGCCTCTAATCCCCAGTTCAGCCCTGAGGTCTATAACTTAGAATTCCTCTCATATGGGCTATATTTTTCAGAGCCAATTATAAATACTCTGACAGTCATGCCTCCTGGTCACTTGAAGTGAAGGGAGTGCTAGGTTATTTTTAACCAGTGCTAAATCTCAAATCTCCTCGGTATGTAGTTTTTCCTATGTGAGCAAAGTGAAAAAGGTACGATTTTGTGCAGAAACTGGGCTGGTTGCATAGTAACTGTCGGTGTCCCTCAAACAGACCTGCCTCCTCCTGGTGAAATAAGCCAAGTTAGCAGCCTCTTAATGCAGATTGCTAATTTCTTGATGAAGTAAATAAAATAATTGACAAATAAAGGATAACCCAGATTTTCCCGGCACAAGCCAGTCCATCCTTTTTTAAAAAACCTGAAAACATTTTAATTGGCAGTGATTTTCCTATCCAGATAGGCTTTAAAAAGAAAGGGAAGACCCCACAACAGGGCCTGTCCATGGGGGCCCATGTTCAGCCACTCTCACTGGAACAAACACCTATCTATAGAAACGAGACAAGCTGTTTGCAGAGGATCAAAGTAACGCTTCCTCCTGGGGCAGACAGAAGCTGAGGGGTCTCTGCAGAAGACTTTAACCATTTCGTGGGTCTCCTGAATCTCACCTTGTGAAATGAAAGGAACTCCGTGAATAGAAACCCCAACTCATAAAGCCCCCTACCTGAATGAAAAGACACAAAACAGTACATTTTCGTCACTTTCCTCCTATTTTTTTTTTTTTTTTCTCTTAGGACAGTTTGTTAGGCTTGGTAGGACCTGAAGGCCTGGCTCCATACCTGCTGCTCCTTTAGATGTTTGGCAGTCCTCTGCTGGTCCTGAGTGATCTATCAAAAATAACGTGGAGGTTGGCAGTGGCTGCTGTGCAGAACGTAGTCGGCAGAGAGGGCATCTCTCCTTAAGTAACCCCACGCTTATTCTGGGAAAATTTCATAGGAAAAAAAAATGAAATTCAACCAACAAGAGAGAATTTTTGCATCATAGTTTTCTTTGCCATTTTTGTTATCTTTAGGCAAAAAGTGGAGTATGGCACAGTTTTTGTTAATTACAGGATATTTGGTGGGCATCTTGTATCTAGTTTTGACATTGGGCTTTCCAACTGCACAGGGCAGTGAGGCTTCAAAGCCCACAACAAGTTTAACTATGTTCATCGATTGTCCTAAACCAGCGTTCTGAACTCAAGCCGCAGGCTCTCAGGGTATCTAAATCTTTGTGGCTGATTCGTTTTCCATTTTTCCCCTCCATATACAATGTATTGCACAGACAGTATTACAGCACAAAGGAAGGTGCCCTTTTTAACCAAAGAAATATGATACCACCCTACGGTATCAATTATTTTATATCATTGTGCTTCCTTCTGGTCCTTATGTATATTACGTATGGAGCATATGTATTTTAGAGGTATTTGTAGAATAATCCAACTGTCGCTGGTTTTATATTCTACTATTTTCAGTTATCTTTGTGTCATAAACACCTTTTCCCATTTCTCATGGCTGTTTGTAACTACTCTGTGACATAATATCATAGGGTATGATGTACTGTAATTTCCCAAGCCTTCTCTTACTAAACTTTTGGGTCATTTTATGGATATTCACACTATTATAGATATGATATAAAGACAGGCTTTGTTTACATTTTAATAAAGACACAAACTATCATTTGACTCCCTAATGGGTTACTAAAGATATTACTAGCTGTGTAATTGTTTTTGAGTGTCTTTTGTATATGATTATAATGCCATTAGCCTGTTGTGTTTAAGGCATACACTTCTTACTGATTGGCTTTCTGGGAAACTAGAATTGAAACATGGCACCATGAGGGCCACTCAAGTCTGAAAATGAAGTTTACTTATAAAAAGCAATTTAAGAAAATCCAAAAAGACCTTGATAAATTAGAACATTTGGGTGGAGAGTGTTCAAGTTAATTGAATTTCCTGATATTTGCTACAGCTGTTATTATTAGCTTATATTTAGAGGTTAAAAATATTTTCATGATATACTGTTTTAAGTCATGTATCTTGGGGTTGGTAAAAAAAAACTTGTTCCTTCTTTATCTTGGTTCCCAACATTGCATGTGAATGCATGTGTCTCTTTGTGTCAGGGCAGTGCCACAAAATGTCTCTCATGTGGTGAGTGTAGTCCCACTCCTTTGAGAGGGTGCCTTGCAGACTCACTTGCTGTCATTCTGAACACCCTGAGGGTGTTACATTGTCCCTGCAGTTGGAGTAGAGGGGCCACAGTATGGTGAGACTTGAGGATTAGCCACAGGACCCAAGGCACCCCTTTGCATGCATGACTGTTTCAACAAAATTCCAGATATGAGTATTTGGGTCTGTACATTTGCTCTTTCTCATCACAGTGTATTGCCACAAAAATTCCAGATAATCAAGGACTTCATCATTTAAGGTCTACAGAACTGCAGAACATGTAGAGACTGTGATGATCATCCAGGTGAGGAATTTGAAGCCCAGAGGAGTCATGAGTTTCCTTCAAAGATTAGGACTTGTCTTGAAAGCTTAGAGCTGTGATTCATTATCCAGTGCTCTTTCATCACCTCATGGTGGTATTAAAGTTTTATTGCATATACTCTGGGATCTTGTTTTTGAAACAGAAGCAGTTGACAGAGAATCACTTAAGACATTCACTGATCTTGGTTTTGCTGTCAACTCGCTTAGCAGGACTGCATTAAGTAATAAAGCAAGGATATTTGATTTACTGTCATTCTTCTATTAAATTTTTATTGTGTATCTACGTTGTGTTAGGGCAGGAGCTAGGTGCTCAGAGCACAGAGACAAAGATAATTTGTGAGGCAATTTGGTGTGGTAGTCAAACAGACCAGGGCTTGAATCCCAGCCCTGCCATTTATTAGCCATAAATGTAGGGAAATTACATGACCTCTCTATGTAGAGAGTCACAGAAGAAAGTCCAGAAGTCCAGTTTATTTCCCTCCAGTTCTCCATATTCCTTGCCTTCTGTATTGAGAAATATTTGAGACCATGGGTCTCTGGAGGGGATGGATTCCAGTCTGCCCTATGTCACCTGAGAACATGTGATGCTTGGGTATCTCTGACGAGAGGAATGGGTAGTATGGTGACAGAGGACCACCCTAGAGACCGAAGGATTCAGGAATACACTTGAGTCTGTCTGTTGGGTAGCACTGGCCTCAAGGAGGGAAATTGCTTCTGGTGCCAATAAAGCTTTCCCTGGAGGTCATTTCCTGTCTGCCAAGAACTCTACAGGCCTACTGGGCTTGATGTCTTCTTGACTGAATGTAACCTGGAGACATCATCTCCTACAGAACCCCTGGGATTTTGAAAAGATTCTGCCCCAGCAACCATCCCGTGTGGCAGCTACAAGTGTGGCCACGTTCTTGACTCTCTTCTGTTCCTCTCTACATAGTTAGACAGGTCAAGAAATCTTTGAACTTTTTTAAGTTTAGGGAGGGTAGGAAGAACTTCATAATCCTTGGACATCTATTATAACTTTTCTTTCTACACCTTTTGAGAAAAACCTGCCCCACCTCTTGGTATGCAGTGCTGGTCAGTAGGATGATGCTCCAGGCCCAGGAAAGGAGGATAGGGCCTCCCAGGATAGTAGGAACACTGGATTCTGCAACTTCCAGATTAGAAGACCAGTCACTGTGAATCAGAATGACTGGCCAAAACCCAGAGAAATAAGGGCCAAAGCAGGGTAGGACTGATGGAGTAGGCCCAGCACTGATTCTGGAGGGATGCACAGGTGGTTGTTCTGGATTCCAAAAGTGACTCACACAGTCCTCTTGGGAGCAATATTTGAAACGTATAAGATTACATAATGCTATAATTTTATAACTGCGTGTGTGAGAATGTAACTGAGAAGCTCTGTCTCGATATGTTTTCGACACAGCCCATATTAAAATATAACCAGCAACTTCACTCATGAAGAAACAACACACAGTAATGAGGATCATGAAATGCAATCTCTGGGAGGGACTATCCTTTGAAGGACACTTTGCTACCCATCGTTGAACAGTGGATTCACCATGCATCTAGGGACCAAGACTCAAACCTAGAAACCATCTTACATACTCATTTTTCTCTCCCCATCTTTCAGTTAACATTCCTTCATTGATTTTCCTTACATTGTTTTGCAATAGTCCTACCACCCGCTCACCAGGACTACTTCTTGATCCCAAGATACCTTTTTCTTCACTCCATCCATCTCCTGACGTCTTTCATAACTTCCTTATACACAGCTATGATAAGGACCCTTTCTTGCTAAAGAGTCTGGGTTGGATCTTGACCACAGAAGAAACTCTAAACTCCTTTGTCTAACATTTGTCCTCGTTCACCTATCTGGCCTTTGACCCTACTACTTCCCAATACTTCCTTTACTGCACTCACATGTTCCCTAAACTTCCACTAAATTTGCCTAATTTGCCCTGTGGTTTTCTGCTCCTGGGGCACCATCTTACCCCTGTTCTTGACTTTTGAAATCCTGTCTTCAATATCCTGTCCTCCTCTATGAAACCATCTTTGATCTGCATCTCCCTTCTAATTTGGAAATAATCTCTCCTTCCTTTATATTCTCATTGTGAGTCATTTGGACATTCTCCCATGTAACCTCTTGGTTGCAAGAGTCAAGAAACCAGAAAAGACACCTATGCTAAGAATGTATGTTTGAGAGTTTTCAGCCTATATACAAGGTTTTAAGTCATGGGATTGGATGAGGTCACTTAGGAGGGAGTATAGACAGGCAAGTGGGTGAAGAAGAACACCAGCGTTTAGAAGTCCTCGTTGTGTCAACTTCATGGGATCATGTAAGTCTAGCACAGAGCAAGCATCAATCGTTGGCCATTGAAGTGAATTGAAAATTGAGTCAGTATTTCTTTAAAAATTTTTTAAAAATTGTAGTATAGTTGTTTTACAATGTGTTAGTACAGTGAAGTGGAGTTCCCTGTGCTATACAGCAGGTTTTCATTAGTTATCTATTTTATACATATTAGTGTATATATGTCAATCCCAATCTCCCAGTTCATCCCCCCCCGCCCCCGCTTTCCCCCCTTGGTGTCCACATGTTTGTTCTCTACATCTGTGTCTCTATTTCTGCCTTGTAAACCGGTTTATCTGTACCATTTTTCTAGATTCCACATATATGCATTAATATACGAGATTTGTTTTTCTCTTTCTGCCTTACTTCACTCTGTATGATAGTCTCTAGGTCCATCCACATCTCTACAAATGATCCAATTTCATTCCTTTTTATGGCTAATATTCCATTGTATATATGTACCACATCTTCTTTATCCATTCATCTGTTGATGGACATTTAGGTTGCTTCCATGACCTGGCTACTGTAAATAGTGCTGCAATGAACATTGGGGTGCATGCATCTTTTTGAATTATGGTTTTCTCTGGGTATATGCCCAGTAGCGAGATTGCTGGGTACAGATGGCCAAGAGGCACATGAAAAGCTGCTCAATATAGCTGATTATTAGAGAAATACAAATCAAAACTAGGAGAAATACAAATCAAAAGTAGGTCCCTTTTCCAATTTTTTTCACTCCCTTCTGTCACCTCATACCAGTTAGAATGGGCATCATCAGAAAATCTATAAACAGGGACTTCCCTGGTGGCACAGTGGTTAAGAATCTGCCTGTCAATGCAGGGGACCTGGGTTCCATCCCTAGTCCAGGAAGATCCTACATGCCGTGGAGCAGCTAAGCCCGTGTGCCACAACTACTGGAGCCCGCATGCCTAGAGACCGTGCTCTGCAACAAGAGAAGCCACCACAATGAGAAGCCTCTGCACCACAACAAAGAGTAGCCCCTGCTTTCCAAAACTAGGGAAAGCCCATGCGCAGCAATGAAGACCCAATGCAGTCAAAAATAAATAAATAATTAAAAGAAAAGAATATCTGCAAACAATAAATGCTGGAGAGGGTGTGGAGAAAAGGGAACCCTCTTGCACTGTTGGTGGGAATGTAGATTGATGTAGATTGATACAGCCACTATGGAGAACAGTATGGAGATTCCTTAAAAAACTAAAAATGGAACTACCATATGACCCAGCAATCCCACTACTGGGCATATAACCAGAGAAAACCATAATTGAAAAAGTCACACATACACACACAAAAGTCACATGTACCCCAATGGTCACTGAAGCACTGTTTACAATAGCCAGGTCATAGAATGTCCATTGACAGATGAATGGATAAAGGAGATGTGGTACATATATAATGGAATATCAAACATAAAAACGAATGAAATTGGGTCATTTGTAGAGTCAGTATTTCTTGAGCATTGAAGTTTCAAATGTTTGGGGTGTCCCTGTACTAGGGATGGAAGAGGGGTCAACTATACCCTTTTCCAGAATGCTGGTCCACGAGCCATGTCTTACCCACCAACCACTGCCCTAAGGAACAGTGGGTTATTGATAGATTCCTGTATTCATTCACAAACATTTGGAGACCGCTTCTGTAGCATGCAAGTGGTGAAAGAATAGTTAATACAACAATAAACTGATGAGATGTTGAAAGAGTGTGAGGCCCATGGGAACAGGACACAACTCATCCTACTGTGTAGTTAAACGCTACCAATGGGGCAAGAACAGCATGGGTGTCTTCATCTGTACATGGAGTAGAGAGGAAACATGCAGTGGGGGATTTGTCCAAATCAGTGTGAAGACACCATTCTCCAACAGGCTAGTGAAAAAAATATGCCCTCTTGAATCCTGATGTTCAGTCTTCCTCCAGGTTTTGAGAGGTGTAATAGTGCAGGGCTAACAGCCTGAACATTAGAGTCAGAGAGATCCGGGCTCAGTACCCGTAAGTCTTGTCACTCATATGTTAGCTGGAGTGAATATCAAACCTTCTCGAAACTCAGGGCTGTCATGGTGGTATAACAGTACCACTACTTGTGGTTCTAAGATGGGATTGATTTTTATTGTTTTTGATGTTGTTTCTATTCCCTTTACATCAGGTGTAGCAAGAGGAGTGGAAAATGAGTTAGACACTCTCTTAGCTCTCAAGGGTATGCTTTTCTCTACAGGTTGAAAATTACCTAAAATCTGCAAAAGTGAAAAGAAAAAGAACTTGTAGCTCTTTTGAGTGGATGGAGGAGTGAGGAGCCTTTTCCCTTACACTCAGGCACACTGAGTGCTGACTAATAGAAGTTTTATGATGTTTGTATGTGAAGTTAAATTAGTGATGACTCAGGAAGCCACGGTGAATGAATGATTGTGAACCAGGCAAAATATTTCTGTGTACTCCTTCCTAGTTTTTTATTAAATGAGTCACAGAAAGGAAATATGAAACTGACTCCATAGAAGCCAATCTGTTAAATAAAAAACCCAACCCAAAGCTTAACAACAGGAAAAAAAAAAAAGGACCATAAATTACTCTCCCGAATGGGAGCTCGATGACAGTGTGGGGCTAGTGTTCACTGTTTTCAAAAGCCAGAAAAACTGTGCTACAGCCTTTCCTTCTTCTCAGATAATAAGGAATGGAATTGGAGTTGGAAAGGAAGCTTTCTGAAGTTGATTTACTCTGAATGAATGCAAAAGTGCTGTGCAGCCCCACATGCCAGAGACCAACATCCCTCCAGATTCATGGTCTAGACGGTTCTAATGATTTATTTCTATGTAAGAAACAATCCCAGTCTTCACTAGCTTAAAACGATTAACTGTCTATCATGTCTTATGATTTCTTAGATTCTTCAGGATAGGTGCATCTGGATAGTTCTTCTGTTCCATGAGGCATTGAGTCTAGTCACTTCCTGGTATTCATCTAGTAGAAGGGCTAGTCTGGAGGGTCCAAGGTGGCCTCACTCATGCATCCAGCATCTTGGCTGGGGTTGTGGAGAGCTAAACTCCACTGGGTCTCTGGAATGGAACACCTACACATGGCATATCCCAAAAGGCAGTCTCAGGACAGTCAGATTTCTTCCATGGCAGCTCAGAGCTTCTGGAGTGAGGACTCCCAATATGAGTGATAGCTGAAAGCATTCATCTGTGAAAGCTCAGGTCATAAGTCCCAGAACATCAATTCTACCATATTCTATTATTGGTCAAGCAACTCACCAAGTGCAGCCAGATTCAAAGGGAAGGGAGTGAGAATTGACCTCTTCATGAAAGGAATAGCAGAGGATTTGTGGCCATTTTTATTCAATTATACAGACTTACACCTGGGTTATAAATGCTAGGGACAGTTCAAACTCAAGTTCCTCATTATATACCATTGTTTAGCTCTGGATAAGCATCTTTCTTTGTACTCTGATGGCCTCTTACTGCAATCATCTGTTACTCTCTGCCTAAGAGTTTTCTTTGGCCACATGATTTTTCTCAGCCCAGTGGAGGATCAGGCTGGAAGACCTGGGTACTTAGTGCTTGCCAATGATGGATGGGAGGTGGTGAGTTGGTATTATTGTGTTACAGAGAATCATCCTGCTGGACTCATTTATCACTGAGGCTGTTTAGAATCACTAACACACTGTGTTGAATACAAGTAGTGTTAATGGACATGCCTGTTTAGCTCCTAGATGAAGAAATAAAACATTAACAGTCACCCCAGAAAACAGTATGTCCCCTCATCCTAGCTACTATCCCTCTCCCAAGGGGCACCACTCCCCTGACTTCTAACCCCTTAGATTGATTTTGCCTGCTTTTGAACTTCACCCGGGTGAAATTGTATAGCACATGCTCTTTGGTGTCTGGCTTTTTTTCACTCAGTATTACATTTAATCAGCTGTTTAAATCATTGGTACATGTAGCAGCTTGTTCATTTTATTGCTATAGAGTGTCCCATTGTTTATATACCAGTTTATTTTTCAGTTCTATTTTTCAAATATTGACTGGCATTTGGGTGGATTTCTGGCTTTGGTTCTTATGAATGTATCTTTTCATGGAAACACACAGGCATTTCTCTTAGGTACCTACTGAGGAGTGGAGTCTCCCAAGCCTTCTTTGGATGTGCATTTTCCTTTCCTTTCCAGCCCTAAGACCTCTGCTCATCTTTGCACCTTTAGTTATGTCTCTCTTGAGCCACTGCAAAACTTTCTGACTTAAGTAGGTCCCTTTTCCAATCCATCTGTTTACACTTTCATCACAGTTACTCTTCTAAAACTGATATTGCTTGATGTCCCTCTTCTAACCCCAAAACATCTGGTGGTTCTCCACTGTCTTCGAAATAGAGAGCAGTGCTGGTGGTCTTCCAACATCAGGCTCTGACCAATCCTCCTAGCTTCCACCAACCTCTGCATCCTCTGGCACATTCTGTTTCATATTATCTTTTTAAAAATTTTATTTATTTATTTTTGGCCACGTTGGGTCTTTGTGGCTGTGCGTGGGCTTTCTCTCTAGTTGCCGCGAGAGGGGGCTACTCTTTGTTGCGGTGTGCAGGCTTCTCGTTGCGGTGGCCTCTCTTGTTGTGGAGCATGGGCTCTAGGCACATGGGCTTCAGTAGTTGCAGCACGCAGTCTCAGTAGTTGTGGCGCATGGGCTCAGTTGCTCCTCGGCATGTGGGATCTTCCCGGACCAGGGCTTGCACCTGTGTCCCCTGCACTGGCAGATGGATTCTTAATCACTGTGCCACCAGCGAAGCCCTAGTCATATTATCTTATTCACAGTTCCCCAGTCACACCAGTCCCATGCTTTGGGGGTATTTTCTCAGCCTAAAATAACTTGCTATCCATTTCCCAGTTCTCAAAGTTTTAGATAAATGTTTGTAGCACAAAATAGTACTTTCTGTAGAATCCTCAGAGTGGGTAACATAGCTACAGAATAGGCATCGCCAACTCTTGATGGATCATCCCCTACCCGCTTTTCCTCCACTCCATCCCAGTCACAGGCACCTCCCATGGGCTCAGCTGCTTAACTCAGAAGCCACCTTTGTGTCCTCCTGGCCTCCTCCTCTCCACATCCAACTCCTGAATGAGTTCTGACCGCCTGCTCTCTCTGCAGACACATCCCCAGCTCTGACTCTGGCCTCCCCCCCCCACATCAGTCTGTACCAACCTCACCTCCCGCCTGGAACATACTGACGCCTCCCTACCTTCCCACAGGTTCCTCCTCTTTCCTCCTTGCTTCCTGGAGTCTCTCCACAGCAGCCCAAGTGATGAAAATGAATCCATTAATATCATTCCACAATTCTTAAAACCCTTGAGTGTTTCTGACTTCACTTGGCATAAAACCCAGCCTCCTTATTGCCACCTAGAAATCTGCACAGCACGCTTCTTCTCAACATCCAGTCCTCTTCCCAAATGCTACTTCCTCTGAGATGGTGCCTGAGGCCTTGCAGCTCACTCTATCCCCTTGCCCTGCTTTAATTTCTAGAGTGCCATTGCTCGCCACAGACCAAAACAATGCCTGCTTGTTTGTTTTTGGTCTCCTCTCTCTGGAATGTAAGCCCTGAGGGCAGTGCTTCATCTTGGTCATCTCTGCACCCCCAGGGAACATCATGGTGCCTGGCCCATAGTAGGCATTGAATAAATACCTGTTCAATGAGTGAATATGTGAATGAATAAATATATCAATAAATACACAGCAGCACTGTGTATTCCTCCACTCATGTCAAGACTCAGGATAAAGGCTCTCATTCTCCTGCCATCTTCCACAATGCTCCTATGAGATCGACTTGCTCCTTCCCCTGGAGTAATTTATACCAGCTTTTAATCTACTACTTATTTCATTCAGTCTTATAAAAATGTTAGCTTACTTGTCAGCCTCCCTCCCCTGTGGGTTATAGGCTCCTGAGTACAAGGCCTCGCCACCCACGGCCATCTCTGTGTCCTGAAGAGGCCCTGCATATGGGCTTCCAACCTTCCAAGGTTGTTGATGTGTCATTTAGAGCCATCGTGTTATGGAAAATAATTCTGCCGTTCTTGGTTCTAAAAGGAGGTGCCTGAGATGTCCCTAGTTTTCTCTTATGTGAATTCGGAGGATAGATATGCAAAGGAAAGATCACCTCTGCACGGTACCCAGAAAATTTATTTAATTATTTAATAACATTTATTTATTTATTTATTTTTGCGGTACGCGGGCCTCTCACTGTTGTGGCCTCTCCCGTTGCGGAGCACAGGCTCCGGACGCGCAGGCTCAGCGGCCATGGCTCACGGGCCCAGCCCCTCCGCGACATGTGGGATCTTACCGGACCGGGGCAGGAACCCATGTACCCTGCATCGGCCACTGCGCCACCAGGGAAGCCCAAAATTTATTTTTTAATAACCAAAGGGAGTAAGAGAGATACGGGGACATCTTTTTCTCTTTGGAGTTTTTCTTTTTTTAAAAAAAGTAATTAAAAAACCAGAAACTTTATTGTCTGTATCATGCTCAGTTTGTTTAAGAGCCCACTTAATTAGGAGGCTATTTTAAATAAGTCATACAAATTTTATTGTGGTTGTATCTTTTGAGATTTTCTGATAGGACATTTCATGAGAACTAAAGACGCTTCATACATAAAGACAGAACTATAACTAACTTTTCAAGCCATGTTTCAATTATTTTTAACAATCAACTAGGATTTCTTTCTTTTTCCCCTTCATTATTCTGCCATCCTGTAAATAGGACAGATAATTATGTCATCAGAATAACAAAAGGAAGTCTGAGGTAAAATCCTATTAAATTGCAAATTCCTACATTACTGCAAATGTAAAAAGCAGCAAAGCAGATATTTTATATGAATTTCTCTTAAGTCCCATGCTATTTTAGAGATCATAGCCCTATCTATAAAATAATTTGAGACATACAGATATGTCTAGAACTTTAGTCATATCTCAAATCATTTAATCATTATCTGTAAAGCCAAATTAGTGCATTTATGTTGAAGTTTACATAGAGTGACAATAGCTTGATACAGGAATGATATTGCAATAATAAACATCTATTTGGGGAATTTTACCCTAAAATTTAACCATTTACAATTAAGGAGATATAGGTGTGACACAGCTAATGGTTAAAAGCAAGTCTCTCCTTTGATAACAGACATAATTTTTCTCCAGTCTGGCCTCACCATTTACTAGCAAAAAAAAACTTGATGAATTATTTGGCTTTGATTAGGGTTCTTGGTTATAAACAGCAACTAACACTCTGCCTTACTTAGGGAATTAATTAGAAGGATAACAGATAGGAAGTCTGGGAAACCAGGGAGAGGAAAACACACAAGAACAGGGAAACTAGGCAGAACCACAGCCTCCGTCCCACTCCAGGAGCATCTATTGAGGGGCTGCTATCACTATGCCTGGACACTAGTTGCCACCGTAGCACCGGATGCTATCACAGTCACCCTGGACTTGGGTGTCGTAAGCAATGAGTGTATTGAAGAGGCCCAGGTTCAGTCCTTGGTCTTCTCATCACCATCTGCACTCAATCCCTTTGTAGTCTCACCTGGTCTCATGGCTTTAAATATTACCTCTATGAGGCTGACTCCCAAATTTACATCTCCACTCCTCCTCTGTCCTGAGCCCTAGACTCATACCTCGTTGCCTACTCAACTTCTCCGCTAGGATGGCCGAGAGAAAACTCAACACAGCATGCCCCAAAGTGGACTTCTGTTGTTCCTCGTTTCAATTAAACTTCACTCCATTCTTCCACTTCCTCACTCTTCTTTTTCTCACATTTCCCCTTCAATCCACTGGGAAATTCTCCTTGTTCCATATTTAAAGTATATCCAGAATCTGACCTCTGCCCTTCTTTACTACCCCCACTCTGATCTGAGGACCATTATCTCTCATGGTGATTACTGAGCTAGTCGGCTATTCAGTCTTCCCGCCTCTACCTTTGACGCGCCACCCCCGCCACACTCTGCTCTTAGCACAGAAGCCAGAGCGATCATGTTAAATGTTATAAGTCCTTACTAGTTTCATGCTCATTTCTCACCACAGCAGCCCCTCTGGCTTCCTCAGGGCACTGGCGTGAACCGCTGCTTCTGTCTGGATGATTTTCCTCTAGATCCACAGTTCCTACGAGGTGCACTCATGTGTCTGGGGCACTGACTCCAACTCACAGAGGTGCTAAGGGCTATTTTTCCCAGTTTTATTGAAATGTAATTGGCATACATCACTGTATAAGCATAAGATGAACAGCAGAAGTACAGCGACATCTGCTGGACACGCCACAAACTACTAACTTAAGGTGCTTAGCAGTTTCAGCGTTAGATTTTGCCACATTACTTTCTATGACATGCCAGTTGTGGAAAAAAAAAAGTATAATCTTGGAAGTTAACAAGTAAGCACTGAGTGAAAATGAACATAAAACAAGAAATGAGATAGTCCTTTTCTAATCCAATTCCAAGTCTGGAAGTTGTTTCATGCACAACAGGACACCTGAAAGTAATCCCATTAGAAAGCAATTGTGATTATTTACAAGTTCAATAACAATTTTATTTTTTCTATTAAAGAAAGCTAAGTAACCATGCCAAAGTCCTTGCATAGAAATGATCCCATGATCACCCCTTCTTCAGCCTCTACTGATGGGTAGTGGGGTCAATCTCCCATTTGAATTCCTACAACAGACTTTCCTAGAGTTAGGGAGAGTGCAGAGACACTGGATAACCAACATTTTAAAAAAAGGTTCACGCTATGATATAAACTCTCCATGCTTCAGTTTATTCACAGACTAAGTGGAACTTTCAACAGCATCTACCTTTCAAGGTATTTTGAGAATGAAATGATCTGATGCCTAGGAAATAGTTAGCAAATGCCCTGTACTCAAGAGACTGCAGGTCATTTGAATGTGTACTTTGTCTTTAGGACCAAAATAGCCCATTTGAAATGTATAGGAGCTGTAGATGAAGTCATCAAGAGAACTTTAGAAAACATGAGAACTCTCATACCTCATGTCCACCTCAGCTACCTTTAGAGTTTCACTTTTCATAAAGTCTTCAGGAAATGGCGGTATTTGGTTTTGGTTTTATAATTTTCAAGAAAAAGTATAATCTAACAGTTTTGAGTCTTCTGCAAGTTGAATGGATGTAACCATTGAGTAACCATTCAAGTGAAGCATAAGACTATCTCTTTTATTGAACACCTTATAATCCAAAAAGGATGATAATTCACACAGAAAGTAGAATCTGATTGAGCACTCATGCATGACCATAAAAGTATGAGCAATGGATAGAAGGAGAAATCAGGTTGGGTTGGAACAGTGGAAAAAAGGTTTTAGTGACAAGCTCATTCTTAAGATGGTTCCTGGATCCAATCCTGTGAGCATTTGGGGCTGTTGATATTTGAAGTGGAAGATGCTTATGACGTTGAGATGTGTATATTTGGAAGGAGAGGCTGAGAACATCAGCAGCTCACCTGTTTCTCTTCTGGATACATCCCGGTTAATTCTACACTGACTTTCTCCATTTTTTAAAATGGCACTACCACTTTCCTGGCGCACTGGGTACAAATTGTCATGGCATCTTGGATTTGGGAACTGTTTGGTTGCTATGCCTTCAGGATTATTAACTGTCTCAGATTTTCTTCCTTGATCTCCAAAAGGTTTTTTTTGTTGTTGTTGTTGTTGTGTGTGTGTGTGTGTAGTATTTAAAATTGTGATGTAATTTTCTCTTGCTTTATGTAATAATTCTAGTCACTTCTGTTTTTATCTTACCCCCATATTCCTTGAAGGCAACACTTCATATCCATCATTGAACCCCCTGAAATATGTGACAAGTGTCTTGTCCATCTTTGATGCTCAGTAAGAATTTGTTGGTTACAGGGGAAGAATCAATTATGGCCTCTCGTGAACATTGATTTCTCTCCTTTGTGCTATCTCTAGAATTTGAGCCTCTACTTACCTTGCTGTTTTATTCTATTGCTCCCTAATCCATAGCCTTGCTAACAAGATTCCCAGCTGCTTTATAAGATGCCTTGAGTAAATGCCAGAAGGTACAAGTGGCATTTACTCAGAAAATATTTTTAGAGCAGCTGATGGTGTTTACAGTTAGAGCGATACTTGAAGGCATCGTATTCAATTCAGAAGCAAGTAAACAAAAGGGTCTTCTCAGCTTGAGACGTGTTGCCTTTATAAAACATTTGTCTAGCTTGGAGAAGAACAGCAGTATTGACTTACTTTCACTTCCACCCTCTGCTTGACATCAGCAGACACATAGTCAAACAGTTTGAGGTTAATTTGTTTTTTTGTTTATTTGTTTAATTAAAAAATATTCTGGGTAGGTAAAACACAACAAAATATAAAAAGTGCAGACTTCCCTGGTGGTGCAGTGGTTGAGAGTCTGCCTGCCAATGCAGGGGACACAGTTCGAGCCCCGGTCCAGGAAGATCCCACATGCCGTGGAGCAACTAAGCCCGTGCGCCACAACTACTGACCCTGTGCTCTAGAGCCTGCGAGCCACAACTACTGAGCCCACCTACCACAACTACTAAAGCCTGCGCGCCTAGAGCTCCTGCTCTGCAACAAGAGAAGCCACCGCAACGAGAAGCCCTCACACTGCAACGAAGACCCAATGCAGCCAAAAATAAATAAATAAATAAAGTACAAAATGTTATATAGGGGAAAGTAAAGCTATTTCTCACTCCTGTCTAGTTTCCTTCCCCAGAGACAAACACTGTTAGTGGTTTCTTGTGTATTCTTACAGCTAAATTTTACATATATGTAGACATACTTTACTTATATGAATATTTTCCAATGGCATACGCTGTCATGTATCTTAATTTTGTCAATTGACGGTATGTCTTGGGGGTCCTATTACACCATTATATACAGACCTGGTTTATTCTTTGTAACGCTGGTGTAACTTTTCACCATGAAGCTCAACTGTCATTTATTGAACCTGCCTCCGTTGATAAACACTTACGTAGTTTTACTATTACAAGCAGCCCTGCAGTTAATATCCTTGCATGAGTCATTTTGCATATCTGTAAAATATCTGAAGATAAATTTGTAGCAGGGATTTTCTGAGTCAATGGGCGTGTGCCGCTGAGTTTTTGTAGAGGCAGCAGGCCCTCATTAGGTATGTGTTCAATTGCGTGCCCACCAGCAGGCTGGCTTCTCCAAATCTTCCCTAAGCCTGTTACCAAATGTGATAGCAGTCTGATAAATGAGAAAATGGAATTTCACTGCAGGTTAATTTGTGCTTCTCCTGTTGTAAATGACATTGAACATCATTTCATGTGATTTAGGGGCTTTGAGATTTCTTAAGTGTTGTTCATGCCCCTTCTCCATTTTTTCTATGAGTTCTTGCTCCCTTATCAACTTGATTGTGGGAACATCTATATATTTAGGAAATGGCTCTTCTTGTGATATGGGTGGCAATTTTTTTTTTCATAGATTGTCATTTGAACTTTGACTTTTTTTTTTCTTTTTTTTTTTTTCGGTACGCAGGACTCTCACTGTTGTGGCCTCTCCCGTTGCGGAGCACAGGCTCCGGACGCTCAGGCTCAGCGGCCATGGCTGACAGGCCTAGCCGCTCTGCAGCATGTGGGATCTTCCCGGACCGGGGCACGAACCCGTGGTCCCCTGCATCGGCAGGCGGACTCTCAACCACTGCGCCACCAGGGAAGCCCCACTTTGACTTTTTAAAGAATGTTTCTGTGATGCTGAAATTCCTCCATCCTTCCCTCCTCCTAACACTCCCCTCCTCTCTTCGTTCCTTCTTTTCTTTCTTTATGCTTAGAAGGACTTTCTACACTTTGAGATTATGAAAAATCTCCCATGTTTTAGTTTAGTGCTTTTGGGACTTTGTTTCTGCATTTATTTATTTATTTTGCGGTACGCGGGCCTCCCACAGTTGTGGCCTCTCCCGTTGTGGAGCACAGGCTCCGGACGCGCAGGCTCAGCGGCCATGGCTCACGGGCCCAGCCACTCCGCGGCATGAGGGATCCTCCCAGACCGGGGCACGAACCCATGTCTCCTGCATCGGCAGGTGGACTCTCAACCACTGCGTCACCAGGGAAGCCCTGCATTTATGTTTTTTAATCTATCCAAAATTTTTTTAGCACAGGTAGAGACACAAACACATATCTTACCCAGAAGCTGCTTGGATGTTTTGCACCATTCGTAGATAATTCATCTTCCCCCACTGACATGCACTATTATCTTTATCACATTTACTCTGTTACTTTTTTCTGTTTCATTGTGGTCTTGCATTTGAGGCCTGCGTTGTACCTATAAATAATATGTTCTAATACCTGGTTGGAATAGTTCCACTTCATTCACATTCTGGCTTTTTTTTTTTTTTTTTTTTCGTGTTAACTTTAGAATCAGCTTTAAATAATTTAGAATTCATTCTTTTTTAAAAAAACTTTCTGCATACTTTTAAATTAATTAAAATATATTACTGATCCTTTCTATCACAAAACAGGGCATGCATTTTTTCATGTTCTCATGTAGCATTTTAGTGTTTTCTCCATATAAATCCTGTACATCTTTTGTTAAGCTTATTTCTATATACTACATGTTTCTTCTATAATCTACATATATTAGTATTTTAATTCCTTTTTCTCCTAACTTTTCTTTTCTTCCTCCTATTTTCCATTTGGTTGTTGTTTATATAGAGCAGAGTATTGATTTTTGTATATTAATGTACCCAGGCCACTTACTGATAACTTTCCAGTCTGTTCTTGGGTTTTCCATGGTAAACAGAGTATATAATTCATAATAATTTCACCACCTCCTCTGCAATTTTTAAATATCTATTATATATAATTCATAATAATTTCACCACCTCCTCTCTAGTTTTAAAATATCTATTATTTCTTTCTCTTGCTAAATGCAAAGGCTAGGACCTCCAGAACAATGCTAAATAATAGCAGTAACTCTGGACATCCTTGCCTAGCCACACTGTTATTTTTTCCCCATTGAGCAGGGTGTTTCAGTGTTTGCAGGAGATACATAGCATTAAGGATGTAGTTTTCTGGTCTTATTTAACTAAAAGGCTGTTTGCTTGCTGTTAAGAATAGATACTGAAAATGCTTTTCAGTATTAGAGATAGTCATATATTTCTTTTGATCTATTAATATGTTGAAATGTAATAATCTCCTAATATTGAAACATCCTTGAATACCTAAAATATACATCATTTATCCATGTGCTATTGCTCTTTAAATGTGCTTCCAGCTTCTATTTGGTAAGACTTTATTAGGATTTATGTATAAGGTTTTGGCAGCATTGTTATTTGTAAGTAGAACTTAGAATTTTTCCTTATTTCAGTGATTTGAAGCAATTTAAATACATGCTGAGGTATCTACTTTTTAATGATTTGATAGAATTCCTCTGTGAAAAACCCAGAACCTTGATTTTTTTTTTTTTTTTTTGAGAGAACATAGTTCTTTGAGATCTTTCTCAGTTGTTTCCAGGGTTTTTAGTCTATTTAGATTTTTCTAACTCTTTTGGGGTCAATTTTGATAATTTCTATTTTCTAGAAAGGCACCATTTCATCTACATTTTTAAGTTTTAGGGTTGAATAAAGCAATCTCTTATTAGTCTTTTAATTTACTTTCATTTGTATTGTTTACCTGACCTTATTTCTTATTTTGACTGTTTTATGCATTCTCACTTTTTTCTGGAAGGAGTTAGCTATTTTACTGTGTTCCCCTCCAAAAAAAATCAGCTTTTAAATTTATCTACTTATTTTTATATTATCTAACTTATTAATTAATTTTAATTTTATTAATTTATTCTGATTTCCTTAGTATTACATTTTTTTCTAACTCCCTGATTAATTTTCTTCTTTTTCTTTGTTTAGATATACGACTATAAATTTTCCTCTGAGCACTTCATCTGAATCCTATATGTTCTGATATATGTTTATACCTAAATCATATCTATATTTACATCCATATTCATATTTATTTATATAATAGACACATTATTTTACTATTTTCTAGATATTCAGTAATTTTAATTTTTTTTTTGATGCAAAAAATTTTTAAGCAGAAGTATTTTTAACTTCTAGGTAGATGATCTTTTTTCACTTAAAAAAATTAAATACTAGTTATGTTGCATTGTAGTCTGAGAATGTTACCTGTATTGATTTTTAGACTTGGCTGAGATTTTGATAGTTTCATGGACACATGAAAAGAAGATGTATTCTGTTTTTAATGTGTATACTCTTCCTCAATCCTATTTTCCCTTATTCCCCCAGATGTAGCTTAAATTTAAATTTAAATTTTTCTCCTAACTTTTCTTTTCTTCCTCCTATTTTCCATTTGGTTGTTGTTTATATAGAGCAGAGTATTGATTTTTATATATTAATGTACCCAGGCCACTTACTAATAACTTTCCAGTCTATTCTCGGGTTTTCCATGGTAAACAGAGTATATAATTCATAATAATTTCACCACCTCCTCTCTAGTTTTAAAATATCTATTATTTCTTTCTCTTGCTAAATGCAGGCGGGACTTACGGACTCATCCTGGTGAACCGATTCACAGCAGTCGGGATGGGGTGTCCCTTCCTGGATTAGCTTATGGAAAGACAGGTTCAGTCTCGGGTACACCCCATCCCTCTCTCGCCCTGTCTTACGTTCTTTCGGGGAGGCCAGCTGCCCTGTTATGGACACTGTGGGAGGCCCATGTGGCCAGGAAGGAGTTCTGCCAACACCATGCAGTGAGCTTGGGAGTAGATCCCCCCGATGGATGGGCAGCTTGATGAATCCTTATGAGCGTCAGAGCCACACAGCTAAGCTTTCCTGAATTCCTCACCCACAGACACTGGGAGACAATAAATGTTTATTGCTTTAAGCTGCAGAGTTTGAGGTAATTTTCTATGTAAGAGATAGTGAATACACTCCTTTACAAATGTCCTTGAGAGAACTCTCCAGAGAACTTCTTGCCTGCAAATCTCTGCCTCGGAGTCTGTTTCCTGGGGAATCCATCCTAAGAGAGAAAGCACAGGCATGTAGATGTTAAAGGGCTTGCTTTTTCTGAGGGGTGTTGAATAATTTATTGTGGGTGAATGTAGGAAAGCTGATTTATGGAGTGACGTGGTGGGGAGTGAGAAAAAGGTCTACTACACCAGGCTTATGCAATATAACTTTGCTTTACAGGCAGTTAGGGGGCTACTAAAGGTTTGGGGGCAAGAAGAACATTCTAGAAACAGAATGAAGGATGGATATAGTGGAGAGACTAGCAATAGGGAAACAAATCTGTAGCCTGCTGTGATGTTTGGACAAGAAGTAAGGAAATAAACTATGGATGAGATAAATAAAAAGTAAGGAAGTAAACTATGGATGAGACTTATAAAATAGGAATAATAACAATATCTACCTGATTAGGAGTTATTGGGATAAAGTGAGTTGATAGTGGTCAAGGGCTGAGAACAGCGCCTGGCCTGTAGGATCCCTTTATAGTGTTTGTTAGATAAATGTGGGCTAGGCTAGGTGGCACCTCCATGGCCAGAGAATTTACCAGTCAATATTGGAACATGCCAGAGTTCAAGGGGGAGGGAGGGGCAGACAATGGTGTGATTCGAGGTAAGGTCAGTGTTCTAGGAAACTTACTAAAAAGAGAAATTGTGTTGGGTCTATGGTCACCATTCCAAGTTCAAGGCCTCCCTCCCTCCCTCAAATTCAGTTTGTGCTCTTGATAATAAGGGCAAATGGAAAGAGAAGCAAAAATCCATCACTGTGAAAGTAAAAATAAATTCAGATCTCCGAAGCCTCCGGAGGAAACTGCAGGACGGAAACCTATCCATCACCGCCTGCCGTGACCTTAGTCTGCTCTCTCTCTGCAAAATGGACCCATTGCTAGAGACTTCTAATGCCTTCAGGGCTGTACTGCATCTCCTCCAGGAATAGGAGGAGAGACTGTTGATGCTTTAACCTGGCAAGTTCTTGCTGCCTCATCTCACAGGTCACAATGGATTATTTTTCTGAAAGGCAATTTCCCACTTGCTCAGGGCTTAAAAGGCTTCCTCTGATATTGCAGCTGCTGGCTTCAGCTAATGTGCCCGGCTAGCCAGAGCAGTTATTCAATATCTATGTAATTAAGAACGTATCAGATGTTACGTAGAATAAAAAAGAGGAAGTTTATGGCAAAAATATAAGATGGACCGATGGCATATAAAAACTCAGTCAGAAGTAAGCCTCTTTAGAATGGTATCCTAAGATGAGGCTCCTTACCTGGTTTTGCCAAAACTGAGCTCCAGAATTTTGACTCTAAAAATGTAGGCAGGGGGGCTTCCCTAGTGGCACAGTGGTTAGGAATCCTCCTGCCAATGCAGGGGACACGGGTTCGAGCCCTGATCAGGGAAGATCCCATATGCCGTGGAGCAACTAAGCCCATGCGCCACAACTACTGAGCCTGCGCTCTAGAGCCCATGAGCCACAACTACTGAGCTTGCATGCTGCAACTACTGAAGCCTGTGAGCCTAGAACCTGTGTTTCGCAACAGGAGAAGCCTCCACAATGAGAAGCCCGCACACTGCAACAAAGAGTAGCCCCCGCTTGCAGCAACTAGAGAAGGCCCCACACAGCAATGAAGACCCAATGCAGCCAAAAAAAAAAAAAAAAAAAAAAATGTAGGCAGGGTCTGCCCAAACTATAGTTTTAGGTACAAAGCCGTCTAATGGGAGTTCTTTAATGTGGGACTTTTTGAAGATGACAGGTGAATTTGTGGAGAACCACCAAGCCTACATTCTAGAGTGGAAATGACATACAATTTTCTCAACTGGGATTGTTTCCTCAAAAGAGAGCCTGTGACTAGGGCTTGTGCACGGAGCTTACCTAGGGGGATGAGTTCAGGGACAGGAGTGGGGCCCTGAGAAGAGTCCAGATACACACACAGATGCTCTTACAGGGTGATTTTTCATGATTCAGCTTCAGGGTTTCCTCTTTGTGGATAAGTCATAATTCAACCACGTTCCTATTGTTCAGTATTTAGGTTTATCCCATTTTTTTCTGTTAAAAACAATATTTTGAAATGTCCCTGTGCATTATCTTTGCAAACATAGCTGATTTCCTTAGTATAAATTGTAAAACTGAAATTGCTGAGTCAAGGATTTTGATGCAGATTGTCAAATTTTCCTACAGAAAGTTATACTAATTTACATGCTTATGAGCAGTGTATGGGAATGCCTATTGCTTCATAAGTGACACATTACTATTCTTTTCATTTTTTCTTGGATAGAAAATGAGATCTCAGTTGCTTATCTCTGATGTGAACATTTTAACTTTGAACAGAACATTTAAAGATGTACTTATTGGCCATTAGAATTTTTTCTTTTATGGATTTCCCTTTCATATCTTTTGTTCTTTTTTCTAGTGAATGTGCCAGAAGATTTTTCATATTTATTTTAACAAATTCTTTGTGTAATAAGGCTTTTAACCCTTTGCAAAAAATATATATATATTTTTTCACCAGCTTGTTGCTTATTTAAAAATTTTGTTTATAACTTGATGCATGAAATTTTACAGTTTATGATGTAAAATCTGTCAAGTTAAAAATATTTTATGCTTTTCAACTAGAATATGTAAGTACATATTCACCTTATATTCAAGATATTTGCTTTCTCTTATAAATAGCTGTCAAAGTTTTATTTTCTAATCAGCTTTCCTTTCTCCACTGATCTGATGTTATCTTTATTATAAACTAAATACATACATTTAAGTTTGTAAAATAATCACAAAATGAGAAATACAGACACTTGAAAATGTTTAGAGAAACCTGTGTAACTGTGCTGATAAATGTGAAACTATAAGTGAAGTAAACAATTTTCTACAAGAACATGAATTTTCAAAGTTAATTCAAATAGAAGACCTGACCAGATCAATAACCATTTAAGACTTTTAAAAAATTATTTGCCCTTTAATTTTATTTATTTATTTATTTATTTATTTATTTATTTTTGGCTGCGTTGGGTCTTCGTTACTGTGTGCGGGCTTTCTCTAGTTGCAGCGAGCGGGGGCTACTCTTTGTTGTGGTGCACGGGCTTCTCATTGTGGTGGCTTCTCTTGTTGCGGAGCACGGGCTCTAGGCGTGTGGGCTTTAGTAGTTGTGCCACGTGGGCTCAGTAGTTTTGGCTCGCAGGCTCTAGAGCGCAGACTCAGTAGCTGTGGCTCATGGGCTCTAGATCGCAGGCTCAGTAGTTGTAGCACATGGGCTTAGTTGCTCTGCGGCTTGTGGGATCTTCCCGGACCAGGGCTCGAACCCGTGTCCCCTTCATTGGCAGGTGGATTCTTAACCATTGCGCCACCAGGGAAGTCCCTAATCTGTGACTTTTAAAAAAGGTCACCTTGTCTTTTTTCCTTGAACTCTGGATCTCATAAGACTTTAGTCAAACTCATAAAAATTCTGGCCTGACCACAGAGAAATGATCAGGCTCCAGGAGCGGGAACTTGAGCGCGACACAAAGAGCTGCGTGAAATGTGAGTAAGTGCTCCTTAGCGTTGCTTCTGATTGTATTGCTGCTGTTTAGTGTTCCAGGAAGTGAAAGTCTTCTTGATTAAAGGGAAAGAAATTACATTTTTTACCAGTGCTTGTTCAACATAGGTTATTTTGACAAGGACATATTTGAGTAATTCTGGGTTATGGAGTGAAATTGACAAGTTTTATTTATTAGCATCAATTGGCAGTAAGATACACCACAGTGAATACAGCTCAGCATTCATGCGGGGCAGCCGCAGGGAGAGGCTGCACATTCTAAGCACATTCTCAGGGTTCTAATTGTATCATGAAACCAAAGACATGATAGATGTAGAATTAAGAAAAGAAACATAAGAGATATATATCTTATTCTCCAAGCTGTGTAATAGATAAATTTGATTTATTTTGCCATGATTCAAATTAATATTTCAAGCCTGTTTCTGCCAGAGTGACTTGGAATAGTGTGACTTTTCTTTTCCAGCAAGAATTTATTTTAAGAGATGAGAAGAAAAAGAGAGATGGGAAAACCAATAAGGAAAGAGGGGCAAGAGGGTGGTCTTCAGGGCTCAGAGACTCCAGCCCTGGCATAGTCGAGACAGGAAGTGATCAGGAAGTGATCACCTCAAAGTCCACTCCCAGGGCAGAGGGGCTGCTGTGGGGCCTGTAGATGGTTTAGCCCGTAGATGGTTTAGCCCTGGATGGTCAGAGCAGCACCAGCCAGGACACCCGCCTCTGAAAACCGGCTTCCAACACTCTCCTTTTCTACCTTGACCTCTGCAAGGCGTTGGCTGGTACTGGTGTTCCAGAGAATCTTCCCGGAGGAGCTGAAATTCGATGTTGTGGGTTTATCATTTGACCGTACATTGATTATACCCCATCCTGGTGTGGCTCTTAAATATTTTATAGAGTCATAGGAGGTAAGAGTTAGAAAGGGGCAGTTGCAATTCCATGATTTGCTGTCTCTCTCTTTCTCTTAATTGAGTTGTAGAGATCTCTATCAGTTGAAATCTTACTCAGAACTCCAATCTATAAAAGAGAGTGTGAAGTGGGGAGAGGACAGGCAATCCTGACAAGCTGGAAGTTAGGAGACCCAGGTATCCATTTGGTCCAGCCTCCATTACACTTCCCACTGGTTAATAAAGTGCTTTCACACAGCATCACCTTATTTAACTTCTTGTCAGTCCTGTGAGAGGTCAGGCAGTGACAGTGTTGAATTTGATCTGAAGTTTAAGAAATCCTTCCACCTTTTTGTGTTCTGGAAAATGGCTCACTGCAAAGGACCACCTTTCCCCACATGATTTCCCTAAAGACTTATGAATGCCTCCCTTCTCTACCTGTGACAAACCTACACGGTCCCTTTCTTTACCATAAATGATTAGCTGGACTGCTTGTCCCCACTGATCATTCGGAACAAAATGTTTGTTAGCCGAACTTTGATTAGGGTTCTCTCCTTTCTCCAGACCCCTGAAGTCTGACTCACCCTCAGGCCAAGGCAGCAGACAGCCTCTCCTCAGGGTAAAACATTCTCTGATCTACTGTCCCATTATGTGGCCCTTTTACCCTGCTTCCCCATGTCTGCTTCTTTCTAGCTTTATTCGTTCCTCTCTCTATAAAAGGGAACTCCTTTTTACCAAACTCTTGAGATGCTTGTAGAGCTTATGGGGTTACAGTGTTTTACATATTGCAACAGTCCCCCCTCATCCTATTACAATAGCTGCCCCCCTACAGCTTGCAATAATTCTTACTAAGTTTGGTTTTTATTTGACAGTAGGTTTTTGATGCCCATTCCGTGGAAAGGAAAGTTGAGGTTTGCAGAAGTTGATCCATGGCCTGGGTCTGGTGGTCAGGTTAATGAAATGTGGCACAGGCTGCATTTAAACCCACGTCCTCTGCAGACATCACTTCTGGGGCTTTGTGTACAGCCACGTGGGTTCTTTCTCAGTGCTTTGGCAGGTGACTTCGCTTGTGTAAACTGAGAAGATTGGAATAGAGGGCCTCCTCAGTTCCGCCAGCTCTGAAATGTTGCAGGGACAAGACAAAGAGGTCCCGATGCCCAGGGCAGAGCCCAGAATATCCGTGTTCGTTGAGAAGACCAGGCCCTCTGACACTTGAGAGCCCTCAGAAAGTGAGCTGTCTTCTCAGAAAACATTCCTGTCGAAAAATAAACATAGAAAGGGAATTATAGGCTCAGTAGAGGTAAGGGAGGTGAATTTGCCCATCCAGCCTAAAACCTAAAAATAAAAACCCATTTGCCAAGTTTTCATATTAAAAGAATATATCAAATGAAATCTTGGGGTGTATTTTGGCTTGTTCATATCACTGAGGGCTACATCTGACTCATTCTGGATGCCTGAAATTATCTTTTGTCTGGCCTGTCAGAGTGAATTATTTCTAAGGAAAATCAGGAGAAAGCCTAAACAGTCTCCAAGTTCTGTGAAGCAGATTTAGGCAGTGCAGCATTGGTCCCAAGCCAGCAGCATCGGCATCACTTGGGAACTTGTGAGTAATGCACATCCTCAGGTCCCACCCAGACCTCCTGAACCAGAAATGCTTGAGGGAAGGCCCAGCCTTCTGTGTTTTGACAAGCCCTCCAAGGGATTCACGTGACCCTCCAGGGTGTCCGGGCTTAAGGATGAGCTCTCATGTCAGGTCTGCCCTAGGTGACAATCCTGAGGGTGAAGGGGACTTTGCTGCCCTAGGCTCCTCCTCCTCTGGCAGCTGTGTTCTTCAAGGTACCTCATCCCCACCCCCTCTCAATTGCTCTCCCTTCCCAGGTGTTGTTCCTAAGTGTTTTTTCTAGAAGTTTCTGTATTCAAAAAAGGGAAAGAAATCAAAATGTACTGAGTGTCCATGAATGTGCCAGGCACTTGGGCTTGGCACCTTTGATGAGTTATTTATGTAATCTTCACAAAAACCCAAAGAGTAGAAAAAACATGTCCCATATTTCATACAGAGGGATATTTGAATTTTGTTAGAGGAACCCTTAAAGACCTCAAAGAATTTATGGCCTGGAAGGATTTCTATTGGTGGAATTTCATGCACTTTATGGAGGTGGGAGAGATATTTTTGTCGAGGAGGAAGGCCAGGCTGGCACGTGCACTAAAAGGACAGTGCTTCCAAAGGGCAACGGTCAGTTCACAGCGTGTGACTCAGCATTTCCACTCTGGGTTACAGTTCCCGAAGAGACTCCTCCCGGGTCCATAGGAAACAGGAAGGACAATCCTGCAGCGTGGCCCGTGGTGGTGGTGGGGAGGGGGTTAGAGCTGATCTGGATGCCCATCCCTGGGGGGATGCATAGAAGACACGATAGACCTCCCGCTTTGGGGAGGGAAGGTCTGGAGGTGCCGACAGCAACACAGATGGCGTTCACAGATGTAACACTGCATCAGATATGAGGTGGGGGGTGGGGGTAAGCAAATGGGTGAATGTGGTCAAAAGATATGAACTTCTAGGTATAAAGTAGGTGAAAATGTACAGTATGATGACTGGAGTTAACAACACTGTGGTGCATAGCTGAAAGGTGCTAAGGGAGTAGATCTTAAAAGTTCTCATCACAAGAAAAACAGAAGGTGATGGATGGTAACTAAACCTATTGTGGTGATCATCTTGCACTATATACATATATCAAATCATTATGTTACACACCTAAAACTAGTGCAGTGTTAAATGTCAGTTACAGCTCAAATAAAAAAAGTAACCTATGGGGACTTCTCTGGTGGCGCAGTGGGTAAGTCTCCGCGCTCCCAATGCAGGGGGCCTGGGTTCGATCCCTGATTAGAGAACTAGATCCCACAGGCGTGCCGCAACTAAGAGTTCACATGCCACAGCTAAGGAGCCAGCGAGCCACGACTAAGGAGCTCGCCTGCCATAACCAAGACCCGGCACAACCAAATAAATAAAATAAGTATTAAAAAAAAAGTAATCTATGGTTCCTGAAGTCATCATAGCCAAATCTCTGTTCTGATAGCATTAATTTAGTGCCTTTTCCTCTCTCTGCCTCAGCGGGGATTTGGTATCTTTGGGCAAGAGCAGAAGAATTCTCCTGCTCTCTCTGCTGGAAGGTCTGTACTGGGCCAGATTGTTCGCTGGCACCAGAGGGACCTTTAAAGTGGCTCATCCAGCCTTTCGTTTTGTGAGAGAATAGTTGAGGTCCCAAGAGGAGGGATAAGGTGAGTGGGAGAGCTAGATTAGAGCATGACGTCTTGATTCCTAGTCTAGGGTCATTTCTGGACCTCTCCCCCAATTTTATAATAAAGTCATCTGGAAACTGTTGAGAGAAAACAGATCCCAGGGCCCCCCTACTGAGCTTTGGATGAGTACGGCTTGGGGAAGGCTCAGGAACCTGTATCTCCCCGAATTTCTCCAGGGATACTGCCATGAAGCTGTGTTTGAAGACCACACTCTCCCACACTCATGTCCATCTGCAAAGGTGCAATAAAGGGAGAAGTTGTACGTCTTTGGCCAGTCTGTTGAGCCTGTTTTCTATCAAAGAGCCCAAGGGAATTCTCTTGAGAAAAAATCTACAGGGTACCCCAAACAGGTATAGAGGTTTTTGGAGTCTTCTTATCTTAGGGGTAGTGCATTCCAACTACCAAGGCATCCTCTTCTCCTCTCTTTCTATTTCCCAGGGATGGACAAGCTCCTTGGTGGTGATCAACCTGTGTCCATGCCTTCCTACATTTATTCCTTAGCTAATTATTTATTGAATGGCAACTTGAAGCATACTACACTGGTGCCTGCGAGGCTGCATAGAAAGATGAGATGTGGAACCATCCCTGAAAGCCATCCAGGCCAGTGGAGGTGGGTGGGTGACATGCTCCAACAAGGACAGAATGCTGGGGGACACCAGGGGACCGATGTGCCAAAGTCTCCCTCTGAGGTCCTGGTTTACAAAATATCTTTGAGTCTGTCTCAGGTGGTATTTTTATCGCACATTAAGGAATTATAATTGGATACCCTCCATCTTTTTCTGAACAGACACACAGACACAGTGGCGTTATCCCCATTGTGAGGTGCTTGGAAATTTGTTCACATTTATTTCTCAATATTCCTTTTTGTCTGCCCAAACCACACTGCACAGTTTTACAAGTGGCATAAGGGATATTTCAACCTTGAGATTATGAGGTTATTATGGGTATTCTGAGACCCTCGATCACCCTAAGATGGCTATGATGGGTAAGTTATCAGCTTCTGACTTGGTGTTTGGAGAAAGTCCTCGTGACCTCTCGTGGTCATCCGCAGGATTGCCTGGCTCGGGTACCTCTCCCTTCTCTCATCACAGCTAACGAAACGCAGCCTTTTGCACAACATACCCCATCTTTCTGGCCTCAGTTAATTAGTCTAAGGATGGGCACCTGACCAGGATAGCCCAGTCAGTCCCCGTGTGCAATTTTTGGATCGGGGACCAAGGGTAATGGGACTGTCTCTAATTTCTGAAGCAGAGTACCTGCTTAGGGCTCGACACTGTGCTGCGCTCTGAGGCTCTGGCACTGAATGAAAGAGAGGGCCTTCTTTCATGGTGAGTGGTTATAGTCTGGTGGGGGTGGGGAGACAAACACGCAGACAAATAAATATATAAATTTAAAATATAGCCCAGAATTGTTCAACCATCACAATAATAATAACAATGAAAACTGCTATTATAACAACAACAATAGTGAATATCTACTGAGCACTTACTCTGTACCCAATGCTTTGCATGTGTTAATACGTTTAATTACATGTACTAACTCACCCCAAGAAGTAGGTCCTACGATTAACCCCATTTGGGAGAAAGCTCTCATTTCAGAGAGAGGAAACGGTGAAAACTGCAAAGTAGGGAGACTTCAAGGTGCTGGTTCTACATTTTTTTTTTTTTTTTTTTTTTTTGCGGTACGTGGGCTTCTCCTGTTGTGGAGCACAGGCTCCGGACGTGCAGGCTCAGCGGCCATGGCTCACGGGCCCAGCCGCTCCGCGGCACGTGGGATCTTCCCAGACCGGGACACGAACCCATGTCCCCTGCATCGGCAGGCGGACTCTCAACCACTGCGCCACCAGGGAAGCCTGCTGGTTCTACATTTAACAAAGGCCCATGGTGATTTGGTTCACATAGATGCTGAGGTTGTTCAGTGTTTCCTTGGTTTCACGAGTGAATAATTTCCCCCAGCCTTGAACTTTCACAAACTGAATTCCTGTCACCTGCAACCAAAGACTGCCAAGACATTCTGGAGACTCCTCAGCGTTTGTCGGGTGGTCTCTGCATGTGTGGCAAGAATGGGCATTGCTGCTATGATGAGGGTGAACTGACAGCACCTCAGCTGCAAGAGTGGTCCAGAGTCCAGTAAAGACACTGAGATGGCAGAGAAGGAGACCAGAAATGGACATCTGGCCACGTGACGTGATCTCATCCACCTCCAGTTTGCCCTCCTCTGAGACGGGTACCCCAAACCCATCACATCTCCTCTTTCAACTTTTAAATATTTATTTATTTTTTATTGTGGTAAAAAATACATACCATTATATATACCATCATAACTATTTTTCAGTAGTGTTGGATACATTCACATGGTGCAATAGCCTTCTAGAAGTTTTTCATCTTGTAAAACTGAAACGCTGTACCCACTGAACTCTAATTCTCCCTTGCTCCTCCCCCTCCCCAGCACACTCCCTCTTTTGTGCAACTGTGACCATCTCATCATCTCCATTACCAAGGTGTATACAGGCCTGCAGGGAACAGGGCCTCATCTGTCCTGACTCCTGTTGGATCTTCTGATCTCAGGATCCCTTAAAAAATTTTTTTAAAAATTTTTTATTATTTTTGGCTGCATTGGGTCTTTGTGGCTGCATGCAGGCTTTCTCTAGTTGCGGCGAGCGGGGGCTACTCTTTGTTGCGTTGCGTGGGCTTCTCATTGCGGTGGCTTCTCATGTTGCAGAGCACAGGCTTTAGGTGTGAAGGCTTCAGCAGTTGTGGCACATGGGCTTAGTTGCTCCGTGGCATGTGGGATCTTCCAGGGCCAGGGCTCAAACCCGTGTCCCCTGCATTGGCAGATGGATTCTTAACCACTGCACCACCAGGGAAGTCCCTCCAGGATCCCTTTTTTTTGTTTGCTTTTTTTTTTTTTGCTGTACGCGGGCCTCTCACTGCTGTGGCCTCTCCCTTTGCAGAGCACAGGCTCTGGATGCGCAGGCTCAGCGGCCATGGCTTACCGGCCCAGCCGCTCCGTGGCATGTGGGATCTTCCCGGACAGGGGCATGAACCCGTGTCCCCTGCATCGGCAGGCGGACTCTCAACCACTGCGCCACCAGGGAAGCAGGATCCCTTTTGCACATGATTCCAAATTAAAAGAAAAAAAAATTCCACCAAGACACCTCTGACAGCTGAGCATGGCCTTCCCCCTTCAATACTTGTTTTCAAGCTTTAGTAGCCCCTGTTTCTCATTCAAGAGTAATGCTGTCTCAATGGAATTAACTTGGCCATAAAAAGAACAGAATTTTGCCATTTGTAGCAACATGGATGGACTTGGAGGGCATTATGCTAAGTGAAATAAGTCAAAGAAAGACAAATACTGTATGATATCACTTACATGTGGAATCTAAAAAGTATAGCAAACTAGTGAATAAAACAAAAAAGAAGCAGACTCACAGATATAGAGAACAAACTAGTGGTTAACCGGGGGGAGAGGGAATTGGGGGGGAAACATAGGGGTAGGGGAGGAAGAGGTACAAACTATTAGGTATAAAATAAGCTACAAGGATATACTGTACAACACAGGGAATATAGGCAATATTTTATAATAACTATAAATGGAGTATAATCTTTAAAAGTTGTGAATCACTGTGTTGTATACCTGTAACTTACAGAATATTGTACAGCAACTATACTTCAATTAAAAAAAAATAAGAGTGACACTGTCTGCTAGGTGTGTGCAGGGTGGGGCAGCTGAGAAGGGAGAACCCAGGCTGCCAATCCGGGTTTTCTCCTTCCTTTAAAAGTCTCGCTAAATCCATGTCTCTATACTGGGAACGTGAGGTTGTCTGTGAAACAGGCAGAATGGCCTATGGGTGAGGGTCTTGGGCTCTGGAGTCAGCTCCTGATGAGTCAATGATCAGGACTATGACCTCCAGGGAACCACCTAACCATCCGCCTCCAACTTCTTCACCTGGAGAATATAGTATTGGTGCTTTCCTCATGGCAGTGCTGTGAGGATTAAATGAAAAAATACATATGAAATACTGAAATACAGCCTGATTGGCAGAAAGCACTAAAAATGGTAATTATCACTATTACTATACAAGGATAAAAATGAATAAATATATGGATCTATATGTTCAGTGAGGGTAAATCTCAAAAACATAATGTGTGAAAAAAGCAAAAGAAAGTTGCAGTATCATACATAAATACAGTGTGGTATACTTTATGTCAAATGTAAAACATGAAGTAGTATAATGCACTGCTTATGAATATATATTCAATAAATCAACACTTGGGCTTGTGTGTGTGTGTGTGTGTGTGTGTGTGTGTTAGAAACCATAACAGCACGCCCAGGAAATGTACATACTATCTTCCAGATAGTGGTTACCTCTGGTGGTGATGGTGGTGGCGTGTAGGGGTGTGTGTGTCTGTGTGCACGCATGCACGTAGGCAGAGCAGAGGTGGTCTGCATGCTTGAAATGTTTCATAATTAAAAATGTTGGAGAATGCATTATAAAAACCTGCTCATGAGAAGGCTGTCTTGTTCATTTGTATTCTACTTGGCTGTTCAAACTTTCCTTTTGCTATGCAAGAGAAGTTGCAGTGTGATACCCATCTGATATGTGAATTAATGAGGCTTTTGGGCCTGGGATAGTTCCAGACCGAGGTTCTGTGGCTGGAGTTTGGGGCCAGGGTTGGAGAACAGCTAGGAAACTAGTTTTATGAATTTACATTGGACCTCCTTACATGATCTGGGGAAAGAAAGAGATTTAGAGTGAAACACCACCGACGGTTTGCTTAATCTCTCTCAATACACTTCCTTCGCTATAAAATAGGAATAATAAATCGTATTTTACGAGGTTGCTGTGAGAAGTAAATAAACACAGAACATGGCACTTGGTAAGAATATCAAATACCCAGGGTTCTGACACCCAATTTACGTTCAAAGCTTATATGTGACCAACTTTAGAGAGGAAAAAAATATTCATCTCCTGCCAGGCTGAAAGATGATTTCTGCGGGGGTCAGAGCAACCAACGAAATCTCACCCCTGCCACCATCCTCCCCAAATCAATAAGTGCATTGAAAACACGAGAAACAAAACGTCAAATAAAATCTTTCTGGATGCTTATGAAACCCCACCTATCTTCCCCTACCTTGTGACGTGTGAGAGCCCTAAGCATCTGTGTAGCGAGGTTGAATGGAGAGCTGGCCCCTCCCTGGGAGGGAGGACAAGGACAAGGCAGGGACCACAGGCGGATTTGGGAAAGGGGTGGGAGGCTCAGCAAAGCCAAGAGAAGGAGGGGTTCAGGGGAGAGACCATTGCAGGTGAGGGAGGGAGGAGCTTCGGGAAGGACAGAGAATATGTGAGTCACCCCGCAGGGGGCAAGTAGAAAAAAAGTGAAGGCTGAGTGAGGCTGTCTGAGGTCAGGGATGATGCAGCTGGATTACAGAGCACGGAGAGGAGAAATATGACCTCCAGTGGCAGATTGGATCTGGGGAGTGCTCTGAGTCTCCTGATCCAGCTTGTGACTTCAAGCTGGACAGCACAAAGGTGTTCTTCCTGTAGAAATATGTAGTTCATCTAGCCATCAGGTAACTAATGCAGTAAGGACAGTAGAATGCCATAAATGAATCTTCAGTAAGGGGGCGATGTGTTCCCCACAACTGGAAAAATCAAAGCTCGTTGGTATTGCCAATTCTGCTAATGATTCAATTCCTCCACTTTGTGACTCTTGTCCTCACTAGATGTAAACATTAAAAAAAAATAGTCGGGTTTCCCTGGTGGTGCAGTGGTTGAGAATCCGCCTGCCGATGCAGGGGACACGGGTTCGTGCCCCGGTCCGGGAAGATCCCACATGCCGCGGAGCGGCTGGGCCCGTGAGCCATGGCCGCTGAGCCTGTGCGTCCGGAGCCTGTGCTCCGCAACGGGAGAGGCCACAACAGTGAGAGGCCCACGTACTGCAAAAAAAAAAAAAAAAAAAAAAGTCCAACTCTTTGGTGCCATTTTGACTCATACTTTCAAAAAGCATTTTTGTTACTGATGCTTTTAGCCACAATGGATGACAAAGGGAAAATGTGTAGACTCCATTAGGAGGCAACTCAATATGGTGGGAAAATAGTGGATTTGAAGTCGGACATACCCAGGCTTATCCATTCATTCATTCAACAAATATTTATGGAACATGTCCTATGTGTTGAGCTTGTAGTATTTACTTTCTGGTGGAGGGTGATGAAAAAGAAAGTAAGAAATGAAAGACAAGATGATTTAAGGTGTGGTAGAGCTGGGAAGAAGGTAAAGGGAGGTGGATCCAGAGTGGCCAGGAAAAGCGGGGGCTTTATAGTGGGTTTACCCTGGGCTGAAGCCTCGCTACAAAGCAGCCGGCCCGGGGGAATGAGCATTTCATGCAGGTCATGTAATGAGCTCTCTTTGTTTACTGCTCTATGGGAAGGCACTTAATTTTAGTGTGCCAATCATATTTCTAAACATCTTACTGAATTTTTGTAAAATTTAAATAGTTTGAAGTGGACTCTATTGAGTTTTCTAGGTAGATAAATATATAACTGAAAGTATTTATTACTTGTCTCTCCTCCCCCTTTTAAAAATTGTTTAGCTTTGAATCCCCAAGGATAATTTTGCACAGTAGTAGTGACAGCTGGCATCTTTTCTTTGTTTCTATTTTAATGGAATTGCTTATGATGTTTCCACATTTAGTGTGGTGTCTATTGAAATGCTCTGGTAAATATCTTTCTCATTTTGGTTTATGAAGAATTAGTTTTTTTCTAATATTTTTTTTCTGGCATCTATGGCAATTGTTACAGTTTTTTCTTCTTTAATCTGTGAATGTAGTAATTTATGTGAATGCTTTTCTAATATTGAAGAATACTAACTTTTCTTGGGTAACTTTCTCAGTTATGATCATTTTGTCTTAATATGTATTCAGTATGCTGATATTTTATATAAATTTTCTCCAGTCCACATTCATAAGTGAGATTGGCTTATGATTTTGCCCTTCCTTTGCAACCATTTTATGGTTTATGCATTAAAAGTTGTACTTGTCTTATAAAATGAGTTGGGTAGATGCTCTGAAATAAAAGTCTTTAAGATGGGAATTATCTGTTCTTAAAAGTCTAGTGGAATACTCCTGGATCTGTTGCCTTTCTGGGGAATAGATCTTTTACTACAGTGACATTTTCTTCTACAATTACTGATCTATTCAGATTTTCTAATTTTCCTGTCAAGTGTGATGATTCATATTTTTCTACTTTATGTTGTATCAATTATCAATTTGTTTGTAGTATTTTCTTATTTTTATGTTTTCTATATTTGTCAGTTATGCTTTTTCCTATGGGTGTATATTTCCTCTCTCTCTCATTCTCTTTCTCTGTCTTAGTTATACCTGCCAAAGATTCATCTATTTTATTAGTCTTCAAAATTTACATTTTTAATTATCTTCATCAACTATATTGCATTTTTTTTTTTTTTTTTTTTTTTTTTTTTGCGGTATGCGGGCCTCTCACTGTTGTGGCCTCTCCCGTTGCGGAGCACAGGCTCCGGACACGCAGGCCCAGCGGCCATGGCTCACGGGCCCAGCCGCTCAGCGGCATGTGGGATCTTCCCGGACCAGGACACGAACCCGTGTCTCCTGCATCGGCAGGCGGACTCTCAACCACTGCGCCACCAGGGAAGCCCTATATTGCATTTTTGTTTTGTTTTGTATTTGTATTAGTCAGGGTTCTTCAGAGAAAATATATAAAATATGAACAGATATAGATACAGATAGATTTATTATAGAAATTGGCTGAGATTATGGAGGGTGAGAAGTGCCATGACCTGCTGTCTGTGAGCTGGAGGATGAGGAAAGCTGAGGGTGTAATTCAGTTTGAGTGTAAAGGCCTGAGAACCGGGAGCACCAAGGTCTGAGGGCAGGAGAAGGTGGATGTCCCAGCTCAACGGAGAGCAAATTCACCTTTCCGTGGTCTTTTTCTTCTTTCCATTCAGGCCCTCAAAGGATTGGATGATGCCCACCCACACTGGTGAGAGTGGCTCTCTTCACTCAGTCTACTGATTCAAATGCTAAAATAATGTTTTACCAGCTCTACTGACTCAAATGCTAAAATAATGTTTTACCAGCTATCTGGGCATCCTTTATCTCAGTCAAGTTGACACATAAAATTAGCCATCAGAGTATCTTATTATTTTCTGCTTTTATCTTTATTATTTTCTACCTCTACGCTCTTTGTTGTTCTTTTTCTCTGCCTTCTAGTGTTGATGAAGAAATCATATTCCACACCAAGCCACAAAACCTCCTAACAAAAAAGTCAATAAACTAAGTGGTCTGAATGTTCTACTGAATAAATTTCATGACCAATTTCAAATGTCTTAGATTGGACCCATTTAGAAAAGAAAACTGTGATGTTAGCTGTATATAAAATTCTATGGTTTAATTATTTTCCATCAACACTTGGAAGAGATTAATCTACTGTCATCTTGCATTTGGTTGTTCATCTGCCTGAATATGGACCAGCTTTGGTGACTTGCTTGTAATGAATAAAAGCTGATGTTGCTTAACTGTTTTATTACCTTAATAAAAGTGATACAGCCTACATCTGACCTCTCTCAGGATGCTTGCTCTTGGAACCCGGCAACCATGCTGTGAGGAAACCCAGGGCATGTGATGAGGCCGTACACAGCGTTCCAGCAGATAGCACCAAACTGAGGTCCCAGCCAACAGCCAGCAGCAGCCACCAGGAGAGTAAGGAAGCCTTTAAGATGCCTGCAGCACAGCCATTGTCTGACTATGTGAAAACCACCTAGTTAAGCCCAGTTGACCCCCCAGAAATCATGATTGGGCCTCCCAGCTCTGCCATTGACTAGCTGTGTGACTTCGGACAGATTTTACAACTTAAAATGGTGCTAGTAATACCTACACCAGAGGGTTGTTCTGAGAATTAATCAAAATAATACCTCTCCAAGGTAGTATTGTTAGACTTATTTTTACCCATGAGAACACGTACCAGGAAAGGTCAGTTAATTTACGCAAAGTCAGTCAAACATATAATAAGAGACAGAATGTGAGTTTGAACTTAAATCTGACTCCAAAACCGATTCTCTTTACCATTATTCAATTTCATTACTAAAAACGTCACCATAGCAACTCATTAACCCACCTAGTCTCACACAAGGACCTAAGGAAACAATACCATCCCTTTGCATGTCGAGGTTTATTTTAAATCAGACTAGGCAATAGGCAAAGTCGCAATGCCATTTAAAGCAAAAGAGAAAAACATTTGTACCATAGGTTTTGAATACCTGAGCACATCACACTGTGCCAACGTTAGGGAGAACAGCAAGTTCTTTTTGGCCTCACTTTCTCATAATGCTGTTTTGGGAAAATGATTTTTACCAAAATAGCATGCCATGTATGAATCTTGTTCAAATGCCAGAGTCGCTCTTGGAACCAGAGCGTAGTTATATTGCGTCTATTTGTAGAGGTTTGCAGCACATGGTAACGAGGAAGGGGAGCTGGGTAACAGAGGGGTGTGGTGGCGTGAGCAGAGTCTTCATGCAGGAGTAGATACGCATGTGAATCTCATACATCAACCTGGGTTCAAATGACGTTGCAAAGTATAAAGATGATCAGCACCAACAGCAAAAGTCGTACTTCATCTGAACGTATACCTTGGAAGCACTGTTATGAATTCAAAAGATAATATCAAGGCTCTACCTTTGTCACGTGGAGAAATAGTGAGAATTTATTTTAGAAAGGGAAGCTGTGTTTCAGAGTCTCTGCTTTACCAATGATTTGCTGCTGACAAGTTGATTTACCTCCCGATCAGTGTCATCATCAGTTACTTTGTTGAGCACTTAATATACTTAATATGTAAGAAAGTTACTATGTAATTTACTTACTGTGAAACAGGGAGAATTCTTAATACTTTTCATATACTGTCTCCTTTGATCCTCCGAACAAAGTATGTTGTAAATACTTTTTAATGCATGTTCAACAAATGAAGAAATTGAGGCTCAGAGAAGCAAATTCAGCTGCCAGGGTCGGAAATTTGGTATGTGCAAGGAGATGAAGTTCAAATCCAGAGCCCATGTTCTTAACTGCTCAGCTATTTATTAGTGTTATTAATATTAGCATTATCATTATTTAAAAAATTTTAAAATTACATATTATATTTAAAAATTTTTGGGCCACATCGTGCACCATGTGGGATCTTTGTTCCCTGACCACGGATTGAGCCCACGCCCCCTGCACTGGAAGCACAGAGTTTTAACCACTGGACCACCAGGGAAGTCCCAGCATTATCATTATTAATTATAAATATCATTGACTGATATATGTGCCAGGCTAGATGCAAAGCCTTGACCAACGCAAAGGGACAAAAGAGAGTGAAAAGGAGATGATTCTCCTCAATGTGTGAGCCAATGTTACCTAATTCCTTGACTCTTTCCTTACTATTCCTTAGTGAATCCTTTGGGTTCCTTGTTATAACATTTAAACTCATGCGTTCACAGAAAGCTAGAACTGTGCCTTTTCTACTAGCTCCTTAATTTAACAGATAAGATCTGAACATCTGTATATCATGAGGACTGTGCTCTCTGTCCTCTGGTGGTGGGAGTGAAATTATTCAGAATTATTTTCATATACCAGGCTCTGTGCCCCTGACTCACTGTGTGACCCTGGCCAAGGTGTCTAATCTCACGGGGCCTTAGTTTTCTTATCCATGTGAGGTTGGTCTGTGACATCTTAGATTCTTCATAGCCATTGTCTGGGTGGAATGTCTGTGTTGTGGCCATTTTATCCCAATATTAGGAGATAAAGCACTCGCTTATACAAAGATTTCATTTTTCTGTAAGTCCAGTCAGACTGTACTGTCCTAACCAGTGCTTCCCAAAATATGGGTTAAGATCACCCACTGAGAGTTCTGATTATAAAAGAGAAAGGGACAGGAATTAAATGACATGGAATCACATATTTCTCTTTTGGTCTTTCTACCTTCATCAAGGTGAAGGTCTCACTTTGAAGGTAATGTGTCTTTATCACTCCTCTAGCACTTACCTCTCTTTTCTGAAAAAGAACCTTCCCAGACAACATATCTAGACAAATTGTAGTAACATTCTTTAGTGTTTTCATTGTATCTGTTTCGGTTAACTTCTATTTGTGTCAAGTGAATTTTTTGTCTATTTGCACAGTGCTACAAAGACTTTAAAAGTTAAGTTATTTAAATGGAAAAGTTGCTTTAGAGAAAAATGTTGAATACCTAATAGTAAGGATATTTATTGGTTATTTATTGCTATATCACAAACCACTCCAAATGTCAGTGGTTCAAACTAGAACCATTTCATTTCTCCTATAACGTTGGTGGGCAATTTTGGCTAGACTTAGCTGAGTGGCTGCTCTGGTCCCACCTGATTCTCTCATTATTTGCAGTGAGTTGAATCCCATGGATTCCTTCTCAAAATAGTGTTCTTAGAGGCATAAAATACATAGAATTACAAAGGAAACCAATTATATTGAAATACAAGTGTCAAGACACTACAAATTTTTTTATATCACAGTGTATGGATTCTTTTTTTTTTTTTTTTGCGGTATGCGGGCCTCTCACTGTTGTGGACTCTCCCGTTGCAGAGCACAGGCTCTGGACGCGCAGGCTCAGCGGCCATGGCTCACAGGCCTAGCCGCTCCGTGGCATGTGGGATCTTCCTGGACCGGGGCACGAACCTGTGTCCCCTGCATCGGCAGGCGGACTCTCAACCACTGCGCCACCAGGGAAGCCCTCTCTCTCTTTTTTAAAAAAAATAAATTTATTTATTTATTTTTGGCTACGTCGGGTCTTTGTTGCTGCATGCAGGCTTTCTCTAGTTGCAGCGAGCAGGGGCTACTCTTCGTTGCGGTGCGCGGGCTTCTCATTGCAGTGGCTTCTCTTATTGTGGAGCACAGGCTCTAGGCGCGAGGGCTTCAGTAGTTGTGGCACTCAGGCTCAGTAGTTGTGGCTCGTGGGCTCTAGGGTGCAGGCCCAGTAGTTGTGGCGCACAGGCTTAGTTGCTCCGCGGAATGTGGGATCTTCCCAGACCAGGGCTCAAACCCATGTCCCCTGCATTGGCAGGCGGATTCTTTTTTAAATTTTTAAAATTTACATCTTTATTGGAGTATAATTGCTTTACAGTTTTGTTAGTCTCTGCTGTATAACAAAGTGAATCAGCTATATGTATACATATATCCCCATATCCCCTCCCTCTTGCATCTCCCTCCTACACTCCCTATCCCACCCCTCTAGGTAGTCACAAAGCACCGAGCTGATCTCCCTGTGCTATGCGGCTGCTTCCCACTAGCTATCTATTTTACATTTGGTAGTGTATATATGTCAATGCTACTCTCTCACTTTGTCCCAGCTTACCCTTCCCCCTCCCTGTGTCCTCAAGTCCATTCTCTATGTCTTTATTCCTGTTGGCAGGCAGACTCTTAACCACTGTGCCACCAGGGAAGTCCCTCTAGATTTCTAAATGTGCATATCCACATGCAAGTGTGTATGCATGTACAAGCAAAATAGGATTATTCTATACATTAGTTCTGAACCTTGCTTATTTCACTTATAATAACCGTCTTCCATCTCTCCATGTCTATATTAGAGGGAAACTCCTATTTTTTTTCTTTTTTACAACTGTGCTGTGTGAAATTCCATTGTATGGCTGCCCTACCATTTATTTAATAGTTTCCTAATGTCTGGTATCTAGGTTGTTTCCCACTCAACAAATATTAATTGAAAGCTTGTTATTCTCTAGAGATGCCTCAGGAGTACAAGATATATAAGGAGCTACCTCTTCTCTCGAGGAATTTGAGACTGAATATGTGAGTCAGATAGACTGTGTAACAAATAGCCTTTACATTTCAGTGTAATGTAAAGAAAGAAAGAAAGAAAGAAAGACATTGTACAAGAGCATTATTTTTTTACAAGAGCATTTTATTGGTAGAAAATCCAACATATCAAAACAGAATGGTTAAAGGGCAATTATGGCACAGAATAAAAGCTTTTTCTTACAAAATGTTTGATTTGTTAAGTACCCCTCTAGTACTTAACTCTTGATTTTTGTACCAACAGCTATTTGATATGGTTAAGGGGAACTGCCAAGTAAACAGAAGCTTGAATATTAGGAATCCATGAAGGTTGGAATTCTAGCTCCTTCTCTTGAAATGTTTAAGTGAAGAAGTATAATTCAATATGTTTAAAAGGGCTTTTCAAAACCTAGGTATGTCAGGAAATTTTAATTCCACTTCACATCATCCCAGACTCATCTGTCTCCAAGACTCTTTGCCATTTTTTCTCTCCAGCTTTCACTTTGGAGACAAACTTCACGTAGGTTCTCATAATTGCCATGGCCTCATGCGATACTGAGCAAGAATTACCTGACAGCAGCTTGTCTCAAGCCCACGGCTTGAGCCTCCTGTCTTCAACACAGGGCTTCCCTGTTGACATTGAGACTTAAGATACATTGGGACCTGCTTGGAACTCACAGCGATACATACCAAAGTGCAGAGGAATTAATGCCCCAGGGGATAAACCTTCGATCAGTGGGAACTGAGAGTTAGTGGATAAATTTTCCTCCTTCTTGCTTCACACCTCACCTCCTTCCCACAGACTATCTTAAGATGCAATAGCCCTTATGGCCTCTCAGAAGATGGTCCCTTGAAGCGATGCAATTAGTTGGTCTTAATATGAAACATTGGCCATCTCTGTGGTGCACCCCTCATATTTGCTCTTCCCTGACCCCTTCCCTTTCCTTCACTTCTGCTTCCCTGGGATTGTACTCCCTAATAAAAGAGTTCAGATAAGCTATTGGCTCAGCCACTATTTTCTGGAGAATTCAGGCTAAGACAACACAGTCTTAACAGGTGAGATAGAGCTGGATATACTGCCCTGTGTGTGCTCATTACCTCATTTATAGCTACCCATTACTGAGCACCTAAGTGCCCAAAGGTTTTTCAAAGTGCTTTATATGCCATCGAATAACCCCCCATGAGGAGGTTATTACTATTAATAGCAGTTTTTAATTCTACAGGAAAGAAAACTAAGGCTTGGAAAGTACCTTGCTTAGGCTGTATCAGATGACTTTCTAATTTTGCAGTTATTGCAATTGGTGGAGGCTTAGGGAGCCAGATGGTGCCCATCTCTACGTGATAATTCAGGTCCTCTTTGACCTCAAGTTTCCTCATTCCTTAAGCCCTCAAATATATGTATCAAGTATGTAAAAATGTGGGTACTGAACAAGAAAGACAGACTTTGGACTCAGAATTATATGCGTGAGGCAACACAGCAGAGGTGGCAACTCAGAGAGGCCCCTATGTGCGTCCAGTCAGAAAGGCTAGGCTCGGCCAACATGGGATGCTGTTGTTCATGGCATGACTCAGCTGTGGCTTCAGCTTTCACACCTCGAGGATGAGTAAGGGTAGCACAGTTTCTCTGCTAAAATCGTCCCCGACTTCTCAGAGTGCCACTCGGGAAAGAGGATGGAGGGCTCTGCAACCAGGATCTCCTAATTCCCGCCGTTCTTGCTGCCTCATCACAGTCTCTGCTCCCGTCCTGTCTCCCTTAACCTGGGCTCAATCCCATCCAAAGTTTGGTGCAAGAGAGTCCCCCCATCTGACTGATTGGCAGCCTGACTCCCAGCCTTCCCAGGGCCGCCACACTGCTCAGCAATTATTTTCTCAGTCTCAGTGCCCCCCCCTCCTTTATTCCATTTTACACAGCAGTTGTTCCAAGCATTTACTACCCTTCCACCTTCTCTCAAATGGTTGTCCCCGTGCCACTGTCAAGAGAAGGAAGGTGAGAGCTCTTTACCATCTCCCCCACAAAACTACACTCACCTAGCCCTTCACCTAGTCCTCCCCATTTCTGGCAACTCAGTTCACGATGCTCTCTCTGGTGCTCCATGGCCTGGTGGGATTCAGGAAGAAACCCCAGACCTCCATGATGGGCTCCCAGGTCTGAGGCTGGGCATGGAGTAACAGCTTTCCCTCCCCTCTTTCCATATGATACAAAATATAGCAGGAAAAACATCATAGGACTTTTGTCGTAATCCTTTAAAAAATGCTTAGCTAGCTTTTTGTGCATGTGTGAGTCTTACTTATAAAAGCCATTGTTGACAGCAGTCACTTATGTATATGGATTCCTATGGAAGAGATGGACACTGAGGTCAGGTCACTTCAACCTTGGTCATACCTGGGGAGGTGGGGACCCAGATATGGGAGAGGGAAGCATCTGGTTTTATTTTAATTAACCACAGAAGTTCTATAAAATCTTGTAAAAGTTATGATCTCTTGAATCACAGCAGAGTACCCTCCCCAACCTATTCATTCCTGAGCGCATCATACCGGCAGTCCTGCTGGTAGCACATATATTGTCCTGGTGGAAACAAAATTAAATTAAGGTTGGTCATGAGCGTGCGTGTGTGGCACTGCTCCTGGATTATTAAAATAAAATTCAGGTCAGAGAAAGCAAAAGCCCTTTTCACAGAGCTAAATTACTTTTGCTCTATACCAAGTTCAATTAAAGAAAGAACTTTCTCTTGGCAAAGTTTTCTCAATTTTTTTCCTACCTCTCTGGTCTACTTCCACCAATCCTTCTACTCTATAATCAAACACGAGAAAACATAAACAGTAAAATTTCACTAATGTGGTTTAAAAGGAAAAGATTGGTTTAAAAAAGTTTGCACTGGACTTGGCAAAAATACAATAGAATACTTTCAAATGGGCTGAGAGAGCACCATTTCATTCAGTGTCTATATCACATCTTCTTAAACCAATTGTGTGTTGATGGGCACCTGGGGGGTTTCCATGTCTTGGCTATTGTAAATAGTGCTGCTATGAACATTGGGGTGCATGTATCTTTTCAAATTGAAGTTTTTATCTTTTCTGGATATATGCCCAGGAGTGGGATTGCTGGATCATATGGTAGTTCTATTTTTAGTTTTTTAAGCAACCTCCATACTGTTCTCCATAGTGGCTGCACCAATTTACATTTCCACCAGCAGTGTAGGTGGGTTCTCTTCTCCACACCCTCTCCAGTGTTTATTATTTGTAGACATTTGATGATTGCCATTCTGACCAGTGTGAGGTGATACCTCATTGTAGTTTTGATTTGCATTTCTCTTAATAATTAACAGTGTCGAGCATCTATTTATGTGACTGTTGGTAATCTATGTGTTGTCTTTGAAGAAAGTTTTCTGCCCATTTTTGGATTGAGTTGTTTGTTTGGATATTGAGTTGTATGAGCTGTTTGCATATTTTAGATATTGATCTCTTGTCAGTTTCATGTTTGCAAATATTTTCTCCCATTCTATAGGTTGTCTTTTCATTTTGTCTGTGGTTTTCTTTGCTGTGCAAGAGCTTTTAAGTTTGATTACGGTCTCATATGCTGCCAGCCGCAGCGGGTCCTCAAAGTGCAGCAACAATCGACGAGAGGGGGTAGGGAACTGAACGCACCAAGGTATGGGATCAGAAGGGCACAAGCAACTGATGGTTGCAAGGCAAGTTTAATAACAAAGCATAGCCATCTATATCCCCCTAAAGCAGGGAATTTGCTTAGTCATGCCTTATCGGCATCAGCTGGTTGATTGGCTTCTCGGCTTAGTCACGCCTTATCGGCATCAGCTGGTTGATTGGCTTCTCGGCTTCTCCCTCAAAAGCACCAATTTCCCCTCTAGGGTTGCTTTTCCTAGCTTTAGGGAACAACCAGGGACTCCCAGTAACTGAGCAGGTCCCTGGAGCGATTTGGCCAAAGGCCATCTCCTTTTTTACGTTCATACCATGAAGTCCAGGATGCATACCAAGGAGAGTACAGTCGGGCCCTGAGGCTTATGAGGGTCTTAATGGCGCCTTCCTCAGAGGGCAATGCTCGCCACGTTTCCCCCTCTTTTATTTTTTAAAGCTTGATAATGCAATTTCAACCCATACACCTCCTGACGAAGAGCAGCGAGACGGCCAACAATAAAGCATAATAAACAAGGTAAGGCAATTAACATCAACAATACACATGACCCCACGGTAATCAATCCTGTGAGTCCATTTTGAAACTAATGCATTGGGTTTAACCATTGAGGCTGATCCAAGAGTCCTTGAATTAATTGTTGGGGCCCGTCTTCTTGTAGATGAGCTTCTTGGATTGCTTGTATTTCCGCATTAAGTTTTTGTATGTCCAAACTAATGTGTCCATCAGTCCATACACTTAAAAAGTGCATTTTTACTTTGTTCCAATCCCAGTCAGTTTCTTTATAAGCGTGTTGAGTCACACAAATCCAAGTATATTTAGCATGGCAAATCAAACGCATTTTCAATTTTAAAGCCATAATTTGGTCTCCTAAACCTATGAGAGCATTTTAAAACTCATCAACCTCAGTTTTTAGTTGAGTATCAATATGACTTTGTAATGCTAATGCAATACTGGTATTTTTAGACAATTGATTAATATGCTTGTTGTACAGTTTTACTTAATGCTAAACTGGCGATAGCGGCTGTGGCTGTTAAAGCGGCTAAGGCTAATATGCTACATATTAATATTCCAATGAATCATTTAGGTCTTTTTAAAACTTTAGATAATTCTAGCCAAGCTTGCATGCTAGTACTATGATACCATGGTTCAGAAATATTTACAGGCAGCATTACATAGGAAGGTTGTTTTAACATCATAACAGAAAAAGTTCCTTTCATAGGCAGAATGCAAGTACTAAAAATACAATTCTGACAAGTTATATTATATCCTAAGGAACCAGAAGTAAACTCAATCTGTAAGTCTCCTATTAGCAACGCATATGAGGGTGTAACACAAGTAATAACCGGTTGATAAGGATAAGACAATGCAAACTTCCCAAAATCCCAATGCTTATAAAAAACCAAACTATTATCAGTAACAGAAACTGAAGAAATTAGAATGGTACCATTATTATAATTTAAGGTGCACCAGATTTGAGAATTCAAAATCAGATTGGGGAAAATCAGAAGGAAAAAAGGAGGGAAACTTCAAACTTGTAACAGCTTTAACTAGCTTTAAACTATGGCCGGCCAGTAAAGTCCCTTGTCCTCCTACATATACTTCAACACAAAAATAGTATCTTTGACTTTGCAGCTTCTATTAGAGCTCCACTTTCAGCTTTATGATTAGACCCATCTTTGTTGCTGTAATTACCAGTCTCATTCTTTCCATTTTTGTTATTGTTGCCCTGTGAAATCATTTTTTCTAGAACAGCAAGAAGATGTAAAGCTTTCTCAGCTTGGTAGGTTAATATATACAGGTCCATGATCAAAAAACATACTGCTTGGGCAAATTTTTCTTCAAAAGGTTCTATGAACTGATAAAGTTTTTCACCAACGGATATGGCTTCTGTATACTGTCAGACATGATACAGGATAACTGCTTGATTGTAATACAACATACTGTTTTCAAGATCATCTAGTCCATCCATTTCTTCAACAGCCAAGTGCACCTGATTCTTCAGTTGGTTAAGTGTCTGTCTTAAACTATCTGTTGTTGTCTGGTTACTTTTGAAAAACTCAGCTACTGCCGTATTCAAAATTATTTTATAATCGTCTTTGTTTATATCTTGTAGGCAGGCAAGATGTTGCAGACAGACATCATAATTTCCAGCTGTGAAAGCCTGGAAAGCACTGGTGGACAACTCCTTCTCTTGATCAGTGATCTCTGGTCACTTCTTGGATACTTTTTGTCCCATATTTTTTTACTTCTGACTATTGCCCCGAGTTACTATCAACTTTACTATGTGGCCACACTTTCACTCTTCACTCCGGGGATTCACCTACCGAGATTCAGATGTCCCTCTTGTCAGGTCCCTGTTCGGGCGCCACTTGCTGCCAGCCGCAGCGGGTCCTCAAAGTGCAGCAACAATCGACGAGAGGGGGTAGGGAACTGAACGCACCAAGGTATGGGATCAGAAGGGCACGGACAACTGATGGTTGCAAGGCAAGTTTAATAACAAAGCATAGCCATCTATATCCCCCTAAAGCAGGGAATTTGCTTAGTCACGCCTTATCGGCATCAGCTGGTTGATTGGCTTCTCGGCTTAGTCACGCCTTATCGGCATCAGCTGGTTGATTGGCTTCTCGGCTTAGTCACGCCTTATCGGCATCAGCTGGTTGATTGGCTTTTCGGCTTCTCCCTCAAAGGCACCAATTTCCCCTCCAGGGTTGCTTTTCCTAGCTTTAGGGAACAACCGGGGACTCCCAGTAACTGAGCAGGTCCCTGGAGCGATTTGGCCAAAGGCCATCTCCTTTTTTACGTTCATACCATAAAGTCCAGGATGCATACCAAGGAGAGTACAATCGGGCCCTGAGGCTTATGAGGGTCTTAATGGCGCCTTCCTCAGAGGGCAATGCTCGCCACACTCATATATTTAGTTTTGGTTTTATTTCTTTTGCCTTGGGAGACTGATCTAAGAAAATATTACTACAATTTATGTCTGAGAATGTTTTGCCTATGTTCTCTTCTAGGAATTTTGTGGTGTCATGTCTTATTTTTAGGTCTTTAAACCATTTTGAGTTTATTTTTGTATATGGTATGAGAGAGTGTTCTAATGTCATTGATTTACATGTAGCTGTCCAGCTTTCCAAACACCCTTGCTGAAGAGACTGTCTTTTCTCCATTGTATATTCTTGAATTTTTGTTGTAGAATAATTGACATAGGTGTGTGGGTTTATTTCTGGACTCTCTATTCTGTTTCATTGATCTACATGTCTGTTTTTGTGCCCTTTTGATTACTGTAGCTTTGTGGTATTGTCTGAAGTCTGAAAGGGTTATGCCTTCAGCTTTGTTCTTTTTCCTCAGGGTTGCTTTGGCAATTCTGGGTCTTTTGTGGTTCCATCTAAATTTTAGCACTATTTGTTCTAGTTCTGTGAAAAATGTCAAAGGTATTTTGATAGAGATCGCATTAAATCTGTAGATTGCTTTGGGTAGTATGGCCATTTTAACAGTATTAATTCTTCCAATCCAAGAGCATGGGTTGTCTTTCCATTTTTTGGAATCATCTTCAATTTCCTCTATCAGTGTTTTATAGTTTTCAGCATATAGGTCTTTCACCTCCTTGGTTAGGTTTATTCCTGTGTATTTTATGTTTCTGATGCAATTTTAAGTGGGATTGCTTCTTTACTTCCTCTTTCTGATATTTCATTGCAATGAAATGCAACAGATTGCTGTATGTCAAACTTGTATCCTGCTACTTTGCTGAATTCATTTATTAGTTCTAATAGTTTTTGTGTGGAGTCTTTAGGGTTCTCTATATAGAGTATCATGTCACCTGCAAATAGTGACCTATTTATCTCTTCACTTCCAATTTGGATACTTTTAATTTCTTTTTTTTTCCCAATTGCTGTGGCTAGGACTTCTAGTACTATGTTGAATAGAAGTAGTGAGAGTGGGCATCCTTGTGTTGTTCCAGAATTTAGTGGGAAGGCTTTCAACTTTTCACTGTTGAGCATTATGTTGGCTGTGGGTTTGTCATAAATAGCTTCTAGTGTGCTGAGATATGTTCCCTCTATACCCACTTTGGTAAGAGTTTTTATCATGAATGGATGTTGAATTTTATCAAATGCTTTTTCTGCTGATACTGAGATGATCATGTGGTTTTTGTCTTTTCTTTTGTTGATGTGGCATATCACATTGATTGACTTCTGTATGTTGAACCATCCTTGTGACCCTGGGATGAATCCAACTTGATCATGGTGTATGATCCTTTTTATGTGTTTTTGGATTTGGTTTGCTAATATTTTGTTGAGGATTTTTGCATTTGTATTCATCAAAGATATTAGCCTGTAATTTTCTCTTTTTTTTGGTAGTGTTTTTGTCTGGTTTGGTATCAGGGAATTTATTGGAAGGATGTGGTCCAGCTCATAGGATGAAGAAAGATGAAGAACTGGGTTTGAAACAAGTAAGACCCAGGGAATTCAGAGTGCTTCCTCAGCAGGACCACCTCCCCAGCCTCACGGGGGTAAAAAAACTGGAGGAATTGAACTGTAGCAATTTTTGCTACTTTCATTACTCAACTCAAGTTTCAAAGTTTGAGAATGAAGGGATAAATTGGACAACATCAGGACATAAAGTATGCCTGTGGATGTACCAAGAAAGTAAAAGGAAGGATCTAGCAGGAGCCCTCAAGGTCACCATCCACTATTGCTGTGTGTGTGCAAGCACTTGGGTTTGTTGTCCCACTAAGACTGCACAGAGTGGAGGAGAGTTAATTACCCTGAGGAAACTGAGGCAGTCAGGAAAGGCAAATGGAGGCTGGTCTGAGTAAATGCCAACAGTCCCTTATACTCCAGCGGCATTAGAAAGGATTCATTCTACATAGTTCAATTGCAGTTGGATCCTAAAACCCACTCTAGCTTCACATACTAAAGGTTATCAAGAAAAATGTGTTCTTTAGGCTTGTCCTTTAGTTCTTCAGACAGAAACCAAAACCACAGTGTCTGAGAGAGCTAAAGAGAGCATAGATGCACACAAGAAAACCTGACATTCTTATGGAAACTTGACCTTGGGGAGTAGCCAGTGGTGACAGCAGCATCAGCCTATTGGCTGCTATACGTAATCTTGACTCTAAGCCCCAGTTCCCTGATTTGCAGTTAAAACTCTTTCACTGAGAGGGATAATCTCTGACTTTCAAGCAAATCACAGATATATTCTATTCTGCAGCGTGTGGGACTGAACTTAGAGTTGTGAGGATTTCATAACGTTGATTGTATGTGAAATGTAGCGCATAGCATAGATTTTCTCATATCTGAGGGAGTTTAGGTTTGAGACCCCTGAGAACTGGGATGGACTAGATGACTTTTGAATACGTGATCCTATGATGTTTTAAGACAAAAGGACAAAGTAAGAGCATGTTTCTGTCCTACAAAATGATTTTGTTGCCTCTAGTTACAGAAGCTCATAACTGTGCTTTGTTAAGTCTAAGGAAAAACATAAATAAATAAAAATAACTAACATAGAAGGAATGTCCTTGTGTACAGATGTAAAAAGTTCTATTGTTATCCTGCTTCTTTTTAGAAAACATTTTCTTTTTTTAAGTTTTTGACAAAATAATTTCAGATTTACAGAAAACTTGCAAATATAGTTCAGAGAGTTCCCATAAGCCCTTCATCCAGCTTTCCCTAATGTTGGCATCGTACAGGGTTCTGCTACAGTTATAAAAGTCAAGAAATTAACATTGATGTAACCTACAGACCTTATTTGAATGCTATCAGTTTTCCCATTAATGACATTTTTCTGGTCTAGAATCTAATCCATTGCAATTAGTTGCTGTATCTTCTTAGTCTTCTCCCATCTATGACAGTTTTTCTTTCTTTTTCTTGGCCTTGGAACTTTTGAAGGATATTGATCAGTTATTTCATGGAGTATCCTTCAATTTGAGTTTTTCCAGTGTTTCTCTCAGAATTGGAGTTAGGCTGTGCATTTGTGATGGACTGAATGTTTGTGTCCCCTGAAATTCCTATGTTGAAATCTTAATCCCCAATGTGGTGACACTTTGTGTGTACTTTGCCCTTTCAGTGTATCATATTGAGGAAACGTGGTGTCAACCTGTCTTATCTCTGGCAGAGGTTTACTCGATTACTTGATGAAGGTGGTATTTACAGAGTTTCTTCATTGTAGATCCTCCTATTTTCCCTTTGGTAAAATGCTGTAAGGACATACTTTGAGACAATGTACATATTCTTGTTGTTCATCATACTTTCATCTGTTAACTTCAGTGTTAGACCTGAACGGTCTCCGAGGGATCCCAGCTCGCCCAAGAACCGCCAAGAGTCGAGAGTCGCTGCAACACGCAAGAGGTTTATTAGGAGCCGGTGCACCGGGGTTCCTTGGTCCTCACGCAGGAGGCCGAAGAGGAACCCCCCCAAGCGGAATCACATACATTTTATAGTTTTCATTTTTCATTATGCAAAGTGTGGATATATCAAGGGTTTTTTTCTCATTGGTTTGTTTGTTCCTGGACCGGAGTGGGGACTTGGCTCTACTTCCTTGATTGGTTGGCTGTCGGATGCCTACTTTACATTTACCGGAGTGGGGTCTTGGCTCTAGTTCCTTGATTGGTTAGCTGTCGGATGCCTACTTTACATTTTCGTGTTTTTGTGGTGGGGGGTTGAGTCACATGAGTTATGGTTGGCTAGGGCGACCTTTAAACTCTGGCTTAATCATTCTTATCACCCGCCATACTGGTTTGCTCGAGGTTTCATCCCCCCGCCATACTTGTTTGCTCGGAACGGTTTCTGCCCAGGGGGGACATTCCAGTATCTTATTGCCAGCCGAAAAAGCTTAAAGCTCAAAAGTATCGATAGGGAAGTAGGGGTGTAAGTATAGTTAAGGCCCTACACAGAACCCATCGAAGATTCTGTCAACAGTTATCACTGTGGTGTCTACCTAAGATGATTTTCCATTTTAATCATGTCCTCTATGTTTTCAATGTTCGTCAGTTGGAATTTGACTCTGAGGCAGAACTTAGCAAGTATGTTCTAAATGTCTGTGCTGTGAGGGCAGCAGGTCAGAGAACCAGCCTTCCTTCTGTTCTTGGAGGGTTCAGTGCTGGTCAGTTAAGCTCCCGTTGGCTGTTTGATCCCCAAAACAGCAGCTGCAGAGGGAGGAGGAGAGGATCCGCTTCCCTTGGCTCTTTGCTGCCCTCTGGGTTCACTCCTGCTGTTCCTTACACCAGGCGCCCTCTGCCTCCCCTTCTAATTGTTCTACTGGCCTCAGCTCTGGTAAAGACTTAGTAGGGAGCTTTCTTATTCTTCTTCCTCCACAACCTTAGCACTTCTCCTGGCTGACTCTGTCACAGCAAAGAATATGCTCTCCTAAAACAGCCAGATTTTCTTGTACGTTCCCCAGCACACTTGTGTGTAAAGACCCCACTATTTAGTCCAGATTTCTGAGCTGTTGGGCAGCACCTGACAAACAGGACCTCCCTGGGGAGGATCTGATAAAGAAGGAATGAAAGTAAAATAGAATATTTGTCACAAAACCCTTCCTTACATTTAACATTTAAAAAAATATTTTAAGGTATAATTTGTATACAGTAAAGTTCATTTTTTGATGTTACCATTCTATAAATTTTGACAAATGTATATACTCTCAGGTAATCATTACCACATCAAGAGATAGAAATCTCACATCCCCTTAAAAAGTTCCCTTGTGTTCTCTGTAGTCATCCATCCCCACCCCCACCCTTAGCCCCTGGCAAACACTCATCTATTCTCTGTTCTTTTAGTCTTGCCTTTTCCAGAATGTCATATAAATGGAATTATAAAATATGTAGCCTTTAGAATTTGACTTCTCTCACTTACCATAACACTTGTGAAATTCATTCCTGTTATTGTTGCTGTGAGTACTTCAGTTCTTTTTATTATTGAGAAGTATTCCATTTTATAGATTTATCACAGATTGTTCATTCACCAGCCACTGGACATCGAGTTGTGTTCCGTTTGGGGGGTTATGAATAAGCTACCACAAACATTCATGAACTAGCTTTTGTGTGGACTTAGGTCTTCATTTCTCTTGGGAACATACCAAGGAATGGAATCACTGGGTCATAGGGTAAGTGTGTGATGAACAGACCTCTTTCCAGAGTGTCTGTATCTTTTTGCATTCTGACCAGTGATGTATGAGAGTTCCTCCTCCTCACCAGAACGCTCAGATAACTGCATGCTTTCATCTGCCTTACTTTAGACCAGTAAGGGTAAGCATCTTTTCTTTTCTTTCTTTTTGGCTGCACCTTGGCATGGCATGCAGGATCTTAGTTCTCCAACCAGGGATGGAACCTGTGCCCCCTGCAGTGGAAGCGCCAAGTTTTAACCACTGGACCTCCAGGGAAGTCCCGGTGAGCATCTTTTCATGTGCTTATTTGCCATCTGTATATCTTCTCTACTGAAGTGTCTATTCAAATCTTTATGCGTTTCTTATTGGTTTTTAAATTTCCCTATTATTGGCTTTTGAGAGTTCTTTGTATATTCTAGATATAATATCTTTATCAGATATGTGACTTGTAAATATTTTTTCATAGCCTTTGGCTTCTCTTTTCATTATCTTAACAGTGTCTTTTGAAAAGCAGAACTTTAGGGCTTCCCTTGTGGTGCAGTTGTTGAGAGTCCGCCTGCCAATGCAGGGGACATGGGTTCATACCCTGGTCCAGGAAGATCCCACATGCCGCACAGCGGCTAGGCCTGTGAGCCATAGCTGCTGAGCCTGCACGTCCAAGAAAAAAAAGAAAAGCAGAACTTTAAACTTAAAAAAAATTTTTTTGAAAAACATCTATTGGAGTATAATTGCTTTACAATGGTGTGTTAGTTTCTGCTTTATAACAAAGTGAATCAGAAAACTGGACAGCTACCTGTAGAAGTATGAAATTAGAACACTCCTTAACACCACACACAAAAATAAACTCAAAATGGGTTAAAGACCTAAATGTAAGGCCAGACACTATCAAACTCTTAGAGGAAAACATAGGCAGAACACTCTATGACATAAACCACAGCAAGATCCTTTTTGACCCATCTCCTAGAGAAATGGAAATAAAAACAAAAATAAACAAATGGGATCTAATGAAACTTAAAAGCTTTTGCACAGCAAAGGATACCATAAACAAGACAAGAAGACAACCCTCAGAATGGGAGAAAATATTTGCAAATGAAGCAACTGACAAAGGATTAATCTCCAAAATTTACAAGCAGCTCATGCAGCTCAATAACAAAAAAACAAACAACCCAATCCAAAAATGGGCAGAAGAACTAAATAGACATTTCTCCAAAGAAGATATACAGATTGCCAACAAACACATGAAAGAATACTCAACATCATTAATCATTAGAGAAATGCAAATCAAAACTACAATGAGATATCACCTAACACCGGTCAGATTGGCCATCATCAAAAACTCTAGAAACAATAAATGCTGGAGAGGGTGTGGAGAAAAGGGAACTCTCTTGCACTGCTGGTGGGAATGTAAATTGATACAGCCACTATGGAGAACAGTATGGAGTTTCCTTAAAAAACTACAAATAGAACTACCATATGACCCCGCAATCCCACTACTAGGCATATACCCTGAGAAAACCATAATTCAAAAAGAGTCATGTACCAAAATGTTTATTGCAGCTCTATTTACGATAGTCAGGACATGGAAGCAACCTAAGTGTCCATCAACAGATGAATGGATAAAGAAGATGTGGCACATATATACAATGGAATATTACTCAGCCATAAAAAGAAATGAAACTGAGTTATTTGTAATGAGGTGGATAGACCTGGAGTCTGTCATACAGAGTGAAGTAAGTCAGAAGGAGAAAAACAAATACCGTATGCTAACACATATATATGGAATCTAAGAAATAAAAATGTCATGAAGAGATTAGTGGTAGTACTGGAATAAAACACAGACCTACTAGAGCATGGACTTGAGGATATGGGGAGGGGGAAGGGTAAGCGGTGACGATGTGAGAGAGCGGCAGGGACATATACACACTACCCAAAGTAAATTAGATAGCTAGTGGGAAGCTGCCGCATAGCACAAGGAGTTCACCTCTGTGCTTTGTGACCACCTAGAGGGGTGGGATAGGGAGGGTGGGAGGGAGGGTGACGCAAGAGGGAAGAGATATGGGAACATATGTACATGTATAACTGATTCACTTTGTTGTAAAGGAGAAACTAACACACTATTGTAAAACAGTTATACTCAAATAAAGATGTTTAAAAAAAAAAAAACAAGGTGAATCAGCTATACATATACATATATCCCCATATCTCCTCCTTCTTGCGTCTAATTATTAAATTAACTAGCTTAAGTTAATTAATTAAAATGGAATGTAATTAAAATTTTCTCCTTGGAGAGAAATTAAAAAACAAAAACACACTGAGAAACATTGCCTTAGAGCCTGCTCAGATGACCCATAAGAGGGCTTGTTTGATGATGCTCCACAATTAATTTTAAAGAACTCCCAACGATGTTTTTGTCTTTTTTTTTTTTTTTTTTTTTTGTGGTACGCAGGCCTCTCACTGTTGTGGCCTCTCCCGTTGCGGAGCACAGGCTCCGGACGCGCAGGCTCAGCAGCCATGGCTCACGGGCCCAGCCACTCCTCAGCATGTGGGATCCTCCCAGACTGGGGCACGAACCCGTGTCCCCTGCATTGGCAGGCGGACTCTCAACCATTGCACCACCAGGGAAGCCCATGGATACTTTTTCTTGAACTAAGAGAGCCATAGAGTAGAAATGGCTGTCCATCACATCTAGATAGAGAGGGCCAGAGGCATCTAGCTTCAGACTCCCTGGAAAGGGTGTGAGCAAAAACATATCTTCTGTGGAATTCAAAGAGCCCAGGATTCAGCTGAGGGGTAGTCAGACCTGGGGTGGACCAGAGGCTGAAAGTGAGAGATGCAGTGGCAGCAACCTTACTCAGCCAAATGTATGCCAGAGCAGATAGACCACATCCAGTCTAGCCACGCAGAGCGCCCCAGCATTCTCACATCCTTTTGGACTGTACCTGAACCCGTAGCGGTAGGGTCAGAGCTGGCTGTGAATTGAATTCGATTATATTTCCATCAGATGGCCCAGTGGGAACTCAAAATGGAAATAAAGTTCAGGTAAAGAAGAATATAGCACATCACATTTCCTATATCCCTGCATTTTTGGCCTGAGATTTTCCCTACTATGTGTACTTATGAAGAAACGCAGGAGAGAAACATCCAATAATGTGTTGGGGACAGAATGCTGGATCCCCTATATTTCTTGAGAACCTGAAACAGCTGATAAGCAGAACCGCAGAAGAACATACACTGGGTATAGGTGGAAATTCTTACACGTGATATGGGTGCATAGGGATTGTTAACTACTTCAAGCAAAAGCTAAAACTTCCAATATTGAATTGGCAGAGATGGTGGTCTTTCTCCAGAAATTTCTGCTGGCTGCCTCTTCTCTTTTCCCCACTTGTCATCTTTCCAGGTGGTAAAATCCTGTCTGAATTTTAGTGCTTAGCATTTTCCTTTGTGACCTACTTGAATCCCAGAATAAAAGCCCTGAGCACTGTAAAGGGAGCTCCCATGAATAATCCTGCAAAATTTTACTGCCAAATAAGATATTCAGCAGAACTTTAAGCTTTTGATGAAGTGCAATTTATCATTTTTTTTCTTTTATGGTTCATGCTAACATTTATTTGTTTTGTTTGATTGGTGTTGGTTAAACTTCTTTATCTGAATTATTTTCTTCTTAGAGAATTTCTGAAAAAAAAAAAACAAGTCTTGCTTTCTAAAGCCATAGCCAGAACAAGTCACTTAGGCTTTGTGTGACTTAGTTTTCTTAGCTGTTAAATGGGAACAACAGTCCTGTCTTTCTTGGGAAACATTTGTGTTGCCTCTAGGATAAAAGCCAGAAGACATGTGCCTGAAGTGAAAAGGCAAAGAAATGTTTGGGCTTTGAGAGTTTTACGTTAGCAGCAGCAGGTTGAAGAGGCAAAAAGGAAGTGAGCATTTACGGGGGGAGAAATGATGGAATAAAGTATTGTTGGATCCTTACTTATAGAAAAACAAGGAGCAGCAGGAAGCAGAGAGACTTCCCCTTGACATGACTAGACCCCAGAGCAGGAAGAGAGAAGTCTGGGAAGCAGATATAAAAAATTATTAATATTCAATAAATTTAAGAGAAAATTCCCAAATTGAAAAGTAAAAAAAAAGCCAGGTGTTTTTATTCTTTGATGATGTAGTTAGCACGTCCTTTGGAAAGGTATTTTTCTGTGGAAGTATTGTCTGGGCTTAGTTCCCTTTAGAAGGTTAATAAAAAATTAAACAAGAAGATCCCATATACTGAATCCAAGGATTCTTGTGTAAGAAACTTTGCACACCTCTCTCTCTGGGTGCTCACACCTCCCCATGAGAAGTCAACTTGCAGGGAGGCTCAGTCCCAATAACTGCAGATGTAATCGATTATGAATGAACCTCATCATGCAGTAGGACTGAAAAATTGAAGGGACCCTCTTCAGAAAGCCAAAGTTCATTCCTCCTTATCACACTTCAACACACCAGGCTTCTTTCTCTTTCTAAAGACAAGTGGGTCCTGAGAGAAATGCAGGATTCTTGTTGCCATAACCCAGTAACTCTGTTCAGACAGAATGGCTTCTCAACATTCTGTTTTATTACATTCCATACTTTGATAACAGTTCTTCTAAAAAAGATGTCCTTCTGTGGCATTGCTTGCTTAGGGAGGTTTTAGGTACCAGGGTGGTCCTTCTAGCCCAGTCCACCGTAATGAACTGCTGATTAATTCTTTACCACCCACTTTGCAAGCGAACTGTGTTGTGTTTAAGTAGGATGGGATAGAATCTTATCAGACAGGACTTCACCAGCTGGAACTAGAAACAACTCTGTCCATCTGGCCTGGGCAATGTGCCCTCCTGGAAAATTACTGAACAGCACCCAACTCCATAAAAATACATTCCTTAAAATGCCAGCAGAAGGCACAGACTTATGGTGAAATGAAGAAATTATGCAGCCTGTGCAAAGCTCAATTCATCACCAGGCTTGGATAATGGAAATAAATGCTCACCCAGACTTTGTGCCAGGAACATTAATAATTAGTTGGTGGGGACTGTCATGCAGGAAGGTCCTGGCTGTGATTCAGATTCTGGGCGTGAAAGTGTGTGATGTAAACCCTGTGAGACGGTAGAGCAATGAGACATTTGGTCCTGGGTGGGCTGGGAATCAGCAGCAGCCCCCTCTCTGTAGGGAGGCAGTGAGAAGTGATGGCTTTGGGGATGTCGCTCTGGGGTGAGGAAAATTCGCCACGTTTAATCTGGCTGCCTTTTCTTTTCCCTTACTGCACCCTTTACAGAACTTAGGCTGTGGCTGTCTTCCGTCTTATAAAGGGGAAAGCCAGCGGACTAAGTGCGTTGTGTGCCCCTCACTGCCCTCCCACGGCCACTGTCTGTTCCCAGGTGCCGTGATGTCTCCTCACTGTTCTTCCCCCAGTCGTGGTCCTCAGGCAGGTTTGGGTTCCCTTCTCCATGGAGCCCTCCTTGCTCTCCCAGCTAAGAAGACACCTCCTGCTTATATTCCATTTTTTTGTGGCACATGTTATTTCTACTTCACATCCTAAATATCCCGTGAGGCTGGGAGCCATGTCCGATTCAAATTTGGTTTCTTCTCTTCCCCAGCACACTGCTTTGCAGGTTGTAAGTTCTCTACCAATATCTGTTGAGTGAATCAAAGAAATAACTCGTGACTGATAATGGCTGTGTGACCTCCTGGCCAGGAGCATTTTTTTTTTTTTTAAATTTTTTGTGGTACGCGGGCCTCTCACTGTTGTGGCCTCTCCCGTTGCAGAGCACAGGCTCCAGATGCGCAGGCTCAGCGGCGGGATCTTCCCGGACCGGGGCACGAACTCGTGTCCCCTGCATTGGCAGGCGGACTCTCAACCACTGCGCCATCAGGGAAGCCCCAGGAGCATTTCTGTTTCAAATGTGTTTTAAAAGGTGGCATGGGGTAACAAAAATGACCAGGTCTTTGTGATCAAACAAATCTGGCTACAAACGTCAGCTAGACCACATACTCTTATTTCACTGCCTTTATTTCACTCATCTCTAAAGAGTTGTTTCTGCCTGTTGTACAGGGTTCTTGTATGGATTAGAGAAGGTAACACGTGCAAAGACCCTTTACAATTTAAAATGTTCGTTCCTCCCAGAATGGAATTGCTTAACCTGAAGAAATAAAGTTCCAACGAGAATTTTAAGCGTCAGAGGCCCCTGGCTGGGACAGCCACCTCTGCAGGAAGCGCCATCCAGCAGCCCACGGGCTGTCCCTCAGCACACGAGGTGAGCAGCCAGCTCCTCTCCCCTCCCAGGCTGTGAGTGTGCTGGGAAGCAAGGTGATGGCAGGGGAGCCTTCCAGGGGTTCAGACTGATGTGAGAGCTCCAGACGCCAGGTGAGAGCCTCGCCGTGTGAGCCCAAAGGGTCCCCAGATGGTACAGCCAACCTGGCTCCATCATCCACTGACTGCTGAACCACAAGGGGATAAGACACGTGAAGTTCCGTTCAGTTCAGCAGATCTTCAACATGTGGCTGCTGGCTGTGGATCTGCAGTGTAGTCTCCGACCTTAAGGGGTTGCCCCATCGGGCACAGACAGTCACAGAGCAGGGCTGGGAGCCGCAGGCACAGTGAGCCTCACCTACTTGCTGAAATCTGTTACCTCCACATCAGTTGTCATGATGTTTTTCTGGTCATTCACAGATGTGTGTAGAGCAGGGAAAACATCTGAGTCCCTCGACAGGCTCATCCCCAGGTGAGGGGAACCAGGTGATGTTTCATCTCTCATACCGTAAACAAGTGTTCTTTTCATGGTCTGTGTACTATGCCACCTTTTCCACGTTTCTGTGCTTTTTGTTGGTGATTTTACTGTTCAGAGTAGCCCCCCAGCACAGCGCCAAAGAGCTGTCTCGCTGTCCTAAGTGCAAGAAGCCCGTGATGTGCCTCAGGGAGAAATACGGTGCTGGACAAGCTTCACTCAGGCGTGAGTTACAGGGCTGTTGGCTGTGCAGTCAGTGTTAATGAGTCAACAATACATGTTCAATACGGTGTTTTAAAACAGAAAGTCACATAAAACAAAGTACCTGCTGATTAGCTGATGAAAATGTGACCAGAGGCTCCCAGGAACTAAACCCTGTATTTCCCCTGGAAGCAATGGTTCAATAATTTCTAATTCATTGTTCGTGGTGACTTTATAGAACACAACAACAGCAAATAATAAGAATTGACTACATTAAAAAAAATATTTATTTATGTATTTTGGCTGTGTCGGGTCTTAGTTGCAACATGTGGGATCTTTTGTCACGGCGTGGAGGCTTCTCTCTAGTTGTGGTGCGCGGGCTCTGTAATTGCGGCACACAGGCTTAGTTGCCCCAAAGCATGTGGGATCTTAATTCCCCAACCAGGGATTGAACCTGTGTCCCCTGCATTGTAAGGCAGATTCTTAACCACTGGACTACCAGGGAAGTCCCAAGAACTGACTACATTTTGGTGTGAAGTAGAGTTCAGGGTTGGGAGTGATGGGTGGGGCTGGAGAGACACAAGCGAGGAAGTTTCTTAAACGTCTTCAAGACGAGGCAGGACTGGGCCTTGTCTTGCTGCTGGAGTGTCAGGGGCAGTGGAACGTGGTTAGATTAGATTTTACACTCTGCTTCCTGGAAGAAGGATGGATTTGAAGAAGGATTTTGGCAAATGGAATCAGGTTTAAAACTACTCTCCAGGAAACTTTTACCTACATTGGCCAGCCACACACAACTTGTAGGTACACATACACTTCTAAAAGTATGATTCTGTGTGTGCTATGGACCAAATTGTGTCCCCCACCCCAAATTCAGGCATTGAAACCTTAACCCCAAATATGATGTTAGTAGGAAGTGGGGCCTTTGGGAGGTAATTTGATTTGGTCATGATGGTGAAGCTTTCATAATGGCGTTAGTACCCTTACAGGAAAAGAAAAGCACTCTCTCTCTCTCTCCCCCCGCTACCGGGTGAGGACATAGTGAGAAAGTAGCTGTCTACAAGCCAGAAGAGAGCTCTCACCAGAAATCTACCATGCTGGCACCTTGATCTTGGACTTCTAGCCTCCAGAACTGTAAGAATATAAATTTTTATTGTTTAAGTCTCTAGGTCTATGGTATTTTGTTATGGCAGCCTGAGCAGACTAAAGCAGTATGAAAGCTCTAAAATTGCTAAAGATGCTAAAGAAGAGGCAGGCAGGCACCTTTTTTATTTGGTTGGGATAAAAATCACTTTGGGCATTGGATGTATGGTCATCTTTCTACTGAAAAACCATGAGATGAAAAACAGTTGGATATTTTCTAATTTGAATTCTTTCCTTTATCTGATTAATTACACACACACACACACACACACACACACATTCACATTCAAACACTTCTCTCGACTTTGGAACACATTAGAAAGAGCAATGATTTGGGAGGCGGGTGATTTGAGTTCAAACCCCAGTTTTGCCACCAGCTAAATGACGTCTTCGGGCCTCAGTTCCTCAGTGCTTATGTGAGGACAATAATGTGCTCAACCCAGATCAGAGGGTCATTGCAGTGAGAGGAACAGACCGTAGATGTAAAAAAAAGTTAAAAGGCTATATAGATGCAAAGTATGAACATGGCAGAAATAGAAATTGCTTCTGAATTGCTGGGAATCCAAGCCTGAAATAATTCTTGGAAGCAAGAAAGTCATTTGGGACTTCATAAGTGTCACATTGCTCTTCATGGTTTAAGAACACCAGAGGAGCTAAGACATGTTACTAAGAAAATGCATTCCTACCACTTGATAATAGTTGTTTTTATGGAACTCCATTTTTACTCTCATCTGTATGACAAATATACCCATATGCAAACTAGGTCCAGCTTCAACTAAAGTTCCAGGAAAAAAAAAAAAAAGAAAGAAAACTTAAGCTAGAAACTGAAGTGGCTAATGAATTACTTTATCCTGTCCCCAGTTATCTGTGAGCCCACAACGTGCTAAGGATTGTTTGGAATGTTTGGGGAGGTGCCCAGCAGCATAAGGTCAAATCCCTGCCTTTGAGAAGCTATGAGAATGACACTAAGAGCTGCTAAATAGAGCAGGGAAGTAATACAAGCGATGTCATGGGCAGATATATGACAAGTGCTGACAGTAAGTCAAGATTTCAGAGAAGGAAGAGATGAGTGAAAGCTGAGCTCCTCATTGAATTTCCTGTTGAAAAGCAGGGACTTGAGTTGGAGGATCGATTAGGATTTGGATGAGAAAAGAAAACAATGCTGACTTTGCAAGTGGAAGGAATGTGCAAATCAGCTAGCTGGGTCCGCCCAGGCAGAGCCTTTATGTGCAGTGTAACCCACGGTACAGCTGGGCTCAGACTGTGATCTTGGATAAACTGATGGCAGAGCTCAGGCTGGAGTCCTCACTCCTGCTTGCTTTTGGGTTACAGGGCCTTCAAAGTGCACGAGCCCTTGAGATTATAACTTACAACAGCGAAGCCCGCAGTGAGTTCCACGGAACCTTGGTACCTTTTGAAGTATATCAGTAGGTCTTGCCCTAAAAATAAAGACATGTGGGCAGAAAAGTTTAGGAAACACTACCTACTGTGTCCCTAACAGAGGTGTTCAATACCCATTAGTAGCTTTGCCAGATTGATTTTGGTAACTGTAACCCATTCCTGCCCCCATTTAATTATTTTATTTTATTTTAAAAAATATTTATTTATTTATTTGGTTGCACCAGGTCTTAGTTGTGGCAGGTGGGCTCCTTAGTTGCGGCGTGCATGTGGGATCTATTTCCCTGACCAGAGATTGAACCCGGACCCCTTGCCTTGGGAGCTCGGAGTCCCAACCACTGTGCCTCCAGGGAAGTCCCTACCCCCATTTTATAAGACTTAAAGATTCCGTGATAGCAGGGCACAATACAGGGATGCTTGGCTAGATGAAAGCAAAACTCTGCCACTTAGCGCTCCATAGGAGAGAAGGCTGCCACGCAGGGCTGTGCAGTGGGTTGCACGTGGGGACAGGATGACAGCAAACTAGAGATGTTGGGGCAGCAGGCTGGGGTTTGCTAGGTTTCATAGGCTCTCTATGAACTGGCTCATTTGAATAATTCCGTGGGCTCTAGAGCATAGGGGCTGCCCTTCATTGTCTGGTACCAGACCCCAGGCGACTGGGGTGAGTGCATAATGGCCCAAAGTGTGAGATCCCGGTGGGGAAAAGTGTTGGGATGTGGACATAATCAGGGGAAACTGATAGGGCCTCAAAACTGGGTTAAGAGAGTAATTCCAAAAACAATAACAACAAAATATGTCACTCCCTTTTGTGATGTCTGCAAAATTTAGGGACTAGAAGCCTGATAGGTACATTATTGAGATTCCCTAAGAGACACAGCTCTGAGTAGATGCTGCCATAGAGAGACACTTACCAGAGAAAGAGAAGACAGAAGGGAGAGAAGACCTACTGTCTTTTTTCCACAGGCGGCAGGTGGGTGGCAGGAGCGCAGACGAGCTTGGGGGATGTGAGGTTTCACGGTCTTTTCCAGAGAGCCCCCTGAACGTTTGTCTCAGGGCTGGAGATGGCAGTGGTGTCTGCTGCAACTTCCCACCTCTTTGACCCTCGGACCTCACGGTACCTTCACCTGATTTTGGCAACTCTAGCCCTTTCAATGGGGTTGTAAGTTCCGCATGTCCCGCGGTCAATACTTTTCTGCTGGAATCCTAATGTGGTTGCTGCTCTTTTGACTGGGCCGCAACAGTATGGCATAGATAAGCTTCTGAGAAGTCTTGCTGTAAGACAAGACAAAATAGTTTAAACTAGCACTTCCCACATACGTGATCACAGAACCTATCCCCCATCCTACTCTAGCCTCTGCCCCCGCAAAAAACACCTTCTAATATCCGGGGGAATCTGTGTTCCATGGTGCACCCTTTGGAAGACGCCCAAAGGTTTGTAGACTGAGCACTAGGGATCCAGAAACACGGGCTTCATCTTAGCTGTGTGATCTTGGGTGATTCACATCACTTCTCTGGCCTTTAGTGTTGTCACAGGATCAAAGGAAGAGTTGGATGAAATTCACCAGCAGCAGTTTTCCCAGCTCTAACATTTTTTGATTCTGTGAGAAATGTTGCCCTTAAAAAAACAATCACTGTTCAGATAGTAAAAGCAAAAAAATAAAAACAAAAGCAAAAAACAAATCCACTGTACAGTATTTTGCTTTCTGCTTTGCCTTCTCTTCCTTTTTGGCTTAATTTGCATGAATATTTTGAGATTGGAGCTAGGAAAATCCCAAGAGACTGGCAGCAAGTAAAGAAAGGCTGGGTAGCTCTTACTGAAGTGATGTGGTACTTTTAGAATTCCAGGATATTAGTGCTAACCCTAGAAATAAGGCCCCTTCTGCACAGATTTACTTTTACATTGCCAGAGCACAGAAAAAAGAGATGCAAGGAAGAAAGTTCCGCGACTCAAACTGAGCCATTTTAATAGGCAGCAAGCTCCCCATCACTGGGAGCATTCAAATGGAGACTAGATGTTAGCTTGGCAGGAGTAACAGAGAATAAATTTTGTCTTTTCAGAGTGTTGTGGCTGAAAGGGATGGTACAGATTATCTACACGGATCCTCACATTTTACAGATGAGGAAACAAAAGATCAGAGAGTTTAATATGGATTTCCCAAGGTCACACAGCTAGTCAATGGCAGAACTGGGAGAGAAAGACGCAGGATGTTCCTTGTTCTCCACTGCGTTATTCTGCGTGCCTGGAATTCATTTTAGTTTCTTTGAGAAGTAAATTCTCTCCCTGAACCTCTGTTTTCTATCTCTTTAAAGAAGCAAAGTCATTTGGTTTGCACTGGAAAACTCTTGAGGTTGCCAGGTACTGTGGGAGGCTGACAAGGCTGGAAAGTTTGAAGTCAACCTTTTGCCCTCAGAGTTCTTCTTTGAGCATGCCAGACCAGCCGCCAGGCTTCCGTTGGCTGCACAGCACCCTAGATCCTCTGTAAGACAGTCCCACTTGCTTCATTTGTTCAATGTCTGTCTTCATGGGCGGCTCTGAAAAACCAACCTGAATACAAGTTTCTTCTGCACAGTTTGAGAACAAACCACTGCCCCCAGAGAGGCCACAGAAAACAGCCTGAAGGCAGTGCCATTTGTGGTGTTGGTGTCTTAGAGCTGGGGTTTCCTTTGCTATCTGCTTGACAGAATCCACGTTTGCTTTCTCAGTGCAGCTGGTAGTGGGTGTGTGTGCAGGGTAATGGCCTTTTCCTTTATTATCCGACTGCTTTTATTATCAAAATGCTCTTGGAAGGGGGGGGGTGACCAAAAATTGCTGCCAAAGCAGAGAGCTGTGGCTGTGACTGCAGAGGAACAGGTGCCTAACGCAGATCTGATTTTATCCTGAACTTTTCCTCCAAGGCAACCCAAGAGCGGTCAAGGAAAATGGAATGAAGTGCTAGAAACTTTTGAGGTTTTCTCTTTTCCTAAGAATGATAGAAACAAAGACAGAGGAGTCTCTAGTAAAAATATTTGAGTTTTAAATAAGCTATTTGTTCTTTTTATGTTACAGGGTATGGGATTCAGTTAGACCTCAAAAGAGCTTCTCACAATGAGGAAGCTAGGGACCGTCGGAAAAAGACAGCCCTGACTGTCTGACAGGCTGTGCCTGGAGTTTCTGCTAAGTCGAGAGGGCAGGTTAGATTAGGAGAGATGGCCCTTATTTTTATTTTTCCAGAGTTAACACTGAAGCACTACCTTTAACCCTACTCTGATCTCTTGGTCCCCGCACTGTAGTGACCACAGGTTCTGTTGACAATTTCCCTTTGATTCCACACCCACAGTCATTCCCTAGTTCAGCTCACCACCATCACTTGCCACTTTTACTCACATTACTGGTTTCTCACTGGCATCCTGCCTTCATTCTCCACATGCTACAGTTGGCTTCTTCTCAAGACCAGACTTAATTCTGTGAGCCCCCTGTTCAAAATTCTCTGATGTCTTGACCCTCAGGGCCTCTTATGACCTACCAGTTCTCCTTCCTGCTGACCTAACCTCGGAGCAGACCCCATCTCCAGTCTTATTATTGTTGTTATCTGAGGTCTGTGGACCTTCAGAGGAAAGATGTGGTTTAATCCACACTCTCCATACTTGAGGATTATCAACCATGTGACCAGGTTTAACAGTGTGTTCCCACCCCTTGATGCCGTCCTATTTATGGTGCAAAGGGAGTGTCATGATTTTTCCTCTGAGTAGGACAACTGGCTTGAAAAATGTTTATTCATCTGCTAGATGTCTGTTTAGACAGCAGGCTCTATGCTAACTTCCCAGGGTACATTAGCAAAGCAGACAAGCAAGATCCTTGCTTGTGGGGAGCTTAAATTTCAGTAGGAGATACAGAAAACTAATAGCTAACTAAATAAAAGTGATAATTATGGGTGGAGCTTACACACGTGGTATGTTGTATCAGAGTAGGGAGGAATGGTATGTAGACTTGTCATCAGTACTTCATAGACTTGCTCTATGGCAAGATGTTATTTAACTTGAAGTACAAAGAATAAGAAAAAGGTTCTTACAGAGGACTGTCTTTGGACAGGGAATGGACCTGGAGAAAATGGTGGCACGTAGACCACACACAGTAGGAAAGGGCATTGTGCTAGCTGACTCTTCCCTTCTTCTGGGGGAGGAACAACAGAGGAAAGCCCACAAGGCATCTGCCACTTTCCCTCCTTCTATTCAACATTGTAATTGAAGTCCTAGCCAATGCATTAAGGCAAGAAAAAGAAATAAAAGGTATAAATATTGGAAAAAAGAAGTAAAACTTTATTTGCAGACAGCATATTGTATATATAGAAAATCTAAAGGAATTAACTTCTAGAAAAAAGTTAATTTATCAAGGTCAAGGTCACAAGATACAAGTTGAATATAAAAATGTCAAATGTATTTCTATGCCAGGAACAAACAATTAGAAAAATGACAGTAACAATAACATTATTTACAGTAGCATAAAAAATTATGAATTACATTGCAATAAATCTAATAAAAGATGTGCAAGACCTCTATACTGAAAACTACAAATCTTGCTGAGAGAAATTAAAGAAGTCCTAAATAAATAAAGTGAAATACAATGTTATGAATTGGAAGACTCAATATTATTAAAAATGGTAATTCTCTCTAAACCAATTTATAGCTTTGATGCAATATTAATAAAAATTTCAAACATGATTTTTATAGGAGTTGACAGCTCAAAAATTTTATGAAAATGAAAAATCTCTTAATTTTGTCAAAATGAAGAAAATTGGAGGACTTAACACTACTTGATTTCAAGACTTATAAAGCTATAGCAATCAAGACAGTGAAGTAATGATTGACATGTAGATAAATGGTACAAAATAGATAGCCTAGAAGCACAATGGTACGTATATGGCGGAATGATTCTAAACAAAGGACTCAGTGAGATTCAATAAAGTAAAGAAAGTCTTTTCAACAAATGATGGAACAACTGGACATATGTGATATTGTGATTTAGAAGAAATATATATCTGGTCATTCAGATGATTGAAATATATTTCTCATATGTATTTGGTCTTCATTCATGGTTCCTGGCCCACAGCTTCCCAGACCTTTAGAATTTCCTAAGCAATAGAACAATGGGAGTAGCTTTTGTCATAATATTTTATCTCTTGTTCTCAGTTTCTGAAATCACTTCAGATCCCTAAAGGTGAAATGGGCATCTTGTTTGTTATTCATAATAAGCCTGTTTCCACCATAAGCGGGTTTATGTCAATGAGTTGACTTTTGGAAAACATCTGAGAAGGGGGGCTGGTTGCCAGGGAAACCAAGCAGGAATGGAAGGTTGGAACTTTCAGTCCCACCCTTTCTGGAGAGGGGAGAGAGGAATTAATCACCAAAGACCAATGATTTACTCAACCACACCCCTGTAATAATGAAGCCTCCACAAAAATCCCAAAGGAGGGGGTTTGGAGAGCCTCCATGTTGGTGAACATGTAGAAATTTGGGGAGAGTGGTAAACTCTGAGAGAGCAGGAAGCTCTGTCCCTTTCCCCCCCTTATTTTCTAGCTCTTTTTCTGTCTTTGTTTCATCCTTTTTTCCTTGATCTCCACCTGCTTCCCTGGTGTTTTTTCCCCCCACTCTCAGGACCTCAGAAAGGGAAGGGATACATTCTTGACCACAGATCACTCTGGGAAATTCATTGCTCTGCAATTCTCCACTAAATCCCTGATAATGGGCAAGTAGTGAAGGGGAAAGGCCACAGCTAAGCAGAGACATGACTGAATAAATGCACAGGAAATGCTGAATTGATTTGAAAGAATTGCCCTAGCAGGGTGCCACCTGAGGTGCCTGTTCCACAAACCACATTAAGGTTACTCACAGGACACCTTGCTTGCTCTATCTCAAAGAGCTTTAAGTATTAATGAGCCATTAGTTAAGCCTCATTAGTTATCGCTCTAATAAAATGGGTGCTGAAGCACGAATCTCAACCAGTTTGAGTGTGTTATTGCTATTCTAACAGACCTCTCTAATTCGACAATTAGTAAGCATGAAATGTAGTTTAATAGACATAATTTGATGATATAAAATTGTTCATCTGGTGTGAGCCGTTCATACGTCTCAGGTCACGTGGAAAATGACTCTTTTCAATTGGACTTACAAAGTCTGTTTGTTTTTCCTTCCTGTCCTCTAAACTACCTGTGCTGGGAAACCAGGGGGGAGGTTTTTCTGATGCAATCTCTGTTATCCTCTCTGCTCTTGGGCAAGCCACACCATCTTGTCAGGTTGGACGATTTTGTTGAAGTGCCTGTCTTGACTGCACAATAAAATCAAGCTCTGGGCATAGAAACCCCAGTCTTATGTCTCATGTGTATCCCCCTAATGCCTAGAAGTTATGATTAACAAGTATTTTGAACTAAATTAAGCATTGAATTTCAATCACTGAATTGAGTCAAAAACAAAATGAGAAGACCTTCATGTGGAATTCAGTGAGTTCACATAAACTGTAGGTAATTTATTGTCATGTGTGTTTCTCTGTGCAGTGGTTCCCATTTCACTTATTCTTAGAGAATTAACAGTTTTATAGCTTCACAGCTTCTTTTATTAAAAAATTTATTTATTTATTTATTTTTGGCTGCTTTGGGTCTTTGCTGCTGCATGCGGGCTTTCTCTAGTTGTGGCAAGCGGGTGTGTGGGCTTCTCATTGCGGTGGCTTCTCTTGCTGTGGAGCACAGACTCTAGGTGCGTGGGCTTCAGTAGTTGTGGCTTGTGGGCTCCAGAGTGCAGGCTCAGTAGTTGTGGTGCATGGGCTTAGCTGCTCTGAGGCATGTGGGATCTTCCCAGACCAGGGCTTGAACCCATGTCCCCTGCATTGGCAGGAGGATTCTTAACCACTGCGCCACCAGGGAAGCACCCTCACAACTTCTTTCATTGATCCTCCACTGGCTTCCCAACATACCACCATCCAGCCCTGACACCCTCCTGCCTCCTTCATCCGCATTTGAGTATCCACTATCATCTATGTCAAACATAAAATCCCTGGTCAAGCTTCTTTCTATTTTGGCCTCTTCTTCAATTCCTGGTTTTATCATTCATGACCCTTTGGAAGTTGCTTCTCAAAGAATCTTTGATAATTAAATAGAACTTAGGGCTTCCCTGGTGGTGCAGTGATTGAGAATCTGCCTGCCAATGCAGGGGACACAGGTTCGAGCCCTGGTCCGGGAAGATCCCACATGCTGCAGACCAACTAAGGCCATGTGCCACAACTACTGAGCCTGCGCTCTAGATCCCGCGAGCCACAGCTCCTGAAGGCTGTGCACCTAGAGCCCGTGCTCCTCAACATGAGAAGACACCACAATAAGAACCCCACGCACTGCAGAGAAGAGTAGCCCCCGCTCACCCTGCAACTAGAGAAAGCTTGCGTGCTGTAACGAAGACCCAACACAGCCAAAAATAAAATAAATAAAATAAATAAATTTAAAAAAGTTAAAAGACTTAAAAATAAGTAGAACTTATATTTTCTTATTTTAAAGTACTTTAGTGATAACCATTTCTTTTGTTCTTTAAGGATTTAATGTTATTCATTCTTTTTCACTGCCTATTGGCCAAGTCAGCAAAAATTTACATTATTCTAAATTTGAACTTTAAAAGGGGCAGCATGACAATGGTGGAAATGAAAATTGATTAGCAAGGAAATATCCTGGGTTCCTCATCCATCTTGCTCCGCTGATAACCTAGCTTTCTATGTAGCTATGGACAAGTTCCTAAGCCTCTCAAAATCTCCCTTTACTTACCTATAAATTGAAGATAATTATACCTCCCAGTGTTGCTATTAAAATCAATTGGGGATAGTTGATGTGAAAATGCTTTAAAAAAATAAGAGTTCTATACAAAGCCAAGATGAGCAATGTAGTCATGCATGAAAGCTGAAAGCGTTGGCCTTTACCTGTAGGGTGGATTTGTATAAAACTTACCTGCATCTCTATTTAGGTGGATGTTCTTTAGTGCCTCAGTCCCCAGTGTCCAAAACCAAACTCAGCATCTGCCTGCAGAACCTGCCACTTGACTTGTTTCATAGTGTGGCTAATTGTGTCGCCATCTTGGTCACCCAAAACGAAAACATTGAAGCTGTTTTGGACCTGGGTGGCCATGTCCCACTTTGGATAGAATCATCCTGGTTTACATCTATTGACCCTGTGCATTAGTTTCCAAATACTACCAACTAGGTGGCTTAAAACAATAGGAATTTATTTTCTTACAGTTCTGGAGGTTAGAAGTCCAGAACTTGGTGTCCATTGGATTGGCTCCTTCTGGAAGCTCTAAGGGAAAGTCTATTCCACGTCTCTCTCCCAGCTTCTGGTGGTCGCCAGAGATGCTTGGCGCTTGCAGACGCATCACCCCAGCCTCTGCCTCCACGTTCACATGGTGCCTTCATGTGGTGTCTCTTGGCTCTTATAAGGATGCCAGTCACTGGCTTTAGAGCCCACAGTAACCCAGAGTGACCTCCTTTTAACTTGATTACAACCCTATTTCCAAATGATTAATACTCAAATGTACCTTTTCAGGAGACGTAATTCTAGTCACTACCCTATGCAACGTGGTTAAATGTCCCTTTTAGTCTTCAACGTGCCTGGTTTGGGTGGTAAATTGTATCGTCACCAAACACTTTGATGCCCCACTCCTTCCTCATCATCTCATCCACTCGCAGAGCCAGGAGGGAAGGTTCCTAGGGTTTTATTTCTGTAAATCTGCACCCACACCAGGCACCTTCCTTTCTGACAGCTCCCACTCCGTTTTATCTCCCAACATTTGCCCCTGTTGGGCCACCCCTACTGACCTGGTCCTAATCTCCAGCTTCAGTTTTCTGGCTAACACACCAGTTCCTCATTCCCAGGTTGAACTACTAGTCGATTGCATGGCAGATCAGCCTCTTCAATGGTCTATTTATCTAAGGGAAAAATCGTGCATCCTTTGAGTAATATATAATGTGGAATTCATGTATTTGAACCTCTTTCTCCTCCTATGGGGATAATGCCTGGGACTATAAAATATTCTGCTGCTTTTTTTCAGGACTAAATTAAGTATATACCACGGTTGTTGATATTCATTCTTACATCCTTAGGACTTCTCTTTAAATTCTTGAATGAAGAGTAGGATGAGGAAAAGAACTGGACACAGAAGAGGGACAGTCAGCCGAAGCTCAGACATTGACAAATTATTTAGTAAATAGAATATAATGTGCTTCTCTGGGTAAATATCAGAACGTTGAGTAAAGGGCACTCACGATGTTCTCGATTCTACTTTTTAGTTTGTAACAACTTGGTGTAGCTTGCTTTGTGTTCCTAAAAATCTGTGAGATTGTGTGGAAGCAGATTATTTCAGAACCCGAGTGGTCCTGAGCCAGATACTGTAGGAGGCACACATGACGTCTGTCTGCTTTTTCCTCCTTGCGACCAAGATTGTAGTGTTTTTGACTGAAGAAAATTTGAGTGGTTTCTAAACAGCCAGTCTGCCCTGAATTCTGCTACATAAATGCATAACAGGTCACCAGCAGGCAGGACATGAAGGCTGATTGTTTTAAAAACCTTCAAAAGAGGGGTGGTGTGTTTCTCTTATCTAATACCTCATATTGAATGCTTTGAGAGAACCAGCCAGCTCTGAGTGCAGCTCATCCTGTTCAATTGTATTAAAAATAGAATTAAAAAAAAAGAAACATCTTTTAGGAACAGGTTTAGGATGGACAGGAGGATTCTGACGTGGTTAAGTGTTAATCTTTGGCATTAGGACCTAAGTACTACATTAAACCAGCTAAACTTCAAAGGACAGGACACTCTGACTGCAGTGTATTCCAGGGTGATTTTCTTTTGGCTCTGGCCAAATCACTTGGAGCAAAGAGGTTTTCTTAAAAGAAAAGAAGTAAGAAGGAAAAGGGAGAAAGAAACCTTTCTGGCATAGTCAGAAGAAATGCTAACGTGGAGGGCTGGGGGATAACTTCTCCAAGGAAAAGGTAAGCAGATGAAGGCTCTGTCAGACCCTGCAGCCATTGAGTGACTGAACCATGTGACTGGGTCCTTATTTTTCCTAGTACATTACAAAGAGGGTAGAAAAATTCTTATCATGGTGGGCCCCAGAGTGATTAGAAATAGGTGAAGATCGGTATGAGAAAGATAACAAATTGTAACATTGGTTTTGACTGTTTTTTAATCTGTGCATTTGTGTATTTTTGCATGGTAATTAGACATGTGAAAATATGCTAATTATGCAAACAAATAATTATATATTTAAAGGAAATACACAGTTGACAGGATGGCAGGCCATCTTCCTTCCAGCTTTCTCTCTTATCTCGCCTAAGAAATACTCTCAGGTTGGGGCTGGCCCTTGCTGCTGAAGCAGGCTCCACCCTCACCTGTGTGGGAGGACCACCTGCACAGTCTAGGAGGAAACAAAAGCTTGTGAGGCTCATATTGTAAGCCTGGATCTCGATGCATTTGATTGTAAACGTCAGACCGCTAGATCCCATCACTAGATTCCTAAGATTAATGCAGAGAAGGAAAAAAATGCCATTTTCCTTTTTAAAAAAACTTTTGGCTTTTTAGATATTTATAAATAAGGGACCTCCCAGAAGCAGCACAAGAAACAGTGAGTGAAGAAAGGACTTCACCAATGCAAACACTTTTCTGGAAAATAGATTCCTATGAAAATCTTTATTTTCCATTATTTTTGTCTTTTCTCACTGGAAGGAAACTTTGAGAAAATGCCCCTGCCTTCTGGAGAGCTGTGAAGCAAACAGAAGCTCTGATTAAAAAGTGCAGCTTCCCATATGGAGATAATATTTGTTCAACCCAGCCTAAGAGCCTCTCATTTGGCTGGTGATGATGTCCCAGGGGAACTGACAGCTGAGGAATCCAAGGGCTGCAGGTGAAAGAACCATCTCCTCTGTCTCTTTCCACAATCTTCATCCCTCCCCCATATCCAGGGTCCTGATAAGCAGAGGATGTTCAGATGTAGGGAGTACACAGATCACAGACGAGGGACATTGGGGACCAGAAGGCAGTGATTATCTTAATCTTTGGACTGATAGGAAAAGGAGTGATTCTAGGTCCACTTGTGGGCGTAGATAAAGCAGCATCATAGCAGATTATTGATGAGACACTGACAAAGATTCTTTGCTTGACCAAACTTTAGTCAGGTCTCCTGAGCCATCTCCCTAGCCCCATTTGTGTGCTTCATTGTAGAAACCAGTTTCAGCAAAAATCCTTCTAAGTCAGTTTAGCAAGAATTCCCCACTATCAAACTCCTCATCCCTACCCCCCCCCCCCACCTCAGGTGATAGCTGATCACCCTGGCCTGCCCTTAGCAAGAATCCTATTGGGTCAGCTCAGCCAGAATCCCCCCAGACTTGAGGTCTCCTGTTAGTAACTCCACCCACAAATGCTGCACCCTCCCCACAACTTGCTCCTTGGCTGGAAAATCCCCACTTCTTCTGGTTGTATTTGGAATCGAGCCCAGTTCTAACCTGGGCTCTCTCATCCCCTATTGCAATCATTTATTGAATAAAACCTATCTTCTTTAACTTCTGTCCAGCTCTGGGTTTTCTTTGAAAACACTAATGCGCTTCAGGTAAGATTTTCATCCGCTTTCCAAACATACCGGCGTTTGCTCTGCGACCGTTCACGGGGACAGCATCCTTTTCAGACCAATCCCTGCTTCCATACTGAGCCACCACAGCGCAAGCTGGGAAGTCAGTCGTCAAGTGGTCAGCCCTGTAGCCTCTTTCCTGCAGCCCTGAAAAACTAGAGCCCTGGTCTACTCCAACCGTAGAGAACAGGGGTGAGTTTGGGAAATGCATCCAGGAAGACTAGCTGGAATGATGTCAGTGTGAGGATGGGACCTTAGCAGTCAGTCACCTCAGAACATTCCAACTGGACTGAAGTCGTGTTAACTGTATCTGTCCTGTTTTCACTGCTGTTCCCACGCCAAACTGGATTTTCAGCAAGCATGGTCAAAACAAAGAGCTAACAAGCTGGGCTGAGCAGCTCCACTTCCTGCCGAACGGCTGTTCTAAAACTGACAACTGTGTCAAGAAAACAATGGCTCACAATGGAATAACTCATAGGAGCAGTTTACATTGCACTTTTTCTGCACTTGGAAATTTAAATTTGTATTCTATTTCTTTTGTTGGTTTTAAAATTAATTGTGTAACATTGACCACAATTCTCTTTCATCTTAGATCACTTACTGCCTGCATCGGAGGGTTAAAATGTTTCCTTTCTTTCATGAACTGATGTTTATAGTGAAGCTGAATCTGGCCTCTGTACCCTGACACCGAATTAAATCTTAGAGACAGAGTTCTGACTGAAGTAGAAAAGAATAGCTTTATTGCTTTGCCAGGCAAAGGGGGCCACAGTGGGCTAATGCCCTCAAGACTGTGTGTCCTGACCTGGAGGGGGTAGTGAGGAGTTTTGTAGTAATGGTTCAAAGAGGGCATGATTAGCTCGTGGACATTGTTCTGATTGGTTGGTGGTGAGGTCATCGGGTGTCAGCATCATCAACCTTCTGGTTCCAGCTGCTCTGGGGTCTGTGTGCTTGTGGGAAGCATACTGTTAACTTTTCCCACCTGGGTTTCAGTATCTGCAGAACAGCCAAAGATATTGTTATGTGTATCCCTTGAGGGGGAACCAGGACCCTGCCCTGAGGCTACACTATTGTTTCTTTTGACTGCTCCTCCTTGTCTCCACATTCCTAATTAGTAACTGTTTGAACCTCCCCCGTTGGAACTCAGGGAAGGTCCTGGAGGCTGAATGAAGCCTATTTCCTGTAATCAAGAAATGGGGGAAAATGGAAATAAAAACAAAAATAAACAAATGGGACCTAATGAAACTTAAAAGCTTTTGCACAGCAAAGGAAACCATAAACAAGACCAAAAGACAACCCTCAGAATGGGAGAAAATATTTGCAAATGAAGCAACTGACAAAGGATTAATCTCCAAAATTTACAAGCAGCTCATGCAGCTCAATAACAAAAAAACAAACAACCCAATCCAAAAATGGGCAGAAGACCTAAATAGACATTTCTCCAAAGAAGATATACAGATTGCCAACAAACACATGAAAGAATGCTCAACATCATTAATCATTAGAGAAATGCAAATCAAAACTACAATGAGATATCATCTCACACCAGTCAGAATGGCCATCATCAAAAAATCTAGAAACAGTAAATGCTGGAGAGGGTGTGGAGAAAAGGGAACCCTCTTGCACTGTTGGTGGGTATGTAAATTGATACAGCCACTATGGAGAACAGTATGGAGGTTCCTTAAAAAACTACAAATAGAATTACCATACGACCCAACAATCCCACTACTGGGCATATACCCTGAGAAAACCATAATTCAAAAAGAGTCATATACCAAAATGTTCACTGCAGCTCTGTTTACAATAGCCAGGACATGGACGCAACCTAAGTGTCCATCAACAGATGAGTGGATAAAGAAGATGTGGCACATATATACAATGGAATATTACTCAGCCATAAAAAGAAACGAAACTGAGTTATTTGTAGTGAGGTGGATGGGCCTAGAGTCTGTCATACAGAGTGAAGTAAGTCAGAAAGAGAAAAACAAATACCGTATGCTAACACATATATATGGAATCTAAGAAAAAAAAAAAAGGTCATGAAGAACCTGGGGGTAAGATGGCAATAAAGACACAGACCAACTAGAGAATGGACTTGAGGATATGGGGAGGGGGAAGGGTAAGCTGTGACAAAGTGAGAGAGTGGCATGGACATATATACACTACCAAATGTAAAATAGATAGCTAGTGGGAAGCAGCCACATAGCACAGGGAGATCAGCTCCCGTGCTTTGTGACCACCTAGAGGGGTGGGATAGGGAGGGCGGGAGGGAGGGAGACGCAAGAGGGAAGAGATAGGGAACATATGTATATGTATAACTGATTCACTTTGTTATAAAGCAGAAACTAACACACCATTGTAAAGCAATTAGATGTTTAAAAAACAATAAAGAAATGGGGGACTCAGGAAGGCTTTTGTACCCAGGAGCTCCACAGGGTCCTGCTTGGTATCAATAGTAGATGACTTGGGCTTCCTTGGTGGCGCAGTGGTTGAGTCTGCCTGCCGACGCAGGGGACACGAGTTTGAGCCCTAGTCTGGGAAGATCCCACATGCCGCGCAGCAACTGGGCCCATGACCCACAACTACTGAGCCTGCGCGTCTGGAGCCTGTGCTCCGCAACAAGAGGGGCTGCGACAGTGAGAGGCCCGCGCACCGCGATGAAGAGTGGCCCCCACTTGTCACAACTAGAGAAAGCCCTCACACAGAAACGAAGACCCAACACAACCAAAAATAAATAAATAAATAAATAAAAATTTAAAAAAATAGTAGATGACTTAAGTGGTTTTACATTGACTTTGGGCAAAATAAAAAAGTTGATCACCATATGAAACTGAAAAAACACAAACATGCTGGACCATGGCATTCAAACACTTTAGAATCTCTGGAGAAGATGCCCACCCCGCTCATTTATTCATCAAACATTTACTGAGTATCTACTTGTACATGAATGTCCTAAGGCAGCACCATCCAGGAGAAACAAATGTGAGCCACAAATGTGAGCCACCTATGTAATTTTGAATTTTCCGGTAGCTACATTTTTTTAAAAGTAAAAATAAATAGGTGCCTGATTTTAATAATACATTTTAATTAGCATATTGCATTCAGAATATTATTTTGACATATAAGCAGCATAAAAATGTTATTAATGGACTATTTTACATTCTTTTTTTTTCATACTAAGTGACTGAATTGTAGTTACTCTTTTGCTCCTGCAGCCCCTCTGAATTTGGACTAGACACCTTTCAGGTGCTCAATAGCCCCAGGTGGCTTGTAGGTACTGTATTAAACAGTGCAAATTTAAGGAGTTGCAAGGTTAAAAATAGAGGGTCTTGGGGACTTCCCTGGCAGTCTAGTGGTTAAGACTCCCTGCTCCCAATGCAGGGCGATTCACCACATATAAAAGTTACAGGTCAGGGCTTCCCTGGTGGCGCAGTGGTTGAGAATCTGCCTGCCGATGCAGGGGACACGGGTTCGTGCCCCGGTCCGGGAAGATCCCACGTGCCGCGGAGCGGCTGGGCCCGTGAGCCATGGCCGCTGATCCTGGGCGTCTGGAGCCTGTGCTCCGCAACGGGAGAGGCCACAGCAGTGAGAGGCCTGCATACCACAAAAAAAAAAAAAAAAAAAAAAAAAAAAAAAAGTTACAGGTCATCAGTTATAAAAGCAAATCATCTATCGCAAGCTGAGGAAAATGAATTGTTCTTTTTAAAATCCTTAATATTCTTTGAAGCTATGAAAACATGTTGCTAAAACATCTGTTTGGTTTATTTACTTCAGTCTAATCATCAGTCAGTTCAGCCAGAAACATGTTTGCTGGTATAAACCCAATACCCAGGGGACCATTGAAACTTTCCTCATTTCACTTACTCACTTTAGTGTAGCTGGGACACATCTGCCATCTCAACCACCTTCAGAATAAACTGAAATAAGCATAGCACCACTTTCCCTAGGCTGTTGTGAGGATAATTCCTAAATATTGTTGTGAGGCACGTGTCACATAGGGAAGTGTTATCCAAATGTTAAATAACAAATGTGGAATACTGTATTTCAAGGTACCCAGAGAAAAAGATGGAGCTCTATCAGTGCTTAGAGTTGGTGCTATTTTTCTCCAGTGCACCACTGGTTTAAAATATATTTTATTCAGTAGATTTCCTGGTCACTTGGCTTTATTCTAAATGTGAATAATTCCTGGTCTTGGTCATACTATTGTTTTGCTTATGAAGTCTGATAGCACAGAACTGATAAATCAACATAAGCCTAGAATGGTTAATGTGCTGGGTTGCAAATATGACCCGATCCATCCCTCCTTGCACCCACCCCTTCACCACAAGATTTTGCAGTGTGGTACTTCCCACCTTGGGAAACCTGCCGGCTCGTGACGCTGGGTTCCACCATGTGACCTGTTGGCAGACACCATGCCAGCAAAGGCCAGCAAAGGCTTGACGTGGGCTTTGCCTGTTTTAGCTTTCTCTCTCTTGCATCATCTCTGTCTTTGCCGTGAGCACTCGGGTTAGTCTTCTGGAGGATGACAGGCATGTGGTGCAGAGTCGAGTCACCCCAGTCAACCCAGGGGAAGCCAGTCACAATCAGCCAGCAGCAAGGCATCCCCCAGCCATGGGAGTGAGCGCAGCCGAGAGCAGAAAGACCACCCAACTGAGCTCAGCACAAAGTATAAACCTACGGACCCATGGGCTAAATTTATGCTTATTGTTCTAAGTGACTGAGTTGTGGGTGGTGTGTAGGCAGTTACGTGGGTAACATGACCACACATCTACCGTGGGCAAATCGACCAGCCACTTCTGCTGAGATGGGGGCTGGTCCAGCTTCCTTCCTCATCTCCTCAGTGCTGGTGACACTCTCCGGCCTTCTGCCCTGCTCACTGCCAAGATTTTCCCTCTTTCAAGAATTCCAAGGCTATTTAATATTTCTCTTCCCTTGACATCATCTGTCTTTCTAGCCTGCTATGAGTCAAATATGGAGGCATATCGTTCAGTCTTATAATCCTCAGTAAGTTTCCTGGCCCCTTTCACCTTTTATAACTAGAGTTCATTATGACACAGCCGGCAGCAACAAAAATATTTCATTACTCTGACAGACAGCTTAAAATAATTTTTCTTTGACATTCTCCAAGCCATCGTGGGAGCTGGAGAAGCGCACAGTGGGTGGGAAGTAGCTGGTTGGCAGAGATATTTCTAATATTTTTTTTTACACAAAGGTATGCATCTATAGTTTTCATAGCATTTGACACTCGGGTTAGAACAGCAATAGCTAATTTTCCTCAAACAATTTTAATAATATATTCAGAAGAAGACTCCCTTCTTTCCATGAATACACTTATGAAGCATATACGTAGCTGGGTTCCCTTTGTGGGGCCTCTGCATGCCTTTAGTTCACTGTGGTATTCCCTTTCTCTTTCTTCCTTTCCTCCATCAAAGCTCTAAGTTAACCCCACAAGTACTAGGAATTAGTGAAGATTTTACTGGGGATGAAAGAATGAAGTCATATTGCCCATCATTTTGCAAAAACTCCATGAAGAACTCTTTCAGTTTTTGTCCTAGGGAGAAGGAGCTTTATAAGCAAACAGTAATATAAATATTAAAGTCCCAATATTTAATATTATTTGGGTAATAGCATGTAGTATGAAATCTCCCTACTTCTGCTTGAAGTACAACATAGCTTCAGAAATTTGAGGGCTGCAGAATTTCTGGCATTGCCTCACCACCTCCTGAATTCAGTTTTTTTTTCTTTTTTTTTGGGGGGGGGATTGCTGGTCATTTGCCAATAAACAGCATCATCCAACAGGAATGTACCTAAGGGACAGCCCTGCGGCCAGTTCTAGAGACAAGAGAGACTTCTTGGAGTTTCACTGGCATTTGAAGCCTTAATGGACACCACTGGGGAGGGTTGGAGCAGAAAAGGAAGAAAAATGAAGGCAGCCATTTATCTTCCAACAATATTTGTTTGTGAGAAAGTGTGGGACACCACCATGGGTGCCCAGAGATATGTGTGGGGTTTGTTTTACAGAGTATTGGAGGGCCTGCTATATTTGGCAGGGTGAGAGCCAGCAATGTAAATGTTATTCCTGGTTTTATTCATGTTTCCCTGGGAAAACATGAGTTGTATATGAATAGACTCCATGTACTAGAAATTCAACCTTTTCTAAGCTTCTTTAGTTTTGAACGGTATTACTTTTTGAAATTGTTCATTTGCCTTTCATTGCAAATACTTGGTATTATGCATATGGGAACCAAGAGACAGTGTGGGCCATAAAATATTCACTTCAGCTTCTAATTTTGATTCTGGAGCCAAATAATAAATTGGAAATAAAGGAAGAATATTCCAAAATGAGTCATAAGATCCACAAAGGTTTGAAAAAATTATTTTTAACTCACGGATCATATTAGAATATACATAAGCTAATGAATCATATATCAATGCTACTTTCCGGGGTGCTAACAGATGGCACTTGCTCTGAAGGAAACTGAAATTTACTCATCTCTGTAGAAATCCACGTGGGTTGACAATGCGTGGCGCCAAGTCTAGTGGCACTCAGGCAGCCTGGGTCCATCTCTGTGTCCAGTGCTGTGAACTGGCCTCTCCACAAAAGTCCATCTCCATCTCTGCACAATGGAAGCAAATCATTAGATAGAAATTAGATGTAGAGGTGAATACACTCTACATCTTATTTCCCCTGCAGGGGGACTGTCATATCCAGACTCAAAGAGGAGGAACTGTAGAAGCAGAGGGTTTTTTCTTTAAAGAGGAAGAAGAGCTACCGTTGGTTAAACTGAATTTGTTCGCATAGAAAAGGGATGGATGTTACTGAAAGTGAAAGGAGGACAACTGAGTTGACCTTCAAGACCCAGAGGCAATGGTCATTGGCTTGGTTGGGTCCTCATGGGCTTCTCTGCAACTTTTCTATCAGACACTCTAGGGGCTGTGTCCACATCTTCTTGGTCTCTTTTACCATTTCTTTACCTCTCCCTTGGTTTCTGTTTGTTTTTGCTTATCTTGATTCTCTTCGAAGGCCAGGCATTGGGTTTCAGGAGCCACTTTGCCTACATATGTAGGGTTGGAAATGCCTTTGAGTTTAAGACCCCAAGATGGCTGTTAGCAAAGATTGGTGAGTGTGGAGAGGAAGGCCCAGCTCCTTATGTTCTAGAGCTCCCCTTAGGGTGGGGTCGAGCCTGCAATCACACACTTGCTCGGCTTCCTCCCCTCCCCTGGGCTTGCGTCTCCGCTCCTTCACTGGTTTCTCCTGGGAGAACCTCCTTAATACATGCCTGACAAATTCTTTTTTAATGCCTTTTCCCAGGAATCCAGTCTAAGGTCCTCTTCAACAGATAGTCCTAGCAATCTACATGCTCAAAGGGGCTTTCCTGCTCAGTACTAGTGTCTGGTTTAGATTGTAGACTCTCTTACTTGTGGTGCCCAAACACATTTCATCAGAACATCTCAGGAATGTGGAGATGGCAACAATATTCTGAACTCTCAGGGTTTTTTTTGGAAAAATCAAAACTGGAATGACAATAAGCCTCAATCTTTTAATGACAGGAATAAAAACAGACTTTTTCATTTTAAGAAATATGACTAGGGAGACTGATAAATCAACTCTCTTCATGAACAAAAGAATACCCCCTCCTCTCGGTCAACAGAAGTTAACAGTTTCCCTATGGAAACCTACTCAAGTTGGAGGTGAGTTAGAAGCTAATTCTGAGTCTGAAGAAAGGAGTCATAATTAGCTTGCATGGGACATTTCATTATGTGAGTTCCTGCGGATTATGGCTGTAGGACGTTTGCCCTGAGAATTGGGAGAGTCAGGTGGTGAATATACCCAGACACCATGAGGAGATCAGAATTCTCCTGGTCTAGAGCTCAAAGTCACAGCTGCTGGTGGTAGGAACAAATTCAATTCATTGCTTCCCGCTACATTTCTTAGTGGAAATTTGTTTTAGGAGGATTGATCCCAGTCAAATTTATGTTCTGTGAGAATATAAATAGACTTTACGTGAGGAAACTGTTGTTCATTTTAATCTGGACTTCCCAGAATCTGTATCTTGCTAATGTGTGTTGTAAATCTCTCAATACAATATTTCCCAAATGTAATGGTCATAAAACCCTGTTTTTCCGAGTCATCTTTGCTTTTATAGACAAGATTGTGAATGGATAAGTTTTCTTTACCTTCCTCCACTTGACTTATTTGTCTCCTTTCTTTGATTTCTTATAAGAGCTATCTGGTATGAAAATATGTATGAGAAGTATATGTGTCTATTATTCTCTTATTCACTTACTATTTGAACTCACATTTCCTTTCTATAAAAATTCAGAATGTATTTCTGGGCAGGGATAGAGTCCATTACATTCTAAAATGGTATCATATTTTGTTATTTCAGGTGTATATTTCTGTCTCCAACTAGATTAGAAGCCCCTGGATAACAGAGTAGAAGTTAAAGATTTTTGAGTGAAATTTAACACTGATATTCATATTCAATTATAACAATTAATACCATAGTTCTGAAACTTATCAAGTATTGCCACTGGGAAGAAACGTTTACAATAGCTTTGGGAAATACTCTTAAAATGTAAATGTTGAGAATTTGCTCTTCGCTCTCCCTGACACAGCCCTCCCAGAGAGCTCTTATCACCACTGATTTGTGTGTCTTATCTCTTCACTCTAGACTGTAGGTTCCATTGGATCCAAGACTTTGGTTTCTTGCTGCTGCATCCCCAGTACCAGGCACAGGGCAGATGCTCAATATGTAACTGTGGAGAGAAGGGAGGAAGGAAGGGAGGGAGGGAGGGAGGGAAGAATACTTATACACACGGTCATGGTACTTTTGTGCTTTTTGCTAGGATGAGACTGCTGCTTTATGCTCATATCTAAAATACATTGATGTCCCATTAAACAGTGGTATAAGTGGTCGACTGTAACTTCAGTGCTTTAGAATAATTCTACTGGAAGAATAGTTAAGGCATTAATTGTGAATTGAAAGCTACAGTGGACATCTCTTGTTTTGGCCAGCTCACTTGAAACATATATATTATAAGGGAGTTTAATCGATGCTAAATCTATTAAACACAGAAGCAACCAGGCTAAAAAGAGGAGAGGAGTTAAGTGTTTTTAAAAAAATTAATTATTTTATTTTTGGCTGTGTTGGGTCTTCATTGCTGCGTGCAGGCTTTTCTCTAGTTGCGTAGAGCGGGGGCCATTCTTCGTTGCAGTGCGTGGGCTTCTCATTGCGGTGGCTTCTTTTTTTGCAGAGCACAGGCTCTAGGCGTGCAGGCTTCAGTAGTTGTGGCACGTAGGCTCAGTAGTTGTGGCACGTAGGCTCAGTAGTTGTGGCGCATGGGCTTAGTTGTTCCAAGGCACGTGGGATCTTCCCGGGCCAAGGATCGAACCCATGTCTTCTGCATTGGCAGGCAGATTCTTAACCACTGTGCCACATGGGGAGTCCCTAGAGGAGTTAAGTTTTAATGTGAGGACTGGGACTAGAGTGGTGGCAGTGGAGGGGAGGTGCCATTATTGGGAAGAGATTTCAAGATATTCCAACATTGCTATTTATACTGTTATTTCACACACCCCCACCCCCCGAAAAGAAAGAAAACAGAAAATCAAATCAATTGGGAGATTCTGATCCTTTTTTCCTATAGGAACGTATTTCTTACTTTTCAATGAAAGCCAGTGGGAGAAAAAAATAGGAACCTCTTTACTAGAACTGACTCTAAAATCAACTACTTCTAGAATACAAAAATTGCTATGATTCTCAATGTCCTAGTTGCAGAGTAACCTAACAACTTAACTCTTATGTCCCAGATGGTTCCAACACTAGAATTGCCTTTTGTGATAATTCCTTTTTTTTTTTCTTTTTTTACTGATACCGCTACTCTTCCACTTTTCCAAATTAGAAATCTCGGAGTCCTCCCTGAACCCTGCCTGCTTTTATTATTCTACCCAGCCTACCATCAAATCTTATTACTTCTTCCTTCAACGTGCCTCTTCTTTCACCTAAAGTGGCCTGCCCTCTATCCCAGGGCACATCCCTATCACTGCCACCTGGATCACTTCAACCTTCTGTTAGCTGGCTCCAGGCTCAGTGAGTGCTGGTCATAAACCCAGGTTGCTCTGGGGAACTTTCAGGTGATGGAAAGAGAAGCATAGAGAAACCCAGTTATGCATAAAATCAGAAGGAAGAATTGTTTTCCATGTAGCTCACTCACAAGAAGACCCTTTGTTTTGCTCAAGACCCTTTGTTTTGCTCCCTGTGGGAGGAGTTTGCTTTTCGACCCTTTTGATTTGGGTTTGACAATGTGACTGACTGACTCTTGGAATGTAGGTGGGAACAAGAATTATCATACTAAGTGAAGTCAGACAGAGAAAGACAAATATTATATGATATGATTTACATGTGGAATCTAAGAAAATAATACAAATGAACTTATTTACAAAACAGAAACAGACTCACAGACACAGAAAACAAACTTATGGTTACCAAAGGGGAAAGAAGGGGGAGGTCCCCGTCTAGCTGCCAATTTACCGGGCTGGACCAGAGGGTAGAAGAACTGCAGGATGACAAGGGGTGCTGTTGGCTGTGGCAGAGGAAACATAAAACAAGCAGAGGAGTTGAAAGAACAGCAAAAACACTCAACAGAAAGAGGAAGGAATAGTGAACAACATGCTGGCTTTCATATGGATTCTTCCGAGGAAGGAAAGGAGAGGCGTGAGGACAGCGATGACAGTGATACCTTGTCTTATGTGGCCAGACCTGGAGGGAGCACTGATCCTGCATCTTCTCTTCTGATGGTTCTAACAGCTGAGGGCAGAGGTTCTGCACTGGTGCCCCCTCACAGCCTAAGACATGGAGGCTCAGAGAGGTCTATCAGATTAAAATTTGAGGCTGTCTAACTTAAGGTCCTCAATGATTGCCAAATCTGAATGTGCCTTAGAAACACCTGGAGATATTTCCAAAATGTAGAACAAGTGAAAGGTGTGGCTTTGTTTGGGCTGATCCAACCAGTTGAAGAGGCTTCCGCTATGACCAGGGAGAAAGTCCGCATACAGGGCAGGTCTGCTCATGTTTAAACGCCTAATACAGCATATTCCCAGGTAGCTATTAAGAGTAAGTCCAAATGAGCAATGAAGATCCCAACCGAGAGTCCAGGAGCAAACCAGGAGGAGGCATATGACCTGAGGGGAGAGGTTGTCAAGGGGGGATGCCTTCTGCATATCCACCACCCTCAGGTCATTGGTGGTTGCTCTTGAGTCTTTCTTCTCGTGTTCTGCACAATGACGCCTGCATGAGTTGTGGTGGTAGGAGATCTTTACCACTCAGAATCCTGAGTTCTGTGCCTCAGGTTTCGTCCTTCTTTCACATACCATCCTTGCAAATTCTAGCCGAGCTGGAAGACAAATTCCCAATGAAAGGGATTGGGGAGTATAATTATTCTTCTATAGATGGAAAAACAAAGACACCAAGAATTTTATTAGCTTATACATGATCTAATTTCTAGATTTATTTCCAGCATCTGATTTCCAGGTGCTTTTGATGAGTCTTCACTGCCTATCTCTTCTGAAATTGAGCTTCAGCGTTTATACCAAATCAGTATTCCTACAGCTTGTTATTATCAAATAACACTTTTAAGGGTTGTTCAAAAAATATTGCTAGGTTGTTTTTGGTGCATTGCATGAAGTATAATTTTGGTGACATAATATTGCATTACTTAATTATCACAGCTGAACTAAAATGATAAGCCGTGGGTATAAATTGTGCTTGGTATATATCACAGCAAGCTGTAACTGGCTATGTGTTGATATATTATTAGTTTAAAATGATTACTCTTGGATGTCAGGGATAAGAATGATGCTGTGTGCAAACTCACTCTTTTTTTTTTTTTTCGGTATGCAGGCCTCTCACTGTTGTGGCCTCTCTCCCGTTGTGGAGCACAGGCTCTGGATGTGCAGGCTCAGCGGCCATGGCTCATGGGCCCAGCCGCTCCGTGGCATGTGGAATCTTCCCAGACTGGGGCATGAACCCGTGTCCCCTGCATCGGCAGGCGGACTCTCAACCACTGTGCCACCAGGGAAGCCCCAAACTCACTCTTTTTTAAACCTGCAAGTTGGACAGAAATTAAAAATCAAGAAAGGTGATCAGAAGAAGTTAAATAAGATAAGAGCACAACACTCTATGTTCTAATATTTGAAAAATGGCAGTGATAGAAGTGAAAGACAGAAGATCTTGCCATGACTCAGAGCCCCAACCCCACCCCAAAGCAGTGTAGAGGAAAGAAGATATGTGGAAAAAAATCTTTAGAAATCTGCCCAAATTTTGAGAAGAGTGAATTAAAAAGATGTATAGGCAGTCCAGAAATAAATGAAACATCTGTGAAAATAAATGCTCCAACCACCTTGAGGTCCCAACAGAGACAAAAATTCTGTCAGGCTTTGCCATTTTGTTTCCCCTGCTGGAAGAAAAGGTGAACTAGAAGACAAAATAATCTTAATGACTCTGAACTAATTATCTCCAAAGATGAATAGGAATCTAGCAGAATAGAAGTCAAAAGAGGAAATAAATATGCCAAAATTCTTTGAAGGAGCAAGGCAGGGGTGGCGAGGGGAAGAGTAGTGAGGCTTGCAGGTAAAGTTTATTCTTTACTCTTGAAAACTCATCAGTCTCAGATATATTTTCCCTCCACTTGTTGGAGGATGTGAAATTGACTTAGAGAGAAGCAGGTGATATTGGGGAAGGGAAGAACTGGGGGTGTTTGGTGAGAGTGAAGGTTCTAAGGCCCAGTTTTGAACTGGGAGAATGATCTGAAATGTGCAGATGTCCATAAGTGTCTCCTAGACCAAACAGAGTAAACCTTGGTTCAAGGTAATTAAAAAATTTTTTTAAAATTATTTATTTATTTATTTATTTATTTATTTATTTTGGCTGCATTGAGTCTTCGTTGCTGCATGTGGGCTTTCTCTAGTTGTGGCAAGTGGGGGCTCTCTTCGCTGCGTTGAGCGGGCTTCTCATTGCAGTGGCTTCTCTTGTTGTGGAGCATGGACTCTAGGTGGGCGGGCTTCAGTAGTTGTGGCACCTGGGTTCATTAGTTGTGGCTCATGGGCTCTAGAGCTCAGGCTCAGTAGTTGTGGCGCATGGGCTTAGTTTCTCCATGGCATGTGGGATCTTCCAGGACCAGGGCTTGAACCCATGTGCCCTACATTGACAGGCGGATTCTCAACACTGCGCCACCAGGGAAGCCCTCAAGGCAGTTAAAACTTCAAAAGAGAAAACAGAAGTATTTCCAACTCCCAATCCACTAGGCTGTAGAAAAGTCCTCAATTTTCACAGCTTTTAAATTAAAGTTCTGAGAGCAAGAAAAATAACCTCAAGAGTTCAAGGAAAATTCACCCACATCATTTAAGAGTAAACGGAACCAGGTTTCCCTGGTGGCACAGTGGTTGAGAATCCGTCTGCCGATGCAGGGGATACGGGTTCGTGCCCTGGTCCGGGAAGATCCCACATGCCACGGAGCAGCTGGGCCCGTGAGCCACGGCCACTGACCCAGTGCATCTGGAGCCTGTGCTCCGCAACGGGAGAGGCCACAACAGTGAGAGGCCCGCGTACCACCAAAAAAAAAAAAAAAAAAAAAAAAGAGTAAACTGAACCTTTTGATATAGTTTGAATTCAGTCTCACACAAGATAATTTTAAAAATCATAAATAAAAATATAAGCAAATGGAGGCTATTAGCACCTTAAAATCAAGGAGAGTTAATCCCTAAAATACAAGAATGTTTAAGAATTAATAAATATTAATATGATGTAAAATCTAACAGTAGTGAAATATATCAATATTATGTATTATATCCATAATATTCTATACATAATTATATCAATGTTAAACAATAGATTAAAATAATATTAATTAAGGGGGAAATTTAAGAAAATTTAACATCCATTTTCCATTTCTATGAAAACAAAACCAAACCAAATTGCGTTACAACACACTTGTCTATTACTCAACTCTTTTTTTTTTTTTTTTTTTGCCACAATGCAAGGTATGTGGGATCTTGGTTCCCAGCCAGGGATGGAACCCGTGCCCCCTGCAGTGGAAGCGCGAAATCTTAACCACTGGACCACCAGGGAAGTCCCTATGACTCAAAACGATTTAAAAATGTATAAAACTAGACCCAGGATCTTGTAAGCCAGTATTTGTTAATTTGGGGGAGGAGGGCTTCCCAGTGTCCAATCTTACTCTGTTTGGGAGGAATTTCCTGTTGAATTAATTAGTGAAAAGTACAGTCCTTTCTTCCACATCAGAAATCTAAGGGTTGAATGTTCATTCCTCTTGCCACCAGGTAGAGAGGGCTTAGCATGCTCAGCTTTTATTTGGGAATTTAAACCACGAGCGAGCGAGAGAAAAAGAATGAGCAATTATTTGTTATGAAAGAAATATCTTAGGTGGTAACTAGTGACAAAGGCAGCAGTATCCAGTGGTGGAGAGCCTCAGAAATAAGATACAAATCAGACAGATGTTAGTTTTTCATGCTCTTAGTCTGGTTTTCTAGCATCTGTTGACTGTTGGAACTACTTGATAATCTTCCAGAAACTCCTTCCTGCTTAAGGTAATCAGACTTAGTTTTTGTTGCTTGCACCTGGATTCTTGGCTGGAACTATGACACACTGCTTAATGGTGGTAAGAACAGAAACATTATCATTCAATTTGGGAAAAATACAAGGTTATACACCATCATTATCATTTTTAACATTGTTCTCAAAGTAATAACTGATGTAACTAGACAAGAAAAAGACATTTGGTTTACATGTTAGAAAGAGAGAAAAATGTATCATCATTTGTAGACCTTTTTATTGTCTACCAAGAAAATCTAGGAAAAAGAAAGAAAGAAAGAAACAAAACGAACAGTAGAATAATTCAAAAAGATTGCTGGTTACAAAAGTAAAATGCAAAAATTAATAGCTTTCCTAGCTACCAATAATAGAGTCTTCAGGACAACAAAACAAATACAACAGTGGCTTGAATATAGGGATATATATTTTTCTCTCACCAATTCCAGAGGTAGGTAACCTTGGGACTATTATGCTCATTCCTATCAGGGAAGCTTCTATTAGTACAGAAAAAGTGAGATTATATATCGGGGAACAGTTTGCTACCAACAACTTGAAAATATAATTGAAGTAAAGATTTCATTTTAAAAAGGAGGCCAAATAATTTTTAAAAACCAGATATAAACTTAATAAGATGCATAAAATTTTCTGTCCCATGTGGAACTCTTACAGAATAGAATGGATAAAATTCTTTATGTAAAAATGTGGAGAAGATAGTGAAAAGTTGTTAGGGAGCAAGATATCTTCATGGTGCTGAAGTATCACTCCATAGAGCACTTACTAACACCCAAGGGAATCGCCAACCTTCACAGTGGCAAGAGCACCTGGACCAACTGATGGAACAGTATCTAGCGTTGCAACAACCTGATACTGCGGGCTTCCCTGCATGATCCAGTCTGAAGAAGAGAGCATCTCTTGTGAGGCATGCACACTAGCCTAGTCTAGCCTTTTGACTTCACTTTATATTTACAGGAAATATAGAAATATCAAACAGCAAATTGTTAAAGTAAAATACAAAATGGAGACCCAATTTAAAAATTCCTTAAGCAGGCAAAACCATTTAAATGAAGCTTACATAAACTTACATGTAAGTGAAACAGCATATTCTGCAGAGCGAGTGGAACTTTACTTGGGCTACCTCTTGTAAATGCCTCTGAAAATCATAAATGAAGCTTAAGCTGTTCTCCAAAATTGGCATGCTGTAGCCACTTTTATTTTTTAAAACATCTTTGTTGGAGTATAATTGCTTTACAATGTTGTGTTAGTTTCTGCTGTATAACAAAGTGAATCAGCTATATGTATACATATATCCCCATATCCCCTCCCTCTTGCGTCTCCCTCCCACCCTCCCTATCCCACCCCTCTAGGTGGTCACAAAGCACTGAGCTGATCTCTCTGTATTATGCAGCTGCTTCCCACTAGCTATCTATTTTACATTTGGTAGTGTATATATGTCAATGCTACTTTCTCACTTTATCCCAGCTTACCCTTCCCCCTCCCCGTGTCCTCAAGCCCATTCTCTACGTCTGTGTCTTTATTCCTGTCCTGCCCCTAGGTTCATCAGAACCATTTTTTTTTTAGATTCCATATATATGTGTTAGCATACAGTATCTGTCTTTCTCTTTCTGACTTACTTCACTCTGTATGACAGACTGTAGATCCATCCACCTCACTACAAATAACTCAATTTCATTTCTTTTTATGGCTGAGTAATATTCCATTGTATATATGTGCCACATCTTCTTTATCCATTCATCTGTCAATGGACATTTAGGTTGTTTCCATGTCCTGGCTATTATAAATAATGCTGCAATGAACACTCCCCTGTAACTTGGAAAACTCTAGTGATACAACTAATCATTTTTTAAAAATATATATTTATTTTATTTATTTATTTTTGGCTGTGTTGGGTCTTCGCTGCTGCATGCAGGCTTTCTCTAGTGGCGGCGAGCAGGGGCTACTCTTCATTGTGGTGCACGGGCTTCTCACTGTAGTGGCTTCCCCTGTTGCACAGCATGAGCTCTAGGCATGTGAGCTTCAGTAGTTGTGGCTCTCGGGCTCTAGAGCACAGGCTCAGTAGTTGTGGCACACAGGCTTATTTGCTCCGTGGCATGTGGGATCTTCCTGGACCAGGGATCAAACCTGTGTCCCCTGCATTGGCAGGCGGATTCTTAACCACTGTACCACCAGGGAAGTCCCTACAGCTAATCATTTTAAAGAATAAACACCCTCTGCATTTTCACTATATAAATTGTCTTATTACCATATACCTCTGACTCTCTTTCTGCTGTTGGTTTGAGAGCTCCCAGTTCACCAGCTGTTCTGATATGCACAACAAACTCTTACTAAATATTATTTTATAGATCTGGTGGTTTTAATTTTGCTATGTTGGGATTTTTGACAAAATGAAACAACCCCTTAAGAAAATAAACATACAAGTCCAGAGTGTGGGATATTCCACAGAGCAAATGGCCTCTTCAAAAAGGTAATATAATAGACAAAAAAAGGTAGAGGACTGTTGTATATCAAAGAGACATAACAACAGAATAAAACAGGTGGATGTTAATTGGATTCTGGTTTTAAAACAAACCCAAATATTTATCAGTTGATGAATGTATAAATAAAGTATGGGATATATCTATAGAATGGAATATTTTTCAGTAGTAAAAAGAAATGAAGGACTGTTTCATACTATAACATGGATGAACCTTGAAAATAGCATAAGTGAAAAAAGCCAAACTCAGAAGGCTACATATTGTATGATTTGATTTATATGAAATGTTCAGAATAGGGCAAATCCTTAGAGACAGAAATTAGATTAGTGGTTGTCACGGGATGTAGGAGGGGAAATGGAGAATAATACATGGGGAGTGATTGCTAAGTGGGTACAGGGTTTCTTTTTGGGTTAATGAAAATAGTCTGGAATTAGTAATGATGGTTGCATAACTTTGTAAATATACTTAAACCCATGAAATTATGTATTTTAAAAGGGTGATATTTATGGTATGTGAATTATATTTCAAGATAGATAGATAGATAGGAAGATAGATAAATACATAGATAGATAGATAGATGATAGGGCAAAGCTGCAAAAGGCAACAAAAACCCCAAAGCCATAAAGAGCATTTTTGGAACTTCTGTGGAAATTTGAATTTAGATTGGATATTAGATATTAAAGAAATTACATAGGTGTGATAATGATATTTTGGTGAGCAAGAGAACTTTTTTTAGGAGATACATATTTATACATTTAGAAATAAGATATCATGATGCCTATAATTTGATAACGATATTGTGATTAGCAGTAGAATGTCTTTTTTAGGAGATACATATTGATATATTTAGGAATAAAGTATCATGATGGCTGTATTTTGTTTGCAAATGGCTCAGCAAAAAATATTAATAAAATTTTAAAAATCCATAGATAGAAATAAAATATGGCAAGTATCAACAATTTTTGGATCTAAGTAGTGAGTACAGAGATTATCATTTTACTATTGATTCAGCTTTTTTGTATCTTCGAAAATTTTCACAGAAAGGTTTGGTGAGGTACTGAGGTCCTTAAGAGATCACACAGGTTAATGGAGAAACACGTAGGAGGAACCAGTGATGTGACGGTATCAAGTCTACCGGCATTATCTATACTTTCAAAGTCATCCCAATGGGAATATTACCAGCACTATTTTTGGAAGTCTGCATCATACTAAGGGTAAGCTGGAGAAATAAACGTGGGAATATCCAGGGAAATTCTGAAAATGAAGGGTAATAAGTAGAGACTGACCTTATGAGCTATTCAACCATTATATAAATCTAAACAATTTAAAAACAGCTTAGTATAGGCGAAAATAGCCAATTTAACAAAATAAAGTAGGGAGTTCAGCAATTGACCCAAATGCATGTGGGAATTGCTTGTATTTAAAGGTGGCATTAAATGTAAGTGGGAAAAGGAAGGCTATGTAATAGATTTCTCTGGATCAGATGGCCAGTTCTTTGCAAAAATGCAAATATGAATCTCTACTTGTCCTTATTCCAAATACAGTCTAGATGATGCAAACCTTAAAAACAAAACAAAACATAAAACATTAGCCTACAGGTAATTAAATCACATCTTGTGTTCCTATAACTGAACAGCAAACTGAGGCTTAAAAATAAAAAATAACTGAGGCTTATGTACTTGATATTTCCTCAACGAATGGGTACCACTTGTCCTTGGGAAAATGAGCCATGATTCCTAAAATTTGGTGGTGCTGGGGATTTTCACTGCACTGCATTTAGTCAAGGCAGGCTTTTTTGAAGAGCTTGCTGTTCTGAACATCGCTGAATGTGGGAAGTTATTGTTACCCCTTGTTTGGAAGGAGGGAGGGGGCTGGTGGTGAGAAAGAGCAGGTTGGAGTTAGAGATGCTCACTGATCATAACTCAAGATTAGATGGACTGTGTGAGCAAGCGTATGGTTGTTTCAAAGACAAGAACATGTGGCTGATACCCAGCATTTTGCAGTCTTCAAGAGACATCCCAGCGCTAGCATGGTTAAGTAAATGACAATCTTAGTGCCATTTCCTTACTCAGAGTTGTGCTGTGAGCATGAAAATGGACCCTAAGAACCACATGAGGTTCACATGGAAAACTAAACAGTTCACAGATCTGCCATCTCCCTAGGAGGAGCACAGTGAGAGCTACATGCAACTTCTCTCAGACGCAGTTTCACGGCCCTTGTAAATACCCAGGCTTCCCCAAATGTCTGCTGAAGTCAAGACCCTTATAGTATTTTGCTATGCGGATGAAGGTGATTTGATCTCTCTTTCCCTGGTTTTGGGCATTGGGAAATCCCAAAGATTTCTCTAAATTCTGGAGGCACTTACATTCTCTTACTATTTCTGTGTAGGTAGGGCAGGCTTTACTGAAATGAAGGGTTGGGGAGAAGAGGGATTTAGAATGCCCAAAGAATTAATTTGTCCTATAACTGAGTGACGTTCAGATGCACTGATGAAATCCCCTTCTGCCTTTTGCTGGTGCACTCCACCCAGATCTTGCTCCCAGGGCGCTCGCTCTCTCTCTCTGCTCCCCACCTGCTTGGTTGAGCCCACTCCCCTGGGGCTCCTCCCACAGGCTCCCTTCATGGCAAGGGTGACTGTGTCTCTAGGACCTGAGAGTATAGTCAACTTTGTTTCCTTGTGTCTCTCTTGTGTCCCAGCCTTGTGGCTGCACCAGACTGACTGTCTGATGAAAGAATACAAAACAGTCCCTAAGAAACATTTGGTGTTACTTCATAAAACTAAAGATGAACATATCCTAGGACTCAGTAATTTTAGTCTTGGGCCCATACAATTTTACATGTTTTTCAAATGTCTATAAATAAAATAATAATATACTTTCTTCTGGAACTTGATTTTTTTCCCTCAACATTATGCTTGTAAGATTTATCCATATTGTTTTCTGTAGCTTTGGTTGATGTATTTTTATTGCTGGATTGTATTCCACTGTATAAATATGCTACAGTTGATTTACCCAGGCTTCTGCTGATGGAATTATGCTGTTGCCAAATGTTTGCTATTACAACATTCTCTTCCAAACATTTTGTATATATATCTTCTTGACCGCACGTGCAAGAGTTTCTCTAACTATGTGCCTAGGAATAAAATTGCTAGGTCACCAGATGTATGTATCTTCAACTTTAACAAATGCTGTCAATTTTCCCCCCAAATGTTGTGTCAGTTGACCCTCCTGGCAGCAGTGAATGAGAATTCCTTTGTTCTGCATCTTTTCCACACTTAGTAGACTCACAGTAGCCAACAGAAGTTTCTGAAATGCTATCATACTGTTATTTGAATTTCCATTTCCCTGATTAGTAGTGAGAGTGAATGTATTTTCATATATGTATTCTTTGTTCCCTCTTCTGTCACTTTTCCTTCCATATGTTTTGTCCATTTTCCTATTGAGCGATTTGTCTTATTGATTTGTAGAATCTATTTATGTATTCTGGATAGCAGTCCTTTCTTTGTTACATGAACTGCAGACATATTCTTCCTGGTTGTGGCTTGCTTTTTCACTTTTTAATGGGGTTATTGGTGAACAGAAATTGTAGATTCTGGCATAGCTACACTTTTAAAGAGTTTTTAAAAAAGTTTTCTTTGTCCTAAGAAATTGTTTCTCATCGTGAAATTGAAAAGGCTATGCTCTTATTTTTTTTTCCTAAAATTTTAAGAATTTAAAATGCCATTTTATCTATATCTCTTCTGTTTGGAAAGAAGAGTTTTTAAAATTACTATCCAGTTCTAAGATTTTAAAGAATTTGTTATAATTTCTTCTTTTACTTCTGAGTAATTTGGAATTTTAAAAAATTCACAAATTTTGAGGTTTTTAATGTGGCTTAATTTTTATTGTGGTAAAACACACATATAAATTTTTATCTTAGTAATTTTTATATGTATAATTCAGTGGCATTAAGTACATTCACAGTGTTGTACAGCCATCACCACCATCCATCTTCAGAATTATTTTTGTCTTGCACAACTGAAATTATATGTAAAAAATAACTCCCCCATTACCGCCTCTCCCGGGCCCCCAAAATGAAGGCAACGGACACGCTACTCTCTGTCTCTATGATTTTGACTACTCTACATATGTCATATAAGTACTCATACAATAGTTATCTTTTTGTGTCTGGCTTATTTAATTTAGCATAATGTCCTCAAGGCTCATCTATGTTGTAGCATATGTCAGAATTCCTTCCTTTTTAAGGCTGAATAATGTTCCATTTTGTGTATATACAAACTTTTGTTTATCTGTTCATCTGTTAGTGGACACTCGGGTTGTTTCTACCTTTTGGCTATTGTGAATAATGCCGCTATGAACATGGGTATACAAATATCTTTTCAAGTCCTTGCTTTCAATTCTTTTGGACAAATACCCAGAAATGAAATTGCTGGATTACATGGCAATGCTATTTTTAATTTTTTGAGGAATCATCATACTGTTTTCCATAGTGGCTGCACCATTTCATGTTCCAATGAGCAGTGCACAAGGGTTCCAATTTCTTCACATCCTTGACAACACTTGCTATCTTCTTTATCTGTTTCTGTTTTGTTTGACAGGAGACATCCTAATGGGTAAGAGGTGTTATCTTATTATTGTTTTGATTTGCATTTCCCTGATGATTAGTGATCTTGAGCATTTTTCATGTGCTTTTTTCATGTGCTTAGTAGCCATTTGTGTATCTTCTTTGGAGAAATGTCTATTTAAGTCCTTTGGCCATTTTAAAACTGAGATATTTTGTTGGTGTTGTTGTTGAATTGTAGGAGTTCCTCATATATTCTGGATATTAACCTGATATCAGACACATGATTTACAAATATTTTCTCTCATTCTGTGGGCTGCCTTTTCACTCTATTGATTGTGTTCTTTGATGCACAGAAGTTTTAAATTTTGATGACATCCAATTCATCTTTTTTTTTTTTTTTTTTTTTTTTTTTTTTTTTTTTTTTGGTACACGGGCCTCTCACTGTTGTGGCCTCTCCCGTTGCGGGGCACAGGCTCCGGATGCGCAGGCTCAGCGGCCATGGCTCACGGGCCCAGCCGCTCCGCGGCACGTGGGATCTTCCCGGACCAGGGCACGAACCCATATCCCCTGCATCGGCAGGCGGATTCTCAACCACTGCGCCACCAGGGAAGCCCCCAATTCATCTTTTTTATTTTTGTTGTTGTTGCCATTGCTTTTGGTGTCATAGCCAAACAAATTACTGCCAAATCCAGTGTCAGGAATCTTTTCTCTCCTTAAACAGGAGACAATAACAATACCTGCCTATATTATTTTGCTAGGGCTGACGAAGTAACTTAAAAGAAATTAATTTTCTCATAGTTTGGAGGTTGGAAGTCCAAGATCAAGATGCCAGCAGAGTTGATCTCTCCTGAGGCTTCTCTTCTTGGATGGCATGTGCTCACCTTCTCTCTCTGTGCTCACATGGCCTTTCTCTGCATGTGAGAAAGAGACACTCCTGGTGTCTCTTCCTCTTCAAGAGGACATTAGTCCTATCAGATTAGGGTCCTACCCTTATGAATCATCTAACCTTCAGTCCCTCCTACGGGCCCTCTCTCCAAATACAGTCATATTGGGGGTTAAGGCTTAAAGCTATAACTTTTGGGTGACACATTTCAGTCTGTAACACTGCTGCAAAATTCTACAAGATATTGAATGTAGCTCATTTAGCACAGTGCTGGTGCACAGTACACAGTTGGTGAATGTTAGCAATGGCTGTGACACCATCACTACTGTTATTTAAAAGTATAATTGAAGGTGTGTTTAAAGTGAGCTGAGAAGTTATCTATAACTCTAAAAAGTTCTTGTCACTTTTAAATGCTTGAAACCCAACTCTGCCCCTTATAGCCGTGTGACCTTGTGAAGGTCACCTAGTCTCTCTGAACATTAGTGCCTTCAGCTGTGAAATGTGATAATAACAGTAACCTCGTGTCAGGCTTTTTTTGGAGGGTGACCATGTGGATTAAAGAAAATAATGCACTTAAGGTGCTCAGCATACTGCCTGGAGCATAAGAACCACTAAATAAATAGAAGACTGAATACAAATACAAACCTCTAGCTATACAGTTTATCTGTTTGCCAATTATGAGCCACTTAGATGGTTTAGACTTGATCACAATGAAAGAAACATGAACAGTTAAAAGTTTCACAGTATTCAGAAGGTCAAAACCAACCGTTTGGAAGAGGTACAACTATTTATAATTTTTTAAAATAAACAACATCTTATTCCATAAATCCTCAAAACAGACCACACAACAGGTTCATCATTTCCTTCTGCTGTGTGAATTCTTACTGCTCCCTGGGGTTCCTGGCCCTCCCCTGACTCTTAGGTTCTGTGAGCTTCTTTCTATTGAAGTCCCTTGTTTGTTCAATTTAGGCAAATATATTTCCCGTGCTTGGAATCAAAGACCTTATTGATCCAAATGTCCTTATGGGGCACACATTTTGCCCTGCCTGTGTGCCAGGCAGTGTCATGGGTACTTGACATGTGTGAACTGTTTTAATCTTCACAATGATCACATAAAGTAGGAACAACCAACATGCCCATTTTACAGATGAGGAACAAGTGACAGACACCACACAACAGTTGGTCCATGATCTTACCCACTGCCTTTCCATAGTAATAACCAAAATCAGTGCCTTCAGGTTATTTCTGACATCATCCCTCAGCACAGGCTGAAGCGATTGTGACAGCACAGTTCAGAATAAGCAGTCTTCAGGAGGAACAAAATGATTTGGCCTAAGTGTGTGGCTACGAATCCAGGTTAATCCAGGGATATCTCAAAGTATCAAGGGGAATGAAAAGATTTCTTATGCATCATGTGTGTCTAATTAAATCTTGTTTCTTTCTGCCAAGGATTTGAAGATACCAAGCCACCAAGACTTCCAAATTACATACCCTAACAAGTACCAGACTGAGTACAAGCTCAGGTCATCCTGGTGAAAATTCGAACTCTGCTGTTTCCTAAGTGTGAGATCTGGGGAGAGTTACTTAAGCTCCATAAGTTTCCTCACCTATAAAATGGCTGAAATAATATCTACCTTACAGGATTGTTGTGATAGATAAATGAGAAAAACATTTCAAAGTAAGCCTGGCTCCTGATGAATAGCAAGTGCTTAGTGCCCAGTTGTCCGTGTGCTGTTACCTGTGGGTCAGCCACCCTGCAGGTTCAGTTAAATGTAGAACCATTACTTAAGTGACTCAAGAGCTTAGGATCAGGACTCACATGGTATAAAAGCTGAGGGAAAGGACATATTTCTGAATGAACGTCTTCTTCATCTCCCCTTAAAGGTAATCAGAGGAAGCATTTGTCAGTGGGTCCACGATTCTCCCCGGAAAACAATCTTTGGTTTAACCACATTGGACAATTGGGCAAAGTATGCTTTCCAAGCATGGTTGTAGGAAAATTCTAAAGCTGGTATAACCAACAGTCACTTTAGACATATTAAAAAGTAAAATGAAACTCAGAAAATGAGAAAGTCCAACTTTGGAAGGTCAACTTCCTCCAAAATTAGCTAACTGCAGACTGCACGTTTGAATGAGGAGAGTTGTTTCAGAGGGATGTCAAATATGCAGAGCTTAAATGAAAGCAGGTAGAGGTGGAGTTGGTGTTCTAAACCAAAGGCTTTGGTTTTAAATGACTGCTTTCTAACCCTTTTTCCTGACAATAACTTGCATAGGTGGTGATGATAAAACCTCACCAACTGCAGACAAGAGAATGCTTCTTATTTTTTTAGTATTTATTTTATCACCAAAGGGCATAGCATTATATGTAATGCCACTAAATTGAATAAGCACCTAGGAGACGGCCCCTAGTGATGTAGACAGATCACAAGAATGAAGTAGACTTGCAGAGCAGTTGGAATTCTCACACACTGCTGGTGAGAATGTAAATGGTGCAGCCATTGGAAAACAGTTTGGCAGTCCTCCAAAAAGTTAAACATAGGCTTACCATATGACCAGCAGCTCCACTTGGAGGCATATTGCCAGGAGAAATAAAAATATATAACCATGCAAAAAAAAATTGTACATGAATGTTCAGCACAGCATTATTCATATTAGACAAACAATGAAAATGACCCAAATGTCCATGAACTGAAGACTGGATAAACAAAATATGGTATGTCTAAGCCATGGGATATTTTTCAATAATAAAAAAAATGAATTACTGACACATGCTACAACATGGATGAGTCTTGAAAGCACTATGAAGGCAATCGCAAAAGACCACATATTGTATGAGTCTGTATATGTGAAAAGTCCAGAAGGCAAATCTATACAGAGAGGAAGTAGATTCGTGAATGTCTAGGGCTGGACGGAGGGGGTGGGAGTGACTCCTGATGGGCAGTTTCTTTTTGAGGTGATGAAAATGTTCTAAACTTAGATTGTGGTGAAGCCTGCCCAACTCTGTGGATATACTAAAACCACTGAACTGTACACTTCAAAAGGGTGGATTTCATGGTATGTAAATAATATCTCAATAAAGATGTTAAAAAGGAAAGAACTAAGTAGGTAATTTGGCTGAAGCGATGGGGGAAAACATTCTAAAAGTAGCTGTGGGGAAGAATCAGAGATGGGGTATACCAGACCAGTAAACTCTAGAGCTGTGGTTATCAATTAAGGGCGATTTTGTCCCCCAGGGGACATTTGGCAATGTCTGCAGACATTTTAAGTTGTCATAACAGAGAAGAAGGCTACTGGTACCTAGTGAGTAGAGGTCAAGGATGCTGCTAAACATCCTGCAATGCACAGGACAGCCCCTGCACCAAAGAATTATCCAGCTCAGAATGTCAGTAGTGCTGAGGCTTAGAAATTCTGCTTTAGCTGAAAGGAGTCAGACAAATAGTAGTACCTACTTCACAGGGTTGTTCTTTGTATTCCCCACCCTACCAGACGAGTCTGGATTAAGTAGAGGTAGGATGTTATTACCCAAAGGCATCATTTATACTGAGAATTTCACAGTCTAACAGTCTTCAGTCTGATTCTTAGAGTTGCTGACCACCCAGGTTATGGCTTGGGGGAAATTCACTGACGTTTGATCAATTTCCAAGAGCTGGTAGACTGGAAATAAATTGAAAATAGTATATCTTTAATTTGTTCCTATAGGCATGCCCCACATTGAGTGTATCTTTCATAAACTCTAAGGGATCAAAGAAAAGTTACCATTTATTCTAAAGACTGGAAAATAAATTTATCTTAATTTACAAATAATCAGAATTCATTGATGGTGTGTTATTTTTGAATCCAATTTCAAAGGATTATAAAATATTCACAAGGTAGAGGAGGGGACTTTTAGCCATTATCTAGCCCAGAAATAAAGTTTGTAGATTTATTTATTTGATGGAAAATCTGTACAGAAGCCAATACAAACACATGGGAGCTGGAAGCTTCTTCTAGGTTTTCCAGAGAATCTGTATAATCAGCCACACTTAGAGACAAGCCAAGCAGCTAATCAGTCAAGCAAATTAGAGGCAGAGAATTTGGGGAAAGGATATGTTACCATAAGACTAGGCACAGAGCAGGTACATGCAGATAATTCTCCTCGAACTTGGGGACATCAAATTGGGCTTAATTTGAGTGTCAAATACAAATAAGTTGCCAAGGGTCAGGAGATTTGGCTCATTCATTTCCCAGGGCCTTAGGATCTCATTTTTTAAAATGTACAAAATAAAAGATTTGGAGTGAATTAATGTCTCCCTAGATTCATGAAGCTTATTAAATGTCTGGATTCCTAGGCTGAATTCCTAGGAAGAATGAGTTCATAGGTCTGGAGTCAGGCTCAGGCACCCAGGCTTTAAGTTACAGATGATTCTCATGTACATCCCATTTTGGGAATAACTGGACATAATTACTTTGTTGATCCTGGGTGCTGTAGCAAGACAGAGGTCTAGTGCTTAGCATGGTGTGGCATTAACTGCCCCTCTGCACTCTTTGTCCGTGTAAATCATGAAGTGAAAAAATAAAGAAATCTGCCAGGGAAGATGAGAGCCTGGCAAGGAGGGTGCTAAGGGGAGTGCTGGATTATGTTGCTATGGCAACCCCATCCTTTCCCAGCGTGTGTTCTGAAAGGCTGCCTGTGCTGTGCGGTGGGCTCCACCTCTGATGGAGTGCAGATCGTTCATGTCGTCAATTTGGAGATGAGGACTTGTGGATAGAGCAGGATAATTAAATAAAAGCGCATCTGAATATTAACCATCAGCGGCACTTCTCGGTAATCTGAATTAAGTGTCTGGGTGTTTGGTTCAGGTCCATCACAGGTAAAACAAGTGGAGAGCTGGTTTCTGGTTTTTGTTTTTTCAGAGATTCTCTGAGTTTGCTACTTTTATACTTCTTCCTACTCCAAGCCCCCACCTCCTGGAGGTTAATTGTATCTTTATTGGAAGGAATGACAAAAATGTCACAAAAAGTTTTGATTGATTTGAGTAGAGCGGCAAATTTAACCTCAGGAGGACGAACTTCTCTTTCACAGAGTCAGTCTTTCTATATCCTTTGCTTTTTTCCCTGTGCTACTTGTAAGATGGTGTGAATGACAAAGAGGGAGGAGGTCATCTGTGGAATACTAAGTGTGGGCAATAAATGTCCACGGAGAGCCTGACCAATTCAGAGGTAGTTTTCTTGCTGATGGCTCAGCAGTCTGAGGTGATGGGCTGGGGGACATCTGAAATGTGAACTGTCGTCACAGCTTTCCTACTAACCCATAAAATCTAGTATTTATTGGAGCCTGCTGTGTGCTGCCCTAAGCATTTTCACGAATTAATTATTTAGTCCTCAGAGCAATCCAATGATTTAGGGTCTATTATTTATCCCATTTTACAGAGAGGAAAACTGAGGTTTGGAGGGTTTCTATGACTTGTCCATGATCCCGCTGTGAAGTAAGTAGTGGAACAGGCCCAGACATCTGTCTGTTGAAGCCTGTTCTCTTAATGAGCACTGTCTCCTAATTACCCACATGGCTTTTCTTATGTCTACATGAAAGAGTTGAATTAGACAAGAGTATTTGGAATAGATGTCACTTGAAATACGTTAGGGGAATGCCAGATGAAATAAATTAAATGAGAATTTTTTACAGGACTTCTTAAAGCCCATTTATTATGCTAACATATTCTGATGGAAAACATGCATCCTTTCCCCACATTTATTTGACCTTGGAGCACACTTTCCTCTCATCTTTCAAGACTATTGTTGAATAAAACCCACTTTCGGAAATATGGCATTTGATGATTTTTAGAGCCCTACTAGGATTAAAGCCAAGGTTCTTTCTTTCCCTCACCTGCTAATTCTTACTGTGTTCTTTGTCTTGCCCCCTCACCTTTTTTTCTTTTTTGACAACTCTACTCAAGTACAATTGATCTATAATAAACCAGACATATTTAAAGTATACAGTTGGGGCTTCCCTGGTGGCGCAGTGGTTGAGAGTCCGCCTGCCGATGCAGGAGACACGGGTTCGTGCCCTGGTCCGGGAAGATCCCACATGCCGTGGAGCAGCTGGGCCCGTGAGCCATGGCCGCTGAGCCTGTGCGTCCGGAGCCTGTGCTCCGCAGCGGAAGAGGCCACAACAGTGAGAGGCCCGCATACCGCAAAAAAAAAAAAAAAAAAAAAAAAAAAAAAAAAAAGTATACAGTTGGATGAGTTTTGACAGATGTATACACCCATGAAATGACCAGTGAGACCAAAATGCCAAACATCACCGTTGTTTCCTGTGTCCCATTGCAATCCATCTCTCCCAACACCCCATCTCCAGGCAACCCCTTATCTCTCCTGTTTTAAGATGAGTTATATGAATTCTGACCAAGTTGCAGATTATTCTTGGCAATGGTGAAGTGCCACATGGTCTATGGGTCACTTCACCAGCCATATGAGGAACTTTTTCTATCAATTTAATTTCCAATCCCTTTTTCTCTTTTTCCTTTCATTTTCACTAACACAAAATGGTGTGCAGCCCAGACTTTGCACTGGAGCCCTCATTCTGCTGTCACCATGACAGGAAGTCCAGCAATGCTCTGACCATCAGGAGAGAAAGAAAAGGTTTTCATGTGTATTTGAGGGAACTAGGAAACATTTATCACCATAAGAAATAGTAAGGCAGTAGGAGATAATTCACAGAATTCTTCAAAAAGATGTTTGGCGTTTCACAAACATTCATGTGAAGAGAATTAATCGTGCACTGTCTGTATTCATAGAGAAACAAGGGAACTTGAGGATCTGTACTATTTAGATGAGCCATGTGGCCTGGAGAATGTTTCTTAGTTCAAGAATTATCTATGAACTTCTGCTGTGGGATCAGCACTTTGATCGATCCTAGGGAGACAGAGACGAATAAAACATGTAGCAGTCATGAAGGAGTTAAAGAGTCAGATGTCTCCATATCATTAATTTTCATCTCAGCATTTAGTTTTTATCTTTGTAATGAAAAATGAACAAATAAAAATGTTTCACTTATCAAGTTGTCTTTTGTGACAGAGTCAAATGTTTAGAGATTATTTGCAGTAATATTACTTAAATATCTCCTCTAGGAAGTTTGCAAAAACTGATCTCATAGAAAATGGTAGTGTTAAAAAAAAGTCTTATTTTGCTGTCCTGTATTCATTTCAATTTTTTCAACAACCTTTGACATGATTTAGCTTATTTCAACACCCGGATAACCTGGTAAGATAGGTAGCGCAGATGTTATCGTTCCAATCCAGAAGGTATTTTAGGAAGGCCTCCGAAGGGATAAAGGGGATGATGCTTTTCTATTCTGGTTGAAAGATGGCACCTTACAGCTTGATGGGCGGCGAGATGGCTGTGATTGTCTCCACAAGACAAGATAAATGATACGGTCTGCTCAGGATCACACAGCAGGTTAGTGCCAGAGAAAGGCAAGAATTCACCGTTGGAAGTGAAGTGAAATATTAATATGAATTTGCTGCTCTGGGGGGGAATGGGATCTGCACATCCAAAGGACAATGTGTGAGACCCCAGAGCGCTTGAGACAGGAGGCGGGACAATCCCAGCCCCAGCATGGAGTGAATCTGACATGAAGCTGACCCAGAATAGATGGTTGTACCCTCACCACATTCTACCTGGAGCCTTCACAGAGTGCCTGGACAGAGAGCCGGACATCCTCATGGCTGGACAGAAGTCATTGATCGGCCACCTTCTAGCATCTGACTTTTAGGCGGAGCTCTTGATCAGGGCGAAGAGAAAATCAAGGGATGTGATTGTGCCGTGTGTTATCTGAGGCATTGGGGTAGGTTCATCCCCAGGTACCTCCACTAACCATCTTCATTAAATGGTCCTTAGTTTATTAATGCATTCATTGATTAATGCACTCCCTAACTAAAATTTTCCAACAAGTCTTTTGGTTTCCATACAGTATTTTTGAAAAGATGAGAATACTTACCCATGTTCCAAATGCAAACTCTGTGGAAATTTAAAAATTCACATTTTATCTGGGATTTTCTCAGATTTGAACTATATATTCTTTACATACTGTCTCTTTCACCTTCAACATTTAGATATCTTAAAATTGGATTCCTTTGTTTTTATTCTCTGTTCTATTTCCACACTTAAAAAATATTAAGCTTATTAGCCATCATATGATTACTGGTCCAAATTCTCTATAGTTATTAGGAGGGGTGTTGGTCTGAAGTCAGACACAATGGCAGTAAATGACTTGTCAGAGAAAGCCAACAAGTGAGCTGTCAGAACATTGCTCCCGTTAGAAGCATATTGCCTCTTCCTAATCAAATTACCTTACGATTGTCAAGTTGTTCCTTTCACAAAACTGTTTCTAGTATTTTTCCACAAATGGTGTTAAGCTGACTAGCATGTAATTATTTACTCCAGCTTATATTCTTTTTTTAAAAAATTTTATTTCTTTATTTACACTGGGTCTTAGTTGCAGCAGGCCAGCTCCTTAGTTACATCATGGGGGCTCCTTAGTCGCTGCATGCAAACTCTTAGTTGTGGCATGTGGGATCTCATTCCCTGACCAGGGATCAAACCCGGGCCCCCTGCATTGAGCACACGGAGTCTTATCCACTGCGCCACCAGGGAAGTCCCTACTCCAGCTTATATTCTGTCTTTAAATAATGTTATTTAAATTTTCCAGACTTTGGGTATTTATTTATTTATTTATTTATTTATTTATTTATTTATTTTGCGGTACACGGGCCTTTCACTGTCGTGGCCTCTCCCGTTGCGGAGCACAGGCTCCGGACACGCAGGCCCAGAGGCCATGGCTCACGGGCCCAGCCGCTCCGCGGCATGTGAGATCTTCCCGGACCGGGGCACGAGCCCATGTTCCCTGCATCGGCAGGTGGACTCTCAACCACTGCGCCACCAGGGAAGCCCCAGACTTTGGATATTTAATCTGCTACAAGAAACTTCTGGTTATTTGGGATTCAGGCTGCAAAGACTGTGTCTTATTCACTATCCGTGACTCCCTAGAACCCAACAGACTGCTTGAGACATAAGAGGTGCATGATCAGCACTTGTTTTCCCTTGTCCTCTTCTTTCTTTCATCATCATGGAGTTGGAACTCAGACGTCTACTACATGTATGTTAGGTTGGCCCTTGGATCTCAAAATATCTCCCATGTTTTCCCACTGAGCCCACTTCCAATCCTGTAATTCTTCTTACATTTCCCCTGTAGTAGAAAGAAAGGGGCATGCATTCACAGCTGCAGGGTGTAAACATCATGATGGGCTCTTAACATACGTTATCTGGTATCCTCCCAGCAGTACTTAGAGATAAGTCATTTTATCTCCTTTTTACAGCCTAGGAAACCTCAGAGAGCTGAAGGAACCAGCCTGATCTGACTCAATTAGGAAGTGGTAGAGTCAGAGTCCAAATACAGCTGTCTGATTCCTAAGCTTATGTTCTTTCTTTTACATCATTCTGCCTCATTTTCGCAGTTTGCAGTTTCTCAGCACGTTGTTTAAAACGTCTTCAACGTTGAGAGTCAGCAGCTAATTTTATCTGACCCTGGCTTCCAAACTTCTAGTACTACTCTCCCCAATCCTTTTTTTTTTCCTCCCCATTTCTTTATCTGGATCTACCTGACCCCTCTCTCTCTCTCTCTCTCGAGCTCTGTACTTTATAAATTGCTTACTGTATGTCTCACCTCTGCCCCAGCATCTTCGGGCTGTCTCCCCTTCCCTCCGCCTCCACTTTGGTCCAACAGCCCCGTTGCCATTTCTACCAGAGCGAAGGGTCCCACTCTCCATCAAGTCACACTGGACACAAACCTGGCCTTAAAAAACTTCCAAACTGGATAAAAACACAAAGCTGCAATATACTAAACGTTAAAATAGGATTCAAGATTTAAACTGCCATTGAAGACAACAATTTGAGAATGATCACGAGACCATGTGTGATAACTGTCTTGGAGAGGACATTTGTGTTGCGTGGGATGTTGGAAGAGCAAAACTGGGCCGACCGTGGAGCGTGGCAGGACCCAAACAGGTCAAGAAGAGCGTCAGGGGCGAGGCAGTCAGGGGAAACGGCAGGAGGAAACGGGGGGCCCACGCAAACGGGGCAGATTCACAGGACGAGGAAGGAACATGTTTCTAAAGAGTTTCTGGGTCTCTCCATGAGAGATGATGAGTTCTTTTGAAGAACAGGGCCATTGAAGTTGCAAGGACAGTGTTCCGTTTCGTTCTTTTCATTATTCAGTTCCATCATTTCTTTGCAGGTTTAGAACATTGCTTTAGCATCACAGAGGACAGATACATTTACAAGCTATGATTTAAGCGCTGACTTGGGTATTTACTGGGTTCTATAGGAATGTACCTTGCATCTTCATAATAATAATTATTATTGTTCCTTCAATTATATATGTTTTCACCTTTGCCTCTGCTAACTTTTTTTTTTAAGCAATGACTGAGTTGTATACACTAAAATCAAGTTCTTTGTCCTCTCAGAATAAATTCGGCTGCAGCCTGAATATTCTGACTAAATATTCTGACTGTAACTTTGACCTGACTTCATTTTCAAGACTGTCAAAAGTAATTAGGGACAGAGAAATTTTCCCGCTCAGCATCTAGAATTGTGAAGATACCAAGAAGGAGTCTCAAGTGTCATTAACATCACCTTTCTGCCTGCTTTTTATATCACCCTATAAAATAGTCTATTTTATAGCCAGCAAGGTCTATTATGCGAGCTGTCCTTCTCCCTGTGGGGTGTTGGATTTCCCCCTCTACTGGGAAGCAAAAAATGAGTTCCCACCTTTGGAAGATAGCATGAGTTTTGTTGTCACACTGACACTGGGCCGTTTAGTTCACCTCCCTGCCTCAGTTTCCTCATCTGAAATTACCTCTAAAGATTTTATGAGGATTCCATGGAATAAAGCAACTTGCAAAATGATTGGCATATTATTGTACTCAATATTAGCTATTAGGGTTGGTGAGTGTAGCAGTGGAGAGTTTTTTTAAAAAAATAAATTTATTTATTTGTTTTTATTTTTGGCTGTGTTGGGTCTTTGTTGCAGTGTGCGGGCTTTCTCTAGTTGCAGTGAGCAGGGGCTACTCTTCATTGCAATGCATGGGCTTCTCATTGTGGTGGCTTCTCTTGTTGCGGAGCATGGGCTCTAGGCACGCGGACTTCAGTAGTTGTGGCACACGGGCTCAGTAGTTGTGGCTCGTGGGCTCTAGAGCGCAGGCTCAGTAGTTGTGGTACACAGGCTTAGTTGCTCCGAGGCATGTGGGATCTTCCCGGGCCAAGGATCGAACCTGTGTCCCCTGCATTGGCAGGCAGATTGTTAACCACAGGGCCACCAGGGAAACCCCAGTGGAGAGCTTTGAATTCATAGATGATAAATTTTTCTTTTAATGAAATTAACAGAAATCGTATTCTAGAAAAACTTTATTTTTCTCCCCAGAAACAGCATGACTAAGTATAGCAATATTTTTGCAGGAATAGGGTCAAAATGCAGAATATCAGAAAAGTGAAGAGTGTGTTTACTGTCAGGACCTATTTTTCACTCAATAATAACCAAAGTCACTGTATACTTAATATTTTTTATTTTGTAATGATTTAAGTATTATAGAAAAGTTGCAAGAATGCACCCATATATCCAATCAGGTAAAGGTAAAAGCTGAAGGAGGAGGCTGTGATCAAAGACAGTGTTTCACGAATTTTCAGCTTTACCAAGGGCTTCCTTTCTTACCATCCTCCTCTTCAATTAGTGGAGAAGTAGCAAAACATTTTTAGGACACTTCTGGTTTGTGCACTCTAGTAATGTATGTTCAGGTAAGCATTGCCTCTCAGCTGCAAGATAATCCAGCTTCTCATGATTTAAGATGGACTTTGTTTTAAACACAATTCCCTTTTTGTTATAAAAGACTTAATAACAAAGTAATTCTTCACTGTAAAACCTAACTAACTGAGCTAAACCTCAAGCTGACTCAATGAATTGTGATTTTTTTTGCATTCCAATTTCAGAAGAATAAAACAGATGACAAGAAGAAAGCTTTAATTATTCTGAATGGCATTGGGTTACCAGGACTCTCCATCTGAGAGTCGTGATGTCTGGGGGTCCCGTGTAATTACACGAGAAAAATCTCTGGTTATTAATGTTACCCTGTATAAAATAATCAGTTAAAATGGAGTCATGCAGTACCTAAAGTTTTCTTTTCTTTTTTTGTTTTTAAAGATTTTTTTTGACGTGGACCATTTTTAAAGTCTTTATTGAATTTGTTACACTATTGCTTCTGTTTTATGTTTTGGTTTTTTGGCCACAAGGGATGTGGGATCTTAGCTCCCCAACCAGGGACTGAATCCGCACCCCCTGTATTGGAGGGCGAAGTCTTAACCACTGGACCTCTAGGGAAGTCCCAGTACATACAGTTTTCAGTTTTAGCAGGAAGCAACATTGGATGAGACACATCACAGCCAATTGTTATGGTAAGATTGGCCAAGACAGGTAGCTGCCAATTGTCAGGGTGAATAGATGGTCCCCAAGGTTTAAAGAGAGCTCAGGACAAGGAAATCCCAGGGTCTTAGGAGGGTTCTGGGAGAACAGTTGTCCTGATGAAGGTAAACATGCAAACGGGCCAACACAATCATAGGCCCTTTTATTCGCCCTACCCCATAGCTACCTTTACTTTATTCCTGCAACGAAGAACCCTCGAAAATTGAGGTGCAGGCCCAGTGTGGCTGGCCATACCATTATAAGTGATCTATTTTCCCTTGCCTGGAAAGCTCTGAAAACCTTGTCTGCCAGAAGTGTCCTGTCTTCTGAGGTAATCAGAAGCCAGTTAGGGGTTCTAAATTTCTTGTTTGGATGAAATGCCATCTGCCGAATATAGGTGGGATAATCAATCAGGTGTGCTATCACCTCTGTGTTCCCCAAATCTTCCCTAGTCTGCCTGGGGAATTGGAAGGAGTCTAGGCTATAAAAATGAAAACTGAAAAATAGGCCCGCATTTACGGGAGACATGTAGCGTCAGTCCATGCTCACATGTGTGCATGTGTACACACAAACACACAAAAGGTCTAATCTTTAAATTCTCCAAATTTGCATTTAGAAACAGAGATTCTCACTGCAGACGTACTAAATCGAAAATTCCAGGGTGAGGCCAAGCACTCTGTGTTTTTTCTTTTTTTTAATATAAATTTACTTATTTATTTATTCATTTTTGGCTGTGTTGGGTCTTCGTTTCTGTGCAAGGGCTTTCTCTAGTTGCGGCAAGCGGGGGCCACTCTTCATCGCGGCGTGCGGGCCTCTCACTGTCGCGGCCTCTCTTGTTGCGGGGCACAGGCTCCAGACGCACAGGCTCAGTAGTTGTGGCCCACGGGCCCAGTTGCTCCACGGCATGTGGGATCTTCCCAGACCAGGGCTCGAACCCGTGCCCCCCGCATCGGCAGGCAGATTCTCAACCACTGTGCCACCGGGGAAGCCCCACTCTGTGTTTTAATGAGAATTCTAGGGCATCCTGGGGGACCCTAAGGTTGGGGGGGAACCACTATGTTAAAGAAACTCTGGGGACTTCCCTGGTGGCACAGTGGTTAAGAATCCGCCTGCCAGTGCAGGGGACACGGGTTTGATCCCTGGCCTGGGAAGATCCCACATGCTGCGGAGCAACTAAGCTCGTGCGCCACAACTACTGAGCCTGCGAGCCACAACTACTGAGCCCTTGTGCCACAACTACTGAAGCCCGCGTGCCTAGAGCCCATGCTCCGCAACAAGAGAAGCCACTGCAATGAGAAGCCCGTGAACCACAACTGAGAGTAGCTCCCACTCACCACAACTAGAGAAAGCCTGCACGCAGCAACAAAGACCTAATGCAGCCAAAAATAAATAAAATTTAAAAAAACCAAAAAACCGAAAAACAGCTCACCATTAAAAAAAAAAAAAAAAGAAAAAGAAACTCTGAATGAGAGGAGCCAGTCCCCAAAATGGTTTTCTGCTTCTGTTTCAGCTACTTACCCAGGAAATTAAAGCAATGTTGGGGTTATAGGTAACAGGCGTGCATTGAGGAATGAAGGCTCAGATATTTATTTTCATGTAGAAATAAGAATCATTCTCATTTAGGTGACTTTAAGGAAAAAATAGTCATAACCTGAAAAGTTTGCATTAATCCTTTTTAGCTCTGTGGGATCTTAAAATCCTCCTAATCTAACACTGCCATACTCTGAGATTCTGAGTCTTGTGCTTAGTAGAGCTGTGAGTTCCTGTCCACTGCAAGCCTTTCTGTGACTCAGAGGATAGCCTCTCCCTGGCATATAACATATTCCTTCTGTTCCATTAGCATACTGCAACAGCGTAAAGAATCTATATAATGATTCAGGCTTTAAGGGGTTCAAAGAAAACAGGAATTGTGCTCATATATGGAGGTGAAATGTCCATTCTCTTAATAGCTACTAGTACTAGAGTGTTTCTTATTTGGAAATGACCAGAAGTAGCTTTTCTTTTAGTAGCTGAGATCCTGAGGGGGGAAAGGGTGTGATAAGAGGCAGGACTATAAAATACGCCTAAAGAGCTCCGTGTGGCACCAGAGGAGGTATGCGTGGTGTGCCTGAGAGCAGGAGAGAAGAGTGAGAAACAGGTGGGGAGAGAGGAAATACCAGCACGTGGTGATGCTGGAGTTTAGGAGCTGGTGGAGGATGCTCTATGCTTAGGCACCTGGAGGAAATTCCAAGATGCCCGATATTAAACTGACAACTTTCGTTTTCCTGCACCGGGAAGTCTTCTCTTCCCTTACCCTACTCATAAGCATTTTCTGTGGGTGGGATATTTTGTGCGTGGAAAACAATGTCAAGGGGCTGGCTGGATGTCTGGGTTGATGTGGTAAGGCAGCAGGAATCGGGGAGACAGAGTCGCCATAGGAACAAAGGGGTCATGAAAACATCCAGAAATCTGGGGCAGGACTTAAAACCTCCACAAGAGTGTTGAGGCAGAGTTTGGGCTGAGCTTTTTTTTTTTTTTTTTTTGTGGTACGTGGGGCTCCCACTGTTGTGGCCTCTCCCGTTGCGGAGCACAGGGTCCAGACGCGCAGGCTCAGCGGCCATGGCTCACGGGCCCAGCCGCTCCGCGGCATGTGGGATCTTCCCAGACCGGGGCACGAACCGGTATCCCCTGCATCGGCAGGCGGACTCTCAACCACTGCGCCACCAGAGAAGCCCCTGGGCTGAGCTTATTTAGGTTTCTAAGACAAAGATACCTCAGCAGGTGTGTTTATTTGTGGTGGTGTCCATAGTCATCACATCAGGAAACAGTTCCACATGGGCAACTATAGGGCTGGAATGTTGTGCAAACACTAATGAAAATGATGGTCTTCTCTCTAGACCAGTGCTGGCTGATAGAACTTTCTGCAATGATGGAAATGCTCTTTACCTGCAATGATGGAAATGCTCTTTACCTGCATTGCCCAATTCAGTAACCACTAGCCACATGTGGCTACTGCACACTTGAAGTGCAGCCAGTGAACCTAAGGAACTGAACTTTTAATTTAATTTAAGTACATTTCAATTTAAATTGCTCCGTGGGGCTACCATGCTGGGTGCACAGGTAGAGAAAGATTGGTATTTATTCTAGAGTTAATTGAGCTAGACTTTCCATTTTATTCCCAAAGCTTTTAGAAATGTTCTGTTTTGTGATTATTTTTAAATCTCTCTATATCAATTAGTGTTTCCCTTTTAACATTTTACTTCTTTTATAGTTCCATATTCTCGCCTCTTTTTCCTAACTGAGTTATTTTTATAGTGTATTGTCATTTATAGTTTATTGTCATTTTGTTTTAAACATGTTTGGGTTTGTTATTTGATCTCTTATTTTGTTTCTAACTCCTTATTTGACTTTCTCTTTATTACTTTTCCCTTCAGCTAATTTTATTCTTCTTTGTGGTTTTTTTTTTTTTTTTTTTGGTATGCGGGTCTCTCACTGTTGTGGCCTCTCCCGTTGCGGAGCACAGGCTCCGGACGCAAAGGCTCAGCGGCCATGGCTCACGGGCCCAGCCACTCTGCGGCATGTGGGATCCTCCGGGACCGGGGCACGAACCCGTGTCCCCTGCATTGGCAGGTGGACTCTCAACCACTGCGCCACCAAGGAAGCCCTCTTCTTTGTCTTTTTGATTTAGCTGTTTATTTAATTATGTTTCCTAATAATTATATGGTATTTAAGAGTTTAAAGTTTGTTATGAATTAAGCTTTAGCCATAATAAGTTATTTTGTTTCTTAGACATTTTTGGCTCTTTTATTCACTGAATTTTTATTTTCACAAAGTATGCCATATGTTTCTTCCCTTTAATTTATGAAGGCGTCTTTTTTGTTGATGTTTACTACCTTTTTCTTGGCGGTGTCTTTATTATTTTGTATGGGAAAAAGAAAATATTTTGGGCAATCTATTCTCAAACTGCCCCTGTAATCCTTAAATCCTGGGTTGATACTTTTATTTATACATTTTAATTGAGGTATACTTGACATTTAACATTATGTTAGTTTCAGGTGTACAACATAATGATTCAATGTTTGTATATATTGTGAAATGATCACCAGAGTAAGTCTAATCAACATCCGTCACCACACATAGTTACAAATTTTTTTTCTTATGTTGAGAACTTTTAAGATCTACTTTCTTAGCAACTTTCAAATATATAATTCGGCATTATTAAACATAGTTACCATGCAGTACATTACATCCCTAGGACTTATCTGTTTTATAACTGAAAGTTTGGTATATGACTTTTTGACATAGCTAGTTTTTTTTTTTTTTTTTTTTTTTTTTTTTTTTTTTTTTTTTTTTTTTTTTTTTGTGGTATGCGGGCCTCACTGTTGTGGCCTCTCCCGTTGTGGAGCACAGGCTCCGGACGCTCAGGCTCAGCGGCCATGGCTCACGGGCCCAGCCGCTCCGCGGCATGTGGGATCTTCCCAGACCGGGGCACGAACCCGTGTCCCCTGCATCGGCAGGCGGATTCTCAACCACTGCGCCACCAGGGAAGCCCTGACATAGCTAGTTTTGACATGCAGTCACGTCAACATGTTTTTTAGGGACTTCCCTGGCATGCTGCATGGCGCAGTCAAAAAAAAAATTGTTTCTTTTGTTGTTTTTTACATGAGGATGTCGTGATAAGTCTAAAAGAACAAACAAACTCTTAGCTTTAAAAAAGAAATGCAATGCATATGAAATTTAGTCTCAACCCCAGGTGTGCTATACATGTAATCTTCTTTGATTTTGTAACTGAAAATGTTGGATGACTGCACGCTGTCTTTCTAGTATAATCCAAACTAGTTTACTCGTGCTCTTGTCCCTGTGAAATACAGTGATTTCTCAGGTCAGCTGAGGCTCATTTACATTTGTGTCCCTGTTACAGACTAGAGCTCAGAAGCCCTAAGCCACCTAGACAGCTCCATTACCCCGGGGGATATTAGTAGAGGTAACTGTAGAGGTGAACTATGTCCACTACTTATTGTCTAAAGTGATCTTGAAATCAATGATGCATGTGTGGACCAGGCAGAGTTCCACTCTCACTCCAGCATCCGTATGCACTCAGTCTTGGAGCTGTAACAACGTTTCCCCCGGCTCTTATCTATCATGGCACATTTTGTTGCAATAATGCATATCATGTTTAACCATGTGACCCCAGAAGCGGTCTCTCTGTCTCTGTCTCTCTCATTGTCAGTCTCATCCTTGTACTTGCTGTCTCTCTCTCTGCAAACCTCATACTAGGGTTGGAGTCATGATAAACTTCAGGATTCTCTTACACACCACTTGGATTCAAGGGAGGTGAGGTGTCTTGAACACCAAGAGTTGCCATGATTGCAACTCTCTAATGCTCTCTATCATGCAGGTGAGATAGACAGAAAGTGCAGTGTTTTCATCCCCAAGAGGTCCAGGCAGGAGACAGAAGAGTGGTTCCCTTGACTCTTAGACTGCCGACATCAAGGTGTAGAGTTCACTCTGTCCACATTCTTCTTTCAAAGCTTTCTTCTCCTTTTGCCTTTCAAAGTCTTCTCTCATCACTTTAGATATTTCATCCCACTTTCTCTTGCTTGCATAGTTTTTAAGGAGAAGTTGGATGTAATTCTTGTATTTGTTACTCTACAGCTAAAGTGCTTTTTCCCCCCTCTGGCTTCTTTCAAGATTGGCTAAATGAGGCCGCCAGCTCAGCTCTGTAGATGGGCAGAGCCGTTGGCTGGGATCTCTGCTCAGGAATAGGGTCCAATAATATCTGAGCACCAATTTCGGTAAGCCCCTCCCCCCCTTCTCCATGGTCTAGTTCAGTAGATTGCCCTAGTGACCCCCATGAGGTCAGAACTGAGTGAGCCTCTGAGAAGTGCTTCCAATATTGTGGAAGCTGGATGTTCATCTTTGATTCTCTTTTCCCACTGGAGAAACCACAGGCCCAGGGGGCCCCCCATGGGGAAGTGCTGTGCAGGCCTGGAGGAGGGGTGATGCAGTCAGAGTGCATCCTTCTCAGTCTTTATGGTACAGGGGATGCTTCAGCCTCACCTTCTGGTTCTGGGATTTTCACAGTGGTGTCTCGTCTATAGCTGGATAGTTGCTAGTTGGTCTCCTTGTGAGGGGTACTGTGTTGGGGACCACCTGTGTCGCCATGTTAATGATGTCACTTATGGATGCCTATTATTAGTGGAACTTAACCCATTTTCCACTTGAAATTTTCTGAGTGTACATCACATTCTGTTTAGAGGTTCTTAGTTATGCCGACCTTACTGATCTCTTGTCTTTGGCCCGTGGGGGTGTTGAGGTGTTAGCTCACAGTGCGAGCTCTTATTCTCAGCTCCAGGGTAGACCTTTATTTTTTGATCATAAAATTTCTCAAACCTATAAATCATTTAAGCAATACAGACATGAATAAGATAAACATCCTTATACTTGTGTTTGGAATTAAGATTGGGTAAGAGACTGGAATGGAGTAATGTTGAGGTAACGTCAATCATATCCATTGCCCGGTGATAAGGAGCAGTAATTTCCCATTTTGACTCAGCTGACTTACTGTGGCACAAAAATGACTGCCCTAGGGCTTCGCTGGTGGCGCAGTGGTTAAGAATCCGCCTGCCAGTGCAGGGGACACGGGTTCGAGCCCTGGTCCGGGAAGATGCCACATGCCGTGGAGCAACTAAGCCCGTGTGCCACAACTACTGAGCCTGCGCTCTAGAGCCCATGAGCCACAACTACTGAAGCCCTTGTGCCTAGCCTGTGCTCTGCAACAAGAGAAGCTACCGCAATGAGAAGCCCGTGCACTGCAATGAAGAGCAGCCCCCACTTGCTGCAACTAGAGAAAGCCCGCGTGCAGCAACAAAGAGCCAACGCAGCCAAAAATAAAAAATAAATAAAATAAATAAATTTAAAAAAAAAAGACTGCCCTAAACTAACCCCATGGTCGAATAAGAGCCCTCCTCTTGGAAACTTGGCTGTGAATGTAAGAAGAAAGGGCAATACTCAGATGGGTGTGCATAGTCGAGAGTGTTTAACTTTTTAAATTGTTATTCTTAATTAAAGGTGACTCTTGGGATATTTGAAAGCCAAGAAGAGGAGAGACTCTTCCAACACAACTGGGATTAAATCTGCAGATGGCAAGCAAAGCAGAGCCAGTCCCACCCTTGTTCTTCTGCTGTGTGGGGCTGATGTTCCTGGCTTTCTTTAAGATGCCAGATGGAAACCACTCTTGGGCAACCCTGCTGGGTGACTCAATGGCTCATTACCCCACAGCCAGCTCATGTATTTACACACTTTGTCTTTCAACCTGGTAAAGTCTCCAGCACATTGGGACCTGATGGTCCATTTTCTTGGCCCCATTGTTGACTATCAAGTGTGGAATTTAACTGAGGAGATATTTCCAATGCCTTGTGAATCATTTTCTTATATTAAAGGTAAGCATTTTTTCAAGGCAGTTGGTTATAGGGAAGGAGAGTAGAGACTTTTGCTTCCGTGTTCTCTAGAGCTCCTACAATATGCATTCCCTTAATAAAGCCAGATGCATCCTCTTGCACTTGGCTCATGCATGATCAAATCGATTCAGAGCTGTAATTGTAATATGCCAATTATTTTCTAAAGAAAAACATAAGACTGCTTTGTATGCAAGAAGATAATTTGTCTATTTCAGACATCATAGATTCTTTGCAGTGAGTATGAATGTTTATTCTCCAAGAAAGCCATTGTATTTACAAAGTTTCAGCTTTGGTATTGCTACAGAAGTTGTGGTCCAAATAAAATTTGTGAATTATTTGTCATAAATAATATTCACTTTGTACATTTGTCAGTTGTATTACCATTGGATCATGTGAACTGTATATGACTGGATAGTTTTATAACCCATAAGCAGGGGCTGGCCCACCTGGCATATGTCAGCTTGTGTACAATTGGCAGTTAAAACTGATTCAGGCTTTAAAATATGACACCACTCACTGATTGGCTCCTTAAAGTACCACTTATGAGCTCCCTAGTTTTGAAATAAAAGGGAATCTCCCTTTTTAAACTAAATGATTTATTTATTTTATTTAAAATACTTATAAATTTTTGTGAAAAAAAGGGGAAAAATTACTTATAAATTCACCCACCCTAAAGAGAGGAAACTGCTAACATTTTTGTTTTCCATAGAATTTGATAGTATGATTGGAAGTAAAATGTCTTGTATTAGAGGAGGGTATTGTATTTAGTTGAAACACATGTATAAAACGTACGTGGTAGGTTGAATCAGGTTTAGGAATGTGTGGAAATGTTCTGTGTGTGGTGGTACAGGAAAATGATGTGTGTTAAGAAAGTGACACATGAGGAGAAACATAAGGAGGAAGAGACTGCACAATGTTTACATTTTTGAGACTAGAAAGGATTGAGCCAGTAACTCATTTTGGAGTTCAACTAAATGAAGCAGAGGTGTAGGTAAGATGAAACCCAGCAGGGGCAACTCCTTTTGCCCCAGTTATGGGCTCCTCTAGGACAATAATAATACAATGAGAAATGCCACATGCATTTGAAGTAAGCAGTAATTGGGGCAAAGGCATGTATGGTCTAGAAAGTTCCATCTGGGGGAAGGCCAAGGAAGAAGAGAGAGCAGTTTTCTCAGTAGGAAAAGGAGATCACGAGGGGAATGGACTTGGGTTCTAAGTAAAATCCAAGAGTTTATAGACCCCACAGATTTGAGGAGGCAAATTAGTGCAGTGTTTAAAGGTGTAGACTCTAAGTTCAGAGTCTTTGGGTTCAAAGCCTGGTTGGGTAAGAAGCCTAGCCTTTCAGTTTCCTTGATAGTAAAATGGGAATGGTAATAGTTGGAGTGATGACTGTGGGAATTAAAGGATGTACAATTAAAAACAGCACTTGATCCAAGGAAAAGTAACAGTAAATATTAGCTATTATCATCCCCCAATGACTCAGTCATAATCAGTGTAGACAGACTGAAGGTGTTGGAGCTACATTGCTTCCCTTGGCTCTTGCTTCATGGAAGACACTTGAGGATTAAGCATGATCAAATGGATTGTCCTAGTGGGTTTTATGGAATGGTTTGGCTTACTAATAGTCTTGATGACTTTTTTCTGCTTCAAGAAAATTTTTTTTCTGTTCTTTCTGACTAAAGGGTTAGGATACTGAGATGAGAGACAATATTTGTATATTTTAACATACACGTGATTTGATTCTTGAGTTTTTACTTAATATTAAGACACATGATTTGTCTCGATTTTTAAATTACTATTATAATAAGCATTCTCCAGTTCCAGACATTTTTATAATGTTAATAATGTTAATTTATCCAGCTCAACATTCCCCCAATGGCATTGCTAATAATTACGATTTTAAAATTTGGCAATATCTGTGATGGCTTTCAGTATACTAGCATGCCTTAGCATACCAGTGGTTATGAAAGATACTTTGGACCTAATAATTTCTAAGGGTTTGCAGTCACTTCTCTGGCTTGTATTGTGTTTGTTGGAAGAAATTAAATAATAATGAACAAATAACCCCAACTTTTTTTTTTTTTTTTTGCGGTAAGCGGGCCTCTCACTGTTGTGGTCTCTCCCGTTGCGGAGCACGGGCTCCGGACGTGCAGGCTCAGCGGCCATGGCTCACGGGCCCAGCCGCTCCGCGGCATGTGGGATCTTCCCGGACCGGGGCACGAGCCCGTGTCCCCTGCATCGACAGGCGGACTCCCAACCACTGCGCCACCAGGGAAGCCCTAAGCCCAACATTTTGTGAAGAAAGGGAGACTGTTCTCCTGTGAAGATTGATTTATTTTAAAATCAACAAAAAGAGGGCAAGACCTTCTGAAACAACATTTTCCCCAAAGTCCTAGAATGTTAACTGAATACAAAAATCTCAAACACGTTTTTGAATAAAATAACAGCTATACATAAATCATTGATGTTTACGTTAAAGAGTGTTGTAACAGGGAAGAGCCAAATCTGACTACCTGTTGGATCTGTTTCTTCTACTTTACCCTTTGCTTTCTGCTGCTTTTGTTCACTAAAAGGATACCGTCTGTACATAATGGCCTGCCTCGGGGAACCCTGCCCCTCTGCCTGAATGTTGAACCAAAGTGCCTTTGTTCAGGCGAACATCCGGACCTTGTTCCACCTGCAGGTGGCTGCAAGAAAGAAGAAACTAACACGTCCCCTCCCCGAGGCTGGCCATTCTGGCGATATTTGCAAATCTTAATGGCCTTTTTACTTTACTTCCTCATCTCCTCCCCCTCTCTGTGCTATAAAAGAAACTGGCATCCAAACCCCTATAAGGTGGTTATTCTGAGACTTTAGTCTGCGGTCTTCTCCGTCTGCCGTTTTCTGAATCAAGTTAAGTTGTCTTCTTTGCTTCAACAACTCGTCTCTGATTCATTGGCCTGTCGTGCGGCAAGCAGAGTGAGCTGGGACTCGTAACAGTGTGACTTATAAGAGGGCAGAGTAGGAAGACCCTGAGCTCACCTCCTCCCACGGGCACACCAAAATTACAAATATTTACAGAGCAACTACTGAGGAGAAAGACCAGCAGGCTAGTGGAAAAGATCTTCTACAACTAAATATATAAAGAAAGAATCACAACAAGCTAGGAAGGAGGGGTAGAGTTACGGTACAGTCAAGACTCACACCCCCAGGCGGGCGGCCCACAAACGGGAGGATAATTACAAATGCAGAGTTTCTCCCCAGAAGTGAAGGGTCTGAGCCCCACATTGATCTCCCCAGTCCGGGCATCCTGTACGGGGAAGATGAGCCCCCAGAACGCTGGGCGATGAAGGCCAGTGGGACTTGCTTTTGGGAGAGCCAGAGGGAGGGGGGTAATAGACTCTACCCTTAAAGGGCACGCACACAATATTGCAAGCTCCAGCACCCAGGGCAGAAGCAGTAATATGAAAGGAGCCTGGGTCAGACTCACCTGCTGATCTTAGAGAGCCTCCTGGAGGGGCCGAAGGGGACCGGAGCTCTCCTTGGTGCCATAGACGCTGGGGGCAGCCACATGGGGGAGCTCTTTCTACCACAAGGACACCGGTACTGACAAGCACTATTTTGGAATCCTGCCTCTAGCTTACTAGTGCAGGCACCGCCCACCCACCAGCCTGTCAGCACCAGTGCTGAAAATCCAGACAAAATCAATTAGGAAACACTTAAATGACATACATACATAAATAAACCACACACACATATACACACAGAGGAATATTACTCAGCCATCAAAAGAATGAAAACCTGTCCTTGGTGACAACATAGATGGACCTAGAGGGTATTATGCTAAGTGAAACAAGTCAGAGAGAGACAAATACTGTATGATTTCACTTGGATGTGGAATCTAGAAAACAAAACAAATGAACAAACACAATCAAACAGAAACAGAGTCATAGATACAGAAAACAAACAGGTAGTTGCCAGAGGGGAGAGGGGTAGAGGAAGGAAAGAAATAGGTGAGGGAGATTAAGGGTACAAACTTTCAGTTACAAAATAAATGAGTCATGGGTATGAAATGTACAGTGTGGGAAATACAGTCAGTAACTATGTAACACTTTTGTATGGTGACATATCTTAACTAGACTTACCCAGTGAACATTTTTAAATGTATAGAGATATCAAGTCACTATGTTGTATAACAGGAACTAACATAGTGTTGTAGGTTGATTATACTTCAGAAACAAACAAACAAAGTCATAGAAAAAGAGATCCGATTTGTGGGGGGTATGGGGGAACTGGATGAAGGTGGTCAAATGGTACAAACCTCCAGTTACAGGACAAATAAATACTGGGGTATAATGTGCAATGTGACAAATACAGTTAACACTGCTGTATGTTGTATATGAAAGTTGTTAAGGGACTAAATCCTAAGCATTCTCATCACAAGGAAAAATATTTTTTCTGTTTCTTTAATTTTGTATCTATATGAGGTGATGAATGTTCACTAAACTTATTTTGATAACCATTTTGTGATGTATGTAAGTCAAATCAGATGCTATACACCTTAAACTTATACAGTGCTATGTGTGAATTATGACTCAGTAAAACTTGAAGAAAAAATATAGTGTGATTTACCCTGTTTTGAAGGGTACATGGTACAGAAAATAGAGTCACTAAAGAATCATATTTGCTTTGCCCATGCCACCGTCTTGGGTTGAAAGTACATATCCTGGAGAAACAACACATTACATTTGATGCTTTTAATATCACTGTTGAAGATTTTAATTTTTTTCTAATGACAAAAGTTATAAATCCTCAGTATGTAAAATTTGAAAAAATACAGATAAGCACAACAAGAAAGCATCACTAACTCATTACTCAGAGATAATTTCTGTTAACATGTTAGCAAATTTTCTTAGGTGTTGAGTCTAAATTTCCCCGGGATTGCAGAAATAGATGATGTTAAGGATAAAGAGTTATTAATAAGTCAGAAAACCAAACTTTTCTGTATATAGTATCACTGTTGCTCTGGAGACTAACATCTGACCCAGAGATAACAAGGAAGCATGCTTGATGAGGAAGAAGGGTGGCCTCAGGGAGGGCTGCTGAGTGGAGAGGCCTGTACCCTGTGGAAGCTGACTGTGCCCCAAATGAGGACCCCTAGAGAAACATGCAGTGCACACAGATGTCAAGGTCAGGACAGAGAGCCTTTGAGACCTGGCATCTGACAAAAGGCCGACCTTCCTGACCCACTCACAAAACCCAGGCTCCAGAGTTCTGACCCATCCACATGGGACCATTCACCACTGTATTACAGCAGAGAAGGTGCTTTCTAAGCATCTGTTGAATGTGTGAGCAAAATAGGTAGAGTGATCAGGACCAAAATGGCCTTTTCCAAACTCTTTCTCTTCCACTCATAAATGGCCTTTAATCAGCCTGTGATTGTTATTATGACTATAAATTAACAAGACTCGCTATAACAGGCTGGTTTTGTTTTCCCTGAAAACACATCTCCTTGGCTCTAGCAAAAACCCTCAGAACCAGGAACTCTGAACACAGTAGAACTTTGCACTGAGTTGCCAATTAGAAAATGATTAGTCATGGATGACCTTCATGCTGCAGAAGTAATTTAATAATAAGTATGCTCTGTCTGGGGGCTATTTGCTATAATCTAAATAAAGCATTTTTACAACTGAGTGGCAATATCCCAAATTCATCCTGGAACCCTCTTTCCATGGAGGTCTAAAGGGTAAAATTCCTAACTAAAATTTTTATAAGACCCTCCATGAGGTCTCTTTCACTGACAGTTGCAAAATTTATGAATTTTTATGAATCCATCCAGTTAAAGAAATAAAGTGTCTCTTAAATATATTCTAATTTCCTTCCATTTTCATTCCACGGTCTGTTGATGAAGGCCAGATAATAAGGCCCACAACTTTCCTATGATATTGCAAAGCACATGACAAAAACTCCTTTTGAAATAACTTACTAATTATTTTGTAAACTAGGGCAATTTGTTTCCTAGAGATTAAGAAAAATACAATAAATAGGAAAACGTGGGGTCCTAATAAAGTGAGTAGCCTGAATATAACATATGAGGGTCAGATCCATAAGCTGTTGTAGCCAGTTATGAGATAAGAATTTGGGAGTTCTAGGGACTTCCCTGGTGGTCCAGTGGTTAAGACTTCCCCTTCCAATGCAGGGGGTGGTGCGGGTTCGATCCCTGGTCAGGGAGCTAAGATCCCACGTACCTCATGGCCAAAAAATCAAAATATAAAAAAACAGAAGCAATACTGTAACAAATTCAATAAAGCCTTAAAAAAAAGTCAATTGTATTAATAAAAAAAAAGAATTTGGAAGTTCCATCATCAACAGTGATGAGAGAAGAGCTTGATACCCAGGAGGCACACTTGTTATGTTTCATCTGTATCATAGGAGTTGTTAGCTCTTCTTTTCGTCTCACCGGAAGCATCAGCCCATTGTCTTGCCAATTATTTTCAAGGTTCTCCTGGTCCTCTATGGGAATTACAAGTAGAATTCCAGATACACACATACCTAGGAGCCCATGTAAGTTAATGAGATCCACACTCAGCAGGAAACACGAAAGGGGGTGATAAGGAATGGAATTGTGCACTGGAATTTAGTCTTCTGTGTGTCCCTCCTCATAATCCAGGCTGCTTTCATGACTCCCAGGTGTTTATCCCTGTTTAGACCTCACACAACTGTCTGACCCTCTTGCCAATGCCTGATACCTCGAAGATTTGGTTGTTAGAACTGCCACCGATCCAGGGGCCTGCCCTTTGATTATATTCCATAAAAGCCGGGCCTTTGAGAAATAAAACCTTGCCTAACAAGGCTATCTTTGTAGATTTGTGACAAGGGAAGCCCCAGGTAGGGCCAGAATAGGTCCACCCGTCACAGAACAGTGCAGCGGTTAGAAACGAGGGCTCCGGAGTCAGACATGAAGTTGAATTTGGGCTAAGACGCTTTCTGTGATGCTGTTCTCTGTGCTGCTGATTCCTAGTATATATAATGAGGTGTCTACCTCAGCTGGTTGGTGGGGGATTAAGGGGAATAATGCATGTGATGCTCTTACTCAGAGATGATGGAGTCATTCAGGACATTGTTACTAACTGTTGCAGGTTCCACTTCAGCCCAGTCTTGGGTTGGAGGCCTCATCACCCCAACCTCACCCTTCTAGGCCTTAGTAACTGAAGGACTCTGTACCCAGACCTGTCTGACACTGGACATTGGCTGTCTCAAAACCAGGGTCAGGAAACCATTGCTTCGAAACTTCCTATCCGAATAGAAACAAAGTCATGAGGATGGAAACATATAGAAGATATGTTTGTAAATGTGAGGTGAAGCATGAAGAAAAGAAATACACATACACACACAAACGAGGACATTCCATGAAAGTAGTAAAAAATCAGGTCGGTCACTGGTTCCATTGCCACATGAGTCCCTTGTATTTTTACAAAGAGCTGTCTGTTCCTCAGACTTCCCCCAAGAACTGAAGGCTTTGTACCTTAGAGCCATTGGGTCACCTTGTAGTCACCTTGCTCTGTGGTGGATTTATACCTGAATGATTTGGAGGCATTCCAAGAAAGATCATCTCTCCAGCTGTGGTCATTTTTCCAAAGTCTCTAGGCAAAAATGGGGAGATCAATTGTGGCAATAACTTTTAACATATGGTTTATTCATCTCTATTATCTGTGAATATTGGTAGCTCTGGACAGGGTTTCTTCACTAGGGGTCCCGAGATTCATTAATAGAAATCAGGGAGGTCTTTGAACTTGGATTGAAGGAAGTGTTTTCCTGACTGATATTTATCATTTCCCTCCAATTTAAAGCTTGGAGACAATCCACAGCACTATTAGCAGTATTTGTGATTTTGTCACTAACAGAAGTCACAGATATTTTCATACCACATTTTAGTTGTTGCAGCTCACAAAATATCATTTATGCCCTTCGCCTCTTCAAAACTAGGATAGTTATGTATTAAGATAGTTAGCTATTCAATGCATTAAATAGATAGATATTTGCATTTATTAAGGTAGCTGGTTATTAAATGTATTAATAAGAAAACACATTCTTGCAAGAAATGCATAATCACAATCTAATCATAAGAAACACCAGATAAGCACAAATTAAGGGAAATTCTAAAAATAACTAATAAGTATTCTTCAAAAGTGTCAAGGTCACAAAAGACTAGGGAGACACAACAGCTACATACAATGTGGGACCCTGGATTGGATCCTGGAACAGTAAAAGGACATTGATGGAAAAATCAGTGAAATCCAAATACAGTGCACAGTTAAGTTCAGAGAATTGCACCAATGTTAATTTCTTAGTTTTAATAGATGTACCATGGTTATCTAAGATGTGAACATTGGGGGAATCCGAGTGAAGTGTGTATTGAACGTACTCTACTATTTTTGCAACATTCTGTAAGTCTAAAGTTATTTCAAAAGAAAAGTTTAGAAAGAATTACATTTGGGAACTGAAGAACAAATAAAGAACCACATATATTACTCTATCAAAATTTGTTTTTATAATATTTTGACAAAAGTATTTAAAATAATTCTTTTCCTTTGAAATCCTGTGTACTGTATCTTATGATTTAAAATATTATCCTGAGAAGCAGCCCACTGACTCGCGTAGACAGCCAGAGGGATCATGGTGCAAAAAGAGGAAGAATCACTGATTTAAGGCAATTGAAAGCTGCAGATACCAAATGCCAAAGTGATTGGATTAAAATCTATGGGCGGGACTTCCCTGGTGGTCCAATGGTTAAGAAATGCAGAGGACACCGGTTCGATCCCTGGTTGGGGAACTAAGATCCCACGCGCTGCAGCACTACTGAGCTTGCATGCCACAACTACAGAACCCATGTGCTCTGGAGCCTGCGTGCCACAACTAGAGAGAAGCCCGCATGCTGCAATGAAAGATCCTGTGTGCTGCAACTAAGATCCAACATAGCCAAAAAAAAAAAAAAACAAAACTATGGGAAACAGGTAGCCAGAGGAACCTCTTCACTTTGGCTTTGGTTTTGAATGAGTTGGCCTGAATCCAAGGTTTTTTCTTTTTTTAAAAAAATTAATTAATTTATTTATTGGCCATGTTGGGTCTTTGTTGCTGTGTGTGGGCTTTCTCTAGTTGCGGTGAGCAGGGGCTACTCTTCGTTGTGGTGCATGGTTTTCTCATTGTCGTGGCTTCTGTTGTTGCAGAGCACGGGCTCTAGGCATGCGGGATTCAGTAGCTGTGGCACGCGGGCTCAGTAGTTGTGGTGCACAGGTTTAGTTGCTCTGCGGCATGTGGGATCTTCCCGGGCCAGGGATCTATCCTGTGTCCCCTACATTGGCAGGTGGATTCTTAACCACTGCACCACCAGGGAAGCCCCAAGGTATTTTCTTTAGTGTCCTTCAGTTCCCTTCTACAGATGTGTTGTGGAGGGAAGCTGACTTTGAATGACAGGCAAGACCAAAACACTGAGGGCTTCTGGCCGTGAGCCACACACCCGTTCACTGGACACTCACATCCTCCTCCCAACACGGCACTGCAGAAGGCTCATTTTTCTGTCATCCCACATTTGTTTTGAGCTTGGGTCAGGGTTTAAATTATTAATCACTTCCTGGGATATTTTTTTCTCAAATTGGTTTCCAAACCACTTTAACTTGTACGCACAGGCTTTATCCTTCTGCTGTGCAGTTATGTAAAAACAACCTTGTAGATGTTACCGGCCACCTCTGCAGGTGCTGGCGTTGGAGCCAAATCTACAGAGGAAACTAATTGGAAACAACATGTCAAGATGCTTTCCGGAATGGGTATTTATTCAAAAGGCTGCATAACACAAGAGGCAGAGAGGAGAAAAGAGCAGTGCCAAGGAAGAAGGGTGGGATGAGGAATGTGGCTGCATTAAGTCTGCCCCCCAGTAAGGGATGGGCATCTTAAATAAATATGGGTACCAAACCTACACCTTTCCTTCCCTGTTCTGAACTAAAGAGGCCACTGAGCCCTTATGGGAATGAACTTCAGTGGCTTAAAATGGAAACATGGGTTTCAAACAGTGTGGAAACTCTCTTTAGAAATAATCTAATAAAATTAAATGGAAAAGTACAGGCTGTTGGCTTTACAGTACTGAACAATGGTTTGGCCAACGTGTACAGAAGCAGAGCAATATTAAGACACTGCTGTCAAGTGATGCGGGTCCATCCACAACCCCTCCTCACTTAGTAAACACCTCCATTCAGGCTTCCAGAGTGGGGATACCTGCAGAACTGTGCCTGTGTTTGGCCAGATAAATGCTTTGATGCTGCAGCTGTAGGGACCATTCCTACCTGTGAGAACTAGTGAGGTTTGTACAGATTCAGAACTGAGAATGGCCTAAGGGAAGTCTTTTTTTTTTTTTTTTTTTTCGGTATGCGGGCCTCTCACTGTTGCGGCCTCTCCCGTTGCGGAGCACAGGCTCCGGACGCGCAGGCGCAGCGGCCATGGCTCACGGGCTTAGTTGCTCCGCGGCACGTGGGATCCTCCCGGACCGGGGCACGAACCCATGTCCCCTGCATCGGCAGGCGGACTCTCAACCACTGCGCCACCAGGGAAGCCCTAAGGGAAGTCTTAAAAGCAAAACTGAATTTAAACGGCTGTCCAATGAGGGTTTGGAAACTTACATGCCATGGGGTTTTAGGATCCGTCTTTTTGCTTTTTCTGTTGAATAGAATTAAAAACAAGGCAAGTGTATCTTGCATTCCCTCCAAGGAACTCTTGAACTACTGAATGAAAGTTTAGGTGGATCACTTATGATGTGCCAGACAGTGAGTTAAATGCTTTACAGGTATTATCTCCTTTAATTCTTGCTGTATTCTTAGGAGTTGGGTATCATCGGTCCCATTTTACAGAAATGCATGAGTTCTTTGTGGAATAGGGTTTGTATTTAGTGCCAAGCTACAGCTTCCTAGGCCCTGTCTTCAGCTTGGCATTCTAAGTCCTGATCTGGTTGGAAATTGTGAGTTTCCTTTAAAAGCAATCCATGTTACTTTCCCTTAAGAAAATAGTCACATAACTATCTTGAGAGAGGAGGTGCCATAAAACACCTTTTTTTAATGTTTTTTAAAAAAAAAAAAACCCCATGGGGCTTCCCTGGTGGCGCAGTGGTTGAGAATCCGCCTGCTGATGCAGGGGACACGGGTTCGTGCCCCGGTCCGGGAAGATCCCACATGCCGCGGGGTGGCTGGGCCCGTGAGCCGTGGCCGCTGAGCCTGCGCGTCCGGAGCCTGTGCTCCGCAATGGGAGAGGCCACAACAGTGAGAGGCCCGCATACCGCAAAAAAAACCAAAAAACAAAACAACAACCAAAACCCCACACATTATGTTTAAAAGCATAGGATTTATTTTTTTTAGTTGTACAATTTGTGGTAAAAAATCTTTTAGATGAATACATTACAGATAAGAGTTAAAGAACCTGCCAGTTTATGACAGTGAGTGTGAAAGTAATTCCAGGCCAGGAAGATTTTAATTGAAAAAGAGTACATATCTGAATTAATTAACAAGGGGCCATGAACTTTAAAAATGGTGCTATTTTGAAATGCTGGTGCTGGACAGGTGTCATTGTAATGGGATGGGAGATGAAGCACCTACCTGAGAATTCCCGCCAACTCTGGAATCAATAGATGGTAGTGGTTGGTTGGGAACTCCCATTAAGGGCGGCAGATGCTGGCACTGTTTTAGGAAGCTTCCCTTGGGGGCCAGCTGAGGGTAACAGGTAGAGGGCTGAAAAGGGGGACCTTCAAACCGAAGGTCAGGTGGGCTTTCAGGTCTGGAGGCATCAAGGGCCCTGGTAGGATGAACACAAAGCTTAGCTCTCCTGCCCTCCTCTGCTCAGGGTAACCCTTTAAGGTAGCGGTTAACAGCATGGGATTTACAGTTTAAAGGACTGTGTTCAGATCTCTGCTGTGCCACTTCATAGCTGTGTGATGTTTGGCCAGTGACTTCACCTCTCTGATTCTTAATTTCTTCATTATAAAACAGGATTTTTATACTACCTCCTATAGAGTCCCATGAAGTTTAATTAGTTAAGTTATGTAAGGAACTTGGCAGATTTCCTGGTGCTGGAGCTAAAGGAACAGAACAAATTCATAAGAGTTAGACGGATACACAAATGGACAAAATGTCAGTATGTCAATTCCATGGGAGTCAGGTTAACACAAAAATGTGTAGAATATCATTAGTATATTTTCTCATTAAGCATTTTATGCTCTACTTGACTACAGTGAATGGAAAAAATATCAAGTGAAAGAACTTGCACAAGTTCACAAATAGACTTCTCCCATAAAGTCTAAAGTTCCTCAACATACATTTAGGAAAACAGAACCCTTGAGGTTGAAGAGAAATATAACATCCACTACCTTCAAGGAAATTACAACCTAGGACTAAACCTATACTAGCAAGGACAGAAGACGCTTTCTTCAAAATACTTGTATGACATTAGGTTTACCCTTACATTTTTATTCTCTAGAATGATTCTTTTTTCTTTAGGTTCATTTAGCAATTTTAATGCATTTTAATGGAATAAAACATTTGTTTATTTATTATTACTGAACAATACATTTCCCAGGAAAGGCTAGCTTGACAAAACTTTCATGCATACCTGAAAGACTGGCTGATTGGTTGTGACCCCATTAGTTTGAATCAGTGATACCCATTCATTATTCAACATTTATTGTGCACCTACTATGTTCCAGGCACTTTGCAGATGCACAGAGTAAAGAGGTGAGACAGGGCGACCCTCCTGTCATGAAACACACATACCTGTGGGCGATGCAGAGCAGCTCTCACAGCAAGCAGCCACCAGGTGTGTGAAGTCATCCGACCTCCCCCCCACCCCCCATGGGGCACCCCACCCCCCCCCCGAGATAGGTGCTACTACACACCCTTCTTACAGAGGGGCACAGAGAGGTAGAGCAACGTGCCCAGGATCCTGCAGCTAGAAAGTGGCAGGGCTGGAATTAGAAACGGGGGTCTAGTTGTAGAGTCCAGACTCAACCATCGGGCTCTGCCACCCCTTTAAAGAAGAAAAGCAACTGGTAAACAAGTAAACATAAAAAGAGTTTCAGAGTCTGATAGTGCCATGAAGTGATAACCATTATGAAGAAATTAAACTGGACGTTAATAGGAGAGGTTAGCAGTGATTTCTCTGTGGGGCATGTTTGCACTGAACTCAGGGGTGGGGAGCATGAACTAGTCGTGGCCTGATCGTCTGGGGGTGCCAGCAGAGGGGCACTGGGGCAACGGAGCAGAAACAGCAGTGAGGGGAAGGCTCCCAGGAGGGGCGGGGCTATGGCATCCCAGAAGGCCGGAGGGCAGAGCACTAGAACAGAGGGCAGGTGGGGCCTGAGAGCTACACAGGGACCCGAAGTTCATTCCCAGAGCTGTGGGAGCCCTTTCACAGGTCGGGAATGCTACTCAGCACAAACTACGGACATAAGACCCTGGAGTGACTTTGTCTTGTGAAGGAGAAGCCATCCTATTCTCAGTACTTTTGACATAGACGCACCCTCGGAGGAGCAGGTCCTTCTTGCTGCGTACATCACAGATGTCACCTGACCACAAATCTTCTGCCCTCGAGACTCGCTGCCACCAGCCAACTGGCCAAGCAGCTACTGCTTGCTCCACAGGACAAGGAGCTCGTGATTCTCCCTCATCATTCTAGTCTCTGCACCTGGAAATACGTGCTGGGAGGGAAGGAAAGTGTACTGGAGAAATAGAATTAATATGATAGAAGAGAATTATTATAAGGTACTGGTGCACACAATCCTGGAGGCTGAGAAGTCCCAAGGTCTTCCCTACGCAAGGTGGAGACCCAGGAAGGATGGTAGTTCTAAGGCTTGAGAGCTGCAGACCTGATGGTGTAGGTTTGAGTCTGAGCCTAAAGACCTGGGAACCAAGAGGGCAGGAAGCAGGAGAATTTAACCTTCCTTCCCTTTCTGTTCTATTCAGGCCCTCAACAGATCGGATGATGCCACCCCCCCACCCCGACTTGGGGGTGAGGGGGGTGCATCTGCTTTACTCAAACTACCAATTCAAATGCTAATCTCTTCCAGAAACAGCCTCATAGACACACCCAGAATTAACATTTAACCAGCTCTCTGGGTACCGTACGGTGGCCAGTCAAGCTGACGAGAAAATTAACCATCCCAGAAGGGGAGCAGGCAGTACCCCCGTCTCCATTATTTGCTCTGTTAGCTTCACTGTGCTTTATGGAGACTCCCTGTCCAGTCCTTCCTCCCCACAGTCTACAGCAGAAGAAAGCTAGAGTTGACAGAGAGAACCTCTTTGCCTTTTATCTCTGCTGCCTTTATGCCTGAATTCCAAGGAAGCTGATCTTTCCTGTGTTTACTGCTTTGTGCAGCCACTAAAGAAAGATGAGCAATTCTCTCTCTCTACCAACATTTCCAAAATGTGCTTGGCTGGAGATCTCATTTGCATAACAAAGATGCCCCATTAATGAGCCAGTGGCCTGGTGGGCCAGGCGGGCTTCGGGGCACACCCAAAGGCACTCTATGAAACTACAGAATTGCTTATTACGCACGATGCCCCCTCCAGACAACCACACTCAGACTGTGGGACAGCTTCCCTGGAGTCTGCGTTCTTTGTCCTTTGGAGGATCTGGAAGATAGCAGGGATCAGTGAGAACTATGCAGACTTCCAGCTCTGCTCAGGGGTCTTGGAGGCCATGCCTTCGAGGTGGTAGTGGGCTAACTCTTATTCAGAAGACTCACCTCTACTCTAATTGTTTTCTTCCTGATATTCTGCTTTATAGATCAGTCATGTGACCTTTCGAGGCCACAGGGTTTTCACTGTTGAATAGTTCTTCAGAATAACTCACGCGTCCTGAGTGTGTGCTGCGTGCCAGGCACCACTCCAGCGTTCTCGTGCGTTATTTCGTGTAACACCGATGGCTGCCCTTGAGCTACGGGTGATTATCGTACCCATTTTACGGATGAGGACACTGACCCTAACCACATCTGAAGTCCACCAAGGTGGACAGAAATGCTCTCCTTGCTGGGCTCGCTGAGCTGTGTGGGAAACGGAATTCCTGTCTCTTCAGGATGCCACTGCTGTCTCCCACTGTCCCTTCCCCTCTCCTCTCTCCTAACAGATCCTGGATTTGCTCAAAATGACCATGCTAGGGGACCGGGGATTGGCTCCATTTGTATACACACAGGATTTGTGGGAAGACAGGTGCGAGGGTTTTCTCTCTCCAGTTCTCCAATCACTTTTCCCCTTTTCCTGAGGGCATGTCTTCATCTTTTCCACGCGAAGAACATCTTTCTCCTTCTCTCTGGTCTCCCCAGAACCATAATCGATGCTCTTTCTTTACTTCGATTTTAAAAAGCCCCATCCCAGTGGCATTTTTTTGGTTTGAGTCTCCCTCAGATAGGTCCAGGAAAGAGGGCAAAGAGCCCAGATTCTATTTGGGGAAATCTTGATCTACGTGTTAATTACGCACCTCAGTTTTCACAGTGTGTTACTTTGGTTGCAGACCCAGCCTAAGCCAGATCCAAGTGGGTTGTACAACCAAACCCTGGGAAGGACAGTGACCAGTGATGGGGTTCAGGATACTCTACCCCCAAATACGGCACCTTGGCGTGTTGAAAATTTTAAGCTAAAGGAGTCTGAGAAAACAGCAGAACTACCTTCTCCCCTGAAAAAGTTCATAAAATCCTCATGTGATGGATGCCCTCCTTATACCCATAGGAAAGAGAATCTTTGTCTCCCAAGACAAAGTGACACCAAGAAGAATCAGAGCAAACAGGACATGCTAAGTCTCCCCTGTTTACTAGCCTTCCTCCTACCCCTTAACCTGTCATGTTCCTCCACGACTGTCCTTCCTCAAACCCAGCATAAAAATACCCAGTTCTGTTTCTTTGGGTCTTCCTTTCCTTATGAAGGCACTCATGTCAGGTAAAACTTAACGAAATGTGTATCCTTTTCTCCTGTTCATCTGTCTCTGGCAGTCTACTTTTCAGATCCAGTCAGGCACCCTACAGGGGTCCAGGAAAACTTTTGCTTCCCTCCACAGGGTGAACCCACGGCTCGGGAGCCCTGAATGGTGCTTGGTCTGTGCTTGACTTTCATGTTTGTTTCTCTGTGATAGTTTCATTTCTCTCCCATGAGAAGGAAAGCATGGCTGATGGCATCTCCCAAGCTTTGTATTTAACAACTTCACAGAGGGACTTACAATCCCCCCACCTCCCCTTTTCTCCCTCTGGGAGGATTCGCCGGGCCAAGCAAAGACCCAGAGTAATAATATGATGGCCCAGAGTTGCCATGGGGATCACAGGGCTCTGAAGAGAAGGGTTGGGCAGATGGAACCCTAGATATCCAAGACAGTTCATCATCCTCATTAACATCCCAGTACAGGCTCTAAAGTAAGCACATTATTGGACTTAACTGAGAATTAAATTATTTCTGACTTTTAAGCAGTTGCCTATTGCCTTCTGTTTTGATGTTAGTTTCTGCCAAGAAGACCCCAGGCCCTCCTGCTACCCTACTCTCTGCATGTGTTCCTTTCCCATGTCCCCCCGCCAAGTACCTCCCTGGATTGTACAAATTCAGGCTGTCCTACCTTGCCTTCTCTAAAGACACATTATTAGCTCACACCTTTTACTTCTTTCTCACTTCCGGCTTGTACCTCCTAATTAGCACATTTTCTATAATTTATTAAGCCAGAACATAATGCTGACAGCGTGCTGCCTCGCTACATGGCTATTTTATTCTACATTCTTTGGTTCCCAACTAGATTGTGGGTCCCTATTGGCAGGGACCTTGTCTTATACTTCCTTCTGCTGTACTTCATGTCATAATGTCAAGCGTACCAGTTAGGTTTGCATAGCAAACCATCTTAAAACTTAAGCTGCACCTTAGGAGCTTAAAATAACAGCCATTGACTTAGCTTGTACTTCTGTGAATTGATGATGTGAGCTAGGCTCGGCGGCAGTGTTGTGCTGGCCTTGTCTGGGCTTACTCACAGATCTGTGCTCGGTGTTGCGTCATGTCCGAGGCGCTGCTTCTGTAGTTGGCTGAGGTGGAGGGATTGACTGGCTGCATGGTTCTCAGCAACCAGCACACTAGCCCAGCTCCTTCACGTAGTGACAGCAGATTTCCAAGAACAGCGAGAGAGGAAAGGCTCGGTGTGCACTTCTCTTGTCTCTGCTCTTGCAGAGACAAGAGAAGTGCACACCGAGCCTTTTTTTTTTGCTTTTTTTTTGGTGTTTGGGTACATCCTTTTTTTTTTTTTTTTTTTTTACATCTTTATTGGAGTATAATTGCTTTACAATGGTGTGTTAGTTTCTGCTTTATAACAAAGTAGATCAGTTATACATATACATATGTTCCCATATCTCTTCCCTCTTGCGTCTCCCTCCCTCCAGCCCTCCCTATCCCACCCCTCTAGGTGGTCACAAAGCACCGAGCTGATCTCCCTGTGCTATGCGGCTGCTTCCCACTAGCTATTTTACATTTGGTAGTGTATATATGTCCATGCTACTCTCTCACTTCATCCCAGCTTACCTTCCCCCTCCCCATATCCTCAAGTCCATTCTCTAGTAGGTCTGTGTCTTTATTCCCGTCTTACCTCTAGGCTCTTCATGACATTTTTTTTTTCTTAGATTCCATATATATGTGTTAGCATACGGTATTTGTCTTTCTCTTTCTGACTTACTTCACTCTGTATGACAGACTCTAGGCCCATCCACCTCACTACAAATAACTCAGTTTCGTTTCTTTTTATGGCTGAGTAATATTCCATTGTATATATGTGCCACATCTTCTTTATCCACCCATCCGATGATGGACACTTAGGTTGCGTCCATATCCTGGCTATTGTAAATAGAGCTGCAGTGAACATTTTGGTACATGACTCTTTTTGAATTATGGTTTTCTCAGGGTATATGCCCAGTAGTGGGATTGCTGGGTCATATGGTAGTTCTATTTGTAGTTTTTTAAGGAACCTCCATACTGTTCTCCATAGTGGCTGTATCAATTTACATTCCCACCAGCAGTGCAAGAGTGTTCCCTTTTCTCCACACCCTCTCCAACATTTATTGTTTCTAGATTTTTTGATGGTGGCCATTCTGACCGGTGTGAGATGATATCTCGTTGTAGTTTTGATTTGCATTTCTCTAATGATTAATGATGTTGAGCATCCTTTCATGTGTTTGTTGGCAATCTGTATATCTTCTTTGGAGAAATGTCTATTTAGGTCTTCTGCCCATTTTTGGATTGGGTTGTTTGTTTTTTGTTATTGAGCTGCATGAGCTGCTTGTAAATTTTGGAGATTAATCCTTTGTCAGTTGCTTCATTTGCAACTAGTTTCTCCCATTCTGAGGGTTGTCTTTTGGTCTTGTTTATGGTTTCCTTTGCTGTGCAAAAGCTTTTAAGTTTCATTAGATCCCATTTGTTTATTTTTGTTTTTATTTCCATTTCTCTAGGAGGTGGGTCAAAAAGGATCTTGCTGTGATTTAGGTCCTAGAGTGTTCTGCCTATGTTTTCCTCTAAGAGTTTGGTAGTTTCTGGCCTTACATTTAGGTCTTTAATCCATTTTGAGCTTATTTTTGTGTATGGTGTTAGGGAGTGGTTTTTTTTTTTTTTTTTTTTGCCGTACGCAGGCCTCTCACTGTTGTGGTCTCTTCCGTTGCAGAGCACAGGCTCTGGACGCGCAGGCTCAGCAGCCATGGCTCACGGGCCCAGCCGCTCTGCAGCTCGTGGGATCTTCCCAGACCGGGGCACGAACCCGTGTCCCCTGCTTCGGCAGGCGGACTCTCAACCACCGCGCCACCAGGGAAGCCCTTAGGGAGTGTTCTAATCTCATACTTTTACATGTACCTGTCCAGTTTTCCCAGCACCACTTATTGAAGAGGCTGTCCTTTCTCCACTGTACATTCCTGCCTCCTTTATTGCTTTTGTCCCATTGGCCAGAGCAAGTCACACAGCCAAGGTCAGAGTCAGCATCAAGGGAGAGCAACAACATGGATACAGGAAGGAGAAGTTTTGCTGATTACATAAGGTATATTCAAAGTCTCAGTAGACATATATATATCTGCCCAGTTAAATTGTATATTTTCTTTTAAAAATCTAGCTCTTAAAAAATCAGTGGAGATGATTTACTTGAAATCATATTACCTCTGTAGTCATGTTCTATTTTTTTTTAATTGGCCTTTTTTATACTACATTTTCTCACCTTCTCTCTCTCTCTCTCTCTCTCTCGTTTCTCCTTTGATCCTTTCATTGACTGGATGGAATATATTTATCACTCTGAAGTTGGATCCTGCACTTTAGGGCTTTGTGTGTGTGTGTGTGTGTGTGTGTGTGTGTGTGTGTGTGTGTGAATATATGCATGTGTACGGTAAATAGGGAAATATTTCTCCTTTGCCCAGTTTTAATGTCCTATAATCCAATGTCACATTCTTCAAACATGAGTCAAGTTAGAATGGGAACAAACTGAATACATACATGATTTCCACATGTGCTAATTTTCTCAATGTTCTGTGCTAGGAAAAGCAACAATACCAAAGCTGGTTGGACAGGGCATTCATCCCTTAGGTATAAGTTCTATGCCTCCTTTGAAGCAGACTCTGGAAAACAACTTTGAGGCAGTGATGCTGTAATGGTGGCAAACAACCATGGTCCATTGAACTTCCGATTCAGCAGCCAGGGATGGTGACCTTTACCTTCGTGGGTGAAGTTCACTCCTACCAGAGAAGGTCCAAGCGTGTCAACCAACATTTCAGGTCAACAAAGTACTTCAACTATTTTGACCAATGGTTACTCAGTATACATTTTGCTCACTCCACTGAATGGCCCCCTGTAGAGATATATGTGGCACATCAAGAAAATTATTCAGACCTTTTATTTGGAGGAGTTTATAAAATTTTAGAACTTTTGAAGCAGAAGGCCAAAATAGTATAATAGTATACTAGTATATAGTATAATAGTTTAAGAGACTGCCTTGAGGTCTAATCCCCATAATAAGCCCTCATTGTATATCACTCGTTGTAGTTCTGTTTCTCTAGTCAAACCATTACTAACATTCATTTTTCCCCTTTGCCATTTCCAACAGCATTGGGAAGAAGTGGCACAGAGCCTTAGTTTGGGTTTTCCCCAGAAGCAGATACTGAGACAAAGGCTTGGGAGTAGAGAGTTTATTTGGGAGACAGTCCCACAAAGCTCTGTGAGGAGGTGAGGAGAGTGAAGCAAGGAAGAAAGAAGGCAAGAAAGAGAGTGTTACTGAGTGTTGCCCCTGGGGGCACCTGGTGAGCAATCAACCTCAGAGTCAACACTGCGGTGCGGAGGAAGGCTGGGCATCCATCCACCTGTCCCCACTCTCCGCTGGGTGAGGACTGTCCCCAAAGTCATTCACTCTGTTGCCTCAGTCTCCCCATCTGATAAATGAAGTCATTGGGATATTTTTCTAGGCCAGGAGAAGGTGGATTAGACAAAATCCAATGAGAGGAGATGGCATATCAGGAGGTGGTGAGCTCTGTTTACCGTTTAAAATTGTGTTTTTAGTACAGGTGCCCTAATAAAATTCTATTTCTGCTTACAATTGTAAAAGTGAACCATTAAAATCTTTCCCTCTAGTCAATTAGATCCTGCTGCCTACCAACCAGTGGGTTTACAACAACATTTATCCTCTTGCTTGTGGTCTGTGGGTCAGCTGTGTCTCAGCCGGATGTGGCTTAAGGTGGCAGTTGGGTTGATGTCGACTCCCTACGTTTCTCCTTGACCAGTAGCCGCTGAGGTTATGCCCTTTCCATGGAGGTTCACAGCAGTACGGGAGGCATGTTCAGGGCTTCTGTGCAAATGGTGTTCATTAATATTTCATTGACCAAAGCAAATCAGGCGCAAAACAAGGGGTGAAGAAGTGCCCTCAGTCCACCATGAAGCCATGGCAATGGCAGGGACATGTAATTTTATAACCAGGAAGGAGTGAAGAATTGAAAGCAATAATCCTACCCACCGTACCATTCTCATGTTCAGAATCACTTCTCATCAGCCTCTTAATCATACCTGCTCTTTTGGCCTCTTCTGAACCCCACGCAGTGCCTGGCTGGGTCTCTCTACTGAGATTTCCTCTCACTGTCATGGCATTTCCTATAGGGAAAATGTCTGTAGTAGACTGTTTTTGTGCCCGCCATGCAACCATTCCCCAGCTGCTGTGAGTGTTGGCCGCTAATGGCCCAGAGCTGCTCCCTTCTCCAGAGAACTGCCCTCTGTTGATGGGATGCCCCACCCTAGGAGGGGAAACCCAGAGACATGATGGGCTTACGCAGAGTGCAAAATCCAGCCCCATGCCTCAAGGTGAGGACAGCTTGGCAATATAAGTTCCAGAATGTTCCTGTGGATCAGACCTGGGCTAAATGTTCTTTGAGACTACATCCTATCTTATTTCTTTTCCTATCCTAACTCTCTTACTCCTTTGCAGTTTTCTCCTAAGAGAATGTCCTCAAAAAATTAAATGCCCCCAAGTCTTTTTCTCAGGCTCTTCTTCTAGGAGATCTGAACTAAGACAATGCCTGTTTTTTTGCATCTCTTTTAGTGCCTCCACAGCACCCTGCCATTTCACCAACTGTAACTATGCATGGGATGAATAAAAACTTAGACATTTTCCTTGCTTGGGATGGATGCGTGAAGCCTCCTGAAAGCCTGCAGCCAATATTTCTAGTCATCTGTACCAATATCTACTTTGGATCTCTTCATCTTGGCCACATGGTCACTACGGTTCCTTATCCAACGTCTTATATGATCTGTGTATGTCCAGGATGTCTCCCTCATCCATCACGTCCAGAAGGAGTTGTGTTTAGTCGGGTAAGTTTTTTAAAAAATATTTTATTTATTTATTTATTTATTTATGCATGCCTATGTCATGTCTTAGTTGTGGCACGTGGGATCTTCATTGCAGCATGAGGGATCTTTTGTTGTGGTGCACAGGCTCAGTTGCCCCACGGCATGTGGGATCTTAGTTCCCTGACCAGGGATTGAGCCCATGTCCCTTGCATTGGAAGGTGGATTCTTTGTCACTGGACCACCAGGGAAGTCCCTAGTCTGGTAAATTTTGACTTGATGAGCCCCTAAGTTTCTTAGTGACCACTCTCCCTTTTCTTTCACACAGAGATGTTAACCTGGAGGTCCAGGACAGGGGAGGCTGTTGTTCAGGGACTTTAGAAATGACAGATCTGTGTTCAAATCACAGTTCTGTCATTTACAAGCTGTAGTTTTGGCCAAGTTACCTAACATCTTAAAGCCTCAGTTCGGCTTCTATAAATTAAGTACAATGGTACTTGAAGAACAATATCCTCCTTTGTACTCAGAAAAAAATGTGTGGTTACAAATGCAATTTTCTACAGTGCTATGAGCTGCTTTTGAGCAGAGTTCTGAATCTCAAGTGTGTTTCATGTAGAGAAAATGGGACAATATACAGGTATCAGGCAGCCCTGAGCCTGGAACATCACAGTGACGGCTTTCACTCATTAGGTGCTTGCTGTGTGTCAGCCACTAGGCTCAGCCCTTCACATGTGTTGTCTTGGAATCCTGTCAGCAACCTGGCATTGTTCTACCTCCTGCCTCTTTGTGGCTATGGGCAGTTGATCAGCCAGTGACCTTGAAAATGTTTGCAGCTGTTGACTTTCCATCTCAGGAAATCAAGATTTGGGAGAAGGTGGAGGAATTGGACTGGGAAATGTAGACGTGTGTTGCCTGGAAGGACCGGATGTAATGAAGAAGCTCACCCACTGCACTCAGTGAGAACATCTGAGCTAAGAGGTTTTTACCCCAACCGTGCATCTTATGGTCCATTTTTTTTTTTTTTTTTTTTTTTTTTTTTTTTTTGCGGTATGCGGGCCTCTCACTGTTGTGGCCTCTCCCGTTGCGGAGCACAGGCTCTGGACGCACAGGCTCAGCGGCCATGGCTCACGGGCTTAGTTGCTCCGCGGCATGTGGGATCTTCCCGGACCAGGGCACGAACCCGTGTCTCCTGCATCGGCAGGCGGATTCTCAACCACTGCGCCACCAGGGAAGCCCTTATGGTCCATTTTTGTTTGCTTTCTGTAGAAGTCAGTCTTCATCATCTCTTCAAGACTCATTGGTCCCATTGGTTCTTGTAAAAGTACACAGCGCTCTTATTTCATTTTCCTTCCATGTACCCAAATCCTTTCCCCAGCCTTGCTTTCATGTTCAGATTTCTGCCTTTCCCCAAATAAATTGCTTGGACTTTGGGGGGATATAATCCTGATTTGGAGGAAGAAAGACCAAAATGATAAAAATACCTTCCTCTTCTTTACACCCAGGAAACTGTGATTACAACTACGATTTTCTACAAGGCTGAAAGCTGCCGGTTGCCTGGTGCCTCTTAGCGGTGTCCTGGATCTGAGATGGTAGCTCCACCGTTTTTTTTTTTTCCATATCCATGACTCCTATTGGCACCGAATACAGCTGTGTAAATCTCCAGCCACTAAATTCTGCTCTGCAATCCCCCAGGCTATTCATTTATTATTAATTACAACCATTATTTATATGGAACTGGAGAGTTTTACATCAAGGCTGAGACCCAGCTAGAACATAAAGCTGTGTGGGGACCAGCTCAGAGGCAAAGGGACACGAGGGATCAGTAACCCTTATCCCCTGTCACTCTCCTCCCTCCCCCACCAATGACAGAGGTGGAAAGAGGAGGTGTGAACAGGTACAGACAGGAAGCTGAGGGAGGAGTACACCTTGCATGAGCTTTTATGCTCTGACAAGTTCCTTTTTGAAGCAGAGGGAGCAGCTGAGGAGGCAGAGATGGTAATATATTCTGAAATTTTATGGTTGGAAGGATAGATCATTGTATACATTAATTAATTTATTTATTCAACAGTCAATCACTGAGTGTTGATTATGTGCTAGGTGTAGGGAAAACAGAGATGCACAAAACAGACATGGTCCCTACCCTCCTGGAACTTGCATGCTGGTCGCATTAATACACACAACTGAGACTAGGGCAGTAGTCTGGGTGTTGGGGTGGGGGAGGGCGGTGGGGAGGAGTGGTCAGGGTGGCAGGAGTGGGATAAGAGGACGGACAGTTACTTAAGAGCAAACGCAGCATGAACATCCTTTTCATGGAGAGCCGTCGCATGTCAGCATGGCAGTTTTCTAGGTGTAGATTTCTGTTCTAACTCTCTCTTGGAAGATGAACTCAGAGGCTATTACTCCAACAACAATAGTGTAGGTGTCAGTTGTTATTTAACACACACTAATCTGGTTTTCTACATGCCAGCTACTGTTCTGAGTGTTTTATGCATACTGATTCATTTAATTGACAAAACATCTCCTCAAGGTAGATTCTGTTTTTGTTCTCATCTTATAGAGAAGGAAACTGAGGCACAAAAGTTTAGCTATCTTGCTGAGTTATGCAGATGTAAACCTGGCGTCCAAATTCAGGCAGTCTGGATCCAGAGTGATCCTTTCAAACACCTGTGCTTGGATTTGAAGATGCTGCAGCTCCACCCCTTGCCTCTTATCACAGTAAATTATCATTCATTCCCCCAAAAAGAATGTATCAGATGCTAACTACATGCTTAGTGCTAAGAATACAGAGTGACAGAAAGCAAATTGGGAGTAACTGCCTGGTGGGTATGGGGTTTTCTTTGGGGGTGATGAAAATGCTTTGGAACTGGCTGATTACACAACATTGTGAATGTACCACATGCGACTGAAATGCTCGCTTTAACACAGTTAGTTTGATGTTAGGTGAATTTCACCTCAAAAAGGAAAAAAGAAGAGAGGGGTGAATATGAAAGACCTGAAGGGGTGAGAGAGGTGTGCCCACTTCATCCTAATGCAGTGGAGGATGGATGCTAGCAGAATCTTGCACAGTAGCTTATGTATTGCTATGGGGACCAAGAGGAGGCAGTGATTTATTCAGCCTCAGTGGTCAGGGAAGCTTTCACTGAGGGTTTCTATTTGAGCTAAGCCACAGCACAGATCATAAATCCAGGCGGCCCTGTGGGACAGGACGGTAATGTAAATGTGTTGTCAGCAGAAAGGCAACAGAATGGGGTACAGAGTTTGTCAAGTGTCCATGTCCCATCCTCTCCCCAATATCCAACAGGCTCCTCCCTTTCTTTCCACCAGGGTTTGTGTGCCTACAAATCATTCACCTGAGAATCACCAAATCACGGTAAATGTCTGTTTTTCACATGATGTGTTGGGAGTGGAAAGAAGGTAAGGAACTCTGAGATAGATTGGAACTGAGCTGGACAGTTCTGCAAACTCCTTTCTATATTCCTAGATTTTATAGTCTGTTGTCACTGACTCTACACCCCTCAAAACCAGGGTTTCAGCTTTGTCGGGGGTCTGCACCTGGCACTTGGGGAATTGGAGCCAGACTCTGTAGCTCCTCTTGCAAGAGCATCTTCAGAAGGCACATGTTGTCCCTCAGATCTGGGTCTGAAGCCCAAACCAGGATTACAGGGCCTCTTCCAGGACCTCAGCTGTGCCCTACAAGGTAAAACGTGCTAAGAGTAAGTGTAGATATTGTTAACCCAGTCACGGTGGATTTAAAGTTTGTCTTGCTCACCGTGAAACTGTGGGCATCATACGGCCTCCTCAGAGTATGAGTCCAGACAAAGTCAGGTGCAAGTGGTTCATTTGTGGGATGATCCCAGGAAGCACCAGTAGGGAAGTAAGGAAGTGCTATAGGGAAGGGGAGGAAGCAAAAAGGATGGAGTGTTCAACGAGGTGGGCAAGTAGAGCTTAGCCTCACTGGGGAATGCCGAGAAGCAGTGTGGGACATGAGCGTTACCAACCTAGGGCAGAGGATACCGCAGCATCTCTCTGCAAACCCCTGGTCATCGGTTGCTGAAGGCTGCTTCCAGGGGTGTTAGCTCTCCGGCACCTCTGGCTTTTCCTCAACGATCATAGAAAAGGTTCCTGCAGCCAGAAACAAAACAGACTGACAAGAAACTGCTCAGACAGAGAGTTTTGCATGTAGAGGTGAGGACCCCGAGGATAAGGGCAGGGCTCTGGCAGCTCTGCTACAATGTGCAGGGATGAACTGAAGTTCCCATCTTCTGTCTCTGTTCACCATCTTTGTTTTCACCCCAACCAACAACCATAATAATAACCCATCGCAGGCAGAGAAGGTTTCTTCCAATGTGCCAGGCGTTGTACTCAGCTCTCTCCATTGATCAGTTATTTAGTTATTCAACTATTCAGCCAAATTCTTCAAATACTCCCCACAGCCAGGAGCTGTGATAGAGTCTGTGAATAACGTGGTGTGCAAAACAAGCACTGCCTCTACCCTTACGGGAGGGTGGACTAGTGTGGGAGCAGGCATGAGTTGAACAGTGATGTAAATAAATGTCTGTGCTCGGGTGAGGGTTCTGATGCATGAACTGCACTTCCTGGAGATCTGATTAATTAGCCCGGGGGTTTAGAGGAAAGTGCACAGGAAAAGGACATGTAAGCTGAGGCTTGGAAGATGAGCAGGAGAAAACGAGGAGAGAAGTAGGATCAGAACACTTCAAGTAGAGACAATAGCACATGCACAGCCCCTCAGGGAAGATAGAACATGGAAAACTGGAGAAACTGAGAGCAGACCAGGTGTGGCTGGAAAATCATGAGCAAGGTGGGTGTGTGGTGAGTGGTAGAGAGGAAGCTTGGAGACTGTGAAGGACACATGAAGGATAAATGCAGTGGAAGCCACTGCCAAGTTCAAGCTACAGCCAAGGGGTAGAGAGGGGGAAGAGTCTGACGGCATTTTAGCAGATGGCTCTAGTTCCAGAGTTCTGAATGGTTGGAGTAGATCAGCCACAATTTGGGAGACCAGTGAAGAGACGACCCCAGCAACTTACCAGCAAGGTACAAGTAACCTTCGAGGTGTGGCAGGAGAAGAAATGGGGAGGTATGAGTGGAATGTGGAGATCTCAAAAAAGGAAAATGCACAGGACTTGATGAGTTGGTGGATGTGAGGAGAGGGGAGGGGAATGTCCAGAAAGACTCCGAGGTGCTGGTTTGTGCCATTTACACAGATAGGAGTGGTTAACTCTTTAGTGCTTACTCAGCTTCTGGAGATGGGGACTACCATTATCACTCATTTAGTGAATGAGGAAATAGAGGCTCAGAGAGGTTAAGAAGTGAGCGTAAGGCCACAGAGCTAATAAGTTGCCAACTAAGGACGTAACTGAACAGCCAGTAGATATTAAAACCCATGTGCTCTATCACCCTCTGCGTGGCACCTGCTCTGTCCTGTCCAGTTCCACTGCCTTGCATATGGTACCTTTGTGTATCCCTTATGCGGTCTCTCTAATTAAATCACCCAGCCACGGTGTAGGTTTTCTCCTTTTGGAAACCAGCTCTGTGCTTGGTGCCATCCAATAAACCAATCAATAGAACTAATTTGTGCTAATAGGGCAAAAAGTATCCACTTGATTGCAGGCTTTCTGAACAGCACCTTTGTGCAAAGTTATACAAAGTATGTTCGGGGCTTTGACATCCTGGCCGGGTAGCTTGTGACCCCACTAAAAATCCCACGGGGAAGTTTCTCTGCCCACCCTTGGGCAGCAGCACTGGCTCTGCTAGAAAGAAAGGCTCAAGGTCAGCTCAGAGCTCCCACACAGACAGCCTTGATCCTAAGATCAGGTTCCGGAAGAAACAATGTGTAGATGTCTGTCACGTGTTTTTCTTTTTAAACCTTCCCAGTTCTACTTAAAAGCATACTCTAGAAATGCACGTTGACTGGCCTGGGATTTTCTAGAAGCTGTCGGCTGGTTTGAAGACATAAATCAGGAAAATTGAATGGACTCTGAACACCAAGGGAAAGCTTAAAACAACATTTTATTTTCAAATATGGCCCTTTATATTATGAAAAAGTAATAGTCACACTCATAAACCAGTTCATTCACGTACTGCAATTCATGTACTGAAGATTTTTTTCCCATTTTCAGGAATCACCTAAAGTGAGCAATATAGGAAATTTCAAGGAAGATTATTGTCCAAATTAAAGGCAAATGTCTCAGATGACGTGACCTTGCTCTTTTGTTAACTCAGTACCACAAACAGTGGGCAAGTGTTGGTTTGTTGCCATTTCAAATATTCTCTTTCTCCTCCTGGGGACACTCACCCAACTGGAGTGGGACCTCAAAACTGGGGTAAGTACCAAGCTCTCGTACGTGGCCACAGGTAGCTGTGTGCCGTGTGTTAAGAAGAGATGTGTGCCTCGCTACCACCGTTTCAGCAGATGAGTTAAATCCACTAAACAGCACTGATTCTCAGTCCATAGGAAATGTCATGCCAAGTGGCCGCCATCAGGCACTGCATGTAACCATCACCTCCGTCCCAGGTACACGCTTCAGGAGCTTGGAAAGCAGGTGCCGTTGGGATGGGAACCTCATTTGTCTGCTGGTTTTTGCGTGTATAGGTTTCCTGCTTTCTTTGGACTTCTTTGCCTTCTGTGATTGTCTGACAGAGGATAAAGAAAAACACGCCCAATAAAGCCCTTTTCATCTTCTGAATAGATGGGAAATGTGTTTATGAAGACACCCACCAGAGGACCCCTATAGTGAAGTTATTTTGTGTCAAAAACTGACACATTGAGAACATTGCAGGAACATTTAAAATTCTTCCCCCAGAAGCTTGGAAATTATGTGTTTCAAAATCCTTCAGGGGCTTTGATAAATAGCCTCTGAATCTGAACAATCTTGTGTTTATTATGGGTTCTGATTTTTAGAAATATAATTTGTTATTCTAGGGCCCTGATAAGCTCTTCTCCATTCCCCTGGAAAGCAGAGCAAGGAGAAATTCATGCATATTTCAACAAGGAGCATATCTGAGTCCAAATATTTGAGTAGAAACAAAAATAAAAGTTGGATTAGGTCATCCTGATACATGTTCTAAAAGAGTTACAGAAATACTTCATGCAGTAGGAGAAGCATAAGCAGAGCCTCATTTACCTTTGGAATGATTGCTAAAGGAATTATGTTCATACTGGAGAGGGTTCCTTGTATTTATGGCATATATGGCATTATGGGCAAATGTGACTAAAACACAGTTTACCGCTGTGGCTTCAAAGAGGAACACTTAGGAACGCTTAACTTGAAATTATTGATTTAATGTTAATAAGTTAGCCTTCTTGGAGCTTGTGAGAGACGGCCTACTGATATTCATCTTGGGAACTTTCTTATCTTAGGAGATACTTAAAGCCCAGGATATTCTTGGTTTGATAGATCAGCACTTCTCAAACTTTCATGTGCACACAAATCCCTTGGGGACCTTGTTAAAATGTAGGCTCTGATCTGCAGGTCTGGGGTGGAGCCCGAGAGGCTGCATTTCTAACAAGCTTCCGGGTGATGCAGTGACTGGGGCCAGTACATGGATGGTGTGGATTTTGTGTGTCAGGCACCTCTGGCCTATTCTAGGAAAACTGGACAAGTTGTACAAATTCAAATCTTCCTTTAGATTATGAAATTCGCTCTATTTTTCTCTTTAAAAGAAAAGCTACTTGGAAATAATTCAGAAATGTATGTATAAAAGAAAGAAGCAAAGACCATATAATTCATGTGTAACCACTCTTAACATGAGAGTATTTCTGAGTAGCTCTCAACCCTCTGTCAGCATCACAGCTGCCAGAGAACCTTTCAGACACCACAGACACTGGGACCCACCTGTGTGAGTAACCCTGGACTAAACCTACCTGTAAGTGAACACAGGGATGGAATAAGTGGGAAATACCTAGTGTTCTGTATGCAGGAGAGAGAGGGTTAAACATGAAGGGATCTTTGAAAGAGAATCTTGAGAGACTAGAGTTAGGAGTGACCCTAGGCACAGGGGTTCCGAGAGCAGGCATTACAGATATAAAAAACTCCTAAGTTCTAGGGTGAACTGAGAGCCTTCCAGGGTGTCTGCAGAGATGCTGTCTCCCCAGTCCTCTCAGGTGGGGTTCATTCTTGTGGGAATGATGTCACTGAGATCCAACATCATTGACACAATTCCCAACACATTACAGGCCACGCATGGCCATGACTCCCTAAGGAAAAGATCCAGGCAGCCCACAAAACAGGGTCATATATTCCCTCATTCCCTAGTTGTGTAGACAATGGCTGACCACAGCTCTAAGGGTAAATATGAAAACAGTGGGAAGAGGTTTACTGCATCCATGTGGATGGAAGTACTAGAACCATTCCCTTTAGTTCAGGAATAAAACAAAGATAATCACTGTAGTTGTTTCTATCTGTATTACTGATAGCCAATGCTGCAAGTAAATGAAATCATATACAGCAGGAAGAAACGAAACAGTCAGTATTTTCTGATGATATGATTATCTACATTGAAAAAAAGCCCAATATATGTATGCTATTTATAACTACAAATTCAACAAGATTTCTGGATACAAGATCAATAATCAGAAACAAATTAGAAATATAATAATAATGATAATAATAATAATAAATCCATTATCAAAAGCAACATGAATTCTAAGAGGCAAGAAATATTTCTCTATCAAAATAGATACAAAACCATTGTGGTGAAAAATGTAAGTCTTTAGTGAAATACATATAAAATAAGCTAAATAAGAGGAAAATATACCATATCATAGATAGGACGTTGAAATTGCAGTTACTTCTAGGCATATAACTTAGAAAAACTCTCAAGCATGAATACTGAGATAAGTTCTAGAATATCATTGCAGAACTAGTTATAAAGGAAAAATAAAAATCAAGTAGCTTAACTGTCAATCAGTAGAAGAAATGGATACAAAAACATATATTACAGTATTTAAATGGGATAATATACAGCATTTAAAATGAATGTGCTAGGTCTATATGTATCAATAGTGTGAATCTAAAAACAATGTTGAGTCAAAAGAGCAGGTTGTGAAGAAATACACAGTGTGATGGAATGTAAAATTTTAAAACAAAGAAAACAAGACTAGATGTTTTCTAATGGATGCCTATGCACATAGTAAAAGTATAAAATTATGACTGAGAATAATGCACACCAAAATCAGACTCATGTTTACCTCTGGGTGAGAGGGAAATTTAATGGGTGAGGTCTTCACCTGTATCTGTAGTATTTTATTTCTTTAAAAAGAGGAGAATCTGAAATTAACTTGATATTGGTTAAAGCTGAGTGATGTGTTAGTTGTGTCATTATTTATTTCATGGCAGTATTTTTCTCAACTTATCTCATCCCTGCTGGTTTCATCCTAGAAGCTTCATCTTCATGGCAGGAACTGTATCCTATACTTTTTCTTCTCCCAAAGCAGAAGGAACCTCCTAGAAATTGTTAGTTGCTTTCTCACTGTAATCCTAGCATGGCTTTGCATGAGACCTCTCAAAGTTTCTTCTCATTAGCAAGATTTTAATCCAAGATAAATAATTAGCAACTTGAACAGTGCTGACTGGAGTGTGGTGAACTCCATCAAACGATTGCTTGGGTGTTGGGAAATTTTGCAGTTGGTGCTAAGTGATCTCCTTGACAAAGAGGTCAGCTTTGGATTAATCCACTTTATAAGAAATCCTGAGTACTTTTTCCCATTCTAAGTTCTCTTCTCAGTGGTTTAAGAATTACTTACAATGCTTTCACCCGTCTTTATAGCAGAAAAATAGCGATAGGTCCTCTGTGCAGATAAGACTACTGGAAACACAGTTGATTACAAATGCAGTGCCCATAGTGGTTTACCTACTAAATGTTTGTGCTGATCATATGGTCTCACACCATCAGAGGTCTGCAAAAAAGGACAGCTGGCCATATGTCACAACCTGTCCTCAAGTCAGTGGTGAAGGAGAACAGATCATCAATGACAGGAATTCAAGAACTGGGCATATCTCACTTAGTAGCAGGGGCTCTGTATGCAAATAATCAAGGCTGACCAAGCAGTTGAGCAGGGGCGCCAGGAATCTAGACATAGCCCCCGGCCAGGGGCAGCCAAGAGCAGGGATCACCTGGTGGAGTTGTAGGTATGGAGGTTGAGGGTGCTCAGGTTTTTTTTTTTTTTTTTTTGCGGTACGCGGGCCTCTCACTCTTGTGGCCTCTCCCATTGCGGAGCACAGGCTCCGGACGTGCAGGCTGAGCAGCCATGGCTCACGGGCCCAGCCACTCCGCGGCACGTGGGATCTTCCCGGACCGGGGCACGAACCCCTGTCCCCTGCAACGGCAGGCGGACTCTCAACCACTACGCCACCAGGGAAGCCCGAGGGTGCTCAGTGTTAAGAAAAAAACAAGAAGCCTAGTTACTGGGTCCATGAGGCACGACAAGATAAAAAAGTCAGCTTCATTAGAGGGGTGGGATAGGGAGAGTGGGAGGGAGGGAGATGCAAGAGGGAAGAGATATGGGGACATATGTATATGTATAACTGATTCACTTTGTTATAAAGCAGAAACAAACACACCATTGTAAAGCAATTATACTCCAATAAAGATGTTAAAAAAAAAAGGCAGCTTCAGAGGAATGAAGAGTAGAGACTAATGGTTCAATCTACCACGTTGGGCCGAAGGTACCCAATCCTCAACACACACACACACATTCTAGTATCTGACATTTTACCAACACACAGTAACTTCTTCAGACTGAGACATTATTTCTGATAAAGCTCTTGTTAACTGAGAGTTAACAAATGCAGACTTTAATAGTTACAAAGGACAGGAAAGTAATATTTTATTGATCCTTGTCTGCACTACATAAAACTTGATGAAGGAGCTCTTGTTATCCCCAGGTTTTATAAGAGGAAACAGTAGTTCAGCCAAAAGGTAATTAGATATTGCTAAAGATCCTATGCTTGTCAGCTGGGATTTAAATCCCAGTCCCTGTGACAGCAAATTCCCTGCCCCTGCACCACAGCAAGCTGTCTCCCTTATCAGGATAATTAAGAACAGGAATTAGCACCGAGGAGAGCAATTTTGATAAGGAATGAGAAACAGACCCTCAGGAGGGTACACAAAGGGCAATACAAGCCTACCCCCAATTTGATCTACTGCTGTTCCTACTGTCAAGCTTGCTGACCTCACAGATTTGCTAGTGTGGTTCTTCTTCTAAGACACAGCTGTTGCTCTTGCTGTTCTGACGGTCTGTACTTTCCCCAGTGTTTCAGAACCCAGAGTTCCTCCCCATTCCCGGTCTCCTCAGGCAGCTAAGGTGTCCCCTCATCAGGCTTTGGGTACTCCGCGGGCAGCTTCCTGGGCCTCATGGTCTAAATTTACAGAAGCAGCAGTCGGGCGCTTGAGAGTAGCAATTTGAAGAACTATTGGTTGGTTCTGGTTCTAAGATTAGCATCAAAGGCTAAATTAATAATGGAATGTTCCTCTCCCAGAGTCATGCAGATGGCAATTAGGACTGCATTACAGGGATTACTCACATCCAATCCCTGTACCTGAGATCAAACTTGGCTAATTTGCCACTCTTATTTTAATTCCATCAATTAGAGAAATAAATTGCCAATAAAAGCTCATCTTTTAAGAAGGTTTATTTTAACCTTTTATAAAGTCCTTGGGCAAAAGCATAGAGAAGCGCTTCCTAAGTGATTGCTAATTTGTCAAGGTCGGGAGAAGACACTGAAAAATACTCCTCCAAACAACAGCTGAACACTGTCAACCAAATGGAAAAAAAAAAGAGGAATGGATTTTCTGGAGTTTTTAGAAACAAAGCATTTCAGCTTAGAATGGAAATCTATGGGAAAATGGAATGTTAAGTTTAGAACATAATCTAAAAATGAGCTAGCATGAAAAGATTAGTCCTTTAAATTCAAGCAACCATTCTGTTGCCAAGTATGTATTGAGCACTGGCTGTGTACTAAGTTCTGGAAAAACAGCGATAAGCTCTACGGTCATGGTCTTTGCATTCATGGAACTTGCAGCCCTGTTGCAGAGATAGTCATTAGACAAATGTACCCGTAGATGAGTACAAAACAATGGTATTAAGAGAAGGCAGTGGTTGTGAGGGCAGCCGTGGTGGCGGGCAGTAGGATGACACCAATTAGAGTGAAGAGATCGGAAGAGTGACCCTTCAGGGGAGACTTGGAGAATGGATTAGAGCTATTCAGGCGGAGGACATCATTCCAGGCAGAAAGAATGACCTGTGAAAAGGTCAGAAGGCAAGAAAGACATGGAAGGATCTGAAAGATCCTTGCTTGGAAGGTGGATGCAAGCAGAAAATAGAAAATATAAAAATTGTGGTTTGAGACAGAGAATCTTAAGGCTCCGGAAGGAACTTCACTCACCACCCATTCTGACATCCTGATTATACAGAAGACAAAATCCAAGTTCCCAGGGCAGGACTGAATTATCCAAGATGTCAGAGCTAGGGCAAAAAAATCTAGTATTGAGGACTCAGTGTATCTCTAAGCCCCGTAGACGTTAGAACCAGTCTTCTTTCTAAGCTTATTCCTGCCTAACTTCCACTGTGATTTTCACCATGATGTCTTAAAAGACCGAAGTGCCTAAGGTTCACGTTGGAAGGCCTAGGGAGAGGAGGTAGAACCAAGGGCACATCCTCTCAGCCTCCCCTGGGGCACTATGAGTAAATATGTGGGCATAAGGTTATGACTGATGATTTGTTCACCACTGGAGTATAAACTCCATGAAGGCAAGGACCAGGCCTGTGTTGTTGGCTTCTATGGCTACAGCAGTGTGCCTGGCAGATGGTAGACAACCAATAAACACGACTTGCGTGACTGAGTAACTAAATAAACGGATGTGCCCCCTCTTCAATCCTCAGTTCAGGAACCCTATCATGCCCCAGAGAGTTCCAAGCTTCTCAACCTCTTCTCTACATGCTGATTTCTATGGCCCACATTTCTAGGTAAAGAACAACAAGTTAAATCCAGTGCCAGGAAAACTGGTGTGGATTGTATTATTTAGGGCTTATCAATTTTCCTATTTTGTCGAATGTAGTTAGAACTAAGCAGTTTCTTTTAATCCCAGGATTTGTGAAGAAACAACATGCATTATTTAAAGAGCAACAACAAAAATAAACCCTTGTAAATATTGCACATTCCTTTTCAAGCAGATTAATACGATAATATTATTGTATTGGGTATGGAAAACAGTCAGCGAAATGCAAACCTTGCTGAGAGAAATTGCCTTCCTTCTTGGAGAAGAGTCACAGGAGACTGGAGAGAAAATTATTTTTCTCAGCTCCGGTCCTTTAGGGCATCAAAGCTTCCTGAGAAGGATTATGCATCGTGGAAAGTGTTAATGTACCTTATTATTCCATGTCTCTCCGATGAATTCTTTGGAATCAATAAAGGTACTTAACAGCTAAGAATTACATTAGGCCACATTGCAATACCAGGAATCTCTTAGATTAATATAACACCTATCTTCGGCAAGTTCTTTGAAGCAATCATAGAGAATGAATAGGTTTTCCTGCTGTGCGAACCCAGTGAATCATGGCGATTTAGTGTGTTTTTCTCCTTGTGGATTTGTTAGCTTATGAAAGTATTGCAAGTTTCCTGTATGTTTAACTTTCTGTTGGTATGCTTTTAAAATATGTAAGTTTACTAAGCATGTGTCCAAAAAGTCGCTGAAGGGTGGGGGAAAATGTTACTGCTCTTGGACAGAGAATTTGATTTAGTATGTAGCCGGGAAGATGAGAGGGAGATAGGGAAGGTCGAATAGCTCTGCAAGACAAAAACACAGAAAATGTCACAAGGCAACCCTTTGAACAATCAGTTCCTGAAGGGTAAAGGTTGAGACGTTGAGAGTTCACGGGGGCTGGTGTGTTCTTGAGAAGAAATGAATTGACCCTTGAAGGGAAAAAATATGAGTGGCAGAAATGAGCACTGAGATTATTTCAAGAGGCATCCAAGGATGACATAGTATTTGTGTTGATTATGAGTTTCTTTCAAAACTTTTCTATTTCAAATTCATTCTCAAGGGCAGCAATCACTGATGAAAAGTAAAAACCTGCATGGGTATCATCAGATAAAGGAAAGGAAATCGAAAGTCAATATTTTACCAATGCTGAGGAACCAGCTTGAGCTTCAGAGGCACCTGCTATGCAATGTTTTTCTACCTTAAATATTTTGTAAACCTTATAGCCATAGAGGATCCTGTAACTAGAATATTCCATGGCTTTGTGACTTAACCATCCTTTGATCACTCAATTATACTACGGCCATTTGATAAAACAACCTGCTCCAACATGAAACAGCATGAAAACAGGTCTTCCTTGATCCCTCCTGATAATATGCAGCTATCAAAAGCTGCAGAAGTCCCTCCTTGTAAAACTGAGCCACCTATAACAACTTGAACCCATTCACAGATTTATGTTCATTTGGGAAAACTTGCAATAAAACCCACTTTTCTAGTCTCTCTGTGTTGCTGAGTGTTGTGTGAAATATCACGGCTCTGAGTCCAGCTGATTCCTTGGAACCATGAATATTTTCTACACAGGCACATGCAGGGGAAAAGAGAGGCAGTTATCTGAATGGTACCATCCAAGAAAGCTGCCAAGGGGTGAAGGAGAAACAGAATAGTTTGGTTAAATCCACTGCATATTTATTCAACACTTTTTGCATCCTCTTTATTTGTATACATATAGGACTTCCTTAGAATGTACTCCTTTAGAGAGGCAGTAGCTGTGATTCCTTGTAGAAGGATTTTTTTTTTTTTTTTTTTTTTTTTTTTCTCAAGTGCAGTGAAAACACAGGGACTACTCTGATGACATTTTTGGTTTCTGTTCTGCAGGCCTGGGGCAGGAACTGCTTCTTTGAATCAGTCTTATCCCAGTGCATTGCAGCTTTGATCTTCTCTTGCTTTTCACCTCTGTGCTGCCAGCATAACCATCACTTTCCTAAAGCTAATAGGAAGACTATAGTCAAATCTATCAGGAAACATCTGTGGCTTGATAAACACCTCCTCCTCCACCTCCATACTAATTAATTTCAGTTCTAATCACTTTATTCTTTGTGTGAAACAAAACATCTCAATTCGTTCTTCCCAATCTTTGTCTACCTTCAGATTCCTAAAAATGCCCCCAAATATGCATTAACATAAGGTTCTGAGAAGCAAGCTTTCTCGCTTACCCCTTAACATTTTTCAACTTGAAAACTTCGTTGTCAGAGAAATCAGATGCAAAACATTCTCCCTTCAGCCAAAGAAATATTTCCCGTTTCTGGTGATGTTGCTTCTTCAAAGTAGATTTTCTTATTTTGGTTTCAGATCACATTAATTGCACTATTTATTCATTTTCCCTTTGAGATTCTTTTTCATCTGTTCTTGCTCTCTCCTGAATACATTTCCTTCTAGCAGGAAGCTCTAAATGATGAATAGAATCTTAACCTTACCAAGCTTTAAGGCACTGATGTCTACATTTTGTGTTTGCTGATAGCAGGAGGCTTTTTAATAGGGAAAGATGTTGTAAGATTCAAATTAGAAAAAAAAAAAGATGACTGTCTCCTGATCAAAGTCTTACACAACAATCTGTGGGTTTTAGAGAAGTTGATTGGTGGCCACCTAAGGGTTTGGACTGTGCATTGTCAAAAGAAAGTGGCAAAAAGCAACATGGCTACCTCTTGGACCTGCCTAGAAACACTGCACAAGGTTTCAATCAATCTTCCTACCTGTTAAATAAAACACCTGGGAAGCATATAAATAATGCTCCAGAGAATAGGGTGCCATAGTGGAAAGAACTCTGTATAGGCAGTCAGGAAGCCTGGGTCCTAATCCCTGACTTACTTCTAACTTACACATTTGACCTTTGGCTTGTCACCTCACTGTGGCTTGGCTTCTTCCATTTGTGGAATGAGAGGGTAAATGAAGAAAATGATCTCTAAGTCCTTTTGTAGTTTTAATAAACAGTGATGTCATAATTCTACGGTACTCAACAATAAAATGGAAGGACTGAATTCTGAGTCTGAGTTTCTCTCCCTTTGCATTATGCAAATCTGGAAACCTTCAGCATATAGACAGGGGAGGGTCACATTCCACAGTAGGATTAGTAACCCTACTTTTGGAGTGGAGGGAAGATGCGGGGACCTGGAGAATGTAAAGGTGTGGGACTGCTCCTGTGCAATTAGAGACGGTTGGGCAAGCATGAGTACTGCAGAGGTAAACACCGTGGCAGGGCATTGGCTGAGTTTCTGAATCAGTGTGTTTAAACCCTTGTGATTGCCTGAGTGTTAAGAATACTAGGAGCATCTTTTGTTCAAATATGTGGTCTTTGATCCTGGTTCTGGACACAGAGCTCCTAAATCCCTTAGAATTTCCTGAGTGTTAAGATCGTCTTTTGTTCTAATGAGGCAACTCTTGATGGGCTCTTGGATGAAGGCTAGTCATTAGAAAAACCAAACCATGATTAGAAGCCTGGAACTTTCAGCCCATCTCTATCCTCCAGGAAGAGGAGAGGGGCTGGAAATTGAGTTAATGATGAATCATGCCTATGTGATGAAGCCTCTATAAAAATCTCAAAAGTATGGGGTTCAGAGAGCTTCCAGGTTGGTGAACACTCCCATGTACCTAGACACTGGCACACCCCAACTCCATGGAGACAGAAGCTCCTGCTCTCAGGACCTTTCTAGACCCTGCCCCGTGTATTTCTTCATCTGGCTGTTTATCTGTATCCTTAACTGAATCCTTTGTTATATAATAAACTGGTAAACATGTTTCCCTGAGTTCTGTGAGCTGTTGTAGCAAATGATTGAATCCAAGGAGGGAGATATGAGAAACTCTGATTTGTAATCAAATAGGACAGAAGGTGTGGGTCACCTGGAGACCTACTACTGTGATTGGCATCTAAAGTGGGGGAAATCATGAGACCCAGCCCTTGAGCTGTGGGGTTCATGATAACTCTGGCTAGTCTCAGAATAGAACTGAGTTGAAGGACATCCAGTTGGTGTCACAGAGGATTGCATATGGGGGAAAAACCCCACACCTTTGGTAACCAGAAGTGTCAAAAGTGAAGTGTTCTGTGAGGGCAGTAAAGGAGGCACACGCGAGTCTTTTTTCCTTTACGGTAGCCTTCTGTGGAAATCCTCACTTTACCTCTTTACCAGGTCCGGAAGGCACTAGTATTTCTAACTAAACATAAGTATATACTTTTGTATTTTCCCAGAAAAATATAATGGGTTATGTCAAATCCTGCCATAGTCAACTCTACAGCATGGGAGTAAACCTGAATGGGCAAACCTTACATTTTCAAGACTCTCAGCCCATCTCCCAGTCCCCATCCCAGTCCCTGCAGTTCCTTTCTAACTGGCACACACCTCTTTTGTCTTCCCCCCAAGTGTTGTCTCTCCTAGAAATGGAAGGACGTGGCATGGCTGACCACAGCAGGTGAAGTGTCTGACGTCATTTACTGTTATTTTTATTCCCCTGCTTCTAAGGCTTCAAAGTGAAACGCTGTCCTGGCCAGCTGTCAACCTCAAGCTGGTGAACACGTCATCAGGTTCACATGAAGGAATTTTACCTGTGTCTCATTGGCTCAAGGTAGCCTTGGTTTGTGCCTGTTGCCCTGTAGGAAGTATTAATAGCATCTCCTTTTCCTATCAAAGGGTCCTGGGTTGCACATTAAATGATATAGACACTCTAGCTTTGCCTATCATGCCAGGAACCACACTGGTGCCAAGAAGTCCTGATTACCTGGATTCAGATGGTGACTTTAAAGTATTTTTTGGTCCGTGTATTGATATATAAAGAGCTCATGAGGTCACCAAATAAAACAATCTCCCCGTGATAAATATCCATTAATTGGGTACAAAGGCAAATCAGAAATAGGATTCATTTTCTCCATTTTCCATGATTATCTCCTGCTTAGTATGGGGTGCAGGTTGTTATGGTGATGAAGTGCAGCTCACGTAGAGGATAATTATAAAGGATGTCGCACTGTGGCCTGGAGATGTCACATCACTTATTCCCCTGATGTCTGTGAAGAGTGGCTGGTCGAAAAAGTAGGCATGAGTACTGTGGAGGCTTGGTTCTGGCTACATCAACGTCCTGAAATGCAGAGCTGTGTGAGACTGACCTTTTCCAGGTCTTCCTCTGAACTCTTCTTTCTACTCCAGTCCCCTTTCTCTTCCTCCCATTCCTCAAACCCAGAGGTTGCATGAAGGAAGCAGGAAGCCTAGCTCATTCCATTTTGACTAATGGTTAGATTAAGAAGTGTCTATAGAGTTGAGTCAATTATATGAGTGTTGAGTTGTTGTGGGGCTGCTTTATGGTTGATGGAGCCTGGATAGTTCTTGGCTTCTGTATTTGGTATTCTGCCATCAGATAATATCAAATTCAATTGATTGTCATTGGGTGGTTGAATATGGTTTTGTATCCTAGTTCCGTTTAATCAATCAGTGTTCCTGTATTCATCACTGACATTCTGGCAGCATGGAGAAAAGGCACTACTTGCACTGTTCATAGGTAATGAATGCTTGATCTTTAGAGAAGCAATCATCCACACAAATTCAGTTTATTTTAAAAATTTTCCCAGATTATGCCTTTTTCAGAAAAACATGAAGTACTCTTCCTTGTATGCCCAAGGTTTAAAACTGAAATTTTCAAAATAGGCCAAGTCTTTGACTAGTGACATATAAACTAGGGTTCTTAGTAGTTAGTTTATAGAGGTACATTTGAAGAGGATGGAATTGACAGTACAATAAGCAAATGCCTATGGTTGGGAAACACCCAGGCCACGTTTGCAGCATCTTTCAAACTAATAGTATGTGAAATCATGCTGGAATATTTGTGAGCTTTGTCTTGCCACCTTTTTGAAGCAAAAAAAAATATTGACTCTTCTTCTATACTTTCCACAAATACAGACCATGAGCTTGTAGTGTGGATGGACTACAAAGTCATAATACTGATTGAAATGCGTTATGTTTAAGTAGTGATGATCAATTTATAAAGGTCCTTTACATAGGCAGCTTCGTATAATTCTTTCAATTATATGATGAGATATTACTATCTCTATTTTGCTAATGAGTTTGGAGGTTGGTCTTAAGCTGAAGAAATAGATTTGGGAGTCAAGTCCCTCAGTTTTGGAGAGTAATAGACTATGCAACTTTTTAGAATCTTACAAAGAAGTAATGGTACACTGTCCTAGGAACTATTTGAAGGAAAGGAATGCTGTTTCCTTTAGCTTATTTGTCACGAGAACTAGTCTTATCTGAAGCAAAGTTATTTTTGGAAGTGCACTTAGTTTGTAAAAAGGATGGGTCATGCATTCAAATGTCCAGGATACAAGCTCCTGGCTATGAAGTCCTTAGGATCTTTTTAGCCCGCAGACTGGATGTGCACACAGTGGAAAGCAAAGTGTCTCTTTCCATGCTCACTCTACTGGAGCAGTTGAGTTGTGTTGGCTATAAAATGCCATGTTTGCTGTCACCTGGGAGACTTAATGAAGCATTCTCCATGCAGGAGGGATGATTCTGTCTGCTGACTCCTGGACTTGAAAGCAGATGGTGGAGGAGCCCATGGCTTCTGGAACAGCACAGGTGGAGGTCATGATTTGATCCTACTTGTTTTCCTTTAGACGTCTCCTTCTTTCCTTTTTCTGCGATTACCCTTTGTCTTCCTACTGAAAGGCTGATTGTCCCAGAAATGTTTAAGGAATATGTGTGAACATGTTTGTATGTGTATGTGTAAAATTAGTTTTGCTCCATAAATCCACTTTTCTCAAGAGAAAGGTAATAAATCAGGTTGGAAACCCCCCTCTTGAAGAACACTCATAGAAAAAAAATTAAATAGATACTTTCTAAGAAGAACCCAAATATTTCAGTCATTTGAACAGCTCAATTCCGGGTCTCTAAAATTCCTTCCTCTCCTTCCCTCCTCCGGTCCCCTTGTTATAGAAGCACCTGGGGAAAGATGTGCCTCACATCGGGCCAGTCAGGCAGGCACTTCCATGCCACTTTCCTGGCAAGAGGAAGGTCAACTTTGTCGTCTGATTTGTTCTTAAGGTTCTCCAATTAGAGGCTTGTGAAAGAGCGCTGAGACTGTGGGTTTTGTACATCGCTCATTCTCTCCCATCTTCTCCTTTCCCAGCCTCACTGTTTTTTAAGCATATTGAAAACCTTTAAGATTGTGTTAGATCTTCAAGGGCCACTTGGCTGGTAACTCCTCCCAATTGTTCTCAGATGCAAATGCAGTTGCCAAGTGGGCTGGCAGTAAGTCTCGATTCATTTCAATACATGTGTAGCTGTTTCAGAGTTAAAAGAAAATTAGAATCAGAGCCAGTATTGTCATGCATGGAGGTGACATAAGATCTAGATTCACGTGGCCAAAGTCAGGTCTGTGGTACTTGGTAAAGCAGAGCGGATCCAGCCTTGAGATCATGCTTTGCAGGTTCCCAAACACACTGGAAAGTGAAAGAGCTACCATTGTCAGTCCCACAAGTGTAGTTCTTACAAAAGAAAGACCCTAAGACATGAAAGAGCTTTTTATCACTTTGAAAACCTCTATTACTATTGAGAAGCAGAACTTTTGCACTTCCTCATGATTTTATTAAGTACTAAGCTAACTGAACAGGCACCTTTTAAGTGCCTGAAATAAATCATCTGACTTTTAAACCTCTCTAAAGAGTCTATATAGGTATGAAATTATATATAATGTTAATGAAAATCAGGACCATTAAATGCTCTTTGATTTTACAAAGGTGATGATGCTCATTTGTAATTCCCACAGAGTGTGCAAACTGTGAGTAAAATTTCCTACAGAACCAGACCCAAAATTGGTTCTTCTAAAAATATGATAGCATCCAACAAATGACCTAGGCAGATGAATACAGTACAGGCTTGTGCTTCCCATGGAAGCTACATGCTCTTTGTTCAGTGTCTCAGGAGTTAATCAAGTACCCACTCCAGATGACTGGCCAACAGGCAAAGGGGACTTGAGACCTTCTGACTTTGAGACCTTTGGAAGCAACTTTGCCTTTCTATATACAGACTGGGCACATTGCCAGCTCACAGGCAGAAGAGCACTTTGTTGAGTTGTCTGTCAGCAGCGGAGATCAGTTTTCACCAAGCTACTCAATTTTTCCTCCCTCGTCTCAATTGTGACCAGCCACACACATTTGTAAATGTGTTCATGGTAGAGAATGGCTGTAGGCCTTGAGCCTACAGGTATAGATTCCACGACCTTGGTCTACTTCAACCATAGCTATTTCTGAATGCACAGTTGGGCTGCGCCCTTCATCCTGTACCCTTCACCAATCTATCTCCCACGTTGTTCTAAAAATCACTGTTGGCTGTGGATGGTTGTATTTTTCAAAGACAGCTGCAACAATATCTCCCACCCCACATGGTCTTCTTACAATGTGACTCCAGGGCTCCTCCCATTGAGTGCTGGACTCTATGTCCCTTGTCCTTGAACATGGATGGAACTTTGTCATTGCCATGACCAGCAAAGTATGGCAGAAATAATACTCTGTGACTTCCCAGGATAGATCATTAAAATGCTATGCACTCCTGCTTTGTTCTTTTGGTGCAACTGGTCTTGGAATCCAGCTCCCTGCAAGAAAACCAAACTAGGTCCTACAGAACGTCCATGTGTAAATGTTCCAGCCAATGGTCCAGCTGAGATCCCAGTGAAGTGCCAGCAAAAACCACCAGACACTGGAGTGCTGATGCCTCCAGATGATCCCAGTTGCTCTTTTTGAATCTCCCCAGTTAGGCCCCAGACATTAAAGAGAAGAGAGAAGCTGTTCCCACTGTGCTTCATCCAAATTCCTGACACACAGAATCCATGAGTGTAATAAAAAGATTGTTTTATGCCATTAAGTTCTTGGGTAGTTTCTTACGCAGCAGTAGTAACTGGAACATTGTCAAAGCTTAGACTTGGATTGCTTTCAAGCCCTGAAACAGAAAATCATATTCCATCCTCAGAGTCTTTCCATGGCCCATAAAAACCCTCACGTTTCCACAAGCTGCAAGCTTCAGTGAGAGCCAACTGAATGAAGTGTATGAGCTCAAAGTGCCTCAAGACAAAGACATAGCTCTTTTCTGAAATATATATTTTTTCAAAGTAAATAGAAGTCTATTTCATCCTTATTTAAAACATTTTCTTAATCCTGGTGCCTTGAAGGACAGTATTCTCTTGGAGGAAAACCTTAAAAGGGAGATGCATCCTTCCCTCCTCTACAAATTAGAAGGGTCTTCTCTACATTTAAGGAGACTTGTCCTGCTGTCCCTGTACCACTTCCTCCAGTGTCAGAAGAGTTAAGCTCTCCTTCAGACCCACATAACATGACTTACTTAGATTTTAGACCGATTGGATGCTTCACATGCCTTGGTAGCCAGTCATAGCATTCAGCTTTATGGCTTAAGTTATCACAAGGAAGAGGTCTGCCCCCTCCCAGGGCCACTGATACTCTCTTGTTGATTGAGCTGACGTTAACCTTCCTCCCTACACATCCATGAAAAGGAAAAAGAAAAATTCACTAATTCCCTCCTTCCTCCACTCTCACATGAGTAAATGCTGACATTTGCCCCAAGACTATTCTTTGGCTCTTGTTTCCTCTTGTGGGAGTCTCCTTAGAAGCTCTCAAGGGAACACCATGGTGTTTTATCCACATCCAGGTGATCAGACCAGGCTCTCCTTGTATGGCTTGTCCTAAAGCCTGCATATGCAGTGTTTGGTGGTACACAATGTCAGCATGCCCAAGTGCCCCTTATCAACCCAAACCAGGCAAAGGCCTCTTCAATTTCCTTTACTCATCAATCTCAGGGGCCAGACAATACATAATTTCCTCCACCATCAGGCTGTTAGGAAAGTGCATCTTGTTCGGAGCTAGACACTTACTCCCAAAGATGACAGTTTGATTTGAATCCCCAGGAATCAGAGAAAGCAATCAAAGTGGGAAGCAGATACAAGCTTTCCAATTGCCAGGCCACCAAAGATGGTTGCTCTCGGATTGGCTTGTCCCAGGGTCAGGAGGAAGACATTTGATGAAATGTAGGATTTCAGTGGCAGCTGAAGAAGCACCTGTAATATGGATTGAAGGGTCCCCCTGGGGAAAGCAGAGAAAAAGTTCAAAGCCAAGGAATGATTTAGGACAAAGAGAAAAACTATAAACCCCAAAGTACTAGCTCAATGCTTGTCATTGCTTGCCAGTATCTTATTTGAATTCAGCCAAGTTCTTATTCAAAGAGTATGTTGATATTATGCCTGTCCCAGTGTAGGACAGCCACAAAGGTAATTTTCCCAAAGGTTTCATCCATTTTGTGAGCCATATTTAGGCATTTCACCCACATTTAATTTGCAGAAAGGACCACTAGGCTAGGTGTCAGAAAATCCTGGTACTAGACCAACTCTATTAGAAAGGATCCATATAATGGAACTTTAATACCCAATAGGCATTCCTGGCTTGCTGAGACCTCTACACTATTGCCTCACTCTCCTTTTTCTAAATGATGTAGAATTCCACAATTTCCCAGGTTTTCTGTAAATTTCTGGGATGAGGTAAATGTTGCCATGGTACCTCTGATCTTGGTTCATCTTTCAATATGTGTTATCTCTTCTAAATCCTTTCAACCTACACATAAAACCTGGTCTCTCCCTCCTTGTCTGCTTAACATACCTATTCACATCAAGCATCTGGGGAGAAGAACACCGTGCATCGTGTAGCGAGCCTTGTAGAAATACAGGTCAGGCGCTCCTCCTCCGTAAAATCTTTCTGGTAACCCTACCAACCCCAGCTTCCTGGTCCTCCATCGTCACCTTCAACTCTGGGGTTTGACCTTCTATGCAGCCCTTCCTTCCCTCTCTCTTTTCTTACTCTTCTCTTCCAAAGACCAATAATTGAAACCCTTCCCCCTTTTATCCCAAAGAGTACTTTAATAATTTCTTCGGTTGTCTAACTCTAGCAAACAAAAAATCCTATAAAAAAGCTAGCCCTGTATCTAACTGAAATCATGATGGCAACTGGGCATTAAGAAAGGCACTTCCCATCTTGGTACTAGAGTTTCTCTCTCTCTTTTTTTTTTTTTTTGCGGTACGCGGGCCTCTAGCTGTTGTGGCCTCTCCCGTTGCGGAACACAGGCTCCGGACGCGCAGGCTCAGCGGCCATGGCTCACGGGCCCAGCCGCTTCGCGGCATGTGGGATCTTCCCAAACCCAGGCACGAACCTGTGTCCCCTGCATCGGCAGGTGGACTCTCTACCACTGCACCACCAGGGAAGCCCGAGTTTCTCATTTTTAAGATGCCAGAGTGGAGCTGTGATTCCCCACTTTGGAATTCTCCTAGAGCCCATGGGGAGCCAACACTGTGCACGTGGAAAAGAAATGTCAGCATATGGGCATCTGGGCTAATAAACAGATCTGCTAATTGTGTTTTATTTGAAAAGTGAAATTCAAGGAAAACCCGGGGGGAAGTTAACGTTGCTAAGCAGAGTCCTGTGCTCTTTTAAAAATATGTTCATTCCTGCTCTACCACTAATCATTTGTGAAACTCAGGGTAGTTAGTTAACATATCTGAGCTTCCCTTTTTATCAATTTTGTATTTGTAACATGCTGTGATTAGTTTTGGTCATCTCTAAGGTGCACTGCACCACTTTGAACGACTGTTTGATGAGATGTAATAAAGCTCAAACAACACCCTATGGCTTACACTTCTACTCCCAGGTGTAAACCCAACAGAAACGCACACACATGTCCCCCAAAAGACGTGTGTGAGAATGTTCACAGCAGCACTATTCATAATGGTCCTAGAGTGGGTGGAATGTTGGCCCCTATAAGACAGGTTTGCATCTTAATCCCCAGAACCTGTGAATGTGACCTTATTTGGGAAAAGAGTCTTTGTAGATGTAACTAAGGTAAGGATCTTGAGATGAGATCACCCTGGACTAGCTGGTGGGCTCTAAATCCAATGATAAGTGTCCTTTTGAGAGGCAGAGGAGGAGAACTGAGATGAGGAAGAAGGGAAGGCCATGTGAAGACAGAGACAGAGATTGGAGTGATGCAGCCACAATCCAAGGAACATCTGGAGCCATCAGAAGCTGGAAGAGACAAAGAAGGAATCTCCCCCTGGAGCCTTTGTGCGGAACGCAGCTCTGCAGACACCTTGATTTCGGACTTTAGGCCTCTAGAACTGTGAGACAAAGCATTTCTGTTGTTTTGAGTGCCCAAGTGTGTGGTAGTTGTTACAGAAGCCCTAGAAAACAGTACAAGCCCCTTACTGGAATACTATTACATTCACAATAGTAGCATGAATATATAAAACACACTAAAATACTTTACAGCGATGAAAAAGAACAAACAACAGGAATGAAGCTTATCAAGATAATGTTATTAAAGAGGTTAGGCTGGAAGTGCATAATGCTTGCTTCTATTAATATAAAGCTCAAAAACATGAAAAACATTATCATGCGATGGATGTCAGAATGGCAAGGGGCATTGATTGGAAGAAGCCACAAGGAGACTTCTGGGGTGTTAGCAGCTCTATTTCATGAGCTGGGGAGTGATTACAAGGGTGTGTTTGTTTTGCAAAAATAGGTTGAATTATATGCTTAAGTTTTAAGTACACACTTTATAGTATGTATGTTCACCTCCAAGAAGTTTTTTCAAACTTTGTTTTAATCTTAAAGTATTAATGGAATTGAGTATTTTGTTCACATAAGCAGAGAACATTCACCGGGGTTTACTGCATGCTTCAGTCTAGGATATCAGATGGTCGGCCATGGTATTTATATGAGGAGTACTTTGTAAATTTAAAGCAGAATTGGTGTAAACTAAATTCACATATTCAGTGACTATCCCAATACAGCTATTTAGGTTTCAAATATTCACACCTAAATATTTACAAAAATCCCCCAAGTGTGAACTCTACTTTGAAGGCCCCCAAACATGATCCTCAGGTTGGCTTGAGCTGTTTTATATCCCTCGATCTATTCATGACATTCACTTTATAAGTCCATTAGCTCACCTCCTTCAGGGAGTCCTCCCTGCTTGCAGCTGCATCTGATACAGAAGACTGTATCTACCTAGTGCCAAAGTATTCATATTTAGATTATATTTGATTCATCACAAGTATTTGTTTATGTGCTATTCCGTAAGAGTTCCTAACTTGTTTCTATATATGTATGATACACAGCTGGTGCAGCTTTTAAGCATTTTTAACCATTTAAGCATTGGGGCCTCCTCAGGTTATTATCTAGAAATGGTCACTGAGGTGAAGACTCCTTTGCAAGAAGTTTATTGAGGAAAAGTTCCTGGGAGAAACTGGTAAGGGGGTGAGGGAAGCAGGACAGGGAAGGGGAGGAAGCTGCGCAGGAGGACGGTCCCAGGCAAGTCCTGCAGAGTGTGCCTTTAACCTTATCCTGCAGGGAGTTCTGGTAGGTTCCAGGGGAGCCAGGCTTTCCTATTCCTTTGCTGTCAGTCACTGGTAGCGTCCCTGGGGGGAGCTTAAACTCTCAGCCACCCTGACTTTTTATGCAGGCAAAGCAGCTCCACTCATCCAAGGCCAGTTCTCTGAAGAACCCCCGTAGACACAAAAGCACACTGATGCCGCAGAAAGGGTGTACCCAAACAGTGAAAGGGACCCAAAGGGACTTGGGCAGAACACAGGGCCCACTGCAGGGCCCTCCCTCGGTCTCTCTGTGCAATTCCCCAGCCTTCCCATTGGAACGGTGTCCTCTCCACCTGGACGGGGCAGCCCAGAGCCTCTGCTGCCGTCCCTGCTGTGCTGGGCTAGGTACAGGAATAGTAGAAACTTACCATCCCTTGAGTTCCACCCACAAAGCTGGGCTTAGGTCTCCTTTACCCTTCAATTTCTCCAAGCCTATCAAAATCCAGAAGGCGAAAGGGTGACGAGGGACAGGGAATGCTGTCCTTTCTCAGGGACCCATTGCATGCAGACGCCCTGTTCTCTCCTTGTTTGAGAAGTAGAATCGTGTGGTGGTGGGGAGTTCATGATCTGTAGGTGGTTTGCCTGGGTTGGAATCCCAGTCCCTAATGTATCTGTGAGGCTTTGGGCAAATTACTTAGCCTCTCTGTAGCTCACTTTCCTCAGGTCTAAAATGAGAATGACAGTCACATCTACCTTCTGGAATTATTTTGAGGATTAGATGAATTAACACATGATGCTCGATGGGGAGTGTTTACAACAGGAGCGTTCACTAGACCTTTCCAGCTCTGTATTACTGAAGTCAGGGCAGAAACCTCATCCAGTAACAAAGACATAGACAGAGGTACATTTACTATGAAACTAATGAAACGTAAGCTCCAGGGCTTCTCATTTAATTTTTGTTAGTAATGTCTTATTATTTTTCTTGTATAGAACCCCCCACATTGTATGAGCTTTTGGCCCTGCAAAACCTGGATCCACTCCTGGAAATGAGCTGTAGTTTTCCTTTGGCTTCATGTCTGGGAAACTTCAGCACAATCGAGGGAGTAGGGGAAAGCGATTGGAACCCACCGTAAATACTTTGTGACCAGGAAGGGTGCAGCAAGATCAGCATCTGCATCTAGGCCGCCATCCTCATCAACCTTGTCGTCACCGTCAGCTCCGCCGGCAGCCTCAGCCTCGGCGTCATTATTTCCACTCGCACCTCCAATCCTCCTCCTCCTCCTCTCCTACTTCATTATCATCCATTTCATGGCATTTCTGCTCCATGCTCTCATTCATTCTACCACCTTTCCTGAGAAAATAGAAAAGGAGCACGTGCTAAGGGCTTCATTCTGGAGTCAGATAAAGAAGGACACAGACTGATTGATTTTACCATGATTTACTGTTCATACCACACTACTTTCAGCCTGGCACAAAGAAAACTGAATGTGTCCAAGGAACCAGGGTTCAGGGCCCCCTGACCAGAGTTCAAATCTAGGCTGTATCACTAATGGTAGGTGCAATTGGGGAAATACCTTCATCTGTAAAAGGAGAGGAAAATAGGGCATACCTCACAGTGAGCAAATGGAGATCAAGAGCCACTTACTTGCAACATCGAAGGCACCAACCAAACCTCTGGAATCAGCTCCGTGTCCCCACCTGACCCCCTCCAAAGGACGGAATTTACATAACAGAATAAGAAGACAAAGAATAAAACTCACAAAAGGGAAGGGGAAGCAAGTATGTAAACCATTAAGAGCCAATTTAGTTCTAACAGCTAATATTTGGCTCTGGGTTACACAGGAAGTTTTCCCCCAAAGAATACATAATTCTTCAATAGAAATGAGCTTACCTTGACATCAAATTCTAAAAGATGTTTTTCTTGTGAAATTTGACGTGTGATTTTCTGAGGCCAGTTTCCAAAAAAAAAAAAAAAAAAAACTGAAGAGTTTCAATGGGACCGTTGTTTATATAGACCCTGGATCTACTGGGGGCCTAAATATTAAAATCCAACCGAGTCAAGGTGATTCTTCAAGGAGTTACTCAGCTGTAGTTCAAGAATGGGGCCTGACAGTGATCAAACTTAATACAGGGACAGAATTCAGACAACATGGAGGAAGCTGGGACTTGTCCCTAACAACCTCTTCCCTAAATGTGTCTTCTCTCCGCTGCCTTTTCAGTAAGAGGTGATGAGTGGGAGGTTCAAGGTTAATTCTTTGATAGGAGGTTTGTGTACTGATTCTCGGATTCAAGGTAGGTCCATGTGTTATAATAGTAAATAATAATAATGGTGATAATAATAATAAAGCAGTTAGGTTGCAATCTCATGAACTGTTGAGTTTTGGCTGATGAAACATAGGAGTGTACCTGCTAACAACAACCTATGTGTCAAAATAATTAACATGAACCCTTATTTCTGGCAGGAAAAAAACTTATTATGCTTGTCAAGAGGTATAGCCTTCTAGATTCAGTTTTGATCAGTTGAGCTCAAAATATGCCAAGAAGTTGGAACTGGTTTCCTCAGAACTTTCTTCTGCTTCCTGAAAGCCAAATAATTATTCAAACCATTCCGATAATTGAAGCGTTTGAGAAAAGTGTGCTTCTTTTTCAGGTAAAGAAATTTCTCTCCTACCCTCTTGCAGCCTTTTCTCTTCATCAACACAACATCCTAAAAGAACACCATCAATAAAAATTTCCAAAATTTTAGCTTTTTTTGCTTGTTTATCTCCCAGCTCCAATCCCTCCCAGTTAGAACTTTGTAACAGCGGGTGCTGTCGCTGGACACACTTCAGCTGCAGCCTTCACTCTGCATGTGTTACAGGACCTTGGCCAGAAGGTAGCTGCCAGCGTGACAATCAAAGTTGCACAACTAGGCTTGGCATGATTGGGTACGATGTGTCTCTGGGCTATTGGGATCTCTTGAATTATTCCGAGTTCGTGACCAAAGTGTACTTGTCAATATTTGTAGAAAGGTTGTTTCTTTCTCTTTCTTTCTTTTCTTTCTTTTTTTTTTTTGCGATATGCGGGCCTCTCGCTGCTGTGGCCTCTCCCGTTGCGGAGCACAGGCTCTGGGTGCGCAGGCTCAGCGGCCATGGCTCACGGGTCCAGCCGCTCGGCGGCATGTGGGATCTTCCCGGAGCGGGGCACGAACCCGTGTCACCTGCATCGGCAGGCGGACTCTCAACCACTGCGCCACCAGGGAAGCCCGAAAGGTTGTTTCTAAAGAGCTGGAGTGTCATGTCACAGGGACATCGGGGAATGGATGGACCCCCAAGTTATGCAATTCTTTGAGTCTTGATTTTTTAAATTTGGTAAACAAATATCCTAGTTTCCTTCAGGTGGGACCAGTTGGAAGCATGTTCTACGTTGTTTCCTGGAAGTCCCAGCAGGATTTAGGCCCCAGGTGCCCTCACAGTATCCTGCTCACTAAAGCTCTTCGGATTGACTTCCTTCCCCATCTCACTTCCCACATCCCTAAGTTTCCTGGGGTCCTCATCTGGATAATCCTTGTCTCAGGATTAACTTCCGTTTTTATGGCTCATTTCCAAAAAATTTGTTGAGATATAATTGACATATAACATTATATTAGTTTCAGGTGTCCAATATAGTGATTCAATATTTGCACACCTTGCAAAACGATCACCATGATAAGTCTAGTTAAAATTTGTCACCCTACCTAGTTATAAAAACTTCTTCCTTGTAATGAGAACTTTTAAGATCTACTTTCATAGCAATGTTCAAATATACAGTACAGTATTATTAACTATAGTCACCAAATATTAGCTTCTAGAGGAACAAAATAATGAGACACCCTTTATACACTTTTTTTTTTTTTTTTTTTTTGGTGGTATGCGGGCCTCTCACTGTTGTGGCCTCTCCCGTTGCAGAGCGCAGGCTCCGGATGCACAGGCTCACGGGCCCAGCCGCTCCGCGGCATGTGGGATCTTCCCGGACCGGGGCACGAACCCGTATCCCCTGCATCGGCAGGCAGATTCTCAACCACTGCGCCACCAGGGAAGCCCCCTTTATACACTTTTGATAAGCTATTTTCATTCCTGGTTTACAGACAAGGAAACTAAGACTTAGAGTCATTAAGTAACTAGCCCAAGATCATACTCCTAATAAATAGGAAAACTTGGTTCAGTCTCACATGCCTCTTCCCGTTACACCACAGCGCCTCATAAAATGGGAAGAGCTAATTTGCCCTGCAGCTGGTACACAGACATGGTTCTGGGAATACAAGCATCTAGAACTGGCAAGTCCCTTTTTACTAAACTGGTTTTCAAGTTTTAATATCTCTGCAGGGCATTTTCTTGTTTCTGTTTCACTGGTAACAAAGTATATTTGGTTGCTGCTTTGTAAGTTATGCATAAATAGTTGCCCAATGAAAGTAATTGCCGTTTCATGTTAATATCATAATATTCTTCACCTGGAGTGCTGGATGTCTTCCCTTTGCCCCTGGCAGATCCACTGTCCTCCAGCTCTCCACCCTGGAAGCCTGCCCAATAGAACTGACAAAAATCCCCATGCAAGCAAGAAGCCGTGGAATTCAAAGGTAATGGGTTAAGCTTTTTTCCAATCATGCTGTGGTAATAACTGAAATCAGTTTTTCAAAAGAGTCAAAATTAGGCAGTAGGATGTGATGAGCAAACACATCTTAGATTATTGTTAGAAAAACAGAATTCCTTGTTTCATATTGTAATAAAAATGCATTTAAAATGTTATAGGAAAATGTGATCAAAGAGAGAGAAGCCTGCCTTTTTAGATGTCCCAGAGCAGAAGCACATGTTAAAATGTCATATTTTTTAAGTTCTGGAGATAAAAACTGAGGCTGAATGCATAAAAGTGCAAAATGGGTATTTCTAGATGTGGAAACGCGTAATGGAAAAAGTAGGTAGGACAGAATTGATTAGGTAGGCAGAAAAAGAGCAAATATTCAAGCAAATACAGGACATTTGCATGAGCAGAGCCAGTGAGAAGGAAAAGGAATTAGTACGTCAAGCAAAAATAAATCCACTTTCTACAGGCTCCATAGGCTTTCCCGAAAGAGAAAAAGAAACTTGTTTTTTGGGAGGTGACCCCTAGAATGCCCTTCCTCATTTAAGACAATTTTACCCACATTGAAGGCTCAAATCCAAAGCCTTTTCTTCAGTCGGCTGACGGTGCCTTAGCCAACGAACATCTTTGGGTTTCACTCCTCCTGTTCTTTCAGAGTAAAGTCAGCTTCTTAGCAGTGGTTTGCACTTTGCAGCGGGCTTACTTCAGCCAGGCACAATCCTCCGGTACAGCTCTGTCTGCTTACTGGCTATTCCATACCTGTGCCATGTGATATGCGAGACAGTCCATTCCCTCTGCCAGGAATACCCTCACTACCCTGACACCCATCCACCTGGCTTATTCTTACTCATTCTTTAAAACCAATGACACCTTCTGCAGGAAGTCTCTTTGATTAGCTTCCCTTACCAAGCTTCCATCCCTCTTAGGTGTATTTGAGTATAGAGATTATCACATGGAATATGAATTGTCTATTCACCTTTCTCTCTTTTCTAGTAAACTGGAAATGTCTTAAGGGCATTGGGCTGTATTTTATTTTTCTTCATGTATCCAGAGCTTGACTGGGACACTGAAGTTGGTAGTAGGGAAATCTATGTTAAACTGAATCAAAGTTGAGTATATTTAATATGGACTTTGGATCAATGTATTTCTAAAGTCTTCTTCGGCTCCACAGTTCTCAAATCCTTTGTCCTGGGGGTTTCTAGATATCATTTTGGATATTTGTCCCCAGATGTCTTTATGGTATGGTAAAGTAAGGCAAGTGGGGATATCCAAATTGTACCCACATTCAACTGAGTCACCAAGAGGCAAGGGATGTGTTACCTCCACAGCAAGTTCAAACTAGAACTCCTTTTAATGAGGCTAAGCTGATATTTCATATACGGAGGTTTACTCTTTGTGGATGCTCATATATTTTCTGGCTGTGGTAGTCTGAATCACCTGACTCTCAGCTGTGTGTCTTTCATATGGTCCAGGGCAGCACTCGGCTCCCAGGAAACTGGGTCGCCTATGATACGATGTCACATCTGTAAGATTTGACAGTTGGGACGGAGCCGGCTGGGGCCTGCAATCAGAGGGAATTTTCTGCTGGGAGATGGTGATTTGCTGCATTTTGCATTCTCTGATGTACAATGTCTTTGATTGCCAGCACTGTCATTTCAGGTTTGACATCTTTCTATGGAAACATCTGTGGCATGCAGCATTTCTGTACCGGCAAAAAGACAGACAAGACACGGCTAATTTTTTTTTAATCACATGATACAGTCTGATATATACAGTAACAGCTAGGCTGCATCTAGGCTGGAATTATTTTTCAATTTACAGCTAACAGTTGTTCATCTTGTTTTTCTCTTGGTTTTTTTAAACTGACACTTGTTTCTATCTGCACTTCCAGGGCTCTGAGCTGAGGCCGAAAGGATGGGTATTTCTTTCTCATTTCTTCAGGGGATATGTCCTTTTAACTATGGTCCTCAGCCACATGGGAAAGCCAAAAAGGGTCATCATGGCCCATCTTTCTCCCAATCTTCCCTGTTCTTCTGTAAAGGTCCTCCTTTTGACATCCCCTGCCATATCTGCATCACAGAATCTCCCATGTTCTTCATTTTGTTCCTGGCTGTTGCCGACAAGAGGGCAGACCTGGCTAAGAAACAGTTCTGCATCAAATCTTGGAATTTTATGTTTTAACTCCCTCCCATTCCCCTTATACACAGTGACATTCACTTCATGTAATAATTACTCTTTACCAGGAATAACATCAAATGACCCCCCATGGGAAGAATTTCAGGTATCAGTGGTAGTTTTTGAGGAATTGTGAGTAGAAGCTCTTTCTCATTCCTTTTATAAATCTGGTCCTGCCTTTTCCCACAGTGCACGATGTGATGACAGGGCACCCAGCTGGCTGCCTCATATTGGTTCTAGCTAATGCACGGAATCACTGTGGACCCTGGACAAGGCGACTTACCACTCTGGCCACAGTTCTGTCAAATGTAAAATAAGGGAATGTGTATTAAATGGTATACACATTGCTCACGGCTCTAAGATTCCTACATGGCAGTGAATGACAGTTTCTAGAACATTTCAAAAAGTTTCCCACACTTTAACATAGGGATGGTAACACAACTAACGACAAGGCAACTTACTCTGGACATTTATCATCATGAAGGCATCCTACTTGCTTGCCACTAAGTGATGTATAGATACAGCAAAATACAAAATGAAAATGAAAGCAGGATATGGGTCTCGTCATGGAGTAGCAACAGCATTTTCCCCATCATCCTTTTAGATCGTTTTAATTGTTACTCATTTTTGCCCACACTTTGTTCATCACGTGACAGGATGCACCTAAAAGAAAATTGTATCTCCCCAGAAGTTTGTTTATGGCTGGTCTTTATTTTGGTTCATAGGATATGGGCCAGCTTAGACTAGACACTGCCGTCCTTCCAGCTAGGTAGGGTATTGGAAGCTTTGTGGCTGACTAATGATGGCGACTCATTCTCTGACATTCCTCCCATGAAGAGGTGGGGTCAATGCCCGCAACCCTCCTATGTAGGCAGGCTCTGGAACCGCTTTGCCTAACAGAATGTGACAGAAGTGACACAAGTTGTCTCCAGGCCTGGCCCATAAGAGACCGGCGGCTTCCACTTTCTGTCTCATAGAACACACTTTAACACTTATCTTTCAAGGAAAGCCAGATCCATGGAAGAAGTTCAAGTACGGCCCCCAAGACAACCATGCTGTGAGAAGCCCAAGCCACATGAAGAGGCCTTGGAAGATGAGGCACCACGTGAAAAAGGAAAGAGGCCAAGGAGCCCCAGGACACTGGATATGTGGGTGAAGAAGGTATCCTGGGCATGGCTCCTTCAGCCCTGCTGTCCCAGCTGATGCCACGTGAATCAGAAGATAACCATCCAGGCAAACTCTGTCCAAATGTCTGGGCAAAATAAAATGTTTGCCTTAAGCATTAAGTGTGGGATAAATTGGTATGTAGAAATAAGTACCTGGCATGAGCCGTCAGGACCTGTGAGAAACGAGACAGTTGTCCTTTTTATCCAGAAGCGTCAGGGTGGTGTTAAGTGCCAGACTCTGATCTTCTCTTGTGGGGCATCACCAGCCGGCCCTGTGTCTCAGGTCTCTTTTAGTTGGAATCAACAGGACATTGATCCTTCATGAAGTCAAATATTTGCCTCTGCTAATGAAGCTGCGAGGCTTTCCATTACCAATCATTTGGAAGAGCTTAATGGATCTAAAATCCCAGGTGGTGTGTGTTTGGACAGAAAAATGGATGACTTGCTTGGTGATGCAAAACCATGAATCAGCAGCACGCCACTTTCTTTGAGGAGAGGGTCTGGGGAGAGGAAATAACAGAGCCAGAAACTCAGGTGGCCACAGGGAACCTTCTTCTATCCTGAGATGCCCCAACATGCACACTCTTTGGCCATGCAGACCCTCATTGCTAAACTTTGTTCAGGAGCTAGAGAAATTTCAGCCAGCTGAGACTTTTCTCCAGTTATTTGTAAAATACTTTCTAGGTTTCTTTCCCCCGTCTATTCAATTTTCAGTAGTAAATTCTTCTAGCTTCAAGTTTAGAGGCTTTAAAATTTTTTAGATTTATTAGCTTTTTCTTTTTTGTGTATTTTTTAAAATTAATAGACTTCTTTGGATACAGTTTTAGGTTTACAGAAAAAAATTGAGTGCAAAGTACAGAGAGTTCCCATGGACCCCTCATCCCCAACCAATGTCCCATGTGATTAAAATCTCCCACATTTGTTACAATCAAGGGTCAATATTGATGCACTGTTCCTAACTAGAGTCCAGCGTTTACATTAGGGCACACTCTGTGTTGTACATTCTATAGGTTTGGGAAAATGTGTGATGACAAGTATCCACCATTAGAGTATCATACAGGTCCAGATTTATTGCAAAGATAGGACAGAGTTTGTGTACACCTCACACTCAGTTTTCCTCATTATAAACATCTAACATTATTATGGTACATTTGTCATGATTAATGAACCAATATTGACACTTATTCACTGAAGCCTATACTTTATTCAGATTTCCTCAGTTTTTATCTAATGTCCTTTTTTTGTTCCAGGATTCCATCCAGGACCCCATATTACATTTGGTTTTCATGTCGCCTTTAGCTCCTCTTGGCTGTGACAGTTTCTTAGCCTTTCTTTGTTTTCGAAAACCTTTAAAGTTTTCAGGTATTTGGTAAAATGTCCCACTCTTGGGATTTTTCCAATGTTTTTCTAATGATTAAACTAGGATAATATGTTTTGGGGGAGAAAAACCACCAAGGTAAAGTACCATTCTCATCATATCATGTCAAGGGTACATACCATCAATGTGATTTATCACTGTTGATGTTAACTAATCATCTAGGGTGAGATACCTTTGTCAGGTCTCTCCACTTAAAACTTACCCTTATTTTTCAACCTTTCCCTACTGTACTCTTTGGAAGAAAGTCACTGCACAGCCCACTCTAAGGAATGGAGAATTAGGCTCTACTTTTTTTTTCTCTCTCTCTAGATTTATTGAAGTATAATTGACAAATAAAATTATATATATTTCAAGTGTACAACGTGATGATCTGATAATGTATACTTTGTGAAATGATTACCACAATCAGGTTAAGGTGTGTTTTGTGACTAATAATGTGGTCTATGTTTGAGAATTTCCCATATGAGCTTGAGAAGAACATGTATTCTGCTATTGTTGGATGTGGTACGCAGTTTATAAATGTTGACCAGGTCAAGTTGATTGATACTGCTGGTGAGGTAAACTATATCTTTATTGATTTCCTGACTATAATCTATCAATTACTGACATGGGTGTTAAAGTCTCCAAGTATAATAGTGGAGTTGTCTATTTCTCCTTCAGTCATATCAGTTTTTTGCTTCATGTATTTTGATTTTCTTTTGTTAGGTGCATATACATTCAGGATTATTATATCCTCTTGGAGAACTGACCCATTTATCATCATGTAGTTACACTCTTTGTCCTTAACAATTTTCCTTGTTATGAAGTCTGCTTTGTTTGAAATTAATATACTCCAGTTGTCTTTTGATTAGTGTTAGCATGGTATATCTTTTCCCAACTCTACTTTTAACCTACCAGAGTCCTTATATTTAAAGTTGATTTGTGTAGACAATATATAGTTGCGTCCTGTTTTTTATCTGACCATCTCTATCTTTTAGTTGGTATATTTAGACCACTCATTTAAAGAGATTTTGATATATTTGGTTTAACATCAACCATGCTGGTAACAGTTTTCTATACCTAGGTATAAGAATTTTTTATTTTGTTTTTGCTTTTTGGTATTTATTCTGCTTGATGATCTCTGAGCTTCTTAGATCTGTGGATTGGTGTATGTCATTAATTTTGGAAAATTCTCAGCTATTATTACTTTAAATATCTTTTTGTGCTCTTCTGTTTCTTTTTTCTCCTTCTAGTATTTCAATTATAGATATATTACATCATTTGAAATTGCCCCACAGTTGTTGAATGTTCTGTCCTGTGTTTATCTTTCTTTTTTCTCTTTGCATTTCAGTTTGGGAAGTTTGTATTGACCTATCTTCAAGCTAACTTACCCTTTGCCTTGCCAAGTCAACAGAATTTTTATTTCCAGCAATTCCTTTGGATTATTTCTTAGAATTTCCCTCTCTCTGCTTATCCTATCAATCTATTCTTGCATCTGATCTTGTCTACTTTATCCATTAGATTCCTTTACATATTTATCATAGTTATTTTTAATTCCCTGTTTGATAATTCCAAACTCTATGTCATATCTGTGTCTGGTTCTGATGCTCAGTTTATCTTTTCAGACTATGCTTTTCTCACTTTTTTGGAAAGCCTTGTAGTCTTTCCTTAATTGCTGGACATGTAGTATTAGGTAATAGGAACTGCGTAAATAGCCCTGTAGTGTGAGGATTTATGTGACTCTAATTAGGACCTGGGCTTTGTTTAATGCTTCCTGTAGCTATAGAGTTAGAAGCTTCAAGTTCTTCCTGTTTTTGTTTGTTTCTTTTTTCTCCCCTCTTGACTTAGGGCTTCTTGTAATTGCTCCTCCTCAGAGAAAGTCTGTGTCTTACAACTCTTCCAGCTGTACTTCGCTGTTGTTATACTAGAGCCCAGCTAGTATGATGGCAGATTTGGGGATGACAAGCATTCTGTAATCTTCCAGTTACGTCTCAGTTACACAGTGGGGCTGTGTCTCTGGACTGTGACCTTCACGTGTGTTTTGTCCTATAGAACTTCCTCCTACCGAAGCAAGATAGGAAGCTGGGGGGGCGCTGGGGGGGCTGGTGTGGGAGGGATACCCTTCCCCGACAGCTCTGAGACAAGGCTCTGGTTAAGTCCTCCCCCCTCCGAGGGTAGGCATTTGTTATGGAGAAAGCTCTGGGCACCTTCCACACAGATTTCTTTTTCCCTCCCTCTGCCAGATTCACAATAGGGTCATTATCAGATCTTTAACATAGAACATGGTGGGTTCCTGCAAGTAAAGCGTACACCAATGTAAGGGCCCGCAGATGGCAGCTCACAGGATTTCCTCCCTCTCATGCTGTCCACACTCAGCCTCCAGAAATTCATCAAAATTGCCATGTAAGTGTATCGAGCACTCAACCAGTTCATGGCTCCCGGCTTCCACTCCAAGAAAGTCTCAGCCATGATTCTCAGCATTGCCTTTCTTCTCCAGATTTTGGGGTGGTCGATTTTCCCTGCAAATTCAGTTCTCTTATGGATCTAGGAAAAGTCTATGATTTCAGTTTGTCCAGATGTTTCCTGTAAGAATAGGAGAAACAACTTCCACACTCTTTAATGTCAGAGGTTTTAGGTTCTGCAGGTACGATATTTCTCAGGCAAAGTCAGGGATGTGCTCTTGGGGAGAAGCTGTGTTAGGCTAAAACATGCTGCAAGTTTTTTTTTTTTTTAAAAACTGCTGTATGCATATATGAATCTACAATGTCAACCAATACAGTGAACTTACTCACCAAACTGTATTAATAATTTTTTTTTTTTTTTTTGCGGTACACGGGCCTCTCACTGTCGTGGCCTCTCCCATTGCGGAGCACAGGCTCCGGACGCACAGGCTCAGCGGCCATGGCTCACGGGCCCAGCCGCTCCGCGGCATGTGGGATCTTCCTAGACTGGGGCACAAACCCGCTTCCCCTGCATCGGCAGGCGGACTCTCAACCACTGTTCCAACAGGGAAGCCCTGTACTAATAATTTATTTTAGTATTTTTCTAACATTTTCTAGAATTTTTCTAGTACTTTTCTAATACTTTAAGCAGATATTATTGAGACTATTTTGGAAATTTAGTAAGTAAATCATAATCTTTATAAAAATACATGTGTGTATTTTTTTTTTTTTTTTTTTTTTTTGTGGTACGCGGGCCTCTCACTGTTGTGGCCTCCCTCTCCCATTGCGGAGCGCAGGCTCCGGACGCGCAGGCTCAGCGGCCATGGCTCACGGGCCCAGCCGCTCTGCAGCATGTGGGATCTTCCCGGACCGGGGCATGAACCCGTGTCCCCTGCATCGGCAGGCGGATTCTCAACCACTGCGCCACCAGGGAAGCCCCATGTGTGTATTTTTACACACATGTATTTTCATAAATTTAATTTAGGGTATCCAATTTAAACCCTAATGTGCTCAGACAGAACATTCTTTTTTTTTTGGCTGCATTGGGTCTTTGTTGCTGCACGTGGGGTTTCTCTAGTTGCAGCAAACAGGGGCTACCTTTTGTTGCAGTGCGTGGGCTTCTCATTGTGGTGGCTTCTCTTGTTGTGGAGCACAGGCTCTAGGTGCACAGGCTTCAGTAGTTGTGGTGTGTGGGCTCAGTAGTTGTGGCTCATGGGCATGTGGGATCTTCCTAGACCAGGGATTGAATCTGTGTCGCCTGCATTGGCAGGTGGATTCTTAACCACCGCACCACCAGGGAAGTCTGAACATTCTTTAAAGAGGAAGCTTTGTTACTCATCAAAGCCTGATTACAGTTTCACTTGAGAAAAACCATAGGAATCCAATAAACCAAATGACATCCAGTGGCCTTCCCTGACTTTTTTTTTTTTAAGGCTGCATTGTGGAAGAAGAAATAATATACTTGTACATATGGAAGGTTGCCGCCTTCTTTAACTAGTTTTGTTTAAGTTTACTGTGCCTTTAATTGCCTTTGCACTGAATACTAAAAACAAATGATGACATACAACAGACAATGGTAAACAATAGGTTCTTCCAATTCAAATAAAATTTATTTTTCTTTGGACCTACTTATGAGGTAGGGACTTTATTCTGTTTATGTGCATAAAAGGAGACCCTGGGAATCCTCTGTGATCCAACCATGAACATCTTGTTGACTTAACTCTCCAGGACTTCAAGCAAAGGAAGAAGTATTGACATTACTGTTTTATTTTCTATTCTACTCATTGATTTTTGGCCACTGATTAATGAGAACCTTTCATGGGTAGAGTAACTTTTAAAAATCTCTCCATGTCTCAGCAGACACCAAAATAAGAGATCGCCTGTGAGGCATAGATGTTGGGAAAGACTCTGTGAAGTGGGGGCTTCGTATACAGCCCATATCAGCACTCTGTGTACATCCTCTGCTGATGTCCTTTCTTTATCTCCTATCTGTCACTCACTTCCTGAGTTCCCGGGTTAAACTCTCAGGCATGTGCCATCACCCAAGTGAAATGATATCTGGAATCCAACTATTTTAGATCCAGAGAAGAACCTAGAGATAAAATAGTCCTTACTCATTTCTCAAAAGCAAAACCGAAAGCTCTGTAGGAGCTCAGAGATGCACCCAAGTTCACACGACAGGCCAACTGCTATCGCTTCCTTGCTGCCATCTTCCTTTCTTTTATAACAGCAAACCCACCAATGGATCAGAGCATTGAGTAACTCCTGTATGGACTTGCCTGATTCTCCAGTTTCATTTTATTGGCAAAGGGAGGGGTTTGAGGGAAGCTTGAGCCACTTTTTATTTCAGTGTGTTCTCAGCTAAGCTGTCCTTTGAGTCTCTGTTGTTTTTCCTTTGGGCCGTTAATTGCCATTGCACCAAACATAAAAATAACCCAGGTTCTTAACATTCCTGTTTGCAGCAAGAACACTTGATTACATATGATTTTATTAGTCCTATGGGCAAAGGCCACAGCCCTGGGCTCTGCAAGGACTTGTCCTACCTGGGGGCTTCTCTCTTTTACATGGAGAGCCAGCTTCTCCCTTGTTGATGGGCCAGGGGTAATCCTTCTGTTTATGTAACCAGCCCCCTTTTCTCTACAGAGGAGATCAGCTGTTGGGCTCTGCAGTGAGCCTGTGACCATGCTAACTGCCCCTCATGTGGGGTCAGAGTCAGACATCCTCTCTGTCATGATACTCCCTGGCTCCTGCCTGGGTCCGTGTCCCTCAGTTCCAATTCAGGGCTGGCTGGCCCTGTTTGTTGCATTTGGAATCTTTCTCCTTACAGGTTTGGTTCTGTCCAGCTTTTATGCTAGGAATGTTTGCTCTCCACACTCAATACTCTCTCCAAGTCAGTCAATATTTGTTTTCTGCATCAGCACTCATCCTTTCTAAGTGTTTACCTGATGGCAGAATTTGTCTTTCTTGCTCACTTTCACTTCCTTTTAATTCTCTCACTGTTGAATTTCTTTCAAAAGTAGCTTTGGAATAAAAGAAGGGCAAATTAGGGGTATGGGATCAAGAGATGTCAACCACTGTGTATAAGATGGATAAGCAACAAGGATATATTGTATAGCACAGGAAATTATAGCCATTATCTTATAATAACTTTTAATGGAGTATAATCTATAAAAATATGGAATCACTATGCTGTATACGTGAAACTAATATAATGTGGTAGATCAACTACACTTCAATAAAAAATTGTATCTCCCTAGGTCCCTGCAGCTGGCCCCTGACTCCTAATCCTCCTTTCTTCCTGTGAACAATGGTCCCCACATTTTCCACGGTTACTTTGAGCACAAAATAGCAAACTCTGTGACATGCATGTCTTTTTCTGGATAAGGCTTTCTAATGAATTTTGCCTACTGGTGAAGATAGAGTCTGCCTAAAAAGCAACAGACAAAATGATGAGGATGTCACTTAGCAATAAATACCCCTAAATTCATCAGCTTCAAAGAAATTTTACCCACTCTGACAAAGGGTAAGCAATGCATCTGGAATCAATGACTTGGGGAACTTTCCTGCCTCTGACATCAATAAAAAATGACTCAGAGACTTCATACCCTCTGCCTGGAAGTCTCTTCCTTTTACTTATAGCCTCACTAATTCCTGCTTATACTTCATCATGAATTAATATCACTTCTTTAGAGAAGCATTCTCTCACCCTCCAGTCTAAATTGTATACTTTTATTTGATCCTCTAGTCTACAGCCTAGACCTCTCCTTTGAACCACAGATTTTGGTATCCACCTACTTGGAATCTCCAATGGATGTCCAATTTAAGGCATCTTAAACCTAACAAATACAAACTGAACTCTTCATTTTTCCTCTCAAACCTTTCAACCCCTGGGGTTCTCCATTTCAGTAAATGTCACCAGAAGTTACTTAGTTATTCAAATCAAAAGCTTTAGAGTTATCTGTCTTAGGTTGGGTTCCTTAAAAGCAGAGCCTGAATTGGAGATTCTTGTGTACATGACATACCGTGAGAAAGCTCATAGGAAAAAACCCTGTAAATGTGTAAGGGAAGCTGTAAGGGCAGGAGAAGATGCCTGGCAGATGTGGGTTCTGCTGGAGTCTAGCCTGATGCCACGGGGAGCTTGGAGCATGAATGGCAACAGCGTTGGCCACTGTGAGGCAAGGAGCTGGGCTTTGTTATTCCACTATCAGTGAGTCATTGGTTACAGGCTTCCCCCTCCTACCCCAATATTTCCAGTGCCTGAGGTGAATTCTCCAGAGAAGGAGGCAGCTAAGAGCTCAGCTGGAGGGTGGGTGCACTGACCTGGTGGAGGGGTTTGCGTGGAGCACTGACAGAGTTTACTGTACCATCCTGGATTCCTTTATTCCTCTTGCAGAACTGCTTCCTCCACACTCAGTCAGCAAATCCTGACAGCTCGACCTCCAAATTATATCCCAACACAAACTTGCTCTCACTATTCAATCAACATCACCTTAGCCCCTGCCACCATCCCTCACCTAGGCTACCGTAAGTAGGTGAACTCCCCCCTCCCAGAAGAAGTAGGAAATAAAAGAATTAAGGTTGCTTTCTCAGGGATAGGCTCTTTGACCAAGACATGGCCAATCAGAAAAAAAAAGTGGAAAGTTGCATTTATAGGAATAGAAAGGCTCCCCTCAGCAAAACTAGACTGGTAAAACTGAGTGGACAGGCATACCCAAAGAAAATATCCCAGCCAAGGAAGCTACAGCAGGAGGAGTGACAAAGAGCACTGGGAGAGAGCCTGGAAGCCTCAGTCCGTGGATATCATAATTCATGTCCCTTTGACAAGACCAGTGCCATTTTAACCTGCTGCGCCTCAAGTCATCCACCCAAATCCCTCACTCCTGTGTTCTGATTCCACGCTCACCAGGTGTATAGAGGCAAAAAGAATCTGAGTGGTCCTGTAGCAATGACATTTTCTTCTCATTATAAATAATACATGGGCATTCCAGTCTTATTCATCACTAGTTTGATATAAGAAGCCACCAAGTGATGGATTTTCCAGTTTTGAGAGTCAACCCCGAACTGTGGCAAATTCCGCAGGATGTACTGCAGATTTTATTTTCCATAAATGGCCACAGCAAGAGCTCCGGTTCCACAGGGTCTTCCAGAGCTTCACCACACCCCCATCAAGAAGTGGGAGTCCATTTTCCCTCCTCTTGAATCTGTGTGGTTTTTTCTTACTGCTTTAATAGATAGAGTGTTGTAAAAGTGATGCTGTGTAACTTCCAAAGCTACATCATAGAAAGCAATATGGCTTCCACCTGGCCCTTGCTCTTTTGGGATACTCACCCTTTTGCCATCACGTTGTAAGGAAGTACAGGCCTCTGGGCAAGGCCATCTGCAGGAGTTCTGGACAACAGCTCCAGCTATGGTCCCAGCCACTAGCCAGTGTCACCACCAGTCATGTGAGTAGACGAACCTTCAGATGATTCTAGCCCTGGGCTTTCAGCCTCCCCAGCTGATGATGTGCAGGGCAGAGATGAGCCGTGCTCACCTAGCCATAGCCAGATTGCAGGTTCATAAGAAAAATAAATGCTGGGGTGTTTGGTGTTTTTTTTTTTTTTTTGTGGTACGCAGGCCTCTCACTGCTGTGGCCTCTCCCGTTGCGGAGCACAGGCTCCAGACGCGCAGGCTCAACAGCCATGGCTCATGGGCCCAGCGGCTCCACGGCATATGGGATCTTCCCGGACCGGGGCACGAACCCATGTCCCCTGCATCGGCAGGCGGACTCTCAACCACCGCGCCACCAGGGAAGCCCCGGGGTGTTTTTTTAAAAAGCCACTAAGTTTTGGGGTGGCTTCTTACATGGCAATAGATAATCAGAGAAAAGGAAACTTGCCTAAAATTGGCAGATCAGCCTAATATTGCCATTGAGCCACATGGATCCTTTTATTAGTGCTTTATGGTCCTAGTTCCTATGGTTCCTGGACTCCACTTCTGTCACATGGGAATAATCAATACCTGCTCAGGGCCAGTCTTATATGTTGGTGATTTGGGATGACTCTATTCATTCCTGTGGCTCCCCAGCCCATTTCTGAAAGGCTACAGCTTTGTCTGAGTACTTTCCTCATGTTCTTTTTGAATTATTGTATTGTATCATGGGCACAACTTTTCCATCTACTGTCACTCCCTTGATGATTTCACTTAGTTGCTTAGCTTTAATAAAATTTTTTATGCTGCAGACTGTAACACTTTACCTCCAGCCGGAGCCTCACCCAGCACTCTAAATCACACTGCTCACTTGATCTCTACACTTGGATGAATAATAGGCACCTCACACTTAATGCTCAAAGCCGGCCTCCTGGTCTCCTACTCCCTCAAAAGTGTTCCTCCCAGGCTTTCTCATCTCAGTAAATGGTAATTCTGAATTTCCAGTTTGCTCAGATTGAAAATCAGAGAGATTTGTGGGGGGGGGGTGAGAGATGAGAAATATTTATTATAAGGAATTGGCTTCTGTGATTATGGAGACAGGCAAGCCCCAAGATCTGCAGGGTGAGTCACCAAGCTGGAGACCCAGAGGAGGAGATAGTGTGGTTCCCGTCCAAAGACCAGCAGGCTTGAGACCCAGAAAGAGCCAATGTCTCAGTTTGAGGCTGAAGGCAGGAAAAATTCTCTCGTACTCAGGGGAGGCTCCACTGTTCTGTTCTATTTAGGCCTTCAACTGATTGGAACGAGGCCCACCACATCAGGGAGGGCAGTCTGCTTCACTCAGTCTATGACTTAAATATTAATCTCATCCGGAAACACGCAGAAAAATGTCTGACCAAATATCTGGGGTCATTCAAAAGCATCCTTTCTGTCAGTATCACTAAGAAGCAAACCTCAGGGTTAGGAAGGTGTGAGCTCTGGGGTCAGTACCTAACCTTCTAGGAGCATGAAAAAAGTGCTACAATGTGCTCTGGGAGAGAAACCTCTCCTCCCACATGCCTCCAGAATGAGAATTTGGGGCAACCTCCCATTTGCTACACTGTAAGCTTTCCTAAGAAATGAGAGCACCAGGGAAGAAGCCAGCTCTGGAACTAATAATAAAACCCAGTTAGCATTTAATTTACACACCTGTTGATTTATTTTATAATTGTACTTGCTGGAGAGGTATGTTTTTCCCTTCCCGAGCCCCCAATGACCCAAAAGGTAATTACAGAAATGGCTCAGCTCTGCTCATAACATGGAAGCATCACAGTTCTTGAAATGACTTAACCTGCAGTGCCATCGAGCGTCCCCTGAAGAGAATTGGGAGTGAGAAACCCACCTCACTGAGCGGAATACTCCTTCTCTTTACTCATGTATAGGAACCTACTTTAATTACCTTCTTGCTCTTCTCTGTGTAAGAAGGTACCCAGGAGACTGGAAAACAGTCATTTAAAGAGCCTGATGATAACCACTGTCAAAGAAAGCCCTTTGGAAAATAGTTCCATGGTGTTCTTTGAAGCCAGGGCGTTTCAAGGGATTTTATGCTAGTTGATGAATCTAGGTTGTCAGGCTATGGAATTTAGAGCGTACACACACACGCGCGCGCACACACACACACGAGTTATCAATTCTATGAAGCCCAGTGCCTGGAATGGCCTGTGATGGATGCTGACACACTATAAGAAAGGAGATGAGAGAGGGCCCACGAATGACTAAATGAGCATTTTACTAGTCAAAACCCTGCTGGTGGCCTGGCAGCCCTCAAAGTCCCACTCTGTTGTGATGCAAAGAAGACCAAGACCACTGCAGGTTTTCTTCCACTGTACCCCTCACCCCTCTTCCCATACTGGCTTCCCATCCCAGGTTTGGCCTCTTGACCTTCCCTGACCTTGACTTCTGGACCAAGGCTTCACAGGGGATGAGACACCCTTCTGTGAAGTTAGGTAGATGTCCCCCAGGTAGATGAATGGAGAAAGATTTCCAACCAAAACACCAACAGCACAAAGGGTGGGCCCAGGAAGGAGTCGCATGTCTGGGAACTCATGTATTACGGCTCAGCCCTAAAAGAGAAAGGCGAGTAAGTAGGTATAATCCACCTCAAGGAGAAATTCCCAGTTGGGCAGGAGTTTGAATTTAAATAGCTATGGAATTGCTTGGTCAGGGCAGGGACACATCCCCTGAGGTTTTTAAGGAGGCTCATTCAGGCAGCAGTGTGGATGATGACTTGAGGGAACAGTAATAGAGGCGAGAAGACTGGATAGAGGCTGTTGAGGTTTGACGGTGCAGGTTGGAGGATAAGTGCCAGGACATAGCATGGGGGAAGAGGCAGACCACAGACACATTTGTTGGATAGAACTGGCAGGAGGAAAGGATGTTAGGGGTCATGTCATTGTGACTAGAGATGGTGCTGGGGCAGGAGCCCAGAAAGAAATGGTCTCCCAGGACCGTTCCTGGCAGTGAGTATGTTATGGGCGCTCAATAATTACTTGTTAACTCAATTGATCTGATAGTCATCTCTCATCTCAACAATTCTCTGGAAGAGGTAGTAAAATGATGAAATAGCATGTAATGTAATTTGGGTAGGTCTCATAAATTTTCTGACTCTGTGTTTCTGTGAGTATAGCATGCGTGGACCGGACAGGGATCTGGCTAGCCGTCTCCAACTCTCATACGCCAAGTCAGCCAGTTCTCAGAGGCTGAGCTGGCAGCCACCTTCTGGGGGAATGTTGGCAGAAATCTTGAGAGACAATCAGACTGTAAGAGGATCTTCCAGGTCCCCTCCAAACCTAGAGCTAAGCAAGAGATTGCTGCATTTATTGATTTCTTTGTGTTATTTACAGGCACTGAAAGAGTCATCTTTCTGCACTTCCCTTTAATGGAGGAAATAAAACGATCTCTATTGAGGGAGTGGGGTGGGGGTCTCATGTTGCCAAGGTAGGCTTACTAGTAGTATAAAATTGTGTTTTTATTTAAAGCGAGTTTCCAGTTGTCTGCATTGATGCTGCCTTTGACACCTACTCAGTGCTTTGAATACAACTTGATTCTTGTGGCTTTGTTTTCTCCAGGCCCTGAGAGGGGATCCCTGGACTGTTGATGAAAAGCCATTCAGCAACAGCCTGCCAGTGTTTCACGATAACATTCTCTTGACTGATTCATCAGGGCTGCCTGTGCATGTGGAAGACTGGCTGGGTCTCCCCAGACAGGTGCTGCCAGCTCTGGCCTTGAGCCTTCAGAAACTTGAGCAGAGAACCTGAAGGGAGGGCAGGAAGGTGCCCAGTGCGAGCTTGTCCCAGACTTCACCCCTGTTCACGTCACTTGCCTGTGTTGTGCTCTGGTGCCCCAGCACACTGTTTTCCCTTGTCAGTTCCGTGAAGTGAGTAGGAGGCTATATGGTGAGCACAGTGTGCTCCTGGTATAAAAAGGAAAGAAAGGAGAGGTTCTGTATAGTTCTGCAGCAACCCTTGATTACTGTGAGAGGGGGAGGCAGGAATCACATACAAGGGAGTATTCAGGGCTGGAATTTCCTTGGTGGAAGTGCTGGCAGGAAAAGACCCCTGGATTCAGAAGCTTGGTTGCTAATCTTATAGCTTCCTCATCTATGAAATCACGGCAGGGAGTTATCTAATCTCTACTGCCTCTTGGGTCTGGGATTCCTAGAAATGCACCCCGAATAGTTAATGCTAGTTGTTCTTGATCAGTGAGGTTATCGGGTAGAAGCCAAAGGAGGAACATCAGTGCTGTCACATCCTTCCAGCTACAGGGGTGGATAAGAACTGTCCAACGTGCTAAGGAGGTAGAGGGATAAGAATAGTCTTTCGTGCAAACTAGGAAACTTCTGAAAATGAATGAGAGGGCTCTTAATGTTTCCACCAGGACAACAGACTTAAACTGGGACAAATGGTCATCTCAAGAGAGCAGCATCCCTTGGGTAAGATTACCCAGATAAGTGCTTCACTGTTGCTCCTCTTCTTGTTTCCTGTGACTGCGTGCTTTCTACCCCTCTGACCACATGCACTGAATTAATCCTATGGCTCTCGTTGGTCTACCATTTATCAAGGACCTATTATCAAACCATCTGTGTGGTAAATTGTTGCAATAACAGCTCCCTTACCCATGGCCTTGGGTGTCCCCTCCCACACTGACTCTGAGCTTGGCCATGTGACCTACTTTGGCCAGTGGAACATTAGCAAGCATACTGCAGAAGATTGAAAAATGCTTGCACATTAGGGCACAATCTCTTGTCACTTTTAGAACTTTGCAGTGGTGATGCAAATAACCCCAAGTTAGCCTGCTGAATGATGAGAGACCACATAGAACAGAAAAGAGCCATTCCAAATGAGGCTACCCTAGACCAGTCAATTTAGTTAAATCAACAATTTAGCTGTTGATTGCAGACACATGAGTAAGCCCATCTGAGGCCAGAATATACTTTTGGCTAAGCCTATCCTGAATTTCCAACCTACAGAATCATGAGCTAAATAAATTTTTTTTTGTTTTAGGCCAACAAGTTTGGAATGTTTGTTACACAGCAAAAGCTCACTGATACACCTTGTGTTGTTTTAGGAACTAGAGAGATGCTCCACAAATATAGCATTCAGTACTGTACCTGGAATATACTAAATATTCCACAGATGGTAGCCATTACTATCCTGTTGGGTGGCAAAGTACTAAAGAAGTAAGAGTGATGTCTGTGTCCTCAAAGACTTTCCTGCACTCTGATGCTGTGAGTAAACCTGCTCATATGAAATGATAAGAGAATAATTCAAAGCACTGTGTCTTTGAGAACAAAAGTACTTGTTACTAATATTTGAATATTCTCATGAAGGTTGGTTCAGTTTGTACCTGAAGAGTAGAAATGATTACATTGAGAACCTTGTTCTGACCCCTAAGATGAGGTGGGTGAGTTTGATTTCTTGTTACCAAGGTAACCTCTTCCAAGAAGTCTTGAGAGGAGAATTACTCTGTGTGAAGACTTGCTTTGCATCACACACCAATGCAGTTCAAAGACAACACATCCACGTAAGAACAACAGGTGCTCATGGAATCACCTTGATTTTATGGAATGCAACTATTTAAAGTTTAAACATATATCTGTGAAAGACTCAATAAGCATTAGTTTAAAAGTGTCCCACTCATCTCAATATATGAGAGGATTTTAGTATAAAGATTTAAAAATATAAATTTGTTCAGTTCCCCTACTTTACAAATAATGAAATTGAGGCCCAGAAAATTTAAAACATAAGCTCAACGTCTCAGAGCACATTAATGGCAGAACTGGGATAAAATATTGTGTTTCCGGACTTCTAGTCTAATGCTCTTCTCATCATTTTGTACAACTATCAGTGAGGCAGAATGTATTTTAATATAATATTATTTTTAATTCTTTAAGGCAGCAATTAATAATTGACAATTCAAAAATACAGCAAAACACAGATTAGACTAAAATATCATATAATTCTTCCATTCAGAAATAATCATGGTTAATTTTTCATATGTTTCCTTATAATCACCTTTTTACAAACATGTAATGTATTTTTTTTAAATACACTTTATTTTTTAGAGCAGTTTTAGGTTCACAGTGAGATTAAAAGGAAAGTATAGAGATTTCACATAGACTTCTTTTCTTTAAATTTAATTTTTATTTATTTGTTTATACAGCAGTTTCTTATTAGTCATCGGTTTTTTGTTGCTTTTTTTTTCTGGTACGCGGGTCTCTCACTGTTGTGGCCTCTCCCATTGCAGAGCACAGGCTCCGGACGCTCAGGCTCAGTGGCCATGGCTCACGGGCCTAGCCGCTCTGCGGCATGTGGGATCCTCCCAGACCGGGGCACGAACCCGTGTCCCCTGCATTGGCAGGCAGACTCTCAACCACTGCACCACTAGGGAAGCCCCAATAGTTTTTTTTTGTCTTTAATTTTTGCCAGTTTGATTACTATGTGTCTCAGTGTGTTTCTCCTTAGCTTTATGCTGTATGGGACTTGCTGCGCTTCCTGGACTTGGGTGGCTATTTCTTTTCCCATGTTAGGGAAGTTTTCAACTATAATCTCTTCAAATATTTTCTCTGGTCCTTTCTCTCTCTCTTCTGCTTCTGGGACCCCTATAATGCGAATGTTGTTGCATTTAATGTTGTCCCAGAGGTCTTTTAGGCTGTCTTCATTTCTTTTCATTCTTTTTTCTTTATTCTGTTCCACAGCAGTGAATTCCACCATTCTGTCTTCCAGGTCACTTATCTGTTCTTCTGCCTCAGTTATTCTGTTATTGATTCCTTCTAGTGTAGTTTTCATTTCAGTTATTGTATTGTTCATCTCTGTTTGTTTGTTCTTTAATTCCTCTAGGTCTTTGTTAAACATTTCTTGCATCTTCTCGATCTTTGCCTCCATTCTTTTTCCGAGGTCCTGGATCATCTTCACTATCATTATTCTGAATTCCTTTTCTGGAATGTTGCCTATTTCCACTTCATTTAGTTGTTTTTCTGGAATTTTATCTTGTTTCTTCATGTGGTACATAGCCCTCTGCCTTTTCATCTTGTCTGTCTTTCTGCAAATGTGGTTTTTGTTCCATGGGCTGCAGGATTGTAGTTCTTGCTTCTGCTGTCTGCTCTCTGGTGGATGAGGCTAAGAGGCTTGTGCAAGTTTCCTGATGGGAGGGACTGGTGGTGGGTAGAACTGTAAAGTATTTTTAAAAGAGGAAGAGAGATCACACCGTACTCTATCTTAACTTGTTTTGTTTCCTTTAATACTATATCATAAATGTATGTTCCATGTAATTAAATATGCATCTAAGCACCATCTTATCAGCATAATTTATCTCCCTGTGGCTTTTACATACACAAATAAGCTTGACTCTCAAATTAGGTCTGTCCTGAATTTCTTCTGCCTAAGTCAGCTTCAATTTGCTTCAGACACAATTCTAGTGAGTTCCTGGAATCCACAAAGTGGAAAACCATCCTCATCACAGCCTAAGGAATAGAAGCCACAGCCCACAGCTCTTAGATATCAGGAAAGATGCTCAGTGTTGTATATGGGAAGAGAAATGCATATTAAAATTGCAGTTACCCTCTTTCTCCTGTTAAAGTGGAAAAGATCAACAAGCCTGACAACACATTGCAATGGAGAGCACGCCGAGCATTGGAAATCAGCACTCTGACTGATGTATTGCAGGTGGGAAGGGAAGTCGGTACAGCTTTTATAGAGAGAAATTTGGCAAAATCCATTAAAATCCCAAGTACACACATCTTTCAATTCAGCAATGTCTTTCTAAGTCTAGGAAATATCATTCATGTTTATCTTCCCAAGTACAAAATGTCATGTGCTTGAAGTTAATGATTACAGCACAGTTTCTAATCAAGCAAGACTGGGAACATCTTAAATACCTATAAATAAGGGACTGGTGGCTTCTCCATAGAACAGAAAAGCACACGGACACAAAGAAGAATGAGGAGGCCTTCTATGTACTGATTTGGGTCAAATGCCAAAAATTAATGTTAAGTGGGAAAAGCAAAAAATGAGATAATATATAGAGTGTGTTGCCATTTGTTTAAGATGAGAAATATATTATCTCAAGAACACTCAAGAAATTCCTTTGTCATTCAGAATCTTGTGTACCTTGGATGGGGGTATAGCTCAGGGGTAGAGCGTTTGACTGAAGAATCTTGGGTACCATGGAAATTGATGTCTTTGAACAAGTAGCAGTTTAGGTCCAAGTTTTGGCAAATCTACACCAATTAGCAGCAAATGAGCTGTGCTTCTTGTGTCACAATATCAGTCTGCTTTTTTTTTTCCCTACAGGTGGCTGTTTTTCTTATCAGGAAGATTGAGCATATTCAACAGTGTTTAAGGCTAGAAAAGGTAACTTCGGTATTAGGACAAGACTTTGATTCTCAGGCCAACACTTGTGTTTTATAAACACACCCTTTTTTTTTTTTTTTTTTTTTTTTTTTAAGGGTACACGGGCCTCTCACTGCTGTGGCCTCTCCCGTTGCAGAGCACAGGCTCCAGACACGCAGGCTCAGCGGCCATGGCTCATGGGCCCAGCCGCTCCATGGTATGTGGGATCTTCCTGGACCGGGGCACGAACCCGCGTCCCCTGCATCGGCAGATGGACTCTCAACCACTGCGCCACCAGGGAAGCCCAACAAACCCTTTGACGTGAGTCCTAAATCAGTTCACAGGACTTCAATCAAGCAATGAGTTTGGAAATAGAGGTGGGGAACTGTGACAAGTTTCTCATCTGCTGCTTATTATTGGACGTCCGTGATTCAGACAGGGAAGTTCTCTTACAAATAAAGACAGAGCAACTGAGGCAGGGCAGCCTGGACTTACCACCTGGTTATGCCTGGGGATAAACAGACCTTGTCCCTGGTGCCTTCCCTAGTCACACATTATGTCTTTCAAGCAGGCTCTGACCTTTAAACGGTAAAGCCATAAGTCTCCCATTACAAGAAAGAGTCCCACTGTGTGCACCCACTTACTATCAGCTGTGATCTGCAAAAAGATCCCGGGCTGTTGCCATCCTTCTCCAGGTCCATGGCTTTGTCTCTTCCCTTTACATCATTCTTCTCATAGCACAGAATTCCATGTCTTCCGCGCATGCCTACCTCTCCCTGGAAGTTGATCAATTATACTGTCAGACGGCTCAGCCAGCTCTTTGGAGCATCAGTGATCTTGAAGTATCCTTCCATATGTCCTTGAATTGCTAAGGACCAGAAACCGAAAGCCTAAGTGCTTAAAGTTTCAGGTTTGCTTTAATCTTGATGTCACCCGATGTCTTGCCTCAGGTACTATGAGGATCCCTTCCGTAATCTCTCAGTACTCACCTCCACACACTGAGAGCAAATCCCAGTGATTCTTGGCCTGAAGGCTCTCTTTTTGCCTATGAACAGAGCAAGCCAGAGCAAGCCTGTTCCCATGTCTCTGGAATTGTCTTCAACTGATGATGAATGGGGAGCTGGTCCCTAATTATCTCAGTTTCCTAATACTTCACTTAGGATAACTTTAGACGGGTTCTACACAGTCTCCCAGAGTTCTTCAGCTACATCGCACTCCAGTTGACCAAAGACATTACCTCCTTGATCATATACATAGTTACAAATGCAGAAGTAATGTGGTATAATAAAATATGAGGAGAAATTCTAGTTAATAGTACATAGATCACGCAATACTGGATTGAAAAAAATAAAGCAAAAAAATTAAACTCATGGATAAGGTAGCTGGCAAAGGAATGAGGGAATTCTTTAAAAAGTAGAAATAATGAAAAGCCAAATCCAAAGAAGTAAGCAATGCTGATGCCAACATTTTCTCTGTAGTTATCTCTGATCTCAGGTGCTCTAAACCTTGCACTTTAGTGCAAGCATGTGATAGGGAACAAGAGACAAAACTTGGGCCCAGACTGGGTGGGAGACTTAATCAAAAAGCCATACAAGAAGTTGAGACCTTTTGAAGACAATGTTCTGGGGTATAGACCAGGAAAAACCACTCTGCCAATGGAAGAGAGGGTGGTGATCCATTCATGTCTGGCTATGGCAATGGGAGAAACATTAATGATAATAATAATTTTTAAAAGAAACTTGAAAATCTGTAACCATAAGCCACCATCACCAAGCTGGGGGCAAAATTTATATAACCCATGTGTCATGAAATAATCTAAGCTCTGACCTTAAAGTTAAGTGTTCCTGAGTTGGTAGCACCCTAAGAGCTGACAGAAACACAGGCACATCATACTGGGAGGACTATTATCTTGACTCAAAAACCTAAAAACATTCCCAGAGATGAAGTTCCAAAGGAAAGAGCTCACAATCAAATAACACCAGACACACAGGAAACAAGGTACCATGAGTGACAGTCAGGAAAAACAACAAATGAGATCATCAGACTGGTAATGAGAGCAGACATTAGGATTAACAGAGATAAAATCTACAATAAATAGGTTTAATAAACATATAGATAGAAGAGAGTTAGAAATATGATGAAGGAATAAATAAAAGACACTCAAAATTGACTAAGCATATTTGAAAGAAGAACCAAATGGAACTTGTAAGAAAATTGTTGTAATTAAAATGAGAAATTCAATGGATGGGGAAAACAGCAGATTTTACACATCTTGAGTGAGAGTTCATGAATGGAAAATCTCTCTGAGAAAAGTACCCAGAGATGTAGGTACAGAATGCAGTACAGTGACAGTATGAAGGAGGAGAGGGTAGAGAGGTTTAACACATGTGATCAAGCTTCCAGAAAAAAAAAAACCTGAGGCAATATCTGAAGAACTAATAACTAAGAAATTTCCAGAAAAAAAAAATTACATTAATCCTCAGATTCAGAAAACACATTGATCTTCATTATCAGAATAAAGAAAAAGAAACCCACATGTAAATATATCCTAGTAAGACTATATGTTCTCATATTAAAAAAAAATCTAAATAGGCAGAAAAAAGAAAAATATATGACAATTAGAAAGAGAGCTGTTGTATCAATGACAATAGAAAGCACAGGCCTGTGGAATAAGATATTTCAAAGCACTAAGAAAAAAATAACTACCGCATAAAATTGTACAGCCAGTCAAGATAAATTTAAAAAAAAAGATTAAATAAAGACATTTACAGACAAAAAAAATGGAGACTTTTCTACTGATAGACTCTAACCACAGAAACTTCAGAAAATAAACTTAAAAAAGAAAAAAGTCATGCTTGGAAAATCTAAGATGCAAGAGAGAATGGTAAGCAAAGAAAATGATAAACATGGTGGTAAATTAATGGTAATTTAAATTTATTTTTTAACACCATGGTAAATTAATGGTGTTAAAAAATAAAGTTGAGGGCTTCCCTGGTGGCGCAGTGGTTGAGAGTCTGCCTGCCGATGCAGGGGACACAGGTTTGTGCCCCGGTCTGGGAAGATCCCACATGTCACGGAGCGGCTAGGCCCGTGAGCCATGGCGGCTGAGCCTGCTCGTCCGGAGCCTGTGCTCCACAACGGGAGAGGCCACAGCAGTGAGAGGCCCGCGTACCACAAAAAAAAAAAAAAAAAAAAAAAAAAAAAGTTGAACTAAAATTCTTGACAACAGTAGTATAGAGATCAGGAGGTATAGTGATTGGAGGTAAAATATTCTAAAGTAAAATCTTATTTTGTATGCAAGAAGCATAAAGATTATGCTGAATTTTAGAACTTGTTCAGCTTATGTTAGGTAAGTGTGTTTGATTTTCTAGGGTGTATAAGGAGGTCTTCTGGGCATGGGCTCTGTTTCTTGATCTAGATGCTGGTTACATAAGTGTGTTCATATTGTGAAAATCCAGTAAGCTGTGTACTTATGATATGTACATTTTTCTATATGTGAATTATACTTCAGAAACAATTTAAAATATAAGGATGGAAACATCTAGAGCAAATAGAATATAAAACATGACATATAATTTTCCAACCATGAGAGGAACGAATGCATTAGAAAAACACACACATGATACAAAAGACAGTAAACCAGGTAAAAAATAAAGTGAAACAAGAAAAGAAGCATGAAAAGGTAAAATAAAAAATAAAATATAAAATAAGATAATAAAAGAGAATTCAAATATTCCTGTAATTGCAATCAATGTAAATTTGGTTAAAGGACAAAAATTTACAGTCTGTTAAAAGACATAAATTTACAGACCACCAAAAAAATATTTACATACCATATAATCTTTTAAATTGTCAAGCAAATGGTATTTATAAACACACCTAAAACAAATGACATGAGATATGTACATACTAACTAAAGGAGAGTTGGTGTATGCTAATTTTAAGCAAAATAGACTTTCTGGGCAAAGCATTATTCAGAGGTAAAGTGGGTCACTAAAAATTGGTAAAACTTGCAATTCACAAAAAATATTATAGGAATCGTAAATTTGTATGATACTAATAACAAAAGCTCTAAAACTAATACATTTTTCAGAAGGCTGGAGGAAACTGGCAAATCTACCACAGTAGTAGGAGATGTTTAACTCTCCCTTCTCGGCAACTGAGTGATTAAGAAAATGGGGAAGGGAGAGAAAGCATAGGCTAGAGAAACTTTGAGTAACAGCAGGCACCAAAGCTTGCTCTTAAAATAATACCATTCTTGGGAGAAGCAAAAACCATTCTAAAACACGACAATACCTGAGATAAAAACACCACATATCTCCGGATGAGTTTGTTTAGAATGTTCTTTTAAAAAATAAATAAAATAAAACCCTGTGGATTTTTTTTTTTTCTGATTCCAAAACCAATACAATATGTGCAAATAAAATTGCAAGGTCTAGGGGACTTCCCTGGTGGCACAGTAGTTAACAATCCGCCTGCCAATACAGGGGACACGGGTTTGAGCCCTGGTATGGGAAGATCCCACATGCCGCGGAGCAACTGAGCCTGTGTGCCACAACTACTGAAGCCCATGTGCCTAGAGCCCGTGCTCTGCACCAAGAGAAGCCACTGCATTGAGAAGCCTGCACACTGCAGCAAAGAGTAGCCCCTGCTCGCCACAACCAGAGAAAGCCCGGGCGCAGCAATGAAGACCCAATGCAGCCAAAAATAAATAAAATAAATAAATTTTTTAAAAATTGCAAGGTCTAATAAATGTACTGTTAGGCAGTTTGTTTTCCTCAGACCTCCTTAATCTTGAGTGTGAGGCAGGAAGTGTTCTTACGGAGGCTGTGTACTGAGTCCGACACTGTGGCAAGCCCAGCGCAGGTGACCACAGTCCTATCAATTAATTAGGCCTCTCCACTCTGCTTTGATGCCTGGAAAATCACTGGTTTGAAATTCTGGAAGGAAAAAAACAGTTCAGTGTATTAGCTGGTATTACAGGATCCAATAAAGAGATGGGTTTTTCTACCCAATTAGAGAGTGGATTTAACAGCAGGGTAAAAACTGAACAAATACTGTTTTTTATCAACTGGAACTTTCCAGAGACCCTTCCTGAACAACAGTCTAGATGTACATGCAGCTTCTAGGGGATCAATAAGATTAAGCAGAAGAGAACAATGGGAAAAGAGGAAGAGCCAGGTGTGTGTCCTGGTGTTGTCCAGTTAGAGGAAACACTGAGAACAGATCCACTGGTTTCAAATCATGCACCCAAGTTCTCTCCTTCTTTTCCCTGATAAAGCAGAAGTGCAATAAGTGATTTGGTAAAGTATTAGTCTCCCTGCATTAGCAACCTGCAGGGAGCTACTTGCAAAGGTTTGCTTTCTCCTCTCAGAGGACTCCCAAGCAGGGAGAAAAACTCTTTAGATGGTCAGTGTATTCATTTTTCATTGCTTCCAGAACAAATAACTGCAAAGAGTGGCTCATGGAACCACAAATTTATTTTCTTAAACTTCTTTAAGTCAGAAGTTCAACACGGTTCACTGGGTTAGAATCAAGGTGTGGGCAGGGCTGTGTTTCTTTCTGGTGGGTCTAGGGGAGCATTTATTTCCTTGCTCATTTGGTTGTCGATGGAATTCATTTCCTTTGGGTTGTAGGACCAAGATTCCTTGCTTCTTGTCAGCTGAGGGCTGTCCCCAGCTTCTAGAGGCCACCCATGTCCCCTGGCTCATGACCTCCTTTCTGCATCTTCACAGCCAGCAGTGGGGGGTCAAGTTCCACTTATGCTTCAAATCGCTCCTCCTTCTTCTAGTGTATCTCTCCCCAGCTGGGGAGAGTGCTCTGCTTTTAAGGATTTATGTGATTAAACTGGACCCATCTGGATAATTCAGGCTTCTCTCTCCATCTCCAGCTGCGTCACCTTAATCACATCTGCGTCATCTCTGCTGCCATCGATGTAAGGTGATGTGTTCACAAGTTCCAGGCACTAAGGTGTGGAACCTTTGGGGGAAACCTTTGTTTTGCTAACCACAGTGGGATAAAAGGGTGGACCTAGCATAGGTTAGGTCTCACAGTTTGGGGATCAAGTTGGCACTTCAGCTACAGAAATATTCTTCTTTGAGCTGGAAGCCCAGCGGTGGAGAAGGCACGTGGGTAGTCCTGTTCGTCCTTCCCCTTCTCCACGCCCTCCCTGCAGGGTCCAAGCCCTGGAGTAAGGAAAGCCTAGAAGGTAGTGCAGTCATCACTGGGCTGTGGGTCTTTCACTCACTGGCCTGGCCAATGGTTAAAGGACACTTTCATGGGTTACTCAGAGAATCTCTGCAGGGCCTTGCTCCCCTATAGTTCTCTTGAGCAAAAGAAGGTACATCTCTATCCAAGTGGTCAAATGCACTCTTCTCTCGGCTTCTGTGCATTCAGCAAGGTGTGTCCAGCACATTCCTGCTGAAGTCTCCTCACCCCTTCAACACCACACCAGATCTATTTCTCTTGTGGTGGTGTTGGTCCATGAGAAACAACTGTAGTCTCTCTACTCTTCCAAGCTATGTGTGATGGGAAGGAAAATAGGAAATCAGACTTCAGGAAGCAAGCACAAGGTGACAGGTGGGGGTCCGAATGGGGACTTGACCACAGGACAGGGAGCTCTGAAGAGAAGGAGGCAGCTAATGCTGCCTTAATAGAGGGTGTGGAGGGAGGTCAGCGAGTGTGCACTGGGCTCTAAGACAACGTCTTAATCTCAGGTGGGCATTCTAGAAGCAGACGCTGAGATGAGAATTTGAAGGCAAGCAGTTTACCTGGAAGTTTCCTTCAACACTGCCCAGGAAGTGGAGGCCTAACACAGGAATGGAAGGCAGCCTACAAAGTGTGTGTTGTTAAGTTAGCTGTATAATGAGCAACTGGAACTTCTCGCCACAGGAGAGCCTGAGGAAACTGTAGAACACACCTCTGAGCTAGCTCACCTGAGGGGCAAGGGGCCTGGGGTATTTGTACACCCTCTCCCATCACTCATTTGTCAAGTGTCCTCCTGGGGGATGCTTAATACCCAGGTACTTCTGGCCTGTCCTGAGCCAGAGTAGCTCTATTGAAAGTCTCTGGTCACAGAGATGCAGGAGCAGGCATCTGAAGCCATCAGCTGTATGTTGACATAGTAGAATTCCAGGCAGACAAGTGACGCATCCAGGGCCTAGAGTGAAAGGAAAGGGAAGCTTAAGGGGAAAGCATGTGGGCTGTTGTTGAGTCCTTTAGAGATGGAATAGGTCCTAATATCTGGATAGCGATGAATCTAGAAGTGGACAAGAGGGCGTCAAAGTAGAAAGATACAGGGTTCCTTTTGACTGAGGAGCGAAAACTAACATAAAATGGCAGAACTAGAACCCAGCATGTGAGAAGAGCTCTTGTACACGGCATGGATGAGAGTAAACGCTGTGGGGAATCAGCAAGACAGCAGAAGTGAGCACAGCCTTGATGGAGGAAGACAGACTGACCTGTGTCTTCAAGGATGGGTAGAAGATAGCACAACTCTTCTTGTCATTTGCTTTGGTAATCTTCTTCAGCTGTGATGCTTAATTAAAGCCAGGAGGGAAAATGAGAGAGAAAATAAATGTGTCAACACCAGGAGGGGAAAGGCACATCTCCCAAGGCTCATTCTAAACACAGTAGTGGGGCTGTCCCCTGGGCACGAGATGTAGCGCTTGTGTGTTATTTCAGGGCTGAAATGGCTTTCTCAGCTCCCTCTTCTTAATTTTCTGGAGACTAGTCCAGAGAAAATAATTAGAGTTGTTTTGATAATGTGTATGCTTTACCACTTTCAATTAAGGAGAAGAATACAGTGAGAGAGAGACAGACAGGGACAGAGACAGAGACACCAGAGACAGAGAGAATGAATCTGAGCACATACCCAACAGTGAAAGTATTTTGTTGTGTCACCACCACCATTTCTACATATAAACTGGCACAATGTTTTCCTGGTTATTTTAAAGTAATGAATTCCTACATTGTTTCATTTTAAACAACTTAATTAAGGTATAATTAACATACAATAAATTGCACATATAATAGAATGTACAATTTTGATGTTTTGATATGTATACATGATAAAACCACTACTACAATCAAGAGAGTGACCATATCCATCACCCCCAAAACGTTCTCCTCTGTCCCCTCCTACTGCTACTGGCACCCCGTCCCAGGAAACCACCTGCTTTCTGTTGCTATAGGTTAGTTTACATTGTTAGAATTTTATATCCATGGAACCATACAGTATGTACCCTTTCTTTATCTGGCTTCTTTCACTCACCATAACTATTCTGAAATTCATCTGTGTTTTTTATATGTGTCAGTAGTCCATTACTTTTTTGGGTTTTTTTAATAAATTTATTTATTTATTTGTGGCTGCGTTGGGTCTTCCTTAGTTGCTGTACACGGGCTTTCTCTAGTTATGGCGAACGGGGGCTACTCTTTGCTGGGGTGCGTAGGCTTCTCATTGCGGTGGCTTCTCTTGTTGCGGAGCAGGGGCTTTAGGGCACACGGACTTAGTTGCTCCACGGCATGTGGGATCTTCCCGGGCCAGGGCTCAAACCAGTGTCTCCTGAATTGGCAGGCGGATTCTTAACCACTGCCAGGGAAGCCCAGCCCATTACTTTTTATTGTCGAGTGGTCTTCAAGTTTGCAAGTTTTCAAAATCAGGTACCTATTAATTTTGAGACCTGTCCATTGTATTAGTTTCCTAGGGCTGCCTTAACAAATTACCACAAACTGCGCGGCTTTAAACAACAGAAATTTTTTTCTTTCACAGTTCTGGAGGCTAGAATCTGAAATCAAGGTGTCAGCAGGGCCCTACTCCTTCTGGGGACTAAAGGGAAGAATCTGTTCCGTGCCCTTCTTGTAGCCTCTGGTGCTGCAGCCGTCTTTGGTGTTCCTTGGCTTTAAGATGCAGCATTTCTGTCTCTGCTTCCTCTTCACATGGCATGTGTGTGTCTCTGTGTCTTTCCTTCTTGTGTAAGGACACCAATGGTATTAGGTTAAGGGCTCACCCTATACCAGTATGACCTCATCTTAACTAATTACATCTGCAATGATCCTATTTCCAAATAAGTTCACAGTCTGAGGATCCAGGAAGGACATGAATTTGGGGAGACATTATGCACCCAAGTACAGTCATCCCTCCCCATTAAATGCTATATGGCTCTGTTAAATCAAATTAGGAAGAGAGAGGCTTCCCTGGTGGCGCAATGGTGAAGAATCCCCCTGCCAATGCAGGAGACACGGGTTCGAGCCCTGGTCTGGGAAGATCCCACATGCCACGGAGCAACTAAGCCTGAGCGCCACAACTACTGAGCCCACGCTCTAGAGCCTGCGAGCCACAACTACTGAACAAGAGAAGCCACCGCAATGAGAATCCCGGGCACCGCAACGAAGAGTAGCCCCCGCTCGCCGCAACTAGAGAAAGCCTGCGCGCAGCAACGAAGACCCAACACAGCCAAAAATACATTAAAAAAAAAAAATGGGGAAGAGAGAGTGATTTAAAAAAAAAATTCATGACCTACCTTGAGATAATGTGAGCTGAGACTCACATTTCCCAAAGTGTGTTCCAAATAATTACGTATGAAATCGCATTCTCTAAAACTAGGGTAGTATGCTCAAAAAAGTCTGGTGAATGCTGGGTTTAAAAAGAAGAAGAGTGTCTTTATTGAAGCCTTAACAAACCTTTAACATGTAAAAGGGGAACAAGCTTGGCCCTTTTCACTACCTTTCTTGGCACAGCATTGCTTTCAGAAGAGCTACAAAAGAATTGAAAAGCAATTTAAATCTTTATTGCAGAACTCTTGAAAAACACCACAGGGGAAATATACTACATTATGTACAGTAAAAATGCCCCTAAATCCTCATTCATTTTCCCCAAGCCTACTGATCGCCTCACAGCAACTGCCCCCAAATTGTAGAGTCATCCTTTTAAATAAACCTCCACAAAGCTTTCTCCCAAAATGAACTCCAAGCTGATCTTGTCCCCTTTGTCCCCTCCTACCCTCCTCCCTGCACGAATACACATCTTTAGAGAGAGGAAAAGCTCTCAGTTCTTTCTAATGTAGAAAAATTTAGCCTTTAGGAACATCTCTGGTTTTCCTCCCTAACGTCCTTGCTAATGCAAACACACTGAGACCGTTTTAGAAAGTACAAGTGCAGCGGGGTGGGGGAGGTTGCGAATAATGAGGAATTCTAGCAGGTCACACGGTGCAGGTGAGGCTGAACCAAGAAGAAGGGCCAAGGGAAGGAAGATGGTGGACGTTCGAGAAAGATGGTCCATCCCTTTACTCCAAGCCCAACATCCAGGGCTTTCTGGAGAATTCCTAAACAATGGAAATTGCTATCTTTGATGCCCCTAGTTGGCCTACGCACAACAGTCTGCCCAGATGGACCTCCCCCTGCTAGCTTCCAGATAATCCGTTTATGCAAAAATGGTGCAAACAAGATTTACTGTTCCCAGACTGTGCCAATCTCATTTTCTCCCTTCTGTCTTTGACTCCTGCTTTTGCCTTCATTCCTTGGCTCAAGCCAAGCAGCTCCTTCTCATGTGAGTAAACAATCTGCCTGCAAAATAAACTAACAAATGTCTCTGAATTGTTCTTTGACAAGAAACATTATTTTCGTCTTCGTCACATAAACTATATTTCACTAAGAATATCCAAGTGGGGTATACCCTGTACTCTTTTTCTAAAGTTCTACCTTTGCCTTTTAGAGCCTTTTTCATGATACACGAGAGACTTTAAGTGCTGACACCCGCTCCCCCACCACTTGACAGTGTTGGTACCAGAGCTGCTGAAGACCCACGATGTTTTCAGGGGGAAACCACCAAAAAGTAGGCGACCAGCCCGTTGAACATTCACCATTCATAGAATATACTCAAAACACAATTTAATTTTTTCTACCATTTCCCTTTAAATTCCCTGCCTGTTGGTAAAGATTGGGGTAGGTCTAATGAATTAGGCAATAGACAGTTTTATGGCCACTTTAAGCGACACGCAAAGCTTCAACATAGAAGTTAGAAGGACCCCTCCTTGATAATAATGAAATATCTGAACGTGATGATTTCGTGTCAAATCTCCCACTTCCCAGCTCAGCCACTGCAGCCTGTCAGGTTTCAGGGGTGGAGGCGGGGCTGGTCCTTTTTCACTCCTACCCCACCCTGCTCTCTCCTCCTGCAGGTACTGGCCCAGGCAGAGCTGGGCTTGTGAGAACCCACGTCTGACAACCTCTCTCTGCAGTTACGTTTGCAGGTCCTTCCAGGTGCAGATCTTACAACACAGAACGTTCTTCTCCTCTGTCCAGATACTCCATGTCCACCCCACGGTGCACATGCTCACCGTTGAGGGTCTCAGCATGCCTTCAAGGCGGCCCTCTTGCCCCGGACCTGAAACGGCTCCAGGAGGGTCTCTTTCTTCCAGGATCAATAGCTGGTCCATGGGAGTCACTCATACATGCTATGTCCAGGGGTGAAGGGAGTATACTTACTTCCCACAAGCAAGAGCTACTCACAGATGAACACCAAAGGATCTCACCAGCTTTCCCCTGACCTCCAGATTTCCTGGAGGGTGGGAGACAGGCTTCCAGCTCCTGGGCCTCCAAAATTCAGGGGATATATCTCAAGTTCTCTGAGGGGTCCCACTGAGCCGTCCCTGCAAGTAACTAGGGTTCAGATGCGGGAATCGCTAACCTCTCTACACCTCTCAGGAGCAGTTTTCTCTAAAAAGTACTCATCACAAAATCCTCTCTTTACATCTGCACGCTTCGTGAGTCTCTAGATGAGATGCCCAGAAGTCTTGAAACTGATTATCTTCTATTTTCTTTATTAAATGATTATTAATTAATTAATTAATATTTTTAGAAATTAAATTATTATTTGTAAATTAAATTCTCATTTTGGATTCCGTTTCTATTGTGCCTTGATTCTTTTTAGGAACTTCAGTTTCACAATCCTATTACAGTAAGACATGTCAGAGGACAAAATGCTAGCATACCCTTTCTCTAAGGGAAAAAAAAGCCAGGTATCAGACAGGTTTAGCACTATGTGATTTTTTTCTTTGATGCTGAGCTGGCCTGATTCTCTATGTTCATGTAATGTAGAAAAATAAGACCTATGTAAACGTGAAGAAAATCATGGCTCAGAGTAAAAACAAAGTTAAATTTTTTAACTACTTCTTTGAAGTTTTAAACAGTGTGTTCTAAGTTCCAATACAACTTTTGAGATAAAACATTTAAGAATAATTAATTTTTAAAATGACTTTGAGAAATAATCTAGATGTCCCCAAATAAGTTGTTTATGTAGTAAATAGATGCATTTTAGTTTTTGGAGAACCATGCAGTAATTACAAATAATAATCTGCATCTAAGTTTATTGACTAAGAAATGTTTTTCACGCTATACTGTTAAATTTTAAAATTAATCAAACAGTTTCTATAGTGTGATATCCTTTAATAAGTGTGTGTGTATGTATGAGTGTGTGTGTGTGTGTGTGTGCTTGCTCATAAAAAAATGTATGAAAGGATATATACCTATATATTAAAAGGAGTCACTTCTGAGTGATAGGATTACAGATAATTTTCAGTTTTGTTTTACATTTTTCTACATTCTCTGATTTTTTAATATTGAATACTTTTACTATTTGTAGTGAGAAAGAACAAGAAAGATGTTTTTACTGAAATGAAATATACTCTCAATAATGTGAGGTTTTTAAATCAACATAATTGTGCTTGAGTTTACTGTTATGAAATTCAGTAAGAGCATTTATATATTAACTATAATTTGGCTTGGATTCTGAATTAGGCAGTTTCGGGTTTTTTTTTTTTGCGGTACGCGGGCCTCTCACTGTTGTGGCCTCTCCCGTTGCGGAGCACAGGCTCCGGACGCGCAGGCTCAGCGGCCATGGCTCACGGGCCCAGCCGCTTCGCGGCATGTGGGATCTTCCCGGATCGGGGCACGAACCCCCGTCTCCTGCATCGGCAGGCGGACTCTCAACCACTGCGTCACCAGGGAAGCCCTGAATTAGACAGTTTTTGCATGTGAATACGTCCTTGACAATTTTTTAAAAGATATTGATGAGCCAGACCATTTGCAAATGGGTTTATTTATAGTCTCACAATTAAATAGATATTCTTTTTATTCTGTGGTTGTAAACTGATTGTAGGCAAAACTTTAGCTATAAAATTAAAATTTGTAAGAGCTTTCCCAAACCACAGGAAAATATCTGTAAGAATTGGGTGGCTTTAATACACATTATCTTTCAAGGTTCTTGTTAAAATAAATTGCTTATCGAAAGACATACAGATGGCCAACAAACATATGAAAAGATGCTCAACATCACTAATTATTAGAGAAATGCAAATCAAAACTAAATGAGGTATCACCTCACACCGGTCAGAATGGCAATCATCAAAAAATCTACAAACAATAAATGCTGGAGAGGGTGTGGAGAAAAGGGAACCGTCTCACAGTGTTGGTGGGAATGTAAATTGATACAACCGCTATGAAGAACATTATGGAGGTTCCTTAAAAAGCTAAAAATAGAACTACCATATGACTCAATAATCCCATTCTTGGGCATATACCAAGAGAAAGCCATAATTCAAAAATATACATCACCCAGTGTTCATTGCTGCACTATTTACGATAGCTAGGACATGGAAGCAACCTAAACATCCATCGACAGAGGAATGGATGAAGAAGATTGGTGCATATATACAATGGAATATTAGCCATAAAATAGAACGAAATTGTGCCATTTACAGAGACATGAATGGACCTAGAGACTGTCATACAGAGTGAAGTAAGTCAGAAAGAGAAAAATAAATATCATATATTAACACATACATGTGGAATAGGTAAACTTATTTGCAAAGCAGAAATAGAGACACAGATGTAGAGAACAAATGTATGGATACCAAGGGGAGAAGCTGGGGCGAGATGGATTGGGAGATTGGGATTGACATATACACACTACTATGTATAAAATAGATAGCTACTGAGAACTGATTGTATGGCACAGGGAACTCTACTCAGTGCTCTGTGGTGACCTAAATGGGAAGGAAATCCAAGGAATAGGCGATATATGTATACGTGTGGCTGATTCACTTTGCTGTACAGCAGAAACTAACACAACATTGTAAAGCAACTATACTCCAATAAAAAGAATAAAAATTTTCTAAAATTAAATAAATAAATAATAAATAGAAAAAAATAAAATGAAAACCTTTTACTTAGGAAAAAAATAAAATAAAATAGATTGCTTATCAATATTTGATATATCATTATGCCTACAATTTCTGCATGTTTATTTAAATACATATTTCATAGTCACTGTAATATAACTACATGCTTCACTGACATCAGTTCTTCCTGGATCCCACAGGGAGGAAATTTAACCGCTAATGCAATGCATTTGGAGAGAGAGCAGAGAGCTGCAGCCCGGCTTAACATGTGCAGTGCATTCTTACTGCGTCTTCCTTCGGTATCACAGAGCTTATGGATGTGGAATAAGTGTGGAACAAGAATGATCTGGTATAGCATTATCTTTTAATTGGAGTTTCTATTTCTGTCACTGTTTCATTTGCTCACCATAATAGCTTAAACCATAGCAATTGGCAGAAGCATCGTTGTTGGTTTGGACTGCAGACAAAAGGACACATGCCAAGTGTTTTAATTCCAAAGAGGCTTGGGGAGGAATTTAGGATTTTGCCTAGATTTTGCTTGGGGGAGCAAATTAGATCTGAAAATAGCTAAGTGCACATTTAAACCAGATTCCTGAGGTGTCTTTGCATCCAACAAGACCTGATGTGTCCTCCCAACTCTCTTTACCTATGCTACCCATTTCTAGCTAAGGTTAATATTTATAACTCAAAAGATGTATTTTCCTGAAAATAACGTATGAGGAAACTTGGAGCCCTTGTGTTTGTTGGGAGCTAATGTCCAAAAACATCAACACATTTGTACATAAAATGTGAGCAGGCAACTTTGTCCTCACATAAAAGATGGCAACATATCTGGTAATTCCTGTATTTGGAGGCAGTTCACAAATGGAGTGAGAAATGCTGAGTCTAATTCACCTGGAGAATTGTATTTATATCTGCTGTTCATGGGTCAACATGAGCTATTAAGGAATACTTTCTAAGTACCCTGTCCTTTTTTATTCCAAAAGTTGAGTCCTGTCCTTACCGAGTCAATTGTGCTGGTTCCCAAACTTGTTTATCCACGTTTCTCATTTTTTAAAATCATGCAAGCTATTAAAAACTCATATAAAACAATGAAATGTGAATGAAAAGAGATTTTTAAAAATAAAACTGAGTTGAGTACTTTGGAAAATCTCAGTAAAGATGAATGACTTTAAAAATTGCTCTCAAATTAAAAGTGGCCTCAATGTGAGATATTGGGGAGAAAATGTCAAAAGCAGAAAGATTCCACACCCAGGTTATGTCCCTCTTGTTGTTCCTGCTGTTGTCATTGTAATTTTATTCTTGTCCCTCTTTAAAGAGATCAAAAATTGGAACTCATAGGTGAGTCAGGGCACGGTTTATGCAAGAAACACAAAGCGGTCCTGAGCAATGGCAATTGTTAACTGATCTGTTTGCAGGATTCTTCCTGGATCCTGTGTCCAGAGATGCTCATTGAGTTGGGCTAGACCCAGTGAGATATGAGCCTCTGGATTTTTTAAATTTCCCTAATTCTAACATGTAGTCAAGTTTTAGCACTAATGCACCAGAACAGGGATTCTAGAACTTCACCCGCAGATATAATCTGTGGATTATAACTCAGTAGGTCTGCAGTGGCGCGGCCCCAGGTTCCGCATTTATAGTAAGCTCCTGTGGGATGTTGATAATACTTGTCCTGAAGCACACTTTGAGGGACCCAGGATTAAAGAATGAGAAACGAGTACCCCGTCTAGCATTGGTTCTCAGCCTTCAGTGCACCTGCAATTACCTGGACTTGTCTCACGCACAGGGATCCCGGTCTGATTTCCAGGTGTTGTCACTGTGCACTCAAGGCCCAGAAGCACTTCTCTGGAAGACAAAGTGTTAAAAAAAACAAACAAACAACTGTGCAGGTGCCAAAGAACATTTATGTTGAGGCACATTGTCTGTGAGTTGCTGCTAAAGTATGTTGTTTGTTTTCTGTCCTCAGGATGGTTCCCCACTCCTCCATCCTCTCCCCTTCACTTATAAAGTCTGCTGATTAAGGGTACCCTTGAATAGCCCTTATCATGACACCATTATTCCCCCAGGACTTGCCCTACACAGTCAATCAATTCTGTAGTCTTTGAAAGCATGAACAAGCCATTTCATAACAGAACCATGTGTTATTCTTACCCAGATCCTTCAAACTCAGCTCCTGAAGCTGTAGAAATAGCACATGGATTGAGACCAGATGTCGTGCTCTCCAGAAAGCTCGTTTGGTAACAGGTTTCAGCTGTGTGAACATTCAATTCCCTGGTGAGCTGGGAGGCCTGGAGTGGAGAAGAGTTGGAGGAAGATTAACCCCCTCAAGAGAGGATCTTTGGGAGTGCAAAGAGCAACTTAAATATCTAAATTCCACACCAAAAATTAGGAATGTTGAATGTGATCTCACTCTTGGAATAACTGATTTAGAGCTTATTATCAAGCTTCAAATCAGCAAAGATTTGCACAAATGTGTGATTCATTGTAGCAGATCAAGAGCAGAAGTCTTTCAGACATTAAACATTTGAAAAGAATTTGTTGGACATTTATCATGGATAAGATGGTGGGCTGCTCACGGGAGAAATGCCAAAGAATTAGTGGAAAAAAAAATGTCAGAATAAACTACGAGTATGTGGTAGATTGCATTTTCCAAAAATGGCCATATCGGTTTCTCCCCATACGCTCCTCTTGCATGGTGATTTGCCACTCCTCTCGTGGAGAGATGGGGTGGGGGTCTATGTCCCTCTCCTTGACTCTGGGTAGGTTCTGTGACTACAGCAGAAGTGCTGCTATGTTTCTTACAAGGCTAGGTCGTAAAAGGTGATATAGCTTTCAGACTTTCCCTTGGGGCACTCCTATTGGAATCCAGCTGCCATGCTGTGAGGAAACTCAGAGAATCTCATGAACAGGTCCTGTGTAGGTTCCTGCCAACAGCTAGTTTCCCCATCAGATGGGTGAGTGAGGACACCTCTAGGTCATTGTAGCCCCAGCCATCCAGAGACACGTCTCCTTCTATCCCCTTCAGCTAAGATCCCCAACATCCTGGCACAGATACGAGCCATCTCCACTATGCCCTGCCCAAATTTTTGGCTTGCAGAACTCACGGTTGTAACAAAAGGGCTGTTTTATGCCCTATACATTAGGGTGGTTTGTTACTCAGCAATAGATAACCAATAGAGGATGACCGAGTTTTCTATCATTTCTTATGACTATAATATCAAGCTTTCAGGGTAATTAAACCATTAAATCTGAGGCTGTCACATGTAATTTAAGGACATTAGAAATCCAGATGTATAGCTTATAGTTTCTGTAGTAAAAGTGTGTTTGAAATAAAAGATGAAACAAATCTAAACACTAAACACTGTCTAATGCGAACCACACATCATTGAATAGACGTGCAAATAATAATGGGCAAAGAAATTGTGAATACCAAACTATAATTCAAGCTCAGTATAGTATAGAACAATAAAGAAAATGCCTGGTTATTTTTTAAATGACCTACTTAGGAATTAAAAGGCACAGTTATAGCCAAGGCTTAACTTTCAAATGACAAAATACTAATTACATTTTATTTAAGCAAAATGAAGACAGGTAGGTAAACTAATTAGAAATGAAGTTCATTTTTGTATCATTTGTTCATGAATGTAATGTTATTCTATTTATCTGTTTTCTCTTCTAATATGGGAAATGGAAAAAATGAAAGGGACTTGGGAAAATTGGTTTAGAGAAATATAAACTTATTTCTCTATATATATATATTAGTTTCTATAAACACATTAGTTTTCTAATACATATATCAGTTTTGTGTGTGGATTTCAGCTCCTTCAAAAATTTAATGAGCTCCTAGCCTCTCAAGTTTCAGAAAACTACAAAACTAAAGGTGGCTCTCAGATATAATGAACATAAAATAACGAAACAGGCCAATCAATTACATCACTACTGTGTTGCCAGGTACCTGCCTAGTCACTGACTCTTTTCTTCTCACAGATCCAGGAGCATGGACCTCAGGGTGAACAGGCTACAAAGGGATGCTGTGGACACTTTCTCCATCATTCATCTCTCCTTCTAAAGCTCTAGCACTGAGGGATCCCAGCTCTAAAGAGCAGTCCTGTGTACCCCCTATTTATGGTTTTTTAATATTCAATTAATATTACGGAAACAAATCCTTTTAGTAACTTCTAAATCAATTTTTTAAAATCTGCTTGTCTCAGAATTTACAAACAAAACATACAGCTTTTTGAAGACGCTAATGTTCACAGCCCTTTATTCCACTTTATCACACCTCATGTTCTCAAAGCCCCAGAGCAAAAGGAATTTTTTTTTGTTTATTTACATTTCTGAGAAAGAATTCCCACTTGCTTCTGTACCATATCATTTTCTTTGCCAAAATCAAACGTAAAATTTATAGATAATACCGTTTTCTTCATTAAAATCATGAAATATATTAAAATCCTACCTGCTAAAAAAAGGAGGGGGAATTTCATGTGGCTCAAGACAAAAGACATGTTTAATAAAATTAATTAAATTAAAAAGTGAAATCAAAATAAGAATGAAGTTGAATTCCAGCTGCCAGCCAGGGGCCTCCTCTTCTAATAAGTCACCAGACAGACAGTAATGTGAACCTGATGTCCACTTCAATCACCAGTGTGAAACACAAGTGTGGTAGTAGGTACACATACCTACCATAAGAAGAAGGTGATATTTAGAACTCTTAAAATTTTATTTTATTTTATTTTATTTATTTATTTTTTTACTTACAGAATTTTCCTCTCCAACAAGCTGCCTGCCTTAAAGGCTTGCTTGTTGGGGATATTTATGGTACTGGAGGGAGTCTTATTTATTTATTTTTTTCTCTTAATTTTGCCTCTAAGACCAGATTCTCTTTGAATCCCAATAACGTAAATTGTGGATTTGAGTAGATCTAGAGGAACGACAGGGATGAGAAACACTTCTGGGATATTCAGAAGAAGTTGAAGCAAATTTGGTCGATGGAACATTGCCTCCAGTCTCAGCAAGTATGGAGGCTAAAACCTGGAAAAATGGCTAATGAAGGCAAGATTTGCACCTTGTTTTCAGGAAACAAAAAAGCACCCGCTGTTTATTTCTGTTTCCCCAACTGCAGGTGTTTTGAATCTAAATACGAGGGGGCTGGCATTTCTTCCAAACAAGCTGTGCTCTGCAGCTCTTAGACTCCTAAATCCTCAACACATTTACAGATAAGGATCTAGCCTGGACCACACATCAAACACAGCCACTGCTGTCCTTGCTCCAGAGCCGTGACCTTGCAGGATTGTGGTTTCACTTCTCATGAGGCTCTGGCTGAGAAATGGCGACTATTTAGTGGTGTGTTGAAGAGGTGGAAGCCAATGGAAGAGGAGGTTAAAAGCTAGAACTCAGCCCTCTCCTGGTAACCCAAAGAATTTCCCCAGTTGCCATTGATGCTGGTTTTTCTTGTGTGTGTGTGTTCATACGAATACATGTACGCCTCAGCAGATTCCATATATGTTCTTATGCATGTTAATAACAGTGTGTTACTACAGACGGAGTGAGAGAGGGGGGCACCGAATTTGAAGTGATGTGCTTATAAAGGATGTCTGTGATTTCCAATCCAGCGAACCACTGGGGAGTGAAGGAATTATGTGGAATTGACATTTCTCAAAAATGAAGCCCGAGAAATTACAAAAGCACACAGTTTCAGCTCTCAGAGTTCCCTGTGGGAAAGAAGGTGGTTAAGAAGGTGGCATCTGGAGTCAGATGGCTTAGGTTCAAATCCCAGCTCCATTGTGTAAGTTCTCTGTGCCTCAGTGTCGCCATCTGCAAAATGGGATTGTTTGGGTAGTCAGTGAGCTAATACCTGTAAAATGCTGAGAAGAGTGCCTGGCCTCAAGCTAGAAAACAAGATATGGCAACACTGAAGAACTGGCCAGGCTACACTAGTTTTCCTTCTACACTGTTGTTCCAAGGAGGCTGTTTCTTCCATTTTCATAACAGAACTTTTAGATTTGTTTTCTGAAATGCAGCTAAGCTTTGTCCCCTTTATTCTTTTCTCATGGCCATTACTCAAGGAGTGAGGGTTTTCCTCAGGCGAAGCTGGTGCAGTAACTTCCCAGGTGGCCTCTGTCTCTGCACACCTGCTGTTTGCTCTGCTGCTTTCACCTCACCACACTCAGTACCCCTTCCCCGCTGCACGCAGCCTAAGGCTTCTGCCTGGTTTCCACACCTTCCAATCCGAACTCCTCATGCCACCCCCAGCCCCAAAGCATCCACATGTGCAGTGCAGGCCCAGGGATACCTCCTCTTTTGCTATGTCAGTGGCCTCACCGAGGACGGGGTCCTGTAGGATCTGCATTCTCTGAAAGGAGAAAGGAAGTGTTTTCCAAACAGAGGGTGGTAGCTGTGAGAAAAGAAATAAAGGAAACCATGAATCAGATGGACATTCTGAAGTTGAGAAATGGCGCCATTCCAAGACTCAAGGAAGAATGGAAAGCAGCTTGATACTATTCATTCTCTTTTGTCTTCACATCAGTGAGCTCTCCTCCCTCACCCAGCACCTGGGACATAAGAAGAAACCAATGCACATCAATGTATTGATGATGCCACAGGAAGAATTAATGTGTTGCGACCCTATGTTCTTTGAAAAAACTATAATGGTTATGAGAGGAAATAATTTTTGAGCATAACTCTTAGTTTTCATGTCTTCTACTCTTTGTTCCTGTGGTGTTTTTGGTTTTGGTTTTATCTCTACAACGGCTGAGTGTACATCCTCTGTTCACACCTGCACCTTCCTCCGGGGGGCTACGTCTCCTTGACCCAGTCTTGGGTTTCAAGGAGGAGCTGCTGGTCATAGAATCCTGTCGGTCTGACTGTAGCTGAGCCAATCGGAGTCCTTCCCTGGGGTTTTTCAAAACATCACCCCAAAGCGTAGTCACGTCGCCTCTCACGGGCCACCGTGACACCACTGTGTAGTGTCCAGCTGGTCCCTGCATCCCTCTGTCTGCTCCTCTCTCCACAGGCTGCTCTCTCTCAAGAGACAGTCGAATCTTTCCTCCAAAACTTTACTCAAATGTCAATTGTCTTCTCAGTTCTCTTTTGCCTTAGCATCCCATTCTGATGAAATTCAGAATTTTCGCCACTTCCCACCGGCTCCCCCATTTCACTTCCAGCCACTCTGCATCCGCCATTCCTCGTACACACCAGACGCACTTCCACCCCAGGGCCTTTGCAGGAATCATCTGCTCTACCTGGAACACTCTTCCCACCAAGAGTGGCTCACCCTTCCCCTCATTTAAGTTTCTACTCAAATGGCACCTTCATAGAGAGGTCTTCCCCAAAGTTCCTGTACAAAATAACCCCTTGCTGCCCCCCTGTCCACACTCCCTGTTTTCTGACTCTTCCTAGCCCTTAGCACTACCTGATATAGGTAGTTTTGGGGGTTTGTGTATTGTATATCTCCTCCTACTAAATTTTTTTTTAAAATATATTTATTTATGTTTTATTTATTTATTTTTGGCTGTGTTGGGTCTTCATTGCTGCGCGTAGGCTTTCTCTAGTTGTGGCGAGCAGGTGCTACTCTTTGTTGCGGTGCATGGGCTTCTCATTGCAGTGGCTTCTCTTGTTGCAGAGCATGGGCTCTAGGCATGCAGGCTTCAGTAGTTGTGGCATGCAGCCTCAGTAGTTGTAGCTCGTGGGCTCTAGAGTGGAGGCTCAGTAGTTGTGGTACACAGGCTTAGTTGCTGTGCGGCATGTGGGATCTTCCTGGACAAGGGATTGAACTCATGTCCCCTGCGTTGGCAGGCGGATTCTTAACCACTGCGCCACCAGTGAAGTCCTTCCTCCTACTAAAATTTAACCTTTACAAGTGAAGGGACTTTGTCTACTTTTGTTCCCTGCTCTCTCCCCAGCATTGAACACACTGTTCCGCATAGTAGGTCCTCAATAATTATTATGTTGGTGAATGTCTTACTGAACTATTGTTGAAAACTCTTACCCCAATGTCTTCAACCAAATCCTAAGAGCTTTTGAAAGGCCACGTTAATAAATGTCTTATGCAATGAATGAACAAAAAAAAGATTCAGAAATAATCTTATCAAACCTCCTCTTTTTAAAGATGAGAGCAAGGAACCCAGGTGGGTTGAGTGCAGTGCCCAGGAGCACATACCTATTCACTGCACAGTTGCTTTTGGCAGAAAATAAAAACCCAGGCTGAAGCTGTTTACCAGCCTCACTTAGGAAGGCACCCATGCCTCGTGTGAGCCTCTCCTGACTTCAGTACATCTGGGAAGCTTGGGGCAGGAAGCAGGTGCAGCCAGCTGGCTTTGTTTTCTCACAGGCCAAAGCGATATATGGCCTTTCTGGAGTGTGCTTCCAGAGAAGGGACTTGGGAAGCATAGAACCGAAGGTCTCCCTGCCCCTTCTCCTGTCTCTCATTATCTTTGGCTGCACAAAACGATTGAATAAGTGCCTGTCACATAAAAGACTCCCACGCCCCCGGAGCCAGAAGTGGGACAGCACAAGGGAACACTCCGAGGTGCTTCAGTCCCCACCCCCGGCTTCTCTTTCCCACAAGGAAGTGTCCCTGTTCCCTCCCCACCTCCGCACTGCACATCCACACTCCCAGAAGGATGGAGCATCACAGTGATAAATGATTTCCAACTTGTTTGGTAACAGAGCTCGCAGAAGGCAGTGCCGTTCTTTTATAGAATTCCTTCCATTTCCAGGTGAGGGAACTGAAGTCTGGGAGGTTTAATGACAGGCCTCAGGATCACCCAGCACAGTGCACCCCAGGCCTCGAACTTTTCCTCTAAACCTTCCTATCAAATGATATCAATTTTGGTTTCTGGGGAAGAAGCAAATTCAATTGCATTGTTCTCGTACAATACAATTCTTAAGGTGCTCATGGTAGATAATTAAACACTGCAAAGAGTTTTGTGCTAATTTACTTAATGAAATGCAACATATACATAAAGAACATATATATGTTCTTTTAAAAAATATTTATTTATTTGGCTGCACCAGGTCTTAGTTGCCGTGTGTGGGACCTTTGTTGAAGCATGCAGGATTTTAGTTGCAGCATGTGAACTCTTATTTCCGGCATGTGGGATCTAGTTCCCTGACCGGGAATCGAACCTGGGTCCCCTGCATTGGGAGCGCAGAGTCTTAACCACTGGACCACCAGGGAAGTCCCTGTATGTGTTCTTTATACATAAATATATTATATAAATATATGCATGTATATGTATATATATATATATATATGAAGCTTCAGATATACAACAAGGCAAGTAGAATAATATAATGGACACTATACACCCACCATCCAGCTTAAGATATAAAACATTAAAAATACCAGCAAATCCTCCTGTGTAACCCATCCAGAACATTAGGGTTTTAATTTGAATTTCCTCATTACTAGTGAGGTTAAATGTATTTTCATATGTTTATTGACCGCTCATGTTTCCTATTCTAAAAATTGCTCATGTAATTAATTGATTTTTCTATTGGAGTGTTCATCTTTGTAAGAGTTCTTTATATATTCTGGAATTGAATCCTAATCATGTATATTGATTATATTACAATCAAATACATTGATATTTTTCCCCAGACTGTGGCTTGTCTTTTTAATTTTTTGTTTTGGCCTACAATGAACATAAGTGTTTTGCCCTAGTATAGTTGAACTTACCACTTGTTTAAAGATTTGTGACTTTTAACTCTTAGAAATCTTTCCCTACTCCAAGTCCATAAAGATATTCTTTTACAGTTTCTTTAAAAAAAATTAACGACTTGATTTTTGTTTTTAATCCAACCTGGAGTTTATATTTACATACATTAGGGAGGAAGGACCGAAATTAAATTTTCCATACAGTTACTTATCCCATCACTACTGGTTGAATATTAGTCTTTCTCAGTACATCTGCATTGCCTACTCTGCAGTTTATCAAGTTTCCATGTGGGCACGGACCTGCTTCTGGGTCTTCTCTTTTGTTCCACTGTGTGATCTCTCAGAGCCATAAAGCTAAAAGCAGACATGAATTTCATTTTCCTTTAATAACACAAAATCGTTGAAGCTGGGTGATGGGCCCGCAGGACCTCATTATACCATCTCCTCTACTTTTGTGTGTGCTTGTTAGTTTCCATAAGAAAGAGCTGCGCAAGTACTGGATCTTGGACCCTAGTGGAATACAGACGGCATCACTGAATGCAGGTGCTCATGGGCCATGCTATTAGGGCAGCAAATCTTTGCTGTTCAGTCCTTCTCTGGGAAATGCCCTTCTTCTCATACAGCACCTATTCTCCTGGCTAATGGCACTCACCCCCTGGAAGCATTTGCTGACCACTCCAGGCTGAACTGTTTGGGGGGGGGGTGCTTTGTCCATGCCGTGCTCCAGCAAGACTCTTACCCCAGCTGTCTGGGGCCTTGCCTTTCCTGTCTAAGCTTGCCTCTACACTGAGCTCCCTGAGAGCAGGAACCGTATCATATTTATTTGTTTCCCTACAATAGAGCAAATTGCAGATATCGGATGCTTATTGATTACTCAGTGAGTGTGCAAATGAATGTTCAAATATTCTTTTAGGACTAATGATAAGCAATAGGAAAGAAATGGGGAGACATGCAGGTTTCTGACTCATACGTTTGGCCTTTAGGGTGTAATCAGTGCTGGGATGATTCCAAATGCTAAGACCCAGACTCCATCAGCAGAAGGGCTGGGAAAAACTCATCCTAAAAAGCAGGAGGTGTCTGCAAGCATCAGCAGAATGTGTGACCTAATGCACATGAAAGAATCTTTTTGGAGACGTAAAATCCCCACTGTTCCTCTACACAAAGTGGTGTGACTCTTATTATCAGTAGATTCTGGTAACTCATACTATTCCTGAGTATCTCTTGCACTTCTGAAACAGTGTTGTTTTTTTTTAGGAATTCAAGCTGCATGTGAAAAATCATCAAGATTATTTTCTAAAATAGCTAAGAAAAAGTACAAGATCTATCAACCAGGCAGACAGCACAATTCATCAAAGAGCTCAAAGGTAATATGACCTGCCCGGCCTCAATGACAATTTGAAATGCACTTAGGAGAAATAAAAATCTTTACCGGCAGAACTGTTTAATTGTCAAAGCAGAGCAATAGTGTCTGTTTTGAGTGGTGCAATGCTTTCTCTTTGTTTCCAGGATCAAACACAAGTGTTTTCATGTGGCTTCTCAGACTTGTTTTCACCGGCAGAGGAAAAAGCCTCCAGTGGATAAGACACTCTTACCACTTCCCATCACAAAGGAAACCCTTTACTTTTCTTTGGTGTTTCTTTTACTTCTCCAAAGTAGTAGCAGGAAGCTGTTTTCAACAGAATAGAGAGGACAACCTACGATGTTAATAATTAAATACCAGAAAGTAATGGTTGTCTTCAGTTTGGAATCTGGAGCCCAGGGAGATAGATGAAGGGACTGGATCCAGGATCACAAGGTGGTCAGTGAGTTGCAAGATTTCCTGACTTCAGATCCAGGGATCTCCCCTCCCCACTGGAATTGTTTGTAATTAATCTGAGTTACAACCCACTTAGGATGAATCAAGCAGATAATATGTGATGCCTTTTTGGAAACAGAAAAAATCTTGGACAGTTTGGTAATTGGACCGCAGATGAAATCCGTGAGAAATTAGGGAAAGATTCCAGGCATTCTGGCTGCGGGGTAAACCTGCATCAAATGGTGTCACTTCCAAAGCTTAAGACTAAATTTTCTACCAGGAATCTGAAAAATGCCTTGATCTACCTACTTAGCATAGTGTGAGACTGGCAGAGAGGTGTGGCATGTGGTTTGATAAAAATTAGTAAAAACGGTGCCAGAAGAGAGGGAAAAACAAAAACAGATGTGAAAGCACGTATAATCAGAAAGGCATTACGTACATAATCCTACCAGCTTTATTCAATGGCTTGTTCCATTTCGGTGATCATGTTGGTAGATGAACTGATTGCAAATCTGTAAAATATTCATAACCAGCAATTTCTGCTAAGTGACAATGAACTGTCACAGTCAAAAGGATTACAGACCCTAGTGTGACATGATTCCATAGGCTACCTCCTGTCTTACCCAGAAATCATACCTACCCATTTCCTACCTATGGCACGGGTATTAAAGAGCAGGGCAAGGTCGGAGAAAGTGCCCAGGTGTGGAAGGACAGAGCGCAAACAGTGGCCTCTCAGTTTGGACACCAAGTGGAAAAGTGAGACTGATGTTCCCAGGTTTCAACCCCAAAGCTATCCTCCAACAGCCAGGCTTTCGCGAGTAGGTTCGAGGACGATGTTGTTCTGAGATCTATTACATTCTCAACTCCTTTTATGTAAACACTGTCCTTTGGAGGTGGAGGAACAGGTAACACATTTTCACCCGTGAGCTTTTCTGTCACATAGAGCCTTACTTCTCAAAGCTGTGATCAGTGGACCAGCAGCAGCACCTGGGAGCATGTTAGCCACACAGCATCTCAGGCCCCACCCAGACCTGTTGTGTGTGGATCTGCATTTTAACAGGATTTGCATGCCAAGTGAATACTATGCACTTTAAAAATCTAGAGCAAAGGACTTCCACTTTTTCAAGGAGAACAAATACCTTTTGTGATTCAAGATCCCATGGGCTTAGAGCCTTAGATGAAATAGCACACGAGCCTGGGATTTTGATTTTCAGGAGATCTGTTAATACCCAAAGTGTATTTGGAGGCTAACCCATCTGTTTTGCATGATTCTGTCACAGTTACCACAGTTACTGTAATAACTGTCATTAGTGTCTCTCCTTTATCCAACGTGTGGGAATTCCACTGCTTGCTTTGTCGCCTTTCAGGATACACTGCTCCAAGTGAGGTAATTCCTAGGTTTTCCATGTGACGCAAAGTACATTTTGTCAGTTAATTTCTCGACATCCTTACTCTTTGTTAGGCGGTTTCCTTGTGTAACCAGAGTCTGCTTCCATCTCCACATAGACTCCAACCCTTCTTACAGACCTGGTCGTTGGCAATTTTACACGTTGATTTCAGATTAGCCTGTTCACATAAATGTGGTTTTCATTTCACTCCGACATTTGCCGTTACAGTCACAATCGACCAACTAGTTCATTGTTCTTTCATTGTCACAATGATCTGTCACTATTTATCAAGCACCTGCTAGGTGCAGACACGTTGCTCAGAGATAACAGAGATGTCATCTCTAATCCTCCACGCGAAACAGCATGCGGTATTTCCCCAAAATACAGATGAAAAACTCATCTCAGTAAGCTCAAATGGTGAGAGAAATGGTAATGTCACGATTAGGACACAGGTGTGCCTGAGTCTAAAGTGGTGTCTTCTCACTGCCTCACACGCCCCCATTAGCATTTGGCAACTCACATTGGTGCCACCACACTTTTGCGTAACAATGTTATCGATCCCTTCTCAGTGTTACAAGCATTGATTCCACATTGTGTGTTATGCATACATTTCATTTGGGAAAGGAATGTTGAAAAACGAACCCATGTTCCAGTCAGTTCTCTTAGTGTTGCAAGGAGAAACGCAAATTAGCTGGAAAAAAAGATAAGTGTGAAGGTCCAAAGACAAGGAGCTCACCTGGGCCCCAAAGGGACTGAAGCAAGAAGTCATAAGACAGGCATAAAGGCAGCCCTGAGCCCAAAGTCTCTGGGGGTCATGGGGTTTGTCTCTATCTTGAATCTTTCTGCCCCAGTTTCCTCTGATTACGGACCACCCCCAACTACAGGAAGCAGCTTTCCTGTATCCAAATAGAAAGGGCCCTGCTGTGCAAAGAGTCTCTCTCAGAGGCACACCCATTCCTGCTAAAGAGATCATAGTCCTGATGATAAAGAAGTGAGCTACAGAAATGCCCTACCTTGAGGCAAATCCTAGGGAGCAATGTCTGGCCCTGTGTTCCTTGACCTCCTGCATTTTACATCTCACCGAGCTCCCCTGCAAACGAAGTCCCTTTAAGCCGGAGAATCCTGGCCCAAGTTTCAAAATGTTGTCATAAAATTAATGTCTTACTGCCTTCTCTTCCAATATCTGGTGGCCCCCAAATGGTCATCTTGACCTTAGCTTTGTATCACTGTATCTTATTCAGAGGGAATAGGACAGTTTTGTGGACAGAGATGCTTAGGCAGCATAGATGCTGAAATTCAAGGTTAGAGTAATGTGGCAAGCGGCCACCAGAAGCTGGAAAAGGCAAGGAATGGATTCTCCCCTAGAGCCCGCAGATGAAGTGTGGTCCTGCTGACACTCTGGTTTCATCCCAGTGATGTTAATTTCCTACGTCTGGCCTCCAGAAATATGAGAAAATAAATTTCTCTTGTTTTAAGCCACCAAGCCTGAGGTAATTTTTTTATTGCAGCCACAGAAAACTAGCATACTTGGACATACAAAAATTCTGTACATATATGTGAATATGTCTCTACCATAAATACTCAGAAGATGCTGTCCTACAAATGTCCATTTATAATCTTTATAGTATAGGTATTGCCAATTGCCCCCCATGGTGGCCATTTAACAGCCCCACCAGCAAGGTTTAAAGCTTCTCTATGCTAAGACTCTTACTATCACAAAGTTATTAAATGCTTTGATTATAAAATTAAAAATTATATTCTAATTATAGTTTTAATGTGAATTTCTATTATTCATGGGCTTGTTATTTAAGAGTCATTTGTATTTCTTTTAATCTTTATATGTTCAAGTAATTAATCTGAATATGAGTAGCAATTATTTTTTATTTGTCATTTGACTTTGTTTTGCATACAGGATTTTTACCATACAAGATTTTTTTTAAAAATTAATTTATTTACTTTTGGCTGCACTGGGTCTTCAGTGCTGTGTGCAGGCTTTGTCTAGTTGTGGAGAGTGGGGATTACTCTTTGTCACAGCGCGTGGGCTTCTCATTGCTGTGGCTTCTCTTGTGGAGCACGGGCTCTAGAGCGCAGCCTCAGTCGTTATGGCACACGGACTCAGTAGTCGTGGCTCACAGGCTTTAGTGCGCAGGCTCAGTAGTTGTGGCTCACGGGCTTAGTTGCTCTGTTGCTTCCTGGACCAGGGCTCAAACCTGTGTTCCCTGCATTGGCAGGCGGATTCTTAATTGCTGTGCCACCAGGGAAGCCCCCATACAGGATTTTAAAAAAAATTTATGTAGTTAATATTTACAGCTGCTGGCTTTTGGATCATGCTTTGAAAGTCTTTCCCACATTAAGATTATTTTTTAAAGTGCTTTCTTCTAATTATGAACAGTTTCAGTTTTCACACTGAAACCTTTGATTTGTTTAGAATTCAATTTTGTATTAGGTATGAAAGATTAAATTAAATTTAATTGATTTTCCACACATCTAACCTGGAGTCCTAATACTACTATAAATGATCCATCTTTTTAATCTTTTTTATGTATTTGGGTCTATTTCAGGACTTTCTCTTTGCTACAGAGATCTTTCCTTCTACACATTGTTTTAAATAAAATAAAGTAGGCTGTAAAAAGTGAATTCTGGTTATGGTGTTCGAGTCCCTGCATGGCTGACGTGTCAGCCACCATCAGGTCTCCTGTTCCTTTGGCTCCCAGACCAGATGTGAAGGATACTTGGGACCCTGCAGCATCCTCCACAGACAAGCACCAGGCTGCACTCTGACGGCCATTTCAGCTCCTGCCCATCCGCCTGGTGAAGTAAGGTTGCAAGGGAAGGGCCTGGTGGTGAGGGAAACTAACTACAGGACACCTTCCACTTGGCCTCAGGAAAGAGTCCCTTTGAAGGGACCGGTGAAAAGTCGGGTCAGCACAATTGTGGGGCACTTGGGAGATAAATGAATAAAAACCATCACTGTTTTTGCCAACATGGTTACACAGATACAAAATTACAGTCTGGGTTGGGGACATAGCCAAGCACAGCCACAGGATGTCTCGGGAATCCTCTAAGCTTCCCGCCACAGGAAACATGAAATCTCTAAAGCCATTCCGGGAGTGAAAAATAAGGTGGTACATAGGGTCAACTGAGTTCTCAGCATCAAAGACTTGAATTGTGTTAAAAACAGCAGCGGGACACAATGTCCCCTGCTTCCCATAGATCCGAATATGGGAGGGGAGATATAAAGAATTTTCTCTGACATATCCCTTTCCCGTGATTGTTTACAAATCTTGCCGTGTTCTATGCCTTATGCAGCTCCTCTAACGTTTTTTCATGTTTGTTTATTCATTCGGTTAAGCCTCTTTGAGTGCACAGGCATGCATAATATGACTTGATATAGCAGGACTTCTTGTTCTAAAAAGTAAAAATAAATAAATAAAGTCAGCTAGCTAGATGCCTGTTACAGGCAAATGCAGATAGGCAGGAGAGGCTAGCTTGTTTGTCATAGTAAACGTGGAAAGAGGCTCCTGTCAATCACCTCCGTGATAACATCTGTCCTTGGCATTGTCTCATAGACTACAGACTCCACCCAGAGAGCTCTCAAAGTGTCGCAGGACCTGCACAGTCTCAAAGATATCTTCAGAGCTCATGGGAAGAAAGGGATCCACCCTCTTTCCAGTTAGTCTAGATGGATTCCCATCTCGGGGGCAGCCACAGCAGCAGAAGTCTCTATTAAAATCAAAATTAGCTAAGGATAGAAAGATAAGCATTTCCTCCTTCTTCACCTTTAAAGCAGAATGGCTTATCCATTGGGCTCAGGGAATTGCACAACTCTCAGGGAACTGTGTGAGAGGAAGTTCTGCCTGCGGTCTGCTGGGAGAGGAGCAAGAGGGTGACGGGAGAGACCAGACACAGATCATAGATGGTGCCGCTTAAACTCATCCAGTCACATCTCAGACCTAGCGATATCGACTTTCTATGGTAACATTTCTCATCCCTGACAGCCATTTACATTGAGCTACTAACTCTTCCTTAGATAGGCTATACATGGTTTGATAAAGATGTAAGGGCTGTCTTTGGGCATCTGAAATAAAAGTGGTAAGGAGTAAGACAGGAAGCTCTGCCGCTTGGAATCTGAAGACTCACATTTCTGGTGATTGTTGTACAGACATACTCGTGTGTATGTCTTACACTTACACTTACACACGTGTATGGCTATTTCTCCGCTCAATATTTTAGATGATTAAATTGGACAGTACTATTGCAGAGACAGTGAAGAAAGAATAGTCTTTTCACTAAATGGGGCTCTAATAATTGGATATTCATATCTTTGATTCATACCTGGCATAGTATACAAAAATTAACACAAAATGTACCACACAGTTCAATGTAAAACCCCAAATTATAAATAAACATAAATATTAAACAAACTATTTGCAGTTTGGTTTAGGCAAAGTTTTTTTATATATGGCAACGAAAGTATGATCCACATAAGAACAAATTGCTAAATTGAACTTAATCAAAATTAAACATGTCTGCTCTTTGAAAGACACTACTAAGAGAATAAAAAGGGAAACTACAAACTGGGAGAAAACATTTGCAGAGCACATAACTGATGAAGGACTTGTATTTAGAATACATAAAGAACCTTGAAAATTCAATAATAGGAAAATAAACAACCCAGTGAAAGTAAGAAAAGATTTGAATAGACACTTCACAAAAGAAGATACACAGATGGCATAAAAATACATGAAAAGATACTCAACAATATTAGTCATTATGAAGACGCAAATTAACACCACAATGAGATGCTACTACACACCTTATTAGAATTACTAAAATCAAAAAGACTGACCACTCCTAGTTTTGGTAAGTATGTGGAGGAACTGGGACTCTCATACACTAATGGTGGGAATGTAAAATGGTCCAACCATTGTCCAACCACCCTGGAAAACAGTTTGGGAAGATGTTACAACCAGTTCAAAGGAGAATCCAAAGCACCACACATAGGTATAGACAAAAGATGCTAAAATAAATTGACAGCTAGATGCAAAACCAGTTAATAGCCACAAGACAATCAATTGCATTCCACTGGACTGAATCTGCATTTCATGGACAAGAATTATTTGTATTACTATCAGTTTTCTACAAGTTACAGAGTTGTGAAAAAACTCAAAGACAATGGAAGGTGAAGATAACCAAGATGGATGAGCTATGAGTTAAATAAATCTTTGACAGGTGCTCATTTTTATCTGTATAAGTGTCACAATTTTACCTGTTAAAAAATTACCCTTTAATAGAAACTTTGAACAATGCCTAGCTCATGATAGATACTCAATAAATATTAGTTTTTATAGTATTAATTTTATTAATATTTAAAATGACTCGAGTCACACTTTAAATTCATCTGGGGAAGGTGCCCTGTGAACATAACATTTATGTGTTCAGTCACTTCAGATGTTCATCCAGTCATTATTGAGCTATTCCTGGAAATAAGGCCCAGTGTTAGTTGGAACTTATTTGATAAGACAGAGCTGAGTTTATTCTTCTGCAGTGAGTGAGAATATTACTTAGCAGGGCTTTGTAGCATTTCAGAGGGGGCAAGGCAAAGTAGGGGTACTTATGAGATTTTGAAATCTAGTTTAAAATGAATCTTTCAATAGGAGGGGCTGTGGGTTTGGTTAGGAATGGGTAAGGATCATGACATCATACTTTAGGATTGGTAGATACAGCAGGGTAGGGAATTTGTGGTGAAGGTTAAATTTGTGAGATTCAAAACCTCGGGGTATAAAAATGTCATTCGAATTTTTCTTTGAAGAGTTGATGGGTCTTTCAGGAAGTTTCTGGAATGATCAATCATGCTATTTGCAACTTCCTGGGCAAGAGGTACCTGAAATAGTGACAGCATGTTAATAAAGACAGTAGAATACTAAAGTCATACGATGTAGGCTTTACGCTATGTGGGTATAGATGGTTTGGTTCTCAAGTAACATCTTTCTTTTATACTTCTTATTGGTCATTTATTATTTATGGCCTATTTTGATAATTACATATCTGGTGTAAATGTCTAAATACTAATACTACTGCTAATAATAATAACAACTACTGCTACTACAGCAACAGCAACAGTTGTGTTTATCCCATGCTTACTTGGGTCTGTAATTCTGAAAGCAGTCCTATAAGGTAGTACTCATTATCCCTATTTTATAGATGAGCAAATTAAGGCTCAGGGAGTGGCAGAGCACAGAACTGAATGCAGGACAGCAGGCTCCAAAGTCTACATTATGCTTCACAACTAAACACTGAGCTTCCAAATGCCAGGCCCTTGGTCATGATCTTCAGCATCCAGTACAGTCCTGGGCACAGAGTGTTAATAAGTGCTGAGTAAGCATTTGTCAGATATACTGAATAGTGAGACAATTTGTCCAAAGGCATCTGAGAAGCCTTCCAAAATGGGAGCTTCTTCTGACTTTCAACCTAAACTCTATCTATCAGCCACAGTTGCTGCTTAGTTGGCTGACCGGGAAGAGTACTGCACAATTTTATTTCTGTTTCACGACTGAAGTCCTTGATTCAGCTGCATAATGTACAGCGAAAGCTGTAAGTACTCTATTACCAGCAAATTGGTACTTTAAGCCTCAACATTCATTCAGTCTGGATGCATTAAAGGCCCAGGGCGAGGTGGAAACCTTCATTCTCTAGCTTTTTCCATTATATACTGAAGATCATTGATCCCCAGGGTGAAATAGAGGGAAAGATGAATTTAGAGCACACGACAAGGAAGGAGAACAAAACTCATGCTTGTTGTGTCATTTTCACCCCAGTCTCCATGAAATTTTTGTAGCTTTCAGCATGTGATTTTGTTCATTATTTTGTTTGTAGTATTTTTTACCTGGTGCAAATTAATAATTTTCTATCTGAACATAATATTCAGTGTTAATGATCCGACATGCCCTGTGCTTTTCATCTGGCTACATAAAGGACAAGTGCCCTGGAAATCTATCAGCCACATCTTGCTTTGTGGTTCTTTTGGGAATCAAGTTTTAGTTGATTTGTCATATCAGTTTTCTCTCCAAATCTTAACTCTTTTGAACTTTTCATTACATACCCTGAAACTGTTAAAAGTAGTGACAGTACATGCTTAGGATTCACAGTGGTTTTGATTCACCTGAAGCCTTGAGTTCACTTTGTAGTTTAATTCTATTGGGAAGTAAATCAGAACAAGGTGAAGTGGTGTTTGTATTCATTAGTGTGAGATGAATCACTTATGGGATCAGATTCTTTCCTTGAATTCATAAACAGTTCAAGGGGAAAAAAATCCACAAATAGAATAATCAGAATATGGGATTTAGCATAATTTCTTTTGTATTTAGGTAAAAAATTAATTTTAAAAAGTTCTAACAGATTTGATAGAAAAATTCATAATAAAATAATTTATAGGTTGAAAATATTCTAGAACTGACTGTGGGAAGAGAAAATGATTAAAGATTATGAAATACTGCATTTTGTTTTATGGGCTTAATCCTATCAGAATTACTTCCTAATTTTTTCTTTATAATACTTTTCTCTCATGTGAAAACTAATTTAAAATTTTCCTGTTTTTAATGAAAAATGTAAGTTAGGAAAATTTCTGTTTCTGGTAATGAATGACTAGGTAATATCTAAACTAGACAAGCAGAAAAAAAAATACATAAAAGCACCAAAAGCTAACAAAAGTAAGGAATTTCTGGATCAAGATCCAGGAGAGGAAGGGAATCCAGAAGGTAAGCCCATCACTCCAGGCCACCTCCATCCCAAGGACAATAGCCAGTCCTAAAAACAGGGCTGACAATCTGAATTGCACTTTTGAAAAATCTCACCTGGCTACACGTGCCAGAGTTCTGAGCCTGCCACAGTAAACCACCCCCAGTTTTGGTCTATGATTCCAAGAGTAAGAGTGAAATTAAAATAAACCAACCTTTACACAGATGGTAACCTTGCTTCAACTATTTTGGGTAGTCCAGAAAATTGCAAATTTAAAATTGGGTTAAGATCATCCCAGACTGCTGGTGCCCCTAGGTGCCTAAAAAAGTCAACAGAAAATCTTTGGAGGAGGAAAGAAAAGTCATTCTATACTATGAAGTATTTCTACAAATAATATTTCAAACACAATGTCCAGCACATAGTCAAAGATAAATAGGCACACAAAAAGACACGATATAATAAAAGAGAATCAGCAGAAACAATAAATAGGAATAGCTAGAATGTGTGAAAATCAAAGAAAGAGATAAATACATAGGTAAATCTAAGTGATGATTGACTGCATAAGACACTAATAATGACAATAATAATATTATTTGTAATGTGCCAAAAAAAAATGAGAGCAATCAAAATGGCCTTCATTATTACAACTGAGTATTAAATCATCTGGTGGAATGCTACAGAGCATGGTTCAGCCAAATCTAGCCTGTGACCTGCTTTTTCCATGCTAATACATGACAGACTTTGTGGCCCACAAAGACTAAAATATTTACTTTCTTGTCCTTTACAGAGAAAGTTTGCTGACCCTTGCTACAAAGAAATGAAAATAAATGAGCCCAACCTACATACATCAACAAGGTTGGATGTTCAACATACATCATTCAACCTAAAAAAAGCAAGACCAAAAGAAAAACTCCAATATGATTCCATTGACATAAAGTTCAAAAAGCCAACAAACTATAGTTTCAGGACACATTTTTAGGTAGTATAACTATAAAGGAAAGCAAGGGAGTGATTACCATAAATGTCAAAAGAATGGCTACTTCTAGGTGGGAGAGAGGAGAATGTAATTGGGAAGGACTGCGTCTCAGAAGTAGTGGCAGAGTTCTTGGCCTGTGCGACTGTTATTTGAGTGTTTGCTAAATTTGCTAAAATGTGGGTTTATGTTTTATGCATTTTTCTGTACATGTATTCTATTTTATAATAAAAGAGATTTAAAAGGTGAATTGTATGCAAATTAAAAGGAAAGGAAAGAAGGAGAGAGGGAGGGAAGAAACTGTATAATTTAGCCCACTGGCAAGACTGATGTTCTTTGCCTAAATGAAAAAAAAAATCCTAGGCAATATTTTCAACTACTCTTTGATTGGATAGGTAATTTCATAGGAAATGACTGCCCATTTATATGTTTATAAAGGGCTTAGCTTGGAGAAAAGGTCAGTGTTCTTGCTGTGAATAAAATATTTATGAAAATAGCCTTGGCTTTTCTTTCTTTGTTTCCCTACCTGGGTCCAGCTACCCAGACTTAGGATGTGCTAAAGACTTGCCCTGGTCTCCGTGCCTTTCAGAGATATTTTTGCCACATCCTCTCTAAAGGAGATGAGCCTTTTTTCCACCGTTGGCAAGGTCTTCATTCTTTTATTCATTTCCTCTATCTCTCTGAAAATATTCCACTTACCTTATTTTACTAAGGTATATTAGTATAGTGAACCTTATTTCACTAAGGTATATTAGTATAGTGAATGCTAGTTTTAGTTCATGTGTCAGAAGAACTTCGGAGCTGCCATGTTGCACAGCTCCAGGGAGATGGTTCACGTCATGCCACTCTCTGTAGTTGTGCAGTGCTCAGAGCACTCCCCTGATGCAGCAGCCTGGCTAGCACTCTGCAGAGGAGTTAGCATTAATATTTCTATGGGTTTCAAGTAGAGGGGAACGGATTAAGTCTATTGCATAAAAGATTCAAGTTAAACAATATATGAACTTCTTACTTAAAAAAATTCCAAGATAATAGTAGGCGCAATGTACTTGTAACACTCTTCATGATACAAAGCTATATCCAATTTATATACCTTCTGGATTTTCACATAGATTGTTGCAGTTGATTCTCATAATCAAAACCAATAGTAGTAGCCAAAATAACTTAAGTTTATGTGAACTGCATCAGATAGACCTGCCCTAAGGTCTGGGCTCTACCTTCTTCTGTGAGATCTTGGGCAAGTTGCTTAACCTCTCTGAGCCTCAGATTCTTCAAAAGAAAACGACGATGATAAGAGTATCTATCTACCTTAGAGATTTTTTTTTTTTTTTTTTTTTTTTTTTTTTTTTTTTTTTGTGATAAGCGGGCATCTCACTATTGTGGCCTCTCCCGTTGCAGAGCACAGGCTCCGGACGCACAGGCTCAGCGGCCATGGCTCACAGGCCCAGCTGCTCTGCGGCATGTGGGATCTTCCCGGACCGGGGCACGAACCCGTGTCCCCTGCATCGGCAGGCGGATCCTCAACCACTGAGCCACCAGGGAAGCCCTACCTTAGAGAATTAAGTGAGATGATATACATAAGGTACAGTGACTGGCACATATGTGCCCTATAACAATTAGATAATACTCTTTTAAAATTTATTCTCTGATCATTCCTGTTACCCTTCAAAACGGTTCCCTTCTTCCTGTATCCAACCAGTCCTCCAGTCCAGAACCTGGGAGGGATCCTCTGCATCTTCTAATCCTTCAGTCTCCTCACACTCGTCTCTGCCATAACTATGAAATCACCAAGCACCATTCATTTTCCTGAATCCCCATATACTCATATTACTTCTTCTCAGACTCTTACAAACTTCCGGAGGGACACTTTGCCTCCATCCATCCATCCATCCATCCAACCATCTATCTCCCATCCATCCATCCAGGCATCCACTGAAAAATCATACTGAGTACACAGAGTGAGTGGCTGAAGAAGACCTCTCTGAAGAGGTGACATCTGAGCAGCTGGGACGACTGAGGGAGTGAGAATGGAGATTTGGGGGTGGGGTGGGGAAGCATTCCAGGAAGAGAAAACGATACATGCAAAGGCTCTGAAACAGACGTATTTGTGAGCCAGTAAGAAGGCAGAGAATCTCTGCTGAGTGCCAGGAGATGTGGTTGGAGCAGCTGTCACAGGCTGAACCACATCAGAGGTGGAATGATTGACAGGTTTAAGCAAAGGGGCGATATTTTTAGAAAATTACACTGAAGAGGCAAGGGGGAAGCAGAGGGACAATGTACAGGATCATTGCATGGGTCCACGAGGTGATTAGCATGGCAGCAGACAGTCTTTCTAAAACACAGTTCTGAGCAGGTCACTCTCCCTACCTGGCCCCTGCATGCACTGCACATACACACACCTAAAACCAGCCAAAATTTTCTCCGCTGCCCCTAGAATAAAGTCAAACTCTGGACCCCTTTCCCAACTCCTGTCCTACATGATCCTGTCAGAGGTCATGATTCTGTACCCCTCTACCTGCTGCTCCCTCACCCTGAAATCCTCTTCTTTCCCTTGTCTTTCCATTTATTCTCCAAAACTCTGCTTTATGAGCTCCCCATAGAAGCTGTCCTTGATCCCCTTCCTTCTCCCCTTCCAGAAAGACGTAACTACCTCCTCTTCTGGGACATAAAACTATAATCATATTTATCATTCTGTCCTGTACATTGCGAGCCACTTATGTGCAATGTTCCTATGGTTTTGTTTGTTTGTTTGTTTGGACGCCTCGGGTCTTAGTTGAGGCATGTGGGATCTTTTTGTTGCAGCGTGTGGGCTTCTCTTTAGTTGCCGCGTGCGGGTTTTCTCTCTCTAGTTGTGGCGCGTGGGCTCCAGGGTGCTTGCGCTCAGCAGTTGTTGCGCCGGGCTTAGTTGCCACGCAGCATGTGGGATCTAGTTCTCCGATGAGGGATCCAACCTGCGTCCCCTGCATTGGAAGGCAGATTCTTTACCACTGGACCACCAGGGAAGTTCCCATGTTTTAATTTTTTATCTTGAGCTCTCTGCATAATTACTGCCATCAGGTATGTGTTTAATTTGTGATTCATTGTATAGTAAATAGAATTTTCTCTCTGCATGACTTTTCCAGTAAAGCAGATTGCCTGAGATTGTTTGGGTATCTCTTGGCTGGAATGTCCAGGAATCTCAAAAGTATCCTTTTGATACTTTTGTCTCAGTGTTCACATATGGCACTGCCAGCTGCTGGAGGGCTAGGATTCAGAATTTAGCAATCAGTGCCTCCCCCATATTCACTTTCTCTCTGCCTTTCCTGGGTTTTTGAGTTCATTTTCAGTAGTGAACACTGAGTCCACTGGTGCCATCCTTCCTGACCTCCAGCTAGTCCTAGACTAACTCTTCCTTCTCAGTCAAAACCAAATAAAAGTCATATTTGTTGATTCGTATTGACTTAGGCTCTAAGAAATTCTCCTCAAATATTCTGTCTTGAAATCTATCATAAATGTTTCCCCCAGTCCTTTGGCAGGGGTCTGCTCCACTTCAGTAGGCTTTAAAATGCTGTCTTTTACAGATTTTTCACAAACTCCATGGAAAATGATCAGAGTGATGCTGAACCATAACCTGTGTCTTATTGTGTGACGTGCTGTGGTTTTGGCCTGGCCACAATTCTTAAGTCGTGATGTGAATTTCATTTCCTGTTGCTTATCCTGCATGTTAACTTTCTGCTTGGTAAAGTTGCAAATTCCCAATGAAAGCATTCTACAATTGATTAGACCCAGGCTGCTTGGCAATTTCTTTCTAATCTTTTTTTATTGTGCTTTCCATAAAAATGACAGCCCTGGTATAAATCCTAGTTTAAATCAATAACAGTAAGTGCTAATCTCTTCACAGCACTGGAGATGAAAATGTCAAATGGTACCTGCTGGGCATTAGAACTTTCACTGTAAATCATCAAAAATTAAAGCAACACCAAATTGATTTTATTTCCCATCTTAAAAAAAAATTACTTTCAGATTCATTATTTTTCCGTTGAGTTATTCTTTTTTTTCCAGTTATATTCTGATTGGATGAGATTGATGAACTGAATTTGGCATAGCAAATGTGTTGATGTCTGGTAGTAAAATGTGTAGGAACTGGCCTGTACTAGAAAGAGCCTTAAGATAAAGTTGATATTTTAAAGAATGATGCATATATTTAAGTTATATTTCAATCATTATTCATGTGATAACACCTCAATAAAGTAGAATCTCGGTTGAAGAAGCTATACCACAGGAAGGTACCTAAAAATGGTACAATTATGGAAAAGAATTTCTAGCCCTTTGTCTCCCATCTTTGAAGTTATTGTCAAAGCCACTTAAGCTATAACTAGATGATACCTCCTCTAGGGGTTGGCTGCCTGTGATCTGGGCGTCTCACAGTCAAGATATAGGGTAATGCATAGCTTAAATATTAAATTGTCAGGTGATCCTGGAAGAGCTGAGAAATCATATGGCTTTTAAATCCAGGAGGAACTTAACTAAGCATCATTTCCAAATTCCCACACTATTTATTTGACTAAATAAGAAACTGAAACCTTAGGAGATTTAGTGACAAAATGAAGGTCATCACAGATTTAAAGGCAAACCAGCAGATATCTAGATGTTTAATCCCCATCTCTTCTTGTTGCATCACAGAAAAAAATATAAGAACTATACCCACATTGAGCAAAGGGCACACAAAACTCTGATGTGTGTGTATGTGTGTGTTCATAAAAATAGTTTTATATGAGGATAAACTCTTCAAATGTGCTGATAAAATGGAGGAGTGGCAGGAGAAACATGTTACAGATTAGGCAAAGACTTAATTTAACTGGTCAGTTTCAGATTTACCTCCACAGAAAATATTCTTTTTTTTTTTTTTTTGCGGTACGCGGGCCTCTCACTGTTGTGGCCTCTCCCTTTGCTGAGCCACGGCCCACGGGCCCAGCCGCTCCGCGGCATGTGGGATCTTCCCGGACCGGGGCACGAACCCGCGTCCCCTGCATCGGCAGGCGGACTCTCAACCACTGCGCCACCAGGGAAGCCCAGAAAATATTCTTTATGTTTCTTGCATGGTTCCCCTCCATCTCTCAAAGAGGATGCTAATTAGCAATGCAATGCTTAAGAAATATGTAGCCCAAAGGAGTGGTAGAAAAAACACATCCCATAGATAAAGCAGGTCATAAAGGACCCAGCTTTTGAATAATGGAGGGCTAGGGAAACTTCCAAGAACTGACAACAAAGATTTCTCCAATCCCTTTTAGTTCCTCAAGTTATTCATCATTTTAAGTTCATTAACAGCAGTAACTAAAGTGCAAGGCTCTCAAAATTACCTGTCTCTTCCCTTATCAGCTTAAGCCTTGCAAGAGTAGCAAGTGCAGGAATGAGCAACGTGGACTGGCTAGAGACTGGCAAATTCAAGAGCACATCCAAAGGAAACAGCTCTTTTGCCTACAGGTAAGACAAACTCTGAGATGTAATTTATACTCCAGAGTTTCCCTGCAGGACCAGGTGGAGATTTTACCTGAAATCACACAACTGTTCCACCTACATCCCCCTCCCTTGTCTTGCTTCCCCCAGTCCTTCATCAAAGTGTTCTGGGAGCACATCCTTTATAAACCACTTACACGTGAATCCTTTGTTGGTCTGCTTCAAAAAGTCTGTCCTAAAACAACCACAAATGTATTGCCTTATTTTATTAAGAGCTAGATTTCCATCCAAATATTTAAGATACTTTTACAAATGAAATTATTGTGTCAGCTCTGGAAAAGTTGTGGTGTGGTATGCTGTTTGTGTGTGTGTGTGTGTGTGTGTGTGTGTGTGTAAACAATTACACTTTTAAAATTACATAAGAAATATTAGTTACAGGACTTCCCTGGTGGCACAGTGGTTGGGAGCCCACCTGCTAATGCAGGGGACACGGGTTTGATCCCTGGTCTGGGAAGATCCCACATGTTGCGGAACAACTAAGCCCATGTGCCACAACTACTGAGCCTGTGCTCTAGAGCCTGCAAGCCACAACTTCTGAAGCCTGTGTGCTTTAGGGCCTGCATGGTGCAACTACTGAGCTCACATGCTACAACTACTGAAACCCGTGTGCCTAGGGCCCATACTCCACAACAAGAGAAGTCACCGCAATGAGAAGTCCAAGCGTTACAACAAAGGGTATCCCCTGCTCGCCACATCTCGAGAAAGACCGTGTGCAGCAACAAAGACCCAATGCAGCCAAAAATAAATAAATAAATAAAATAAAAATATTTAAAAATTAAAAAATTAAAAACAACAAAAAAAAGAAATATTAGTTACATTCTTCATGACAGTCTATGCAACTAGAAAGTAGTGAGTGATACAAATCTCACTGTGCAATTAGAGATATTTAGGCATTAGACAGGATATAATGGCCCAGAAAGGCAGAACTAAGCCATTTTACCTGATTCCTTAGAGGTGGGATATTATGATGTAAAGTATGATTCTATCATTTCTTGGATTTGAGGACCAAATAAGTTACTTATTTCAAAAAAAGAGATAAATAATATGGCATTTACAATTGCATTATTTTCCCATATCCCCAAATCAAGAAAATGTTTCTTCAACAACACAAGCTACATCAATTAACCAATTCCACAGTAATCTGCAAATGCATAGTTACATAATTGATCTAACAGATATTTGGGCAGCCATTGGGAACAGAAACAGTACTGAAATCATAATGCATTTTTAAAAAACATCTTTATTGGATTATAATTGCTTTACAATGGTGTGTTAGTTTCTGCCTTATAACAAAGTGAATCAGCTATACATACACATATATCCCCATATCTCTTCCCTCTTGAGCCTCCCTCCCTCCCACCCTCCCTATGCCACCCCTCTAGGTGGTCACAAAGCACCGAGCTGATCTCCCTGTGCTATGCAACTGCTTCCCACTAGCTATCTATTTTACATTTGGTAGTGTATATATGTCCACGCTACTCTCTCACTTTGTCCCAGCTTACCCTTCCCCCTCTCTGTGTCCTCAAGTCCATTCTCTACATCTGCATCTTTATTACTGTCCTGACCCTAGGTTCTTCAGAACCATTTTTTTTTAGATTCCATATATATGTGTTAGCATACAGTATTTGTTTTTCTCTTTCTGACTTACTTCACTCTGTATGAGACTCTAGGTCCATCTACCTCACTACAAATAAATCAACTTTGTTTCTTTTCATGGCTGAGTAATTTTCCATTGTATATATGTGCCACATCTTCTTTATCCATTCATCTGTCAATGGACACTTAGGTTGCTTCCATGTCCTGGCTATTGTAAATAGAGCTGTGATGAACATTGTGGCACATGACTCTTTTTGAATTATGGTTTTCTCAGTGTATATATGCCCAGTAGTGGGATTGCTGGGTCATATAGTAGTTCTATTTTTAGTTATTTAAGGAACCTCCATACTGTTCTCCATAGTAGCTGTATCAATTTACATTCCCACCAACAGTGCAAGATGGTTCCCTTTTCTCCACACCCTTTCCAGCATTTACTGTTTCTAGATTTTTTGATGATGGCCATTCTGACTGGTGTGAGGTGATACCTCATTGTAGTTTTGAGTTGCATTTCTCTAATGATTAGTGATGTTGAGCATCCTTTCATGTGTTTGTTGGCAATCTGTATATCTTCTTTGGAGAAATGTCTATTTAGGTCTTCTGCCCATTTTTGGATTGGGTTGTTTGTTTTTTGATATTGAGCTGCATGAGCTTCTTGTACATTTTGGAGATTAATCCTTTGTCAGTTGCTTCATTTGCAAATATTTTCTCCCATTCTGAGGGTTGTCTTTTGGTCTTGTTTATGTTTTCCTTTGTTGTGCAAAAGCTTTTAAGTTTCATTAGGTCCCATTTGTTTATTTTTGTTTTTATTTCCATTTCTCTAGGAGGTGGATCAAAAAGGATCTTGCTGTGATTTATGTCCTAGAGTGTTCTGCCTATGTTTTCCTCTAAGAGTTTTATAGTGTCTGACTAAAGCAATCTACAGATTCAATGCAATCCCTATCGAACTATCAATGACATTTTTCACAGAACTAGAAAAAAAAATTTCACAATGTGTATGGAAACACAAAAGACCCTGAATAGCCAAAGCAATCTTGAGAAAGAAAAACGGAGCTGGAAGAATCAGGCTCCCAGACTTCAGACTATACTACAGTAATCAAGACAGTATGGTACTGGCACAAAAACAGAACTATAGATCAATGGAACAGGATAGAAAGCCCAGAGATAAGCCCACACACATATGGTCACCTTATTTTTGATAAAGGAGGCAAGAATATACAATGGAGAAAAGATAGCCTCTTCAATAAGTGGTGCTGGGAAAACTGAACAGCTACATGTAAAAGAATGAAATTAGAACACTCCCTAACACCGTACACAAAAATAAACTCAAAATGGATTAAAGACCATGATGCATTTTTCAAAATAACTTAGTTGAATACTTTAGTTCAGACATATTTGGTTATAATAATTGCAAAAATCAGTAGGTAGATTAAATCTTAGGAGTTTCCACTCTATGCTTAAGAGCCATGTGCTATTTGTTTTATTTTAATGGCCTGCTCAGTTGTAGGTGTATCAGATCAGAAAAATATATCCTCACAGATAGGTATAATTTCAAGTCTTTTTTTTTTTTTTTTTTTTTTTTTTTTTTTTTGCGGTACACGGGCCTCTCAGTGTTGTGGCCTCTCCCGTTGCGGAGCACAGGCTCTGGATGCGCAGGCTCAGTGGCCATGGCTCACAGGCCTAGCCGCTCCGCGGCATGTGGGATCTTCCTGGACTGGGGCACGAACCCGTGTCCCCTGCATTGGCAGGTGGACTCTCAACCACTGCTCCACCAGGGAAGGCCTCAAGTCATTTTTTAAGAGACTAGAAATGGGAAGAATATTAAAATGTGAAAAATATCTTAGCCTGCTGAAGTATGTTTTATGGTGCTGAAGTAGTTGCTAAGCCTTATTATTGGTGTCTTCCCTCAGTTATACAACCAACTGGTTTTTCTAGGGCTGTTTCAAAAATAATTCAGTAAATATGAGCACAAGTTTTTGCATCAAAAACATCTGGCCTAAAAATCTAGTAAGAAGATGGAGTAACACCTTCAAACTTAGAATCTACAAGTAAAAGTTACATTCAGCAAAACTACAATTTAATTGCAAAGGCAAAATATCAGTATTCTCAGACACTTGAGGTCTCAGGGAGAACAGCGCACACACGCACGCGTGCACGCGCACACAAACACACACAAACACTTTGCTGACACCTTCTCAAAAAAGAGAGAAATTAGTTCAGGACAAAGCAATGGCTTATGGGAAGTAAGGGTGTATAATGAAAAGTAAGCCACACACCTCTTATCTTTCCTATTAGTCATATTCCAATGAGAAAAAGTTGGGGAGCTGCAATCAGTTCTACAATCATTTGTTGAGCAAATAAAAAGTGGAAAAAGCCTTAGTTATGCTCCCCACAGGACCACACACACACAAACACACACACACACACACACCAGGCAACCAGCACTCTCTCCTCTACTTCTCCCCACTACTCAAATTCCAACCCCCTACTCAAATAAGAGTACTATTTGCTTTCCCACCTGACAATCAATCCCAGCTCTTGCACATGGGCCCCTCTGGAGTTGTGGTGAGTTCCTTCCCTCTTGAGCTCCAGCAGCATCAAACGGGAGTGCCATTCCAGCCCAGACCACCCCCCCCCAACACACACACACTAAACTGCAAGGTGGGGTGGAGGTGGGTGGGCAAAATAAGAAACCTTGGGAGGAAAAGAGTTCCAGCAGCCTTTCCTAGATTTTCAGACTCCATTCTAAGAATGCTCTCCCACAGTAGAGATGGTGTTTCACAGGTGGAAAAATAGTCGTTGGAAAGTATGGTATTGAAAACATTGATCCCTTCTTTAAAGAAAAAGCACCTGTATGGAGGTTCCTTAAGAAACTAAAAATAGAGCTACCATGTGATCCAGCAATCCCACTCCTGGGCATATATCCAGAGAAAACCATGGTTCAAAAGGATGCATGCACCCAATTTTCACTGAAGCACTCTTTACAGTAATCAAGATGTGGAAACAACATAAATGTCCATTGAAGGATGAATGGATAAAGGAGATGTGGTACATATATACAATGGAATATTACTCAGCCATAAAAAAGAATGAAATAATGCCATTTGCAGCAACATGGATGGACCTGGAGATTATCACACTAAGTGAAGTAAGCCAGACAGGGAAAGACAAATATCATATGATATCACTTATATGTGGAATCCAAAAAAATGATGCAAATGAACTTATTTACAAAACAGAGACAGACTTAGAGACTTAGAGAATGAACTTACTGTTACCAGGGGGGACGTGTGGGGGGGATGGACAGATTGGGAGTCTAGGATTGACATGTCCACACTGCTATATTTAAAATAGAACCAACAAGGACCTACTGTATAGCACAGGGAACTCTGCTCAATACTCTGTAATGACCTTTATGGGAAAAGAATGTGAAAAAGAATAGATACATGTATATGTATAACTGAATCACTTTGCTGTTACACCTGAAACTAACACAACATTGTTAATCAACTCTACTCCAATATAAAATAAAAATAAATAAATAAATGCAGTTAGAATGCTTAAAATCTTTTTGTATGGGCCATATTTTCTACTCATTTTATGTTTCCTGATAAATAATTTCAGTGTTATTTAAAAAATAAAGAAAAAGTACCTGATGTTGATTTAAGCCATGCCTCAAGAGTGCTCAGCCTGGAAGCAACCAGATCTCCTGTCTGCTTCTCAATTCTTGCCAACTGAGCAGGAACCCGGAGGCCTCAGATGGAAGATTCATTTAAGCCTTTCTCTTTCATTTAACCTCCCTTTGCCTAAAAAGCCTTGGTGATTACACACATTGGGGCAGAATTTCAGTCGCCAGAAATAAGTGCCTTCTTTGTCCTGTGGCTTCTCTTTATTGGACATGTGAGTGTTGCCTTCATACATCCTGCAGATTATTTAACAACCTGAGACTGATCGGGCTGGGTGATCCATGCCATATGCCTTATTGCCACCAAACTCAAGAAAGAGAGGAAAAAAAGAACAGCTACAATCTGTGCTTGGATCTGCTGCCGTCCCCTTGCTCAGAGCCAACTCACAACCTCTCATATCTTCCAGGAACCAGTCTTCCACACTAGCACTTGCTGTCGTGTCACGACCAGGATGCTATTTTCCCAAAAGTATTAACGTAGGGAGGTGAAATGACATCCATCCTGCTCTGCTACACACTCACAGTCCTCTGAAAAGTCCTAGTGTCCAGGTCTCACAGTGAGGGCCATTCATAGTGAGGGGCCTAGGGTGCATTAGTGATTTGTGAAGGTGAATGTAGATGGTAGATGTTCAAAAGAGTTAATATTGCCAAAGGTATACAATAAAGAGAATTCTCTAAGACAAGGATGCAGTGGATTGCAGGGAGAAAGTGAAGAGCAAAAGAGAAGAGTTTCTTCAATAAGAGCCTTACTTGTCTTCTTACGGAAAGCTGGAATGTTTGAGGACCAGCTGCAGAAAATTTATTCCAATTAAGCAAGTATTTTCAGCATCTTTATACTTGTATTCGTGAGCAAAACTCTTGACTGGTGGTTTAATTTTTCAGCCCATGGCTCCTAGCTTAGTTCTTTGCTCGTAGGTGCTCAATGAGTAACTAAATGGTTGATTCAGAAGAATCCTATCTCTTGGCACTGAAAAGAACCTCAGAGAAACTGAGAATTAAAGAGATTAAGCTCAAGGTTACATAGCTAGGAAGTTTGGAATCCAGATATGAATCCAAATCTGCTTTTTTTCCTGGTCATTGGAAAGAGAATGAGGCACAAAATCATGCTTAAGAGAATAGACTTGGGGGCCAGACTCCCTGGGTTTGAATTCTAGCTCCACCACTTGGTAGCTCAGAGATCTTAATCAGGGGAGTAACTTAACCCCTTTGCCTTGGTTTTAGCATATGTAAAATGGGGGTAAGAAAAATATCTGTTTCAAATATGAAATGAGTTAATGTGTGTAAAGTACCTAGAACAGTGCCTGACATACAGTGAGCACTCAGTTAATCGTTTTAGCTATTTTACGTGATTATTGAAGTCAGTAAATATATTCCGTCCAGTAATAAAAACCTCTGAGTCATGATGCAAGTTCCCATATGCTGTATCTCTTGAAAATATACACATAATGAGGGAGTAAAGTGACTGAAAATAATCACAATTTTTCTTTGCATCATCTTCTTCATTACCACCATCAACTTCATCATTTTCATTATCACCATCAATTTCATTATCTTCATCACCAACTTCCATTTCAAAACACGTTTGCTTTCTGTTTCACTTATATTCACAAACTTCTCTGCCAGACAAAGAAGGGACTCACGTTGAGGTCTCCATTCTCAAGTCAGGTTAAGAGGGACAGAGATGCTTATTTCTTATTTCAACGTGTCTCCTGTGTTTATATCTGACTCTTTCAGCCCGTAGGACAGCCTGACACAATGGAGAGAGAATGAAAGTCCCAGTTCCATCGTTGTCCATTTAGCATCCCCTAATCTAGTGGAAACTCAGTTTCCTTGTATGTGAAATGGAAGAAAAAAATAAGATAGAATGTCAAGCCCAGATGACACTAGGTAGGCACTGAATAAACAGATTTTGTCAATCCTTTGTTCTGTCTCAACCATTTCCTACTTGACACAAGTTAAAATACAGGACATGTATACTCTAAGATTAGTTAAATAGAATTAATTAAATGCATGGAAGAGAGGAATAACCAAATACATTGGAAACTAAGATGGTTCCTTTAATTAGGCATCATATATGTTTCTGAGCCTCCTAGAAATCAGGGCAAAAATTGAACGCTCCAAAAAGGAAGAAGTATACTAATGCTTCAAAAGAAATAAAGTCTAAACTGGCCAGAAATAGTGATATTTTTCTCATGTGAAATCTTATAAAGATAATGTTGAGTGACATGATAGGTCTCCTGATACCAATTTCATTTTTAAAATGCTGACCAGGTTTTTACATGGATCTTTTAATAAGGAACTTGCCTAACAAGTTGAGAGGTTAACATCAAAATCCATTTCAGTTCAAATGATTTCTTGAGGGGATTAAGCTGATATGGTCTAAGAATGATGCCTGACAGTAATCCCATGTAATACAAGGGCAGAATTCAGAAAGCATAACCACTCTGAGTGCTATGGAATAAGGAATTTCTTACAGGAATTTGACATTATACAATTGTGGGAGGTGCTGGGGAAGAAAGGGTCCAAAAAGGAGGGAAGGAAGATCAGGGGGAAATCACCAAGCTGGCCTCTGGTAGCACTGCCATGAGTGGATGTGTTGGAGTTTTCAGGGGAATTTGAAGGCCAAGCATATCCTGCAACTGGATTGGAATGTTCACCCTGCCAGTGCTGTGTAATAGCAAGATGAGAGACTCTACATGCTTTGCTTAGAGCTGCCAAGCACACTGGCACTGACATTCTGGTTCTGGGAATTCATCTCAGTATGCCTGGGAAGCTAAACCCTTGAAGTCCTCCTCCTTCAAAGTTGCACAAACCCAGTCCGTGAATTGGGCCAGGACATTATGTGCCCACTCAAACATCCATTTCAAGACATTCTTTTAGGATTTCCCTGGTGGGGCAGTGGTTAAGAATCTGCCTTCCAGTGCAGGGGACATGTGTTTGATCCCTGGTCTGGGAAAATCTCACAGGCCGCGGAGCAACTAAGCCCATGCGCCACAACTACTGAGCCCAGGTTCCACAACTACTGAAGCCTGTGTGCCCTAGAGCCCATGTTCCACACAAGAGAAGCCACCACAATGAGAAGCCCATGCACCGCAACGAAGAGTAGCCCCCGCTCGCTGCAACTACAGAAAGCCCGTGCACAGCAACAAAGACCCAATGCAGCCAAAAAAAAAAAAAAAAAAAGACATTCTTTTAATATATTGTTCTTAATGTTATTGCATAATTAAGGTTTTTGTTTTATTGTCCATATGTCACACTCTGGTGAGAAGGTGGAATTTTGTTCTGATTTTAAAAGCACAGCCTCTCATTCTGCTAATGGGGTCAAGGTACCAATGATCTGGACTGAAGCCTGGCAAGGAAGAAGGGTGGTAGTCTTTGTTTTGCATCCTCCATAACACTGTTATCCAAAAAATTATGACCAAAATCATCAAAATAGACCATCCACAAAGACCCCAGGAACCCCTAAGTACAGACCACCAGTTTCAAAAAGGAATTTATTAAGTGCACTGTATTTTATTTTGTTCATGAGCAGAGAAAATTCTCTCTCTCTCTCTTTTTTTTTTTTGGCTGCTCAGCATGTGGGATCTTACTTCCCCAACCAGGGATCAAACCTGTGCCCCCTGCATTGGAAGCATGGAGTCTTAACCACTGGACCGCCTGGAGAAGTCCCCAGAGAAATTTCTAATAACCCAAATTTCTAAGAAATGGAGGAGCTGTTATCTAAAAACAACTTGCAAATTAAGCCCAAAGGCTGCGCCATGTGCTCTGAACATATTTTTTCTTTAAAGTGTCTGCTAAGTGTCAAAGGACGGGCATACCACAGGATTGTTTGATTTATTCTCTACTGACATGAACATATCATGACAGAGATGGAATAAGTCTATCTCTAGTTCTCAGTGTTTTCTCCCTGTAACATTTCACTGGACTGCACCAGTCAGCATTTATGTAGCTTTATTTGAGTAGAGTGTATGAATTCTTGTTATTTATTTTTGTGTCATCTTAAGAAAGTTTCCATGGTTCTGTTGTATGATCAGTTTCTTAGTGGTCATTAAAATCAATATAACAGGAAAAGTATTTTTACTTTCCATAACTCACCTGCTTTCTACAGGGTGCCTCCTGCTAAGTCCACAAGCAAACATACTCTTGAGTACCTGCATGGTTTGGGAGAGAAAATTCAAGGCAGTCTTGAGTTCCACATCTGAGCTAATACAGTGTTGTGAAAAGCTGTCAATGGGTACCAGGAGTCTGGCAGTGAAGGCAAGTATGAGAAAGTCGTCTTCAGGAACTTTCAGACACCTTGAGGATGATGAGGATTCCTCCAGGACATCCAGTTGGGGCTTGGGACAATTCTATTCAGGTCCCAAAGGCTGGAAGAGGCAGTGGTGATCTCTGGGTTACTTTTTATCCGTGTTTAGCTCGTTTACATTCATGTGTGCTTGCTTAAAACCCAAGATAACCGTGTGAACAAGATAGCTCATGTATTTTGGGGACAAAATAAAGTTGCAAAAGTTACACAGCTTGTCCCACATCTTTCTGATAAGGCTGGGAACCTGGGTCCTGAGATACTTTAATGTTCCTGTCACCACACCAGAGACTTTTCCAAAATCAGAGGATGAAAGGCATAAGGTTGAACACAAGGTGGCTTTCAAGTGCTTGCATTTCCAAGTGATGGTGGTTGGAGCTGTGATTGTGAGGGTATTCTGTGCTTTTTGAGAACATGATCACAAAACTTGGAAGACACGTCCTGCTTCTGTTTGGTGACTTCATCAGATTATTTTCTCCTCCTTGTTGCAATTTGTTCCAGGTTTCTTTTCCCCTCTTCACACCAGTTCATTCTAATCTAAGAAGTCACTACAGTGCTCCCATTAATATTAAATGCTACATTTTAAACTTAAGATCTTTAATATCAGAGCTGCAAAACTGCTCAAAACTGCCAGATGCATAAACTTTTCTCATTGACTATACATTCGATATTTTCCTGAGAATCTACATTCTTGATAATGTTCAGACTTTAAAGAAAAGACCTATTTCTTTCCCTTGGTTAGTGTTGTTACATGTAACAGTTCTGTAAAAGGTAAAACGTTAGATTGAAATTTTGATTTCTTCCCCAAACACAAAAATATCCCTTGCTGTATAAGCGAATTTAATTTTATCCTAACCTTTAACTTTTTAAAATCATTTTTGGGTATGTCATTACATAGGTAATCATTTTTTCAGCCCAGAAAAAAATAATGGAAGAAATAGCCGAAATTCAGTCCTGTATTTGTGTACAGACGTTTGAGTATTTCCATCCCATGATCTTATTTTCACCCTGGCCTCTTATTTTGAAACTGCTCTTCAGAGTTTTCACATTCACGCCTATCTCATGGTAAATTGTTTTAGCATGGTAGTATGCTTAGATCAATTGCCGGCAGCAGTAATGTTAGTATCCATCATGTACAAACGTGTAATAACTGGGAGACAGATGATATTACCCCCTTTCTTTTAGCCTGGTACAGTTTGCTCTTCTGAGGATGCCTTTAGTACAAAGTGATTTCCTGGGAATTCTGAAGGCACCTCAGTCAAGCATTAAGAATTCTTTCAGCTCACCTGGTCCTCAGAGGGAGAGGAGCAGTCCATGGAGTAGCATGGACTCGGCCAGTACCATGGACAGAGCCACCAGGCAGATTCTTTAGATGATTCTGAGTGCAGGGTCTTGCAGCCTCCATCCCAGCGCTTTATGCCCTTCACACACACACACACACACACACATCTTTACCGACATGTCTCTTCTCTCTCTCCCCCCCCACCATCTCTTTTTCTGTCTCTCTCATTTCTGAGCCCTTGATAATAAGATTTCCCGGTTGTTTACAATTTTGAATTCTAGTATTTGGTCCTGGGAACTTTTCCCCCAAATCCTGATTTTCCCATTTTATCTATGCTTCTGAACACAGCTTTCCTTAATATTATTCCACTGGCCCGAGTATATGTTACATTTTTGTTCTTGTTGGTTTGTTTGTTTGTTTTTACCTTGGCTACTGTTTTTATTCAGCTGGCCTCCCAGAAGGCTGAGATTTGTTTTGGTTATATTTGTCCTGAGTGCAGCATTTAAGTATAAATAACTTTAATGTAAATGTATTCTATGTCCTGAAAGTATGTAGCATGTGTCATATTTTACATAGGTAATATGTCAGTCAAGATGTTAGCAAAAAAGAGATGGAATATGCAGGTGGAATAGTTAAGGAGAGTATATTAAGGGACTGTTTACAAATGTATGGGAGGATCAAGCAAATCCAACGAAGCATAGTCAAGTCTCTAGGACTAGCAACCTACAGGAGCCATTATCCCTTCAGCCTGAAGAGACAAGGGAAGGGAGTGGTCAGTGGAATTTGGAGAGGGAGTTTGTATGGAGAAGGCTCCCCAACAAAGCTGTGGCATTTAGAAAAGAGATGAAGTCAATATATAGTGACCCAAAAGGGAGGGAGCCTAGAAAATAAAAACCTTGAGTTGATTCTCCTGCCTTACTCTCTAATTTTTTCAAATGGTTCTTCCCATTGGCTGAATCCAATGGGATGCTATAAAGCAATGAATCTCATTGATGTAGCCCATAAAAGTCAATCTCCCAGGGCACAGCACACATTGGAGAAAGGTGGAGTGGAGATCTGAAGAGGAAAACAGAAATCAACAGACAGATATAATATGCATAGTTGACATCTACATAATAGAACAACAATGTTGAAAATTACAAAGATATTATAAACTCAGATTGTATTACGGAACCCAATGTATCCATATTCAACGCCTGATGGCTTTATAACAAGTAGCTGACCTCAGGGATCTCTTGTTCAGATATTTTGTTCTCTCTCTCTCTCTTTTTTTTTTTTTGGCTGAATTGGGTCTTCATTGTGGTGTGTGGGCTTCTCATTGTGGAGGCTTCTCTTGCTGTGGAGCACAGGCTCTAGGCGCGTGGGCTTCAGTAGTTGCGGCACCCAGGCTCAGTAGTTGTGGCTCGCAGGCTCTAGAGTGCAGGCTCAGTAGTTGTGGTGCACGGGCTTAGTTGCTCCGCAGCATGTGGGATCTTCCTGGCCCAGAGATTGAACCCGTGTCCCCTGCATTGGCAGGTGGATTGTTATCCACTGTACCACCAGGGAAGTCCCATTTTGTTCTCTCTTGAGTATCAAAGCCCATTATTCTTCATGGGATTCCTCACTCAGTACTACTCACTCAACAAATTAGACAAACATGAGTAGATAACTCACCGTTGTCTAGTACTCTAACATGTTTGAAATGCCTTCAGGCCAATACATTCAGCTACATGAGAACGACTGACTTCATATTCTACCAAAATCTTTTCCTCAATTCATTCAATGATTTAGCTTTTAAAATTCCCCTTGATTAAGGCTGAACATAACCTTTAAAATCTGAACATAGCCACAGTGCTGTGGTTTTTGACAAATCAGCTCAGCTAAAAGACGCAAGCTCATGCTTCTTATTTATTCGTCTGTTCTTGCCAAGTGAACTTGCCAACTCCTCCTGGTGCATGTCTCCTGGGAAAGATGAGAGGAAAAATAATAAGGGCACCTTGAAGAAACATTGTAATTATACATAAAGTACTGTGGGCAAGGCATCTCATGTGGAACTGAGAACAAGAGCACTCCTCTCTCTGCCAGTGAAAGAATTATGAAGACTCATTCTAGCATGGATGTATATCTTTGCAAAGATTTATTCTTATCACCATTTGAATCCTGGAATTTACATACTTCTACATAGTAAAATGACTTGCTGACTTTCCCTCTTAAAGACTGAACCCATGACTTTGCTACAGCTGTGCCCAGAACAACTGAGTCAGCCCATCACCAACAAGCCACCAGATGTGAGTTTGTGACATAGGACTAGGAACTAGCATTGCCAATTGGGCCCATGAAAATGGAATGATCTTTCTTTCTTTCTTTTTTTTTTTTTTTGCCGTACGCGGGCCTCTCACTGTTGTGGCCTCTCCCGTTGCGGAGCACAGGCTCCGGACGCGCAGGCTCAGCGGCCATGGCTCACGGGCCCAGCCGCTCCGCGGCATGTGGGATCTTCCCGGACCGAGGCACGAACCCGTGTCCCCTGCATCGGCAGGCGGACTCTCAACCACTGCGCCACCAGGGAAGCCCGGAATGATCTTTCTTAACATCTACAGACAAATAACTGATGTATCAAATCTCTCTCTCTGCCCAGCATTTAGAGGATGTGTTAGTATAGCACCAGACAATTTACATCTTAGCTTTATTGTAGTTAACACTTTTCAGTATAGTTCTGCTTCATAAATTGTCCCTCACCCAAATGCATTGTCCATCTTTGCTGAACAGGAATTTTAATAGACACATGGACTTTTTTTTTTTTTTTTTTTTTTGTGGTACGCGGGCCTCTCACTGTTGTGGCCTCTCCCGTTGCGGAGCACAGGCTCCGGACGCGCAGGCTCAGCGGCCATGGCTCACGGGCCCAGCCGCTCCGCAGCATGTGGGATCTTCCCGGACTGGGGCACGAACCCACGTCCCCTGCATCGGCAGGCGGACTTGCAACCACTGCGCCACCAGGGCCCGACACGTGTTGTTTTTACCCACCTAACATCCTTGCCCTTTTCTCTGGGGAAAAGCCTCTTGCTTTCCTTTGTCTAATAAAAATGTCTTTATACTTCCTGCAGTTCGTGTCATGTGTCAGCTCCAGGAGAATGCACAACACACAGGCCTGGCCAGTAACTGATTCCAATCCTCTGGACCCTGTAATTGGGGAAGAATTGGTCTCATTCCATAAGTCAAGTTAATGAACTTCTATGCCAAGATTTTATAGAAATTACTGGGGAAATAGCTCCCTTTCCTCTGACGTTAAGCCAACAAAGAGGATAACAGATCCTAAAAATGAAGATGGAGAAAGTTCTGGATTAAGCCGTACCTGAATTTGTTTCTACCTGTGGACTGTTTAAGTATGCAAAACAAGAAGTTTCCTTCATTGTTTAAGCCAGCTACTGTTGTAGTTCTATGAAGAAGAAGAAGAAGGAGAAGGGGAAGGGGAAGGAGAAGGAGAATAAGAAGAATAAGAAGGGGTGGCGCAGTGGATAAGAATCCACCTGCCAACACAGGGGACATGGGTTCAAGCCCTGGTCTTGGAAGATCCCACATGCCACAGAGCAAATAAGCCCATGTGCCACAACTACTGAGCCTGTGTGCTGCAACTACTGAAGCCCGCATGCCTAGAGCCCGTGCTCCACAACAAGAGAAGCCACTGCAATGACAAGCCCGTGCACCACAATGAAGAGTAGTCCCAGCTCGCTACAACTAGAGAAAGCCTGCACACAGCAATGAAGACCCAACGTAGCCAAAAATAAATAAAATAAATAAGTTTAAAAAAAAAGAATAAGAAGAAGGAGGAGGAGGAGGAGGAGGAGGAGGAGGAGGAGGAGGAGGGAGGGGGGAGGGGAGGAAGGGGAGGAAGGGGAAGAGGGAGAAAAGTAGGAATTATTCTGATTAATAGAATCTAGAATGTGTTCAAAAGTCTCAGGTCACATAACTAGATTCCATTACCTTTTCTCAACTCTGAGATTCATATATTGCATTACGGCTTAGTCTGAGTTGATCCATTTTGAGCCACGATCAGCCTTACTTCCATCATCCTCAAACTGAACATTGCCATTTAAGTCAGATTCAGACCCCAGCAATGCTTACTTGGCTATTCTGAAGAAAATGTCCAAAAGGACTCTAATTCTTGAGGTCTCTAAGAGGAGAGTGATCCATTCTTCCACACAGAAATTGAATTATTGAAATGTTCTTTCCCAACACTTTAAAACAACATACTGCAGATACATTATAGATAGCATTTTAAAATTAACCCTTTAAAATGATTCTGGAGTCAGTCGTTCAAATTGGTTTTCAATCATTTAAGTTGGCTTGTGAAAATATGCTTTTCAATTAAAATGTCCACAGATGCTAGACGTTGCTTGGTGTTACAGTCTGGATTACTGTTCAACAACTATTTTTTCCCTTCACTCTCCCACTATGGACAGAGTTAGGCTTGGCCATGTGGCTTGCTTCGACCAATAGAATAATAGTGGGCATGATGTAATGGCAGCTGTAAGTGTTGTTCCATGGCTTGGCTTGGGTTTTGAGCTCCATTGATAAGTCATAAGATGAGCATGCCTCAGGTAACCACTGCCATTTCAACCTGGGCTTCAGAAAAAAATACACATGGAGAAGATCTAAACCAAATTCATGGGTTAGAGCCAAGCTGAGCCAACCTGCAGCTTGAAGTAAAGCCACTCACCAAGCCCAGCCTAGATCAGCCAAACCACAGGCAACTGTAACATAAGAATAAAACACTTGCTCTAAGCCATTAAGTTTAGGGTGATTTGTTACAAAGCATTATAGTGGCAACACTGGACTACTATACTTTGCATAACCACATTGTTGTGCTTCATGTACCATAGCACAACTCATGCAGCCAGTAGATCTTAAGAGATATGACAGGCACAAGAGAAATAAGTCCTTGGTCTAGAATATTATTATTGAAAATTAACCTTAAACAGAATCTTAGGCACAGTCTAAGCAAATACTACACCCAATTTACACTGAAGCTTAGAAGATGAAGCCACTTACCTCAGGTCACATGGCTAAAATGACAAAGAACGAGCATTAAACAAAGGAATCTTTACTTCCAGCTTCGTGATCCTCCCACAAAGCCTCTCTACTACCCTCCCTTCAGTATTTATAGACTAATAATTCATACTCTACTTCAATATCTCACTCTTCTCACATTGGCAACCCTGATTCTGTCTTCCCCTGGCATTCCTCTAAGAACTACTCTATAGCAGAATGCAGAATATAAGAAAAACTAATCATATTAGACATTTGCAAAGGTTTTCACTACTAGAGAAGGGAGGAAATCCCAATATGTCTACTCTGTGTTATCTAATGTGGATGAAGAGTGCCTTTGGCCAAGACTGCTTCCATTTCCCTGAAAGTCTGTAGTCTGGAAATCTGAGTCTAGTTTGTTAGATTTTCTTACATCTATGATGACAGTTATTTTAAAGGATAGATCCTTATTTCCATGTTATTTGAATGTGTCCCATTAAAGGCATTATAAAAATCTTTCTACCAAAAGTAATTGAGACCTCATAGACTGTTAAAACCAGAAGTCACAAACTCAGGTGACTTTATGATCCAGGTCAGGAATGTAAAACACATGAATCAGAAAGCTGGGTGAGAATTCCAGCAAACTGGGCAGCTCAGGCCCTACTACATTTGGGGGTGGGTGATGGTAACTACTAACTCGAGCTAATTGTGACCATATTGCCAAATCTTTAATTATTCCAAAGGAAGCCACATCTTGGAATTTTTTTATAGGAAATGATCCATTTTTAAAGGATGGTGACTATTTTTTTTAACATTGTGATCCATACAAAAAAATGTTTGTGAACCAGATGCCACTAGCATAAGTTAATACATCATAGAGGGTGTTATTAGACATTAAGAGTACTGTGATTAGGTCCTATATGAATTCTAATCTCCTGATTGTAGAATTTTAAAAGAGAAAATAATTCTATAAAAGCCACTAAGTAGGGACTTCCCTGGTGGAACAGTGGTTAAGAATCCACCTGCCAATGCACAGGACACGGGTTTGAGCCCTGGTCCAAGAAGATCCCACATGCTGCAGAGCAACTAAGCCCGTGCACCACAACTACTGAGCCTGCTCTCTAGAGCCCATGAGCCACAACACCCGATGAAGCCACAAATAAATAAATAAATAAAGCCACTAAGTACTGTTTTGAGTAGCTAGCTCTAGAAATATGTTTCTAAGGTGTACTTTTTGGTTCACTCTCTTTAGTATCATAAGAAGATAAAATGAATATTATATGATGAAGTTTCCTAAAAATAGACTAGACCATGTTTCCAAAACCATGAAATTTTAGAATATTTTCAGAAGAAATAGAAAGTGGGATACCCGAGAGAGAACAGCCACAACTTTATAGCTGTTCTTCCAGCATGTTAAATAACATCATACATCAATTTCTCCACTTGGATGAACCAATACTAAAGGTTATATAATTAACGAAAGAATTTAGGTCTAAGTAAGGATTTTCCTCGAATCAAATGTTTCTTGCAAGGGCAGAATTAACCTTAAAAAACTAGTATATACATTTTTAATGTTTGAACTATTATTTTACACATAAAATTTTTATCTTTTCAAATTCCAGTTTACATTTGCTAACAAGCCATGTACTTTGTTCTCTCTGAATTATTTCTATGTTATAGGTAGTTTGAAGAGCTCAAAAAAATCTCCGTTAAAGATAATTTCCATAATCATTGAAAAAAATGAATTGAGGAAGATTTGCTGTATTTTTTAAAAGACTATGAAACAGAAAAGTAAATAACATAAGGTAGAGAATTCATGAATAGGTAATCACTTTCTACAGACAATAAGCAACCTTCAATAAGCCCTGAGTAATAACTAATTAATTTTCCAAGTGAGAAAACATTATTTTGTAGTCCTGTAGACCTAAAGAGGAATCTAAAGATAGTGAATAGTAATGTGTTCCTAATTTTCAAAAGAAGATTAAAAGGGCCCTTGGTCCTCATTGTTTAGCTTCTTCAAATCCTAGCAAAATAGTAGAACCTAAATTAGCACAAAAAGTAAATTTTTACTGTCCTGAAAAATAAGGAAGCAATGAGTAGCTTCTGTTTATGAAGAGTTGATTAGTCTGAATAAATTTGATGGCTTGTTGATGAAGTTATAAAATGAATACAACCCAAAGCATTCTAGATTTAATGCCTTGTTGATAATGAAACTCTCAGTAAAGCCCCATGAGTCCTCCACACTATATTAATTTGACAGCTTAGATAACAAAAGTCAGCTGAGATAGAGTCAACAGAGATAGGTCATTTAAGGAAATGGTATAAGTTGGTAAAAGCTATAGGAATGGGAGGTAGGACCAAGTGAGTCCCAGTGATTTAAAAGGAGTGAGTGTATGCCAAGGAAATAAAAATTTTTGAGCACCTAAATTTTAAGTTACAGCAAATATGAGAATGTCAATAAATACTACAGGGAAATGAAGTGACATCTTGGAAATTAAGAATTATCTGGAGAAAACTTTAAAAAAACTTGATCAGTATTGAGTTCAAAATTTGGTAGAAACCTATAAGGTGATAAATCACAGTACTTCAGAAAGCCCAGATATGGACTAGGGTGGAGAGGAGAAGGAGGACAGTGTCATTAGGAGGAATCTATCTGAAAAGGTTGGTAATACACTATGATTGTAGAGAGTTGTGGCACCCAAAGAAATTATTATTACTGCACTTAAAATGCTCAGAATGAACTCAACAGAAATGGAAAAGCCCAACCTGATTTTTAACAAGGCTCTTTTTTTGTTTTGTTTTGGTTTTTTGCGGTACGCGGGCCTCTCACTGTTGTGGCCTCTCCCGTTGCGGAGCACAGGCTCCGGACGCGCAGGCTCAGCGGCCATGGCTCACGGGCCCAGCCGCTCCGCTGCATGTGGGATCTTCCCAGACCGGGGCACGAACCCGTGTCCCCTGCATCGGCAGGTGGACTCTCAACCCCACTGCACCACCAGGGAAGCCCACAAAGCTGTATTTTAAACTGTACATTCTGTTGTTCATCCCTTATTCCCCTTCATCTCACCCAATTTGATTACACACCCATCCAACTGAAGAGAAATGAATAGAAACATAAGATCTTTTCCCTAATGGTCCAAAGAATATTCAAAGATCCAGCAACGTCTCCTCGGGCTGCTTCTACCTTTCTCTCTCCTCCACAGTGATGGGTTTCCCTTCACCTGAAGCTCTCTGGGCCCAAAATTCTCCCCAGAAATACATCTGAATGGGAGGATCCCAATCATACTTTGGGTGATTTTGCCTTTTTAAATTACACATAAGCCTACTGATTTACAGTTATGAAGCCATAAAATGGGAATATTCTGGTCTTTTCAGGACAATGTCTTCAAAGAAACTGTACGGGTATGTGTCACATATGAACCAGAACCAAATACCCGTGTTTTCTCTACATATACAACAGTATCTTAAGTAGTAAGAACCTCAGTACTGATGGTTTTCATGTCTGAATCTGAGTGTCAGCCAGTTTGTATCAGTTACTCTTTCCTCAAATTCACAAAATTAGTAAACACAAGACTCCTTGAGAGAGGTTATATAAAAATAAATAGATCTATTGGCCACCATAATGTTACCTAAGAAAGTATGATTATCCTCATCATTCCTCAAGCTATTTGTGACACTTTCTACATCACAGTCTGTACTTTGACATCGCTTTGAAATTGTTGGCTTTCAGACCTGGAAGGTATCTAATTCAACTGTCTCCTTTTATAGATAAGGAGATAGAGGCTTTGAGAGATGTAATAGTTTGACCCCAGTGGCATAGCCAGTGACACCTGAGGGTACAACAGAGTTCCTGTCAACTGGATTCCATTTCAGTCCGTGAAATATTCTGCTGCCATTCACTCTCCAGTTCACCTTCTTACACCAAAGTTACTATTGTTAATCAAAAAAATGACCTAGAAATAGTTATATAAAACACATGGATGTATATTTGTATTTCAAATAATATCAATACATTTCCTCCACTTGCTTACTACATTGTTATGCATTAGAAATTCAGCATTTGCATCACAAAAAATTTCTATTTTCATTTGCTATGCTGTTCTGACAATATTACGATGAGCTGCATTCTATGTAAACCACTAAAAATGGCTTATTTTAATCAGCTATCCAGGCTTTATTTAGCTTGTATCCAATTTTACATGGTTTTAATTATTTAAAATGCAGATACATAAGATTCAACATTTACTAGCATTTCATCTTTGGAATTTATTTAGGAAATGAAGTATTGCTCTGTGGTTTCAGGAAAAACTTAATAAATATATCTGAATAGATGGTAATTTCATGTTCATTTTCAGAAAGAGTTAGCTACATTAGCAGCACTATTTCCCAACACCCATAATCTTCTAAATTGACTTATTTGATGCTCTTCAGATCTATTTTTCTAAAGGCTTAGATTTTTATCTCTGTTGCTGCTTTTGAAATGCTCTCCATGATTGTGAATCCATCGAATGTAATTTTCACATTTGGTGCCATTTTTCTCAAATGACAATACAGGGCAGGAAGAACCACTTGGTATTCTTCATACCAGCCTAGTACTTTGATTCAGAATATGGGTAAAATATAAGGAAGTAAGAGAAAGGAAGAGTTGACGGTCTCTGAGTAAGAAAACCTTGTGTTAGAATCAAGAGATGGACTATAAGGTGTAAGCAATAGAGTAAGATAGGGTGATTTTTTTTTTAAATCTTGGCAGAAATGAGCCTCTGAGCAGTAAAGAACTGAGGAAACTAGAGTAGCTCAGTTCCCTTTTATTAATACTTTCCAGAAACTTTGTTTCTACTCTGGCCCCTTTCGTCTTTAGCCTGTGTCCTAGCACCTTCTCAGCATCTCACTTAGCTTTTCTTAAAGAAATTCAAGTAATAATAATACAAATAATAATAATAACTGCATACAGATTTCTTGTGCTTGTATCAAAGTCTTCAGTAATCCTACATTTTTTAAACATCTTTATTTGAGTATAATTGCTTTACAATGGTGTGTTAGTTTCTGCTCTATAACAAAGTGAATCAACTATACACATACACACGTTCCCATATCTCTTCCCTCTTGCATCTCCCTCCCTCCCACCCTCCCTATCCCACCCCTCTAGGTGGTCACAAAGCACCAAGCTGATCTCCCTGTGCTATGTGGCTGCTTACCACTAGCTATCTATTTTATGTTTGGCAGTATATATATGTCCATGCCACACTCTCACTTTGTCACAGCTTACCCTTCCCCCTCCCCATATCTTCAAGTCCATGCTCTAGTAGGTCTGTGTCTTTATTCCCGTCTTACCCCTAGGTTCTTCATGACATTTTTCCCCCTTAGATTCCATATATATGTGTTAGCATACGGTATCTGTCTTTCTCTTTCTGACTTACCTCACTCTGTATGACAGACTATAAGTCCATCCACCTCACTACAAATAACTCAATTTCGTTTCTTTTTATGGCTGAGTAATACTCTGTTGTATATATGTGCCACATCTTCTTTATCCATTCATCCGATGATGGACACTTAGGTTGCTTCCATCTCCTGGCTATTGTAAATAGAGCTGCAATGAACATTTTGGTACATGACTCTTTTTGCATTCTGGTTTTCTCTGGGTATATGCCCAGTAGTGGGATTGCTGGATCATATGGTAATTCTATTTTTAGTTATTTAAGGAACCTCCATACTGTTCTCCATAGTGGCTGTACTAATTCACATCATTCCCACCAGCAGTGCAAGAGTGTTCCCTTTTCTCCACACCCTCTCCAGCATTTATTGTTTCTAGATTTTTTGATGATGGCCATTCTGACTGGTGTGAGATGATATCTCATTGTAGTTTTGATTTAAACAAGACCAAAAGACAACCCTCAGAATGGGAGAAAATATTTGCAAATGAAGCAACTGACAAAGGATTAATCTCCAAGATTTACAAGCAGCTCATGCAGCTCAATATCAAAAAACAAACAACCCAATCCCAAAATGGGCAGAAGACCTAAATAGACATTTCTCCAAAGAAGATATACAGATTGCCAACAAACACATGAAAGACTGCTCAACATCATTAATCATTAGAGAAATCCCTACATTTTTACTTGGCAATGCTTGAAAGGGCTTTCGGGGAGCCAACTCTGTCAACAATGAGATCTGGGGCTTCCCTGGTGGCGCCGTGGTTGAGACTCCGCCTGCCGATGCAGGGGACACGGGTTCGTGCCACGGTCCAGGAAGATCCCACATGCCGCGGAGCGGCTGGGCCCATGAGCCGTGGCCGCTGAGCCTGCGCGCCCGGAGCCTGTGGTCCGCAGCGGGAGAGGCCACAGCGGTGAGAGGTCCGTGAACCGCAAAACAAACAAACAAAACAAACAAACAAACAAAAACAAACAATGAGATCTGTTTCAAAGACAGTGTGTCCCGTGGCATTGTGTATTCATTTCTACCATTAGTGTTTTTCTTGTGTAGATTCTAACTTCATGCTAAAGTGAAAAGGAGGAAGTCTGAAACACACACATATGTAATGTGTCAATATTATAATCTCTCTCTCTCCCCCTTGCTCCTCCCTCCCTCTCCCTCTCTCTCTGGATGTATTGCATACACTTAAGCCTCTAGGCAAAAAAATATCTTACCTCTTATCCAAGTAAGGCAGGATTTTGGACTTTGGAGCTACACAGTTAAGATCGAGCTACACAGTCAAGATCGGCGTACATACTCTGTAACTCAACACTATTTGAGTTGCTTTAAGACAATCGCTCTCATTTTGTTGCAGACATCGCCTCCCTGCTTCCTCTCACTAGGGCAGGAAGAAGTCAGTAGTAAGCAGTTCCTAGACCGTGAGTGCACGTTTCTTAACTGGATAACTTAGTTGACCCTTTGCCACTTGGCCTGAATTCGCTCCAGTCGAGGACGCTCAACCAGCCTCGGCCCAGTGTCTGGGATCTGTGGCTGTGCCTTTTCCAAAGCGCAGCCTGGCTGTCCTTGCGCAACGTCCTCAAGTCTGGGAGTGCACCTCGAGGCATGGCGATCCGGCAGCGGCTTTCTTGAAGACAGTCTCAGCGGAGCAGCCCAGACTTCTGGAGGGGTCTCATCTCTTCACACTTACTGATGGGGGCGAGCCTGATCTCCTGACAGGCTTCCCAGCTGTTTAGTTCCAGACCCGCTTGGAGCCTACAAAATAATTAAAAAATAGCTCGCTTCTGCACTCTCGCCCCCCTGAGTCACCCCAAGAAGGCTACTTTCCCCAACGCCCCCCTCCCCTGCCAGGAAGGGGAGCAACCCTGCCCTGGGATTTGCCCAAAGTGGCGGGAGGAGGGTTGATGTTTGCTTTGTTATTGAGAGAAGGGGAAGCAAGTATGCCTTGAGTGCTTGTGTGTGTGTGTGTGTGTGTGTGTGAGTGTGTGTGCGTGTGCGTGAGAGAGAGAGAGATAGAAGAAGAACCGGGAGAGGCCGGTGCCCCAGCTCCCCTCGGGGCCTCAGAGAGCGGCACACACCGTAATTCCCTTTCCAGAGCCCTGCAGATTCCACAAACAATGACATCACTCCGGCGCCGCCGACCAGATTACAGCTGGGGGGATTTTCCTGGGAGCGCGCGGGCCCGGGTGGAGGTGGAGGCGCTCTCCAGGGTGCTGAAAGGGGCGGGGGCGCGGGCTCGCCGCGCGGCGCCCCCCGCCGGCGGAGGCGGACCTGCCCGGCCGGGGGCGGGCAGGGGCGGGCCCGGGGCGGCCCAGGGCGGGACCCGCCGCTTCTGCAGCCCTCATTGGCTGCCGGCGGGTGCACGTCACCCAGGCTGGAGCCTTCCTCCCGCCCCAGTGGAATTGGAGCTGAGGAGGAGCTGAAAATGCAGATTTAGCATCAGGCACAGATACACTCGCTCTTTCTCTGAGATACACACAGCTCTCCACACTAGCACCTCTGCGATCAAGCCGGGCTGCCTGACTACACGGCTTCCCCGCCAGCCAGATGCTAGAGAACACACAATGATTTGTTCCTTTCCAAACCCCTAATCAGTGTTTTTCTCTACACAAAGATTTTTTTAAAACAAGCAACAACAAAAACTATATATTTTTTTCTTTCTTTTTTTTTTAAAATTTGCACCTTCCTTGCGGGACCACTGCTCCGCCAGCCTGCGCGCCTCCTAACACCACTTTTCCACTCCCAAAGAAAGATGAAAGGTGGCTGTGTCTCCCAGTGGAAGGCGGCCGCCGGGCTCCTCTTCTGTGTCATGGTTTTTGCATCTGCCGAGAGACCGGTCTTCACGAATCATTTTCTTGTGGAGTTGCATAAAGGAGGAGAGGAAGAAGCTCGCCAAGTTGCAGCAGAACACGGTTTTGGAGTCCGAAAGGTAAGACCTCTCTTGCATTTCGCATGTTGTTTCAAAACGGGGGCAGCCCTGCGCAATCTCATTGCAGATTTGCAAGTTTTCTCTCTTTCTTGTGCGATGCAGATATTCTGCCATCGGCTCTTTAACACAACGTTGCCTCCGGTGATCTTTCACGGGTTATGTAATTAAAATGCCCTTCAAATTGTACTCGTAAGGTCATAAAAACAATTTATTGCTCTTTGACTTGGTGGCGAAAACAGGATAACACCTTTCAAACAATGCGGTGCGCCCGGGCTGCTGTCCGAGCTACCAAGTTCTCAAGGCTGCCTGGGGATGAGGTACGAAGTGCTGAACAGCTGGGCTTGGCGTTGGCCGACTCGTCAGGGATGTATCCCCCGCCCCTGCCTCCCGGAGAACGGGTAGTTTCCGACGCACAAGGCTGGAAGCTTGGACACTGCGATTCGTCTCCGCGCTTTTCGAACCCGGCGCCAGGAGGACTTCCCTCCCTGACTCCTGTCCCGGCTCTTTTCCAGGGAAGGCAGCTCTCTGGCTCCAGGAGACTTGGAGACAGAACTGGTTTTTCTTTCCAAAATCGGGGCTGAACTTCCCCCGCCCCCGCCCACGCCCGCCCACCCCGAAACGTACTCAGCTCTCTACTTCTCAACTCGCAGCTGTAGACGCTGGAGAGGTAGATTTTGAGGGGAGTTCCCTACGGAGAACTCGGGGTGTCTCTCCTGGTATGTGGGCGGCCGGGTTGGCTTTCCCACAAGAAAGCGGGTATCCCCATTCCAAGAAGTTGTCAGAGTTCAACCGTTTGGGCAGCTGGATGAGGTCCCCAGCCTCGGATGCCTCGGAACTCCTTTGGAGACGCCAGGGTACCCAGTCTGGGAGGGAAGGGAGTGGAGAGCACTGGATGGGGGCCGTGGCTGACCTACCTGCTTCCTGCGAAATATCTCGCCAGGGATCTCAAGTGTCCTTAGGGGTGGCGAGGGGTGCGGTGGAGTGAGGGTGCAAGGAGAGACCGGGGCGAGCTGAACCTGGAGGACGGAGGGATGCAATCTGTCGACCAGAGCGCTGACCGGGTGGAGGTCTGTGAGATTCCGGGTCCCGTTTCCTCCCTCCTGACCCCAGGAGAGAAGCTAGAGTTGAGCGGTGGGTGCTTCGGTGCTGCTCTCGCCTCGCAAGGGCAGCGCGAACTGGGACTCAGACCCTTCGGTCCGGACTTCCCACGTCTCCAGTCTCCTTCCCAGCCGCCGCGAGGCTCCTTCACCTGCTACGGGTTCTCCCGCCTCCGTAGGGCGTTGGCCACCGCGATTTCGACCCCAAATGGGTTTGACAGTGAGTTTGACAGAGGTCTGGGAGGCGGCGCCGGGTCTGCCTGTGGCGCGCGGGCGGGTCCCGCCGAGGGACTTGTTGCTCCCAGGAAGCGTGGGTGGAGCAGGGGAGTGGAGACGCCAGCTGAGGGTGCAGCCCGCCGCCGCTCTAGCCCAGGGCCTGGGGGCTGTTTACAGAGTGCCGCCAATACAATAAACAAGGAGACCCTCCTTCCTTCCCACCCTTACCCCTGCCCCAAACTTGGCAAGATCCAGGACCCAGGCGCCATAAATATAGTGATTATTATTAGCTGACAGTTATAGGGCACCTTTATGTGATGGAGTCCTTACTTTTCTTTAATACTTTTCTTTAATACTCTCAACAACTCTGAGGAAGCTACGATTATTATTAAGCCTATGGTTCTGATAAGGAAATTGGCTCAGATAAAGGCCCAAGATGAAAACAGCCAAGAATTTAAACCCAGATCTTTCAGAGATGAACTTATGCTCTTCACCCCCTTAGTACATGCCACACCAAGCTAAGTGCTTTGCAGGGTACTTTGGCCTTTAGGGTATGCTGAAAAGGGATGTGGCATCAGGTTCTTTAAAAAGGCTCTTAAAAAAACAAAAACAAAACAAAAGCTCTGTGAAAGGGCTACGGTTGATGCAGAAATACCTGTTACTCTCTCTCCATACCAGGGCCCTTTCCGTGGGGTGGGCAGACATCACTATACTCTTTATTTCCCCTTTTGAAAATATGCCCTTAGCATTTGATCTTAGAGATGCAACCAAATCTAGGTGTAGCTGAGACTGATAATGTCTTAACATATTTTCTCAAATACTGTCCTGTCTTCTTTTTGTCAAAAGAAACTTACTTCTTTTTTGTATAGAGGTGAACAGCCTAATAAAGGATTTACAGTTTTCGTGATGGAACTTGAGGAAGGAGGTGTAGAGACAATCTCATCATAAATGAATCTGAATCCTCTCAATACACTTACCTTAAAATCTCAGGGAACTCATACTTTGGGGTGAAATCAGGTACCTAAGCCTCTTTCTCATCCTTTCTTGGAGAGGAGCCCACTTGTTTTGCATTTGAGGCTCAAACCGGCAGTTCCCATCCAGGAGAAATGGGCTTTTTACCTTGCCATCTCCTACTTACCTGTTCATAACCTCTCAAAGTACTCTTATCCAAATGAGTTTTGCTCTGATACATATTTAAGTAAAAATCAGTCTATGGCAAGATACTTCTGATGAATTGTTGCACGAAGCTACACTTGTCTAGAATAAACCCTCTTTTCCTCCTTTGGATCCATGTCTACCCATCCCCCAAGGCTGAGCTCCAAACTTTCCCTGATGGCATGAGCTTTCCCTTCTCCAAATTCCTGTGGGATAAAAAAGCAAAGACTACATGACATAAGCTAGGACATTTCATTACTTGTCCTCTAGTCAGTTCATATATGTAAGTAAATATGTGTGTAAGCATTGTCTACCCACTTAAAAGTTAAACATTCAGGGATGGGATCTTCTATATTTCTGGTTTCCTCACCAGAGCCAGCATATTATTGCCAGGCTGTAAGAAAACTTCCTTAGTTATTATTATTATTATTATTATTTTTCCCCGTACGCGGGCCTCTCACTGTTGTGGCCTCTCCCGTTGCGGAGCACAGGCTCTGGACGCTCAGGCTCAGCGGCCATGGCTCACAGGCCCAGCCGCTCTGCGGCATGTGAGATCTTCCCGGACCGGGGCGGGAACCCGTGTCCCCTGCATCGGCAGGCGGACTCTCAACCACTGCGCCACCAGGGAAGCCCTACTTAGTTTTATTTATTCCTCCAGGTCTCCCAAACACTGTCCTGTCTTCTTTTTGTCATGCTGTACTGTACTTTTGTCAACATTTCTTATTCATTTTTCATTTAAAACCCCCAATACCTCCTTCTCCTTCCTCTTTCTAACACCTAGGATACCTCCCAACTCCCTACCACCCCATCCTTCCAGATGCTCAGTGTCAGACAGCAAAGATTCTCAGTAATTATTTATTCATATGAAAGAAGGGAGGGACCTACTATTTTACAAAGTTATCTCATCTAACATCATGACTCTGTGATGTAGAAATTATTGGCATCAGCTCTAATTCTCAGATGAAAATCTTAAAGCTCTAAGAGGTTAAAAGTAACTGCTTATATCTGGAAAATAAAACAAACTCATTTAAAGCCAAAATAATTTTGTTTTTCTATCATGCTGGCTCCAGGAAGCCTTCCCTGACTGCCAAGAACTCTGCCTTTTGGGCACCATTTTAGAGTTCAGATATTTTTCCTTTCCTTTATTTCTTTTTTCTACAATATATTTAACACTTATTTGGTATTAATATATGTTGTTAACTAATGTGTATGAGTATACACTTATTCAGATAAGTTGTAAATCTCCCAAGAGACAATATATTATGTCTTTTTATAACCTCTATATTTAGCACAGTGTCCTATATATAAGGTACTCAATGAATATTTGTTGATTATTTTGCCTAACTCTTACAAGACCATGAGCAATTATATTTCCTCTCTCAAAAGGAATAAAAATACCTATAACTTTACCCTCAGAAAGGTGTGTTGAGACTAAAATTTTCTATTTTATCATGATGTGGCCCAAAGATGTAAGTTCACCAGAGAAGATGCATATGTCTAGGAGTATGAGTGAGTTTGCAATAATGACAAAGACGTCATTCTAAAGATTGCCTTAAAATTCTCAATACACTACTAATTTAAATTCCTTTGAAAAAGAAAATGATTTATTAATGTGTTGAGGGTTGGCCAAAAATCATGTGAGAGTTAAGGTAGAAATCCAAACAACTGACAATTAAGTTTTTTCTTTTACTATAATACGTTTTATTTTACATCCATGTAGAACTAAGGCTAGGATGATTACACAAGTAAAGTCATGTGACAGCTTTTATATGTATAATTGTTAAAAAAATTTTTAATCTAATAATTGTGCTGTTATGTAATGAAAGAATAAACTTCTGGTCATTTTAATTTTATTGAAGTATAATATAATTTAGGAAAGAGCATAACTTGATAAATTTTCATGAACTGGGCACACATGTGTAACCAGCACCTAAATCAAGAGATAAAATATTATCAGCATTCCATAAGTCCCCCTCTTGCTCATTTGGGTAGTTTTTAGCTTTAGGTTTGTAGGAGTTCTTTACCTATTATGGATAGGAATCTTTTGTCAAATATATGTATTTTGAATATTTATTCTCACCTTTCTAATGGTGTTTTAATGTCCCAACAATATTGAATCCATATTATATAATTTTACTTTCATTTCCACACACAATCAATTGTCAGTCAAAAGAATTCTCTAACCATATTCCCCTGTCCTCTTAATGTAGTTTGGGGGACGAAGGCAGAAATAACAGGAAAAAGATTTGATCCTAAGTATTTCCAAAAGGATTCCTATCTTAAAACCCCGTAAGGAACAGTTTTTCTGGAACTATAAGATCTACTATCATGATAGCTAAAGGGAAAGAGCCCAGAAACCTATTTCCCCAACCTGACTGCCATGAATTCCTTTTGGACCCCAACTTAATACATTATGCCTTAGGTCAAGTCCAAGTTCTCTGGTTGTTTTCTATCTCTTTGGAACTTCTATTGCATATAATCTGTTCCTTTCCCTTGGACCAGTCACCAGTCATATCTGTCACAGCACTCACCATGCCCAAAGCCCCTCTGTGGCTGAAGAAAACCAGGAACGGTGATGTTAAAAGGTAAAGATGACAGAATTTGGATTAGACAGAACCGGAAATTTGGCTAAGTTATGAAATCCCTCAGAGGCTTATTTTATTTGAAATGGTTAATAAAATATGGGGGTTGTGAAAAATCTATAATATAGTGCATGTGAGGTTCTGGACACAGTGCTGAGTGCATAGAATAAAAACCTATTATTGGTAGTAGAAATAATAATAAGGTGATGACCTAGCCACATTTTTTTTTTTTTTTTTTTTTACTCAAGAAAGCAGTTGTGGGTTATACTTCCTCAGGAGTGACAACTGATTGAGTGAGGAATAGACACTCAACCCAATGGCAACCCATCCATGAGTCAACCATGGTCCATGAGATGGCCTGGCCCAAATAATTCAGTGGTCTACAATTTGTTACAGACCATGGTAATTATCTCAACCAATCATACTGGCTTCTTTAGGAAATGTGACCCACTAGTTGCTATAGAATGGAGAATGGAGTCTAGTTGGCATGAGAAAGCCCATCCAGGTTGTGGGAGATGCAAACATTGCATCTGAGTTTCTAATAACTTCCAGCCCAAATTCCCAACCAAAGAACTCTGTGACAGAGGCTTAAAGCTAGTCACCAAACTAATTTCCTCTTCTACACGAGCCACAGAAAGACCACATTTCCCAGCCTGCTTTGCAGGAATTTGACAATTTTTTTGGAATTTGACAATTCCAGCCAATGTATTGTAAGCAAAAGTGATGTGCTTTTCTTCTATGCCTGATGCATAAAAACTCCGTGTAGGTTGATTTTCCACACTCTTTTCTATTCTGAGGCTTGATGTGATTGAGAACAGTAACTCTGGAAGCAAATGCTAAAGATGGCAGTCACAACATGAAAGGAGCCCAGGTCCCTGATTCCTGACTTAGAATTTCTCATTCCTTACATGAAGCAGAAATTAAACTATTACGTTAAGGCACTGAGATTTGGGAGTTTATCTTTAGAACAACCAGTATTACCTAAACCAATACTTTCTCCATAAATATTCCTTTTCTCAAGCTGGTGAAATGACTCTCCAAACTTTGCAACCAAACCAAGGCAAATCACAACAACAATAATCTAAAGCTTATGAGAGTTCTTAGATTTTCATCTCATAACATCAACCAACTTTTCAGGTCTTTGTGACTTGTCTTCTCCAGCAAGAATATAAAATCCATTCAACTCTCTGTTGCTCACACTGGCAACCAATACGCCCTACTCATAGTAGATACTCATTCTGTGCTTCTTGACTGATAAAGACACTTGGGTCACAAGATGATGATTTAAGCCGTCAGCTCAGAGAGAAAGTACTTGAAACTACCCCTGTAATATCCATTTATTAATAGGGAGAAATTTAGCTAGGAAATAGAAGTAGTTAACAACCAGCAAATCACTGACTGACAGACTCCTGTGTTTCCCTAAAATTCCTAACTTAGAAATTATCAATAGTAGAATACATGAGTTGTTTGAGCAGAGAAAATAAAGCCTGAATTTAAAACTTGATAAATACAAAAGAAGGGGGGAAATTACACCTCTTTTTCTCAAATGAATGAGTATCTAGAAATCAATTTCTGTTTCAAAAGGTCTTATTAGCTTTAGATCATAATGTTATAGCACATCAGAGAGTAATGCTGATAGCTAAATTTGCAATAGTTATATATTCAGCTATAACTGCTCAGAGAAGTCAGGCTTAAAAATAAAATGTGAAACCTGAAGTTCAAATGTTTTCCCCCCACTACAGCAGTGGCTTTATTTTACATTTGAGCTCAGATTCATCATTTTGAAAAGAAACACTGTACTAAATTTCTGGAATATATTAGTTGAGATTCAAAGAATCACAGGGCAGTTGAAAAACAGGAATTACAGCTTGACTTTGTCTACTAAGATGTATTTGTTACAGCTAAAGATGATTCAGTGGCTAAAATCCTCTAATGTTTAGGGAATCAAGAAATTACATCTGAGTTAACTCTCTTCTATCCTAAATGTAACGATTGCATATTAATTGATGGCTTCTACATGAGGTATATAGAAAAAGCAATAAACTTTTGCAGTAAACTCTCTTGACAAATTGTTTTTGTCCCTAAAGCTCATTTGACCATGGCTTTTTGGATAATGTTGTGATATGTTGAGATCCTCTGATGAGAATAATTGAAAATAATAAACTCTTAGGTTGAAAGTGAAACATTGACACAAACTGTTAATTTTCTGATATAGAGTGAAATAGACTTAAGAATGTTACAACATGCTGATAGTTTCCCCATTAGAAAGTTGACAAGAACATGAAGAAAACTGTAGGATCCTAGAATGGCCCTTCATTTAGAATTTTAAATGTGGCATTGACTCCCCTAAACACCCAATTCTTCTTCTAGTTTTTCTTAAATTCTAATTTCATCACAAGTCCCTTTACCAGAACTTCTTCAGTCCCAAATTCTTCATTTTCATTCATCTCTTGGTTAGCCAGGTTTTATTGAAAAGTGAAGGGATTAGCCTGTACATGAAAAAGGAACTCTCCTCTCTTTGAGATAAAAGAGAGAAGAATGAGCAGATGAAGTTCAGTTTTTAGGTCACAGAGGAGGATATCAGGAGAATATCCACTTAGGAGTCACAGTTATTTCAAAGGTGTAGGAGGTAAGGTCAATTCTTAGAGTGAGGGAAGTGGTGCTGGGATGGGGGCTTCAAAAGAGATAAAATTTTGTGCTCTGCAAATGGGGATGGGAGGGGATGCTGACAAAGGACTGGTAATGACTTCTGGCCAGTACTGAGGGGCCAAATGGGAGAGCATGGATTTATAGCAGCAGCAACGGAGTCATTTTCTTCAATAGCACACAAGTGGGGGTGGTGGAAGTAGGGAGAGAAGGAAATGGAGTTTTAAGAAATGGAATATCCATAAAATAGAAGAGAATGTTAATTGGGATTAGTAGTGAGAGAACTGAAAAGGAGAAAGCTATGGTTAGTGAGTAAGGTGTTGAAACTCAAGACTCCCAAAATTGAGCATTTCCGGATAATGATGAGGTCCATGGAGGTGAGTTACCAAAGCCAAAAAGAGGTGAAGGTGGTCAAGGAGCTGAAAGTCAAATGCACAAGCATCCATGCCAAGGCAGAGTGTGGAGAGAAAACGAAGAGAAGAGGTTCTAGCACAAAATCTTGGAGAACTTTGGGCGTGGAGGGAGAAAGAGGAGACGGAACTTAGACAGTTAGGGATATGGAAGATTAATTGAGAAAGTGCAGGGCTGTGAAAGGAATGGAAGTGAGGGTTAAGAAAGAAAGAATGGGGCAACGGTGGCCACTGGTTTTGGAGATGAAGTCATTGGTGCGATTGGAGGAGGCACCTTAGCACATAGAAAGAGGAGAAGTACAATTTGTCGGTTTGGGTCCCCAGGAGCAGTCCCTGGGACAAGGATTAAATGCAAGTTGTTTATCCAAGTTCTAGTAAATACTGGTAGGGGAGTGGGGAATTGAGACCGGGAAGGGAAGGCAGGAATTAAGGGTGTATTACAGCACAAGTTGTCACTGTGGGTAACCGGGAATCAATTCCACCAGGAAACTCTGGGAGATGGTTTAGAACATGTCTGAGATTCATCCTGCCTGAGGGGTGAAGGAACTGCAGTATTTATATGCCAATTGCAATCAGATATTGTTTCATGATTGATAGTTTTTCCTGGGTGGTGCTGACTCTCCAGCATTTTGACTTGGCAAATGCTCAAACAGAGCAGAATTTGGCCGCCAGAGAAAACTCTCAGACAAATAGATCCAGAGGCTTTCTTCATACACTAAATGCGAAGGCCCAAAGGGATGTGAGCAGGAAAGTGATAGTGTCTGTGACAGGAAGGAAGCCAAATTGTGAAGTCTGCAATAAGTATGATGAAGTAGAGGTATCAAGTGTACACAGTTCCTTCAAAAAATATAGTAGTAAAGGGAGGACAAGAAGAAAAGTATTATTATGGTGACAAATTTATGTGGTTTTTAATGATTTTCATGATAATGATTTCTAAACACTTGTCAGACCACTTGGAGATTGGTACCCCACCAAAATACTGTGACATACTTGACTGATTATTCTAACTGATTTATCCAGACTAATTTAAATTTTAACAAATAGTAACTGAAATTATGGAGTTACAGCCTGTCAGAGCAGGAAGAGACCTTGGAAAGGCATTAGTTTAACCCTTAATTTTGTATATGAGGAAACGGAGATCAAACATGATGTTAATGTTCCCAACTATTTGCAATGAGCATTGGAACCATGTTGCTCCCTGACGGTGGTTCAGACGCTGCATCATCAGAACCACTGCATCAGCCTTTCACGCTGGAAGAGAGAGAACAAGATTGAGGGGGATTTCTATGAGTGATTAGCCATATAAACCAACCTGTGGCTTACCAGTTCATTTCAGGTCCTCCTGGTCTGCTTTTCTCAAATTTGCCCCTAAAATTTTTACAGATTCCAGTTTCCCAAACGAAACTGGGAAAGTTATAAGTTCAGGGATTCCACACCACCAACAACCTACTGGGGAATTCCCTGGCAGTCCAGTGGTTAGGACTCCAGGCTTTCACTGCAATGGGCCCGGGTTCAGTCAATCCCTGGTAGGGGAACTAAGATCCTGCAAGCTGCATGGTGCAGCAAAAAAACAAAAAAATGAAAACCAAAGACCTATTGGATTAACACTTGATAAAAGTTAGAATAGGAATTTTATATTTCTTTAACTGCCCCCTTAGTGATGAGCACAGTGCTGTACTTTCAGCAAGCACTTAATAAATATCAAAATCAATGGTTAGAAAACATTCTAAAGGCTTAGCATTATCATCAGATGCTCACTAAATGACAGACAGATGTGTTATGAGATACTGCAATCAGGAAAACCACGCATGTGAGGAAACGTTATAAGAATATCCTAATTTGTATCTGTGTTAGATGACTTCGATTAATTAACTAGCATTAATAGCCTAAAATTTGTGACTTAGTGAGAAATTAAGAAGCCAATGACAGAGGAGAACAAGGAGATCCACAAATCCTGTCTTTCCTTGCCCTTAGCTTGTTCTTCACTTCTGTGAAGAAGGGAAAATATCAGTTTCATCAGAAGGCTATCAGTTCTCTTCAAAAATGAGGGAAGTTCAAACCTAAGAAAGTAGTTGGCATGAAAGAGTCAATTCTAGTCAGTTCCTGTTGACTGTGTTTCTAGGGAGTGTCAACCAGGAATGGGAGACCAAGAGAGAGTTTGCAGAGCCTAAGATGGGGGGAGAAGGATGGGAAACAAGCCACCGTGGATCTCTTAAAGTCCAGGGGCAGCAACATGGGGTGGGGTGCAGAATCAGGCCAAAGGGAACCTTGGAGAGCGTGTCTCCAATGAGGCTTGGCACGAAGCAAATTTGGACCCAGAAGTTGAAGCCCGAAACAGGCTATTCTGTCCATTAACTTAGAAAGGAGGAAAGGACCAAAGAAAAGTTATGGAAGTTTGAAACCAATGGACAAACAAAGTAACAGGAGCACCGTCATAGCGGAGGAAGCGCAGAAGCAGAATATTCCGTTCATTCAGTAAACACGTACTTAACGCATTCAATAAGCAAGTATGATATCAGGCACTGAGACACAGACTTGGGGACAAGTAAGAAAGTTTTTAGATATTAAGGAGCGATCAAGCTCCAGTGTGCAAACCCTTTTCAAGTCTTTGGATGTGTCACATTTATTAAGTCCCTTGGCCAATGCAAGCCATATGGCCAAGCTCAGAGTCAGTGCAGGAGGGAACTCTCCTAAGGAATTGATACAGAGAGACATAAACAAACGAGGACCACTTCTGCAACATTCTCCTACCGAAGAGTCTGGGAGTTACAGCATTTCTGAGTTATCCCATCCAAGGGTGAGGAAGCTAGGAAATGTAGCCACCAGCTCCCATTCTTCCTCGGTTGAGGGTTACACCTGAGGGGCATCAAATCCCTTGCACTTCTGCTTGCCCCAAGCAGGCCAAGCCTGCTTCCACAGTTAGAGAACACCCTCAGGCAGAGTGATGCATGAAGACCGTGGCATGTATAGGCACTGTCTATAGGGGACCTCCAGGGTAGGTAAAGGGAATGCAGGAAGGGCATCAAAACATCATCTGCTACACAGAAGGCACAGGTTAGATAAAATACAGAAATCACAGACAAGTAGGAGTGCTCTTTATGAGCAACCAGAGTACTGGCAATATGTTTTGTGAGAGATCTGTGATATAGGACATGTGAAGCAGAAGGGAAGCCTTCACAAGGCAGGCAGTGCCAAGTTGAGGTGAGTTTGCATTGAGGCTCATGATCTCAACAAATTAAAATAAAAGGGGGTTTATCGAGAATGGTACAACACGTGAAACAAAGTGCACCGGAATTTTAGAAGGATTACAATTAGAGTTGCCTGACTAGACAACATTTTTGGGAGATGAAACCAAAAAAGTGGACTGAGGATGGTTCATGAGGGGTCACCCACACCATGTTAGGAGCATGGATCTTGTGGATAAGTAGGAGGAGACATTGAAGGATACTTGGAAAGTATAGCAGAGTGGCCATATATAGGTAACCCTAGAAAAACAAGTTGAGCTAGTAGTGAAGTAGAGGGACCTGGATCTCCCAGCCTTGTTCCTTTGTCCTAGAGAATCATTCATATCCTGGAAGCAGGTATCACCATCCCTTTTAACAGATGTTGCTACTAGGGAATCATGCCTTTGATCCTACTGCCACTGGCTGATGACATCAGGGATAATAATAGCTTAATTATTGCCTTTGAAGCCACAGTGGATGGCTGGTAGAGGCAGCCAATTCTATGCAAGAACAAAATCACTAAATGCATACTACTTCCTCCCAGACACACGGATACATGAATCTAAAACAAGCCCCCTAACTTAGAAGCCAAAAAGAAAAACCAGGACAGTAATGTCATCCCAGCACACCTGATAAGTAGCTTACTCCCTGATATTCCAAAAGAAGAATGCATGTTCTTACATTTTAATTTCTGAGATAATACATGGAAATTTTGCCTTAGGTTAGAAAGGAACTGTTTGTGAATGAGCCTGAGGGTCAGCTATTCTTCACCTATCTCATTGTCTGACTGTCATTTTAGACTTGATATAAGTAAGTTGTGTAGGTTCTTGGGAGTATATCATTGTTTGGATCCCACTGTGGACTAGTAGCTCCATTCCACAAAAACAAACAACCCTGGACAACACAAGCCATTTCGCATTTTTGTGCTCCTGGTCATAGGGAAGAGCAGCTCTTAGAATCACAGAAGAGAGTTGAGTGTTGTCCATGGAGAACATTACCTAGGAGAAGTGTAGAAATGGGCAAGGTGGGCCTAGAGCCAGGTGTCCTGAGTCCTGGGTCAAGGATTTTCCACTTTCCTCTCTCACTTCCCCTCAGATAGCTAATTCCTCCCTTACAAATAGCTAATCCAAAGGAACATCCATCCATACAGTCATATTTTATTGACAAGTTTTTATTGAGCCCTGCAGAGATAGAGCACATTGAAAGGGATGGGTTTTACAGACAGAAAGGTAACGTATTTATATTTATGTGCAACAAAAAGCATATTATAGTTCTCTAGACCAGTTTATAAGACTTCCCTGATCTGATGGCTCCATCCAGTCTCTTACAAGTTACCTATTTTTTGTGCTGGGGTGTGGAAAACTCTGTTTAGCAACTGGTTTCTGGTTCTATACCCAAAGGACCTTCTCAGAGCAGGCTAACCTTACAATATGCCCTGATAAGTTCAGGCTGAATAAGATTCTCTGTCACATCTGGTTACTCAAAGAAATGAGTCCTCACACCACAGGCCTCCTTCCGTTGACAGAGGAGCTGGAGGCGCAAATAAACAATTAGGCTCCTCTGCTGTATAAGCGGCATATGTTCAAAGGAGCTGTCAAGACTTCCACCCCTCTAGTGAAATCATATTTACTTTATTCATCTAAATAATGTGGCTTATTTGCCTTCAATATGAAATTGTCTTGGCCAGTTTCTTGTTGATTGATTTTTATGAGATAGCATATTTTTTTGTGCCTCCATATGCCTCTCTGCTAAGAATGGAATGACTTCTTATTGAACAGTTCCAATTATTATATCCTTTCATAGTTTTAGAATCATTGGGTATATTCAAAATGCCCAGCTCCTCATCTCCATTTTATTCACTGCCCATCTAGGCCCCTCAAAAAATAAGAGGAAAATAATGATAAAAATAAATAAAAATAATAAATAAAAATTAAAACAATAAAAGCCATATACTCTATATTCCATTTCCAACATGTTGCTCTCTATTTGGGTAATTTTAGCAATTGGAATCCACTGAAATGGGCTATATTATTTTTAAGACTATTTTTTAAAAGCCACTTTAAGTGGACAACAATTAAGGAAAGTACAGAGATTTCTCATATACCCCTGCTCCTACACACGCATACTGTCTACTTTTATCAACATCACTCACCAGAATGGTACATTTTTACCAAAGAAGAACCTACATTGACACATTATAATTGCCCCAAATTCATACTTTACCTTAGGGTTCATTCTTAGTGTAAATTCTGTAGGTTTTGACATGAGTTTAATGACATATATCTATCATGATAATATCATACAAAATATCTTGACTTCCCCCAAATTCTCTGTGCTCTGCCTGTTCTTCTCTGCCCCCACCCGCACCCCTGGCAAACACTGATCTTATTTTTCTCTGCACAGTTTTGCCTTTTCAAGAATTTCAGATAGTTGGACTCATTCCGACTTTTCTGACTGGCTTCCTTTGCTTTAGTAATATGTCTTTTTGTGGTTTGATAGCTCGTTTCTTTTTAGCACTGAATAATATTCCATTATCTAGATGTACCACAATTTATTTACCCATTCATCTACTGAAGGACATCTTGGATGCTTCCAAATATTGACAGTTATGAACAAAGCTGCTATAAACATCTATGTGCAGGTTTTTGTCTGAACATGAGTTTTCAGCTCATTTGGGTAAATACCAAGAAGTGCAATTGCTGGATTATATGGTAATAGTATGTTTAGCTTTGTAAGAAACTGCCAAACTGTCTTCCAGAGTGGCTGTGCCATTCTGCATCCTCACCAACAATGTATGAGAGTTCCTGTTGCTCCACCTTCTCACCAGCATTTCGTGTTGTCGGCGTACCAGATTTGGGCCATTCTAATAGATGTGTAATGATGTGTCATTGTGGTTTTAATTTGTAATTCCTCATGACATACGATGTGGAGTATCTCTTCATATGCTTATTTGCCACTTGTATGTCTTCATTGGCGAGGCATCTGTTATGGTCCTTGACCCATTTTTAAATTGGGTTCTTTGTTTTCTGATTGTTGAATTTTAAAAGTTCTTTGTATATGTTGGATAGCAATCCTTTATGTATCCTTTGCAAATATTTTCTCCCAGTCTTTCACTTGTTTTCTAAATTCTCTTGATATTGTCTTTCACAGAAGTTTTTAATCTTAATGAAGTCAATACTTGAACAACTTACTCAGTGAGCTTAAATTGTTGACCCAGGAAATCGTGAGCTAAATAATCGTTTCTGTTTGGAGCTACTAAGGTTTTTGGTGGTTTGTAGCACACTTTATCATGGTGATACAGGACTGAAACTCAAGTGACTGAGAGGCTTTCTCCAAGGCTAGAGAACCTTAATGAGGACCCCTGCGGCTCCTCAGCCACCAGAGCCACAGACTACCTCCATGGGTTTGCTTATCTCTCCAACTCTCAGTCACTAATCATGTTCTCTGAGCTTCTTTGTGAATCACCTAAGAGCCTGACAACAGAGGCAATTAATGTTGGCCCTGTGGAGGCAGAAGACAAAGGAAGAGTCCTGTGAAGGAGAGGAAGTTGTCTTTCCCTGTTATTCTCCAGACCCATTTTTTACCCATCTCTTTTTCAAAGCAAGACAGAAAGAGGTGAGAGCATTCAAATAGCTGAGATGTGTGATCCTAGGTCCAAACTTTAAGGAGGAGAAACTTTGGTTGGGGGTAGGATGTAACTCAGTACAGGTGAGCATTGAGAACCTGTAAACAAGAGCTTGTTCAGGCTGAAGCATGGTTGTAACATAGGTAGGACTATGCATTCGGTGCTTCCTCTCTCTCTTCCTTTCTGGCCCTAGGAACCTCCATCCTGTCAGCAAATCTCAGTGAGGTATTTAGCTGACCATGGCTTAGGGTGTTACCCACCTCCATCCCCCCAGAGATAACTGGACTTTTGTGCAAGTATTCAGTACACACACACACACACACACACACACACACACACAACTTAAAGTTAGGATGGGACTGAGTGGGAACCTTTTAATGCTATCTCAACCACACCAGCTGACACTGCCTCTCCCCCAGGAGTTCTCAGGGTCCCCCTTCCTCTCTCCTTCTCCCCTTTCCTTACCTTCTCTTGTCTAATGCACAGCTGCTATCTCCTTATTTCTATCCTTCTTTCTTTCTATAATATTATACGTTTCTGTCAATTGCACAATGTAGTTTTCCCGTGTGTTTCCTCATTGGCCTATAAGTACCAGTAGGGCAGAGGCTGGGGCCCCACCCCCCCTCCAAGTTCCCTTTCTCCTTCATCCTTATTGCAAAGTGCAGTCCCCCACCCATAAGAGATTGCATGCAATCGGGGAAATTAAGAATGGTCTCAGGAAATGTCAGTAAAATGCAGAGCCTAGCCCTCCCTGTAAAATGCAGGACCCCTAAATGAAATTGACAAGCAGTTATCAGCTGAACCAGTTTCCTATCCTTGATGTATTGTTTTGTTTCCCAGTTTTTATTCCTTGAACCTCTTGACAGCAGCTCCCCTTGAAAATAAAATTATAAATTTCTTCATATGTGGAATGAAATTCTCAGACCAGCGTCCAGGGGTTGCCTGAGGGGAAAGAACTCTGGTCTAAAGGAAGGTGGTCAGTAGGTTCCAAGAGAATTTAACACGCCTTATTATCTGTTCACAATCGGCGGCCAGTTCCCTGGGATTCCTGGCTGTTGAGGAAAGCGAGTGTGTGGGTTCAGAGAGGAGCTTTAGCTTGGAGCCATGGTTATCAGTGAGAGAAGGAGGCAGGCGGGACAGAAAAGAGGCAATGAGAAGCGTTGCTGGGATCCATAAAATTTCGCGGCATAATGAGAATTTCTAAAAACTGCAAGTCTGAGTTAGCAACGTTATTATACTGTCACCCAGCCTGAACCTTCAAGCTGACAATTTGCTATGAATTCTTCTTTCACTTCTTTTTTTCTCCTTCCTTCTGGAACCATGTGTATTTTGCCTTAAGACACAAAGGTGATGGTGTAAAAGAAAACAAGGGTGTGTGTGTGTGTGTGTGTGTGTGTGTGTGTGCGTGTGTGTTTAAATGAAGGAAACATTTGAGAATATACTACGTGTTGAAATATATGAGACGTTTCTTACTGGGACACAGGTGAGGGTTTGGGGACCTAAGATTGCTTTTAATATGTCTTTTCTATTTGGAAGATCAGCATTCTACTTAAGAAACGGAGGAAGGCACAAGCATTTCTTCACTGAGGTCTGTGTGGGCAGCAGGTACCTGGCACTACTGTAAGGCACACGGCATCTGTCTTTCCCTGCCCATGATGAGCTTGTGCTTGCACGTGATCTCCCCAGACAGTTGCTTCTCAGAGGCTCAGAGGGCAGTGGATTTGGGGTCTACACTCCAAAGACAAGAGGCAAAAAGGGCTCAGAAAAATAACCAATGCCTGCAGGTTAATCTTCTGTTAAGTCTGTGGTCAGTCAGCTTACCTGTTTATTGCCTGAGTTTCCAATTTCAGCTCTATGAGACCAATTAACTCCATTTCTTCCATAGCCAAGACAGTGCTTCTAATCAAAGAATCCTGGGTCGTGGGTCCCAAGTACACCACAGAGGGTCACTCACCAGCCTGGCTGTCCTTGAGTCGCACTCCTCCTTGTCAGGAATTCCAGCCTGCAATCTGTTGGATTCATAGCCAGGGTTATCAAGGGGGACGGGACATAGAGCGAGACAGCAACGGAAGCGTTGGGTGGGAAGCGTCTGGAGTTACAGTCAAGGAGACCAGGGATTTCCGTTGAGAGCTCCCTCTTGACTGGGCAAGTCCTGCCCCTCCCTGAGCCACAATGTCTTTCTCTATGAAATGAGGCACTTAGACCAAGCCAGGGGTGCCACTCAACTGCCTTCAGTTAACATAACCATGTGATGTGACTTCAGTATGTGACAAAGGGAAGTGGTGGGACCTATGGCTTAAAATTTTTTAATATATGGCCCTCTTAAGGGCATTCAAATTTAATTTTAAAAGTATTTTTACATTTTAAAAACTTTCAATTTGGGAATAATTTTAGACTTAAGAAGTTGGCAAAAATTGCACACAGGTTCACCCATGTTCATAGCAGCATAATTCACAATAGCTAAGAGGTGGAAGCAACACAAGTGTCCATCATCTGGTGAATAGATAAACAAAATGTGGTACATACATACAATGGAATATTATTCAGCCTTAAAAAGGAAGGGAGTTCTGACAGTGCTGCTTCACATGGATGAACCTTGAAGATATTCAACTGAGTGAAATAATCCAGTCACAAAAGGACAAATATTTTATGATTCCACTTATATGAGGTCCCAGAGTAGTAATATTCTTAGAGACAGAAGGTAGAATGGTGGTGGCCAGGGGCTGGGGGGAGGGGAGAATAGGAAGTTATCATTTAATGAATATAGAGTTGAACGTGCAGGATCAAAAGTGTTCTGGATATTGATAGCAGTGATGGCTGCTCAACAATGAAGATGTACTTAAAGTCACTAAACTGTACACTTAAAACTTTAAAATGAAAAATTTTTATATTCTGTACATTTTACCACAATAAAAAAATTACTCCTTTTAAAATGGCAACAAAGTTCCCACATACCCTTTATCCAGCTTTCCCAAAGTTAACGTCTGACAAAACCATAGTACAATTTATCAAAGCCATGAAAAACATTGATATAACACTATTAATTAATCTACAGATTTCGTTCACAGTTTTCCAAGTGTTCCACTAATGTCCTTTTTTCTGATCCAGGATCCAATCCAAGATATGTATTACATTTAACTGTCCTCTCTCCCTAGTCTCCTCTGGTTTCAAAAATTTCTGCAGTCCTTATTTGTCTTTTATGATCTTGAAGATTTTGAAGGGTACTAGCTAGTTATGGATTTGCCTGATGTTTCCTCCTGACTGAATAGAGGTTATGTACTTCTGGCAAGGAAATTATGTAAGTGATGTCTCCTTCTCAGTGCATTGTATCATGAGGCACATGATTTTGATATGTTTCATCAGTAGTGAGCTTAACTTACATCACTTGGTTGAGGACGTCTCTGCCAGGTTTCTCCACTGTAAAGTATTATTTCTCTTTGTTTATCATTATATTTCCCCCACTAATTTTAGCATCCTTTGGTGACACTTGCCAGCCACAATTATTTATAGTGTTTCCAAATGGTGATATTCAATTTCTGTTCATTACTTCTACTTTTGTTAATTGGAATTCCACTGTAAGAAAGAGTTTTCTATTTGCCTCTATTCAAAGTTAATTTTTTTTAAAAAATCAGTAAAACAGAGCCAGAACAATGTCCCTCCAAAGCTCACTGGTGCTCTATAACTCCAAATTTCCTTTCTTGTGTTAAAAATTCTCAGATTCTTCATGCCCTCCAGAATAGGAAGTAAAACTCCAAGTTCACATCACCTGACAGTGGTCATAAGCACAAGTCTTTGGAGAGCAAAAGATAAGCACACTTACATTTTCTTTCCTTCTCCCTCCACCCTTGCACCTTTTTGATCAAATCTTACCATTACCCTGAGTACATCAGCAGGGTTAAGTAGAAAAAACATTCAAGAATGACTGAGCCTGGAAAAATGCACATGAAATATCTATGTTTAATTCTCCCTGAAGAATGTGTTTGTTTTTTTTTTTAAATGACATGTCACTTTAAATTATTTATTTATTTATTTATTTTTGGCTGTGTTGGGTCTTCGTTTCTGTGCGTGGACTTTCTCTAGTTGTGGCGAGTGGGGGCCACTCTTCATCGCGGTGCGTGGGCCTCTCGCTGTCACGGCCTCTCTTGTTGTGGAGCACAAGCTCCAGACGCGCAGGCTCAGTAGTTGTGGCTCACGGGCCCAGTTGCTCCGCGGCATGTGGGATCTTCCCAGACCAGGGCTCGAACCCATGTCCCCTGCATTGGCAGGCAGATTCTCAACCACTGTGCCACCAGGGAAGCCCAAGAATGTGGTTTTTAATGAACAGGAACAAAATCACAAATGCTACAGTGTTCTAAAAGATTTTTATTTGCACACCAGACCCTTAGCCAAACTTGCTGTGCCCTTGAAGTTCATCTAGTATCTGCTTCTCTGGACTCAGGACCCCTCCTCCTTTGCCAGGAATGTCCCTTGAGGCCCTTTATCTGGGCTGCTCCAGGCTGGTGTCACCAGCTGACAGACAGAGCCAATATTATTGTAGAGTTTCAAGTCTGCACAGTCCAAAAAAATGAAGGAATAAAACATTTATTTCAGCTAGCTATTTGTTCCTGTTATCCATTGCTGAGTAACAAACCAACCTAAAATGTCTTAGTATAAACAATAACCATTTTATTATGTTCATGGACTTGGGATCAAAGATTCATACAGGGTACAGTGCGGATGGTTTGCTGTGGTCCACATGGGGCCCATTTAATGGGTAATGGTCTGTAGTTTTCTCTTCTTGTGATACCTAAGAGAAGAGAATGGAGAACTTGGTGTGGGGATGAATATAAAGGGAAGGCTCGGTGGAGGAGAAGAGAAGATTAAAAGATGGTTAAAAACTAAAGTAATGGAGGAAAGAAGAGAAGGTTTGTGGGGAGGGGAGGTGAACGGCATTACATAAGAAAAGGTAGGGAAATGGGGAGGAGAAGTGACAGGGAACCAGAGCATCAAGTCTGATAGGGGGTTAGCAGGGGTTTTCTCACATACATTCCCATCCCAGGGAGCCCTGGCATGCACCCCAGATCTGAGGTCCCTGTTCTAGGGCGCTGCCAGAAGTAACCACGCCTGTGTCTGTTTGACTCTCCACAGCTCCCCTTCGCTGAAGGCCTGTATCATTTTTATCACCATGGCCTGGCAAAGGCCAAGAGGAGACGCAGCCTGCACCATCAGCAGCAGCTGGAGAGAGACCCCAGGGTGAGTTTTCCTGGAAACCTGCCGCAAATGAGCCCATTGTGGGGGTGTACAAGGGAGCAGGCAGGAATTTTGAAGTAAAGGCACTTGACGTGTAGGCCAAATGGATCCCTTGCAGAGTGGTCCTGGGGACCGTGCTCCTCTGTCTTACGCGTAATAATTAAACCGTCGACTGGCCAGAGGTGGGGGAGTAAACAGGAGTACCACCTCTTTTCTGGCTTTTTCTCCTGCATTACCATGTGAGGACTGCTGGTTGCCTGGGGACATGCTTTGGCCTGGATGGATGGGAAGACACCAAGCAGTTTTAATAAGTCATTTTCTGGACGGTTTCTACTGGTGAATCCACATGCTCTGAGGAGACTGCCATGCCCCATATGGCCAGTGAGCGATCAGCTCACAATAGGCGGTGGGCTTCTCCGTGTCCAAGGATGACTGAAGCCACAAGACCTGCTCAGCCCCTCTTCCCACACTGTTCTTTCTGATCTAAGTTACCCCACGCCCCATGTCTTCTGGATGCTCATGACCCCACTTTTACCTCCAATCTTTACCTTGCTCTTGGACACCAGCTCTCATTTCCTACTCCCTTTCCCCTCAGAAACCTAAATTCAACTTTCTTGTAACCAAACTCATCATCCTGGCCATAAAGCAGCTCCTTTTCCAGTGTTCTCCCTTCCTGTTTTCTCAGAATAAGAACTTTGGGCGTCGTTGAATCCTGACTGTCTCCCCCCCTCCGCCCTCCCCACTCTCATTCAACTGGGAGATTCTGATTTCTCATATGCAGTTCACCACGAGGGAAATTAGTAATCCAGGCAATTTGCTCTCTGTACACTGAAGGCTTCATACCCTCTTCCCCAGGACTTGGGCGACAGTGGATGTGAAGAGGGTCACACGTTTGAGTTAGAGGTTTAACATGAGACTCCTTTGGAGCCGATGGAATCTAGAATCATTCTTGTGGGGCTTTTCATGTGAACATTTGACTGGGTTTAATGTGGCCTTTAATTAGGAACACAGATGAAACAGACTCCCCCGCAGATCACCAACTGACAGGCCACAGGCAATTTTCCTTTAACTCCTCAACCCAGGGGATCCCACGTTCCCTAGAGTGAAAATACTGCTCTGAGAAGCCACTTTATCTTTGCTTTTGCAGTAAGATCCAAGCTGCCGGTGCTGTCAGCCCATGCCCAGCATTAGTAAAGGGTTTGCTGTAGAAGCTGGCACCGTTACCTAACGGAGAAGCTCTCCTTTCTGTCATCACAGCCTTGGCCTGGCTGTATCAGTTCAGTGTCTGGGGATGACCTTGAGAAGCCCTGGACAGGGATGCTGCCTGTCTCACCTGTGGACCCAGAGTGGCTACCAGCAGACAATGACCACTCTGGGGCAAGTGACACTGGTTTTCCCTCTGCTTCCTACCTGCCCTGTGATCTTACCCTTTATGGCCAATTTTTTACTTTTATTTATATAATTCTTAAAAGTTCCTTTGGTTTCTTTTCTTTCACAATTAAATGCATTGCCCCGAGATCATTCAGAGAAGCACATAAAAGAAATTGGGGCAGAAGGAAAGTGGTGCTTAAAAGGCTTGGATAGGGAAAGAGAACCAAGGAACAGTGAAACTAAGAAGCCGTTGTTTGTTTCAGAGAGACTCCTCAGGCCCATTAGGTTAAGATTTTCTTATTTTTGCACTTACTTGAAATGATCTTTGAAATGCTGATTCTTGAAGTGTAGAGTGATGTTTATGAAAGAGAAGAAAAGATGGGATGGATAATAAGGAAGGAAATCATGTATTGGTGACTCCAATCATTTGTCTTTCTCCTCAAAATAGTATCGCTTTTAACCAAAAGGAGCATCCATTCCCCATTGCCCAATATGAGGTCCCGGTAGCCATCTGCTTCTACCTGGTGGGGGTATCCATGTACCTGCCCACAAAGACCAAGAGAAGAGAGCAGCAAAACTAAGGTCGTCAATCTCCCGTATCTTTTATCTGCCTTCTCATCAAGGTTAAATGTCAGGGCTGCTGTCAATAATAAAACCATTTTAGGAAAAGAAATAAAGCATAAAACCTCATAATTCTTTGCAAAATGAAAAAAAAAAAAAACCATTAGATTAAGGCCTCAGTCTTTCCTGCAGGATGTTCCTGTGGTCACCTAATTTTGGCATCGGCTGATAGGAATCGGGTGACTACTCTTAAACAAAAAGCATTGATGATGAGCAGTACAACAGCAGTGTTATGAGGATTCTGGAAGCCCTGTGGGTTTCTAGACCTTAAACTAAGGGCAAATATGTCGAGTCAGGATACCTTAACGTGGGGTTACCCAAGCACATTCAAACAGGTTTCAAAAAGAGAAGTAAATAGAGTATAGAGAGGAAAGGGGAAGGATCAGGTAGCTGAAAAGGATCCTTTTGTCTCTTTCACAGACGTTGCAAGTTACTTTTCATGAATCAAGATCTTAAGAGCAAGTTGTTTTATCCTCCCCTGAAACTTCGTTGTCTCCTAGGCTTATCAGCTTTAATCATGCTCGCAGCCCCAGCTTCCTTCTTCCCCTGTCTCTGCATTACTTCCTGGCCTCTCTCACTAGCTGTCCCCTGGCTTGTGAATGACAATACAGAGCCCAAGGAGCCATGTACATAAGTCCGGGAGAGTTTCAGCTTCTATAGACTCTCTGGGCTCAATCTACCTAGGTAGCTTTTTAGCCAGAGAAACTACCAAGATCTCCTATCAACCCAACAAATAGAGAAGAAAAAGATAGAGGACAAGCTTACTTTTGGTTTTGTTTTGGCTTCAGAACAGAAATTTCAAGGATGTTTGTCCCTCATTTCACAACTAACTTTTATGTTTAAGGAAAAGGAGAAAACGACTAGAAAGGGATCACATGGACTTTTTGTCCAGGCCAATACAGGGCTGCTTTCAATATCTTTATATTTGTTCATCAATATTCAGGGCAATAGCTAAGAAAAAGATTCTGGTGCAGACTGTTTTAAAGGTATTCTCTTGCCTTTCCATTTCTTTCTGCTAAAAAGACTAGCATAATGCCATGTAACATCATTTAGATGCTAAAAAGCAAAAACTGTGTCTTTTTAATTTCTGGGTATCCTTGTATAGTGCAGTTCTCAGCACACAGTAGATGCTCAAAAAGTGACTGTCAAACGAATAGATGGATGGTTAATGATTTTTTTCAGAGTTTTAATCTATGAAATAATATTGTTCATCTCATCTTAGGTTTTCATTGCTATTCTAAAATGTGCATCCACTAGGAAACAGAAGTATAGTCTTCTTTCTAACACTTCCTTTAAATACATTCTTAATTGTGGGTCAAAGAAACCAATTCATTTCATCATTTTCAAGTCTTGTCACTGAAAATTCTATGAGGAACCAGTTTTTAATTTCCAAAGTCACTCTGTGTTCCTGATCATATTCAAAGTCACAGTGCAACCACCGAAGCAAGAACAACATGTTTGGAAAGTGTGTGGATAGCTAAAATAATTTGAAGATGTAATAAATAAATCCAAAGCTGAAATGAAATAGTAAAACCAAAAATTCCTTCTCAGCATCAAGGTCAAGAACAAATAATCCATGTTCAAAACCTCTGTGACATTTGTGAAACTTTAACTAAGAGCAGCATCAACAAATCTTAAAGTCAAACCTAACTGTGGTCCACAGTCTACACATCAAACCCCATACATTCTACAAGTACTTGAAAAGCTGCTGGGGAATAGATTTATTTAAGACATTTGTTTCACAATCCTGTTGAATCATATCTGCTCATCTGACATAGAGAGCATTGAAATGAAATACGTTCAGAGACATAAACACTCACATCGTTCAATAACACCCACCAGTTATATGGAAGCCAGATAATTTAACAAAAAATAACCTGAACGTCATTTGTTGCGAGAAGTTATATTTGATTCAAGAATTACAAACGTTTATTTCCTTTTCTCAGCAATGCTACTAGACCATCCAGTTCTCCCTTGGGATCATTTTTACACCCGTTTCGAGTCAGAAACTCCTATCGGTCCACTGAAACCTTTTCTCAGTTCCCCGGTCTCAAAGAATGTTTCATGTTTCCTCTGTGTTCTGTACACAGGAGCTGTATCTTCCTAGCTTCTTCCTCATCCAAGTGTATTCACATGTCTTATGACCATAGGTATCAGCACATGATCACATAGTGATTCACTTCTGTTCTTTAAAGATCTATTCCGAGCATATTTGTGAGTTTTCAGGGCACTCCAAAAACCCACAAAAGTTAGTTTCACTGGATAGTCCTCAAAAATCTCATAGAACGATACAATCTGAACAAAAGAGAATTTTGCCTATTCTTTAAAACTAACTGGACATGACTGGTGTGATCTGTTTGTAAAAATCTGAATAATGAGTGAATCAGGCTTCCTTTGTCCATGGGACTTAATAATACAATAATTGATATTATTTTTTAATGGATTCATTATCATAGCTGAAACTCAGGTGGTTGACAGAAGCTGGGAATGGTTTGTAATTGCTTTGGGTCCTTCAGAAGTTCAATCAAGCAACGAAATTCATTTACCTTCTTCCTCCACAAGTTACATGAAATTTTGTCATAATCGCTAAGCTCTTAGCTTCCAATCCTTTTCAAATACCTAACATCTGTCACAGTAATTTGTAATGATAAGGACAATCCACTTGATGTATTGTGTCTTTCCTTGGATTAATATTAGATAACTCTTTGATCACAGTCGTCCCTCAGTTTCCACAGAGAATTGGTTCCTGGACCCACGCGAATACCAAAATCGCAGATGCTCAAGTCCCTTATGTAAACGGCATTGAGAAGTTGGCCCTCCATATCTGCGGGTTCCACACCTGCGGATACGGAGGGCTGACTGTACTTCGATTAAAATTAGGAGAAGAGAAGAAAAAACACAATTATGTTCTGGAAAATCTACTTTCAAATAGAAAATGTCGTGGAGAAAAATGCCTTCCCTCACTTTTCGTTTTGGTTTTGACCAAACCTTCGTCCAGTGGGCGTGTCCTCTCCTTACGTCACAGTGACGCATGAGAGTCTCAGTCTGCGGGACTGGTAAAAATAGAAATTAGATCATTTTAGTGCCTTAAAAAAAAAATTATAATCCCACACCCCCGATAAAATAGGTTTATTTGGTTGGTTTTGATTTTTTTTTTTTTTTGGTATGCGGGCCTCTCACTGCTGTGGCCTCTCCCGTGGCGGAGCACAGGCTCCGGACGCGCAGGCTCAGCAGCCATGGCTCACGGGCCCAGCCGCTCCGCGGCATGTGGGATCTTCCCGGACCGGGGCACGAACCCACGTCACCTGCATCTGCAGGCGGACTCTCAACCACTGCGCCAGCAGGGTAACCCTGGTTTCGATTTTTATACCTTAAAAAAATTGTTTCTGTTTTCCACATTTCTTTTTTTTAATAGGTTGTTTTTTATCTTCATACTTAACTCTAAAATGGTGAGGTTTGAGGTTTTGAGATACTGCTCTAAGAAATGTATAGAAATCCCCTAATTTATCTTCTGAATGTCTTCTTTAGGGAAAAAAAGAAAGCCGATAGATTTAATTATATTTTACTTATTTAGAAACACAGACAGGGTGAGTTTATTATAAATCATGTAGCAAATACAATAGTATTTTGCATTTCTGTAGAGCTTTCATTCCAGACGGCATTCATGGCTGCCTTTTCTTCATCTTCTCCTTTCCTTGTAGCATGAGTTGGACCAACAGATGCTATTCCAACTTGAAATGGAGGTAACAAAGAGGTTGACGTGTGCCTGAGTCGCACATGAGTTTGAAAGCCCCAAACAGCAGTTCAGGTCCCCCAAAATGGTGACCATCTTTTCCAACCTGGATTTAGGTCTCTTGGTCAGACAAGGGAACAACCTATTTGGAATTGGGATTCTCACGGGGAAAAGACTGTCCATGATGCACGATCATAAGAGCTCAATGGTCCATGAATAAAGCCGTGCAAGTATAGAGTTGGCCAATGGTGGGGTTTGAAAGTGCAATGAAATTCCCTTAACTCTTGGGGCCTCAGAGGCACAGATTAGCCGGAATTCCCAAGAGAGACTCCTCCGTGGGATAACAAGGGCTCATGGGTGCCTCTGGCATGTCTATTGCAAACAGAGAAATAAACTGGGGACATATGGAACAGAAATAAAGTGATGTGGATGCCAGAGAGCACAGAATAAGATAGTGAAGGAGAGACAGGGGCACAGGAAACATTAAAAAAAAAATTATTGGGTGCGACTCAGCCCAAAACCCACCTCCCAACAGTTGTCATGTGACCCCTTCAGTGCCTGGACCTTTCCTGTTCTGTTAACAGCTCAATTTTCCATCATAAAAAAGGGAACCACCTTGCCTACCTTGAAGAGGCGAATCACTCCATAAGGAGTGCATAGCAAAGTTTAGCATCATTTCTTCCCCTTTTCCTCTGGTTTTCCCTCCCTGCTTCTCTCCACCTTATTTCCTCTCCTCAAGAATCCAGAAGCAACAAACACACGCATTTAGAATGTGTGTCTCAGGGTTCGAGGGGAAAGCTGCTTTACAAAAACTGAACTACTAATGCAACTGCACACATGTACAGCGCAATCCATTAGGAGGGCATTTGGGCTCATCCTTCTCAGTGCCCAGCCAGCCAGCTAGTGACCCTCTGCACATAAGTGAGGAGAAAGCAAGATTACGCTCATGACATTTCTGCAGGAACCAGACCACTGAGTAAGAAGAGGCCAGAGGAGATCTCTCTGGGGCTTCCTCAGTTTAATTTGATAACAACTGTAAGACTAGTTCGTGTCTGTTGAATGCTGTTGTCTTACTTTGGGTTCCCGCAAAAAGCAAACCCTGAGACAAGAACTTAGAAGAGGGTCACATATTTGGGAGGCTGATTCTCAGATGCACAAGAGAATGAGTAAAAGGATGGAGGGAAGTGAGGAAAGCAAATAGAGGGTGAGATTTTTAGCAGGTCTGCATTGTAGGCAGCTGAGACTCAGTCCCACTGGAGGCCCTTCAGAGCTGTCCCACAAGGAAGGCGGTTGCCTGAGGAGTAATCTACTAGCTCTGTCTCTCATTTTTGAGCTGACCTGGGATGTTAAATCCCTGGCACTTCCGAACTGCCCTGTGCACAGGCTGAACAAGCCTCAGGATGCTGGAGAAAGTCCCCAAGCAGAGTGGCAGATAGAGTTGCTTGATGCAAGAAGCTGTCAGCAGTGGCAGGTGAACTCTTACTGCAAATCCTACCATCCAACCTGTGCTAAGGATTTAGCAGGCATCATCTCATTAAACCTCAGATATCTCCTGTGAATTAAGTGGTATCAGATCCCCAATTTACGGGTGAGGAAATGAGAGTTTAGGGAGGCTCATGACTTACTGACTATCCCATGGTTTGTAAGGGGTCCTCACACTGCATGGTGCTGCTCTGTCACTGGCTTAGAGTTTAAAAGCTAATTTCCCTCCTCCTCTGCACAAAGAGAAGGGCAGGAAGATTCCAAAGGAAACATTGATTCAACGCTTTGCCTTGAAGCTTTAAAATATAATTCAGACAAAAGAGACCCAGAGAGGGTAAATGACTTCTCTGGAGTCACACGACCATAACTGATGGGGAAGAAATAATAAAACTCACGACTCCTCACAACACCACATCTGATTTAAGTAAAAAGCTAAATGAGGGACTTCTCTGGTGGCTCAGTGGTTAAGAATCCGCCTGCCAATGCAGGGGACACGAGTTTGAGCCCTGGTCCAGGAAGATCCCACATGCCACAGAACAACTAAGCCCGTGCACCACAACTACTGAGCCTGCGCTCTAGAGACCACGTGCCACAACTACTGAGCCCGCATGCCACAACTACCGAAGCCCGCTCGCCTAGATCCCGTGCTTCGCAGCAAGAGAAGCCACCACGATGAGAAGCCTGCACACCGCAACGAAGACCCAATGCAGCCATAAATAAATAAATAAAGCTAAATGAGGATTGATACTGCTTACAAACTTGTGATTCTTTTTTTTTCCGTTGCGGAGCACAGGCTCCAGACGCGCAGGCTCAGCGGCCATGGCTCACGGGCCCAGCCGCTCTGCGGCACGTGGGATCTTCCCGGACCGGGGCACGAACCCGTGTTCCCTGCATCGGCAGGCGGATTCTCAACCGCTGCGCCACCAGGGAAGGCCAAAACTTGTGATTCTTTAAGACCTTGTTCTCACTAAATAATAACTGGATTCTCTAAATCAGAAATAGTGTAATGGGAAAATATGAAGTTCCATCATTGGCTTATGTGATTTATATGAATTCAATGACCTCAGCTATAAATAGAAAAGTGAAAAAGGAGGGGAAATAATAGCAAGGTGGGCACTTCTGCTCACAATTCTGCTCAGCTGGGATATGCCCTGGAGTGGCGTGAATAAGTAGAGTCACCTGAGAATGCAGTCGGCCTCTCCCTCCTCACTCAAAGTGGGAGCAGCTCACCTTTCTGGGTGAGAGACTCCAGCGTTTAAAGATAATACTTTTGAAGCAAAATATTTCCTAAGCACAAGCCAACGTGTTCGTCTGCTGCGTGAACGATAGGACAGGACCAGATTCCTGAGGAAGGAAATTCCACACGTTTGTGATGTACTGAGACACGGTAGATTGATTTCTAACTTTCCTAAGAAATTTTCAAAGTTCATTTTGACCGTGCATAGTTTGCACTTTACTCACTTCAGAACCCTATCCCTGCGGTGTGATTTCTCTACACAAAAGTAAACAAAGATGGTATCTTAGCTTGGATTTCCTGGAAACAGACTCTGAGGTGGGGAATTGCATGTATAGAAGATGTTTCTAGTAATGTGGTGTGCGGTTTTCATCTCTTGTGGTTCCCTTCATCCTCAAGCCAACAACACACATCAAATCATTCCTGTGCTTCACATCTCTCTGCTTCCTCTTCTGCTTAAGGCTCCTGTGACTCTGGTGGACCCACCTAGATAACCCAGCATAATCTCCCTCTCTTGGTCTTAGCAGATTAGTCACCTTAATCACAACTATGAAGTCCCTTTTACCATGTGATATATCACATAATCATGAGAGTAACGCCAGGGTCTGGAGACCACGGGGGCCAAAATTCTTCCCTGAGCCTTGGTCTTTCTGGAAGAGTTGGCATGCCTCTAGGGTCAGCAGCTTTCTCCAGGCAGCCCAGCTCCCCCGCACTGCCCTGCTCCGGGGATTGCATTTAGCTCAGAGGGAAACGTGAATCTGTAGGCACGCAACCTTGACCACACTTCGAGCCCAAAGGGTGAAGCTGAGAACCCACGTGGAGCAGCTTCTGACTTAGCATCCCAGCTGGTGACCAAATTCGTTTTCTAGACACCTCATCAAGAGGTTGGCTCAGCAAGTGTACACCTTCATGGGTTACGCATTTTGAGAGTGACTTGACAGCATCTGGAGAAGGGAAAGTGTATTGCGGGAGGAAGCAGAGGAGAGATGCCTTCAGTGGTGCTCTAACCTGTGGGAAAAGCTGATCTGCCCTAATCTGCTGGTTTTATTATTCAGCAGGGAGGACTTTCTGTATCTCCTCTGGGCGCTGCAGATGTGCCTGGCTTCCTGCCTCAAAGAACTGCTGCCAGTGATATAATTAACTCTTTGTGGGGAACAGGGGAGAAGTGTTTACTATGGATTCAGAAAGGCACAGGCAAATCTGCTAAGGAGTAAGCCAGGCTCTTTCTAGCTGTTGTGAGCATATTTTAAATGATCACTCACGCTAGCACACGTACCAAAAGAGAAGGAAGGACACTCTGGAAGACACCCTTCTAGCAAGCCCAGGGATCTCAGGGGAGTCTTTACTGTCTTTGGGAGAATTCTAAGAAGCTCTAATGCAGAGGAAAGCAACAGGGAAAGAAGAAAGTGCTTCTGTATCGTCTTCATAACTCACAAGATGATGACCCTCCAATGGTGAGCTGGCAAACTTTTAGGATTTTCTACCAAAATCTTCAATGTTTTTAAGGCAAATTTCTCCTGACCTGCCTTACCTCGTTCCTTCCCCGGCCTTCCCCAAGATGCAAAGGAAATGCCTTTAAATATCTAAAATGCCTTTATTATATCACCTAAAAATAAGCATTTTGTGTACGCTCATTAAACTCACAATATAACTCCATTATCTAGTTGCTTGCTAGCAAACCATTTATTTATTCAGCAAGTATTTACTAAGCTCAACTACATGCTGAGCACTGTTCTAAGTACTGGGACACAACAGGGAACAAAACAGACCAAGAATTCCTCCCGTGAAGCTTATATACTAGTGGGGATGAAGGACAGAGACAAAATCCAGATGAATAAAGCAATTACATGACTGCTGGTGAAGGTGTTATGAGGATAAATAGAGAAAATTGTGAGGGAGAGGCAGTGCCAGGGGAGGGGTGTTATTTTATAAAAGGCATCCAGGGTTGGCTGCTCTGGTAAGGTGACATTTAAATGTACACCTGAAGGAGGTAAGGAAGGTTTCCATATGGTTGTGGAGAAAGGGCATCCCCAGCAGAGGAACCAGCAAAGGTAAAGGCCTCGTGTCCAAGGCGCACTTGATGTGTTCTGTGAACGGCGAGAACACCAGGAAGGCTGAGAAGATGGGAACCCGGAAGAATAGGGAAAGAAATGAGGCCAGCAAGGAAGCGAGACCAGAGAAGACATTACAGGTCAGGGTAAGGACTTTGGATTGACTAAATGAGATGGGATTTCTCTACTTTGGGGTGAATTATAGATGATGGGGTGGGCATGGGGGTGCACTCTGGAAATCAGGGAGATCAGTGCAAGGTGATGGCAACTTGTCTGAAAGGATGGTGGAGAAAGGATGATGGCTTAGACCAGTATAGAAGCTGGTTGAGGTGGTGAGAAACAATATTTAGGAATATTTTGTGAAAGTAGAGACTTCAAATTTGTGGATTCTTTTGTTGACAGATTAGATAAGGAATGGGAGAGAAACAGAGAAGGCAAAGGTAACTCTAGAGCTATTGGCCTGAGTTATTAGCACATGGAGGTAGCATTTATGTGGATGGACAGATTGGGGGAGAAGCAGGTTGTCTGGGAATGGGTAGGGAATCAAGAGAGTAGTTTTAAGCATGTTAACGTTTGAGGGTTGCATTGAGCATCCAAGTCGAGAAGTAAAATAAGCGAAGGGATTTAAAAATTTAGGATAGAGTTTGGAGCTGGAGACATAAAGTGGGTGTCGCCCACACATTGATAGCATTCAGTGCCATGAGACTAGTTGAGATTATCTAAGGAATGAGTGTAACTAGAGAAGACAAGCTGTGTGGGATGGAACCCTAGGGCATTCTAGAATGTAGAAGCCTGGGAGATGACTGGGGACCAGCGGAGGAGATAGAGAAGGGACAATTAATAGAGAAAGAGGATCAGAGGTCAAGCAAAGACTAATCTAGTCAATGTGCCCTACCTCGTTCACATTTTACCAGAGTATCTTGGCCGTCCCTATAATTATTTCTTACGAACCACTTAGAGATATCAATGGAATATGCTTCTTCAGTTTTTCCATCTCCAATCTATTTTTTCTGAAAGAGTATTGAACTTTATGGTGCAAACATGAGATTATGAAATAAAAATGGTGGCATGAATTTTATCTCAACCAGACACTGCTGTATCTGTGCTGGATGGTGTCACATTTGACTCAGAATGGATAAGAACCAAGCTTCTAAAACCTCAAGCCCAACTAGGCAATATCTCAGAGCCAAGACCCGTTCTGTGAGCTGCTGGGTGAAGTTACTGGGAAACAGCCTCTGTCTGATGTGGCAAGGGGAAAATCTGAGTTGGGCATTTCTATTCAATTTTAAGGAACTATAAAAGCTGTGAGACAGATAAGTTTGATTGTAGACCCGAAGGTAAGAACCTTAATCTGCAATTAAGAAATACAAAAATCCAAGCTGTGTTGATTCAACCTTGATCACATTTTCATGATTTCAGAAAGATAGAGTTCTTAAAATAATTCCCTGTTAAGATTCAATATCTATCTAGAAAGTAATTCCTCACTCCTTAAACCACTGCTCCAAAGTGAATTGTATTCAACGCTTAGCTGAAGGAGGCTATCAGTGTTCCTTAACGATGACATGAACAAATGATTAAAATAAGTATGTCTATCTGGCTAAGATCATGTTTCATGAGACAAAGTTATGTTTGGAGTTGGACAAGCCTCAGAAAGTTTTAAAAAAACCCTCTTCAGCTATTTTTAAATTGGTTTAGCCATTTTCCTTTTATGATGTCCATTGACATGTTTGTGATCACATCTTCATCCATAAACAAGCTTTGTGCTCTTAAATCTAAGTCAAGGGAATTTAGAAAATGAGAGGAATTGAATTCTTACCATTTCAGGTAGTTTCAAACCCTTCTGGGTTGAGGAGAGGAAATGACTGAAGCCAGGTCTGGAAAAGAGTAAAAAGCAGCGAGACAAAGAGATTCAGGTCTGAATAACAATCCAGTTGCTGGAGTTTATCTAATTGGTTTCCCATTATCTGTACCAAAAATGTTGTGTTTTCCATCTTCTCTCTGGCAAGTATGTCCCATTTAGCAATAAAGAACTAACTGCCTGAGAGAAAACAGGTAAGACAAAACAATTTTCTATTTTCCATTCTCCTTGAAAAGGAAGAGCAGCCCACCCCATGTAAAGAATTGCTTAATGGATGTCAGTTTGTAAGGACACCTCAGAGAAATGACAGGAGAAAGCCCTCCCAGAGAGCAGAATAAAACCAAAGTGGTTCAAATCTATTGTGTGGAAACAGACTCAAATAATTGCCTACAAGAGAGAAAAGGAGCGTGAAGGAGGGCGTGCAGCTTGAGGTTGTTTTGGGGTTGTAACACTAGCTCTGATACCAACTAGCCACATTTCCTTGACAAACCGTTTTATCCCCCAGTCTTCAGTTTCCTTGTCAACACAGTAAAGAGTGTAGACTAGTTAGCCTCTGAAGTGTCCCTTCAGGTGTTGATATCTGAGATTCCAGGGGCAACTCTGAAGTTCCTCCAACTGGTCGAGGTGAAAGCCAGAACTAAAACCCAGATTTCCCACTAGTTTGTGATCCTTCCTTTGCATGTCTTTACTTTCATCTGAGAAATGGGGATTTTCTTTAAACCAATACTCTAAAGTGTTTGGAAGAGCTACCATTTATGTTAGTATGCTCATCTTTTACAAGAAAATTTCACATTGTGTGTTGTTCAAACTAGTTCATCAGAGCCCTAAAATTCCACTTCTTGCCTCAAGGGAACTGCTGGATGAAGAGGTGGAGGTTTTTCATCCACCTCAAAGATAATAGGTTCTCTATCCTGTTTTATGAATTGGGATCTGGTGTAAGATTTTGTTTGGCAAGCTGGGTGTGATGGAGATATTTCAACTAAAAAAATTAAGTTTGAAAACTAGTGATTTCTAATTAAGTTCTATTCTCCAACCCAGTCAATCAGTGTGTCAGAACAGGGTCACAAACGGAACTCCTAGAGAGGCTGGGCAAATAAGTTACCAGCTGAGGTGGGTTGGGTGTAAGCAAAGCAGTAACTCAAGCAAGAGGACAAATGATCACATTTTCTTCTGCCTCTAGGTGGGAATATAATAGGGAGTGGTGGGGACTGTGGAAAACCAGAGTTACAACCCTGTCAAAAGGAGGAAGCAGAACCTCTTCCTCAGATGATTGTCACCTCACAAAAATGGAGGTCCATGGTTGCCAGATATCCCAGTTTTTCAAGAAAATCAGAAAATGCCAACCTTTATGCAAAATCTTTGTGCTTCTTAAAAGTATTAGTGACTAAATAAAAAAATTCTTAACACATGAAAAAACTGAAGAAAATCTGTCAGCAGAACAGATTTGTCCATGGGACTCCATTTTGTGCTCTGTTCTCTTCAGCCTCCCAAAACAAGATGACTTGGCATCGGGCAAGTCACCTCTATGACAAGCCCCCGACCTCACAGTTTGCAAAGGTGGTCCGCATAAAAGGTCTTCCTTAAGGCAACCCCAAAGCATTGGGACACAATCCAGGTTCTGCTCTCTGGGGCCAAATAATTTCCTCCTCCATTCAAGAAAGCTCCAAACATTTGAAGATAGTTACCATGGCCCTGGACCTTCTTCAGAGTAAACATTCCTGGTTCTTTCAGATGTTTTCATTGAATTTGGTCTTATTTCCTGGCCTTCCTCATCACACCACTCTGAACATTGTCTGAGAACTAAACAGACAATCCAGCTACATTCTGATGATGTCAGAGTAGCACTGGAATCTTATTTCCCATATTTGAAAGCTGTTCTTCTATGAACATACCATAGGATCACTTTATCCTTCTTTAGAGGTCACGGATCTTATATTGATGAATACTGACCCTACAACTAGCCAGAACTTCTAGTTTCTGCTCAAATATGCTGCAAATCAATCCGTCCTTGGAAGATGGGATATTGGTCCCAAAGCAAGGACTTAGGTTTAATTTTTGGATGTTTCATTTTATCAGAGTTCATTATGACCCATCAAGGTTTTGTTGGATCCTGATTCAGTCTCCTTCCTGTCATCTCTGATTTTGATCAACATCAATATCCTCAACCTGTTCTTAATAAAAAGGTTGAATAGAACAGAAAAAAATGACAAAGCTCAAAACCCTTTGTCCAGGATGATATAAATCTATTACTATAGACCCTAAGGAGTATCTCACACTGACCTCATATTGAAAGGAAATTATAAAGTACCCAAAGCCCCCCAAACAGCATTCAGGTTAAATGAAAAACAGTGTCTCACCAGGGAGGCTATTTGAAGACTGGGTTTATATAGCTTAACTGCATCACTCTGAATCTAGTTGATTTGTTTGTATACACTGCTCTCTGAGCAATCAGTTCGTTTCCCATGGAGCAATCTAATTCAGCTATTCACATGACCAAAATCACCAGACCAATCAGTTTTCAATCTCGTCTTTAGAGGTAATTTGAATTCACTTGATAATTTGTCCCCACATCTGCAAATGGTTGTTTAATCATGAAAATTTTTAATCAAAAAACCAAAATCAATGAGTAATCATCAATGCTAATCATGAGAGTACCAGGTGGCACTCATGTGTGGACCAAATCAGATTTTTCTAAAACTTAATACAGTGATTCCTTTTTAATGAGTAAGTGAAGACATCTCAGAAATAGACTAATTCAGCTAAGGATCATATTCTCCATGGCTAAAATATAACCTATCATTTGACTTCTATCAGAGCACTCCAAAAAACTCCTCTACCACTTATTTATGTGACATGTGCAAGTCACTTAACCTTCACTAATTGCCTCTCTTTTACCATCTGTATCATTAAGTAACAATGAAAGTCCAAATGTCTGAAATAAATTGCCTTAATTTTTCATCTCTATCATGGAATCACGATGAAAGTGCAAACGTCTACAAATAAATGCCTAAGATTTCAAAACTATAAGGGTGACTTCATCCTTGAATGTACATAGTTGTTTCATAAATACATTATAACTTTTGCCAGAGCAGAAAAGGGGATGGTGTCATCAACTTCTTTTGCATTTTCTCCCACTTAATTCTCCACTATTCTCCTTTCCCGCCTCTACTCCATGAAAATTTTAGTGTGAATTAAGTCAGTGTTCCTCAAACTGTATTATGTTGGGGTCTTTGCATTTTCTACCAGAATGTTGTGAATAATAAAAATATTAGTTAAGACAAGCTAGATTACGTTGCCCTCACGTCCCAGTGGTTTGATGTACAAATGTTTACCGTACACTCGTGCTGCATGGCCAGCACGCGTCCATGGGGGCCCTGATTAACATAATCTTTCAGTAACTGATGCTGTTGAAGGTTCCAGCATCTTGAGATGCCACCACCCTAACATGGCTCCCGGGGCACTGGAAGAGAAAGGGGAAAAGGTAGCATGATGAGCTGAACCTGCTCTTAAATGCTTCATCTTGAAAAGGACACATATCACTTCTCCTCGTCACCCATGGGCCAGAAAGAGACACCACGCCTGAGTCAGCGTGAAGAAGCCGAGAAGTGGAGCGCTCCTCTGTGCTCAGGAAGTAGAGAAAAACTAGACGTGGGGAACAGTAGAAATCCCCTGTACGGTGCATTGCTTTACTCAGAACCATAATAAAAATATGAATAAAAGCATGTTCTAACTTTATGGGTGACTCCTTGGGACTGAGACTTTCCTATAAGCTTGGCACTCACGTTTATAATTATATTGGCAGCAATTACTACCATGCAGTCTCTGGCTAGTGAGAACAGATGGGGCATTTGTGCCAAACTGGGGACCTTGCATTTTGCTAAGATGTCTAGAACAACATATCTCACCACGTGTGCTCTTCTGCAATGTGACCTGGCCCTTCTCTATCAATAGCTAGCGTCTATTTCTCCATCCCATGAATCTGAGCAGGGCTTGTGACTTTTTGTGCAGTAGAATGTGGTAGGAGTGATGCTATGCCAGTTCTTGATATAGCCCTTACCTGACCTGGTAGCTTCCACTCTGGCCTCTTGGAACCCAACTGCCATGGAGGAAGTGTGATTACCCTGAGAACACCCTGCTATTAGAAGGCCAAGCCAGATGGAAAGGCTGGTATGCCATGAGGAGAGAGGGACGCTAAAGTGCACACAGACACGGACGTGGGAATGAAGAATCATCCTGGAAGTGGTCCCTTCAGCCTCGGCAGCCACTCCTTCTGCTACTACCTGGAGACAAACCACCCAGCTGTGTCTCCTCTGAACTTCAGACCCACAAAATCTTGAGCCAGATAAAAGAGTTGATACAAGGCACTCACTTTTGGAGTAGCTGATTGTACAGCAATAGATACTTTTCCCACCATTCAGCTGGGGATGAATCGTGGAGGACTGAGTCAGGCATGGAGCCTGTTACAACGGACAGACAGGCTGATCCCTGAGACACTACACCTCAGTGGTCTGTAGCGTATCTGCAGGGTCTTTTCGTCAATGATATTTCTTTGGGTATTATGCTGTGTATATTTTACTTGTAAACCTGTGTTAGCTTCATAGGTATACAGGAGGTATAAGCATTAAGAGTTGCTACCAAATTTTATTTTGTGTATATTTTAAATAACCTGCCAGGATGGGGAAGCCAAGGAAAAATGGTTTTCCTTATAAGAGTCCATTCCTTGTTTAGGTTTATTCAAGTTTAAGAAATTAATGAATTTGAAAAAGATCTAAAAGAGGTGGGTTTCTCCAAAGCGTGAACTTTGGCGTGAGACAAAAGCAAAATGGCCCTTTCAGGGCAGAGAGATCAGTGGGTGCCACATGAGGAGCCACGTGAAGAGCTGCATATGGTGGTGGGAAGAGTGGTGAAGGCAGAATCAGGAGTTGTGAGTTCTAATCACAGGTCTGTCATTTATCATCTGTGTGGGTTACACAAAACCACTTGGCTTTATGGTCCTCCACGCCCCATCTGTGACATGATGAATGACATCGACCCTGCTCATTTCGTGGTGTTACTGTGGCGATCAAAGAAGATGAGAGATGGAAGTTTTCTGAAAAATGTGAGGTGTTGTTATTGTTCACAGAGATTCAGGGCAGCATTTTAAGATTCATGCTGAAAAATCTAAAAATAACCTGATGAAAAACATGTAGGAAGTGAATTTAAAAGAACCTCAAAATTATTTTTTAAAATGCAAACCTGTGCCTTACCAAATAGCAGATTACATTGGATTTAAATTTTCTTTGAAGTACAAGGAAACTTGCTGTCTGCTGGGTTGCTTGGTCTGGAAAAAGAGGGTGAGTCCAGAGCTCTTGCCGCTCTCTGAATTCCTGTAACCTCCTAGTCTGCCTGGAGTGTAGACTTGTGGTCAAGTTTAGGAGCTTTGGTAGATTCAGGTTTTAATCTCATTTCCACCACTTCATTCTCCAACTGCATAAATTTACATAAGTTATTTAGCTTCTCATAATCTCATCTGTGAAGTGTGGTTAGTATTAATAGCACCTATCTCAAGGGTTGGTGTGAACATATCATGAGATGATGCTAAGGTAAGTGATCAGAAGATGATAGCCGTGACTAGTAATATTTTACTCTGCAGTGTATAATTACAAAGTGACTGATACTGATTTCTGAAAATTACCTATTTTAGCACGTTTATTCACTGCAGTCCTTTCACAATTTTACGCATATGTCATGAACACATCACATTTAGTTGAGTAGGTGATTTTATTTTCACTGTAATTTTGCCAAAATAATACAGATTTAAAAATTAAATGCAAGCCTTAACATTAACGATGGCAATCTTTTGCCCCACCTCTACCAAGTCCCAGTCCCTCAGAGGCATTATCCATCAATGCTTTAGCTGTTCCTTGTGTTAAGTCCCCATTTAAAAATAAGAGGTGTATGCTGAAATGTGCTATTTCATCTCAGATATAGTCTATTGACTTTCTTCTATGGAGGGTGAGAATTTTACTTCTTCAAATGCAACACACACACACACACATTTATATTTCTTCCAGCTTTTGAATACAGTAGTCCCCTGTTATACCTGGGGAATATGTCCCAAGACCCTTAGTGGATGCCTGAAACCACAGATGGTACTGAATCCTATATATACTATGTTTTTTCCTACACATACACACACCTATGATAAAGTTTAATTTATTAATTAGGCACAGTAAGAGACTAACAATAGCTAAAAATAAAATGGAACAATTATAACAATAGACTTTAGTAAAAGTTATGTGAACGTGGTCTCTTTTCTATCTCGCTCAAAAGATCTTATTGGACAAATTTAATGCCTTTTCTATCTTAATGAAGCACTTATCACTCACCATGGCCATAACCTTTACAGTTGGAGGTGCCACGGCAAAAGTAGCACAAATTTCTTATTTCTTCACAGTTTCACAGATAGAAGATTCACCCTTACTGTAGATCTTAGCAACATCAGCATATGATTTTTTTCTTTCCTTATTAAGTACAAAACTTTCACCTTTTTACTTAAAGGAAGCACTTTATGGCTTCTCTTTGGCATATTCGAATTTCCAACACAGCATCGCTACTCTTGTGATTTGGGGCCATTATTCAATAAAACAAAAGTTACTTGAACACAAGCACCAAGACACCTTGACAGTCAATTTGATAACCAAATGACTAAGGGATGGACATGGGATGGAGTGGGATGCTGTGAGAATATTATTATTGATATTTTGTATTATTATTTTGATATTATTATTAATCTGATAACTTCTTTCTCTGCTCTCTCTTATGGAGACCTATCAGTTTGTTGTTGGGCAAATTATAGGATAAATCTTATAGTTTTATTATTTTTCTTGTTTTATTTCCATATTCTTTGTCTTTTTGTTCTACTTTTTGAGAAGATTTATGTGTGTCCATATATCCATATATATGTTGTGTGTGTGTGTATATACAGATTTTTTTTAACAGCAAGTGCTCTTTCTTGTTCCTTTTGTATAGCATCATGCTCTTGTTTCATTGATGTGACTTCTATTCTCTGCAGAGTTTTCCTCCTAGCTCTTTTGTTTTTATTTTTTTTGTTGTTTTCAACCAAAGTATTTATTAATAACCTCTATGGCACTTGATGCATAGGTTAACGTAAAAAGATTTTTAAAAATACACTGTTATATACTTCTTGATATACTTGTGTCACAAGTGTAGTATTTTCACTATATAGAATGGATTAACCCAACTGAGAATGACTTGCTTTAAAATATTCCTGTATATTGGGTTTTTAATTTTTAAAGTTTCAGAAAATGCTTGTAATGTACCCTTCCATGTAGGTTTCTGCCATATAGAACTCCTAGTTCTTTTAAACTTTTGTTCTACTCCCTGCATTTTCTCTTTCCTCTGAGTTCATTATTTTATGGTTAGTTAGTATTTATTTGCTTAAACTTTTATTTTAGAGTATTTTCTCAAATGCCTGGTTATCCTTAGCTGTCCATTCATTTTTAAAAATTGATTTGAACCTCTGTGTGCCTGAATGGAGACACAGCCTTTTGGGGGGAGTACCCCCAAATAACTGTAGGTCCTATCTCTTGATCATGTCAGTTTTCCAAAGAGGAATACACCCACATCCAGCCTGGAGAGCAAAGTCTGGCTGCTTGCACTCTGGGATCTAATCATGAGAAGGGAATATCATGGTGCAGTGGTGAGACCATTTCAGTTAATCCCCACTTTTAATATAATACCTATTCCCAGCTCTTTATGTGTTTGTTATTTCCAATACGGAAACGTTCTGGTTCATTTTCCAAAATAGTAACCCTACTTGTTCTCCATACAGATTTTTAACACCTCTCCTTGCCTTTGATGTGGTTGGTGCCTCTGATTTTTGAGTGTTTCTGGGATGGCATGGTCTGAGTCAGCTGCATCTTGTTAGCTTCTCCCTCAGCGTACACTTCGGTTCCAGCTTCCCAGTTCAGTTAAATCAATGACACTTTTTTGTCTGCAGTAAATAACCCATAACATGAAGTCTACCCTCTTCTCAAATGTTTAAGCGTGCAGTACAGTGTTGTTAACTGAAAGCAGATCTCTATAACTTTCTCGGCTTCTGTGACTTAAACTCTATACTCACTGAACAGGAATTCTCCCTTTCCCCCTCCCCAAGCCCCTGACAACCACTGTTCTACTTTCTGCTTCTATGAGTTTGGCTACCTTAGATACCTCATATGAGTGGAATCATACAGCATTTGTCCTTCTGTAACTGGCTTATTTCACTTAGAATAATGTCCTCAAGATTCACCCACATTGTAGCATATGACAGGGTTTCCTTCTTTTAAAAATTTGTTTCAAACTTGTTACTACATGTTACATGTCGTGAGCACGTGTGATTGAGCAATTGAGCACGTGTGTAATTGCTTCTTTCGGGTAGCCACCAGAAATGGAACTGATGGGTCAAAGTTGTGTTTTGACCCTGGACTGAGGGTTAGGCTTCATCCCACAGAATTTGGACCTGGGCCCTTTGTGTTTCAGTAAGTGTGGCAGAGCCTTCCTCTCATTTTCAGAGTCACCCAGAGGAAGTTCACTGGTGGCCTAACTAATTACGCCTTGTCTGCATTTAATTTTATCCCACTATGTGATGGACTCACCTCCCAGCTGTTGAGACACCTGATCTCTGATGTCCCCAGAATCAGTGGTCGCCTATTAATGCTGACCATCAGACTGGATGCTGCATCCAGTACACTCTGGCATCGCATGCAATGGAACAGAGTAATGGGTTATGAAAGTCACAGAGGACCTACGCCTAAGTGTTGTGGGACATATATAATAAGTAGGTGGCTTTGTTCCAGAATTCTTTGGTAAGGAAAATAGTCCAGCACCTATCAGATCTGTCTAAGACAAATAGAAGATTCTCCATTTACTCCTCCCTTCAAGAAGTGGTAATGAGGTATACCTAGTGCCAGTGTTTAAGGTCAAAAGTAACCTAAATAATTAATTGCCATTCTGCATGTCCCATGAGACTTTCTAGCTGTCCAAATAGGTATATCTGCAAGTAAAGTATAGCAAATGATAAACTCCTAAGTCAACAGTTTGGGGACCCTACGTCTCCTGCAAAAATCAATTGTTCGGATTTGCTTTTCAGCAACCTCACTGGATTATTCCACTCTACACACCGCACTTTTACACGCTCAGCAGGCCTAGCAAGCGATGTAAATACAGCATGGAGCCGAATCTGATATTCTGCCATCTTTGCCTTCTCCCTCTTTTCCCTGAAGACTTCCTTTATGTCCTTTTTGAAACCATTTTAGTTGAATGTGAAGTGGTCCTGGTGAAGTTCACCATCAAGCCTCTCTATCTGGGTCAAACTGGCCCTGTGATTCTCCTTCTCAGTTGATTTACCACTCCTATTGACTTCCCATCTGCTACGCAGACTTTGGAGGCAACCTCTTTATCCTTCTAACTGTGCAGTGGAATCAGATGTCTCCCATACCTGCAATGGCCCCTCACCTAGTTTCAGGCCCCCTGGAACTCCCTTCTTATCTGGACACTTCCCCTGACCCTGATGAAGAATGGAGGTCAGAAGAAAAGCCAATGAACTTTGAAGTCAGGTGCTCCTGTCCCCTTGGGGGAAAACCTTAGTAAGGTCAGGATCCCAGACTTGGGTGCTTTATACAACTAGTTACAGCCTTTGCTATACCTGGCTTCCCATGGTGATGCTGAGAATGTCTCAAAGACCTTCCACCCAGGGAGGTCTTTCTACCAGCCAGGGTGGTTGGTCCGGGCATGTAAGTGGCCCTATGCAATGTTTCTCTTTACTCTAATTAATCTGCCTACTTAACATGGGTGGAATGGCTTCTTATCTTGGATAGTCATCTTTATATTGGTTGCTCCCTATTGGTTGCTGTGAATTCCAATTCATGCTGTATCTGTTAGCCAAGCAGGACATTTAAGTACCTTTTCCTATAGGAATGAGAATGTCTCTGAACCTTGGATGTTGCCCTGGCTCTCTCACCTGACTCCCAGGTACACTGTTCCTGCATGTGGATGGAGGCTTTCTCTGGGAATTGCGGGGAATTCTCTGAGATCCTACTTGACTGTTGTTACTCTGACGCCCAATAAACCACTTGACTGTTGCCCTTGGATACCGCCCTATCCTTATATCCATTCTCAAACTTTGAGCTTCCCAGTGCCATGTGCACAACCCATAACAGCACTCTCCTGCCCTATAATTCTCTATTACTCTGGATTCATCTTTCAGAAATTTCTTATGGCATATGCTACCAAGGGAACCCTTTCTTATTTTCCAATGCAGTTAAGGGTTTTAAAAATATCTGTCTATCTCTGTATCATCTATCATCCTGTAATATTTAAGGAATTGAAGGGGGGTGGCTCTCAGTGTGCTATTTGTGCTGATTCCTGTGTAACTTTAAATATGGAACATCCATGTCTTTCCTTGGCTGTGCTTGCTTTTGACCCAAATATAATCTCTAAGCCATGGCAAGCTTACTCAGGGAAAGAAAGAGGGAAGCGCCCCATTGTTGTATCAAATGCAGATAAGCTCATGCCAATATAATACCTCGTCCTCATCTTTTTTATGTAGCTCAGGATAAAAAGAAAATCTCCAAAGGAGGCCTAAAGAACAGCCACATTAATTAAAGGAAAGTTGTTTTTTTCCTAAGAAGTGTATAATAACGAGTGGACGAGCAAAGGAGACTACTCATTAATGGAAATATTTCCTTTGAAAGGGCATACATGCTGTGAAAAAAGTGTTATGCCAGACTTTTCTTTTTAATGAAGTAAGACCTTTTGTCTTTTTGCTATTTATCACACAGGCTGGAGAAAATGAGTCTGTGAGTCTTGTAGATAAGCTACCATGATTTGAAGATTATTCAGATCTCAGGTTACTTATTTCTCCCAGTTCTTAGGGAACATTTTTCTTCACTGCTCATGGTCTAGTGTGAAGGATGGTTAGAACTGGGAACCCCTTTAGGGAGTCAGACCTAAGTGTGGCGGCTTAGACCCCATCATCCCAGTTAACTGATCAACCACTTGCCAATAGCATCTTCTGTGGGTCCTTCCGCAGTGAGCACCTGGATGGGAAGATGACCCCTTCCCTCAAGATGCTACAGTCAAACAGGAAAGGAAAAGGTCCTATAATAGATAAATGGATGGATGGGTGGATAGATAGATAGATATAGATAGATAGATAAAGAGACTAGAGAATAATTGAAGACTCAACTCTGAAGAAAGACCTATAATGAAAAAAGGTATTCACAGATAGGGGAGCTTAGGCTGAGTGAATCCTTAAGGAGGTTTCAAGGAGGTGCAGAGTAATGTCTAGTATTTGCATGATAAGCTGAGATCTTATTTGGATTTCATTTTGCTACCCTGCTCCCATCATGATGGTTACACACAGAAATGGCCTTGGAATCTCCAGAAGAAACTGGCCAATTCAATGAGCATAATCACTGCTGGACCAAAAGGAGGGATGCTGAGGCTGATTTCCTCACATGAGGTATCTATATGCTAGATCAGGCCTGATTTCTATTTCTCTATCAAGCCAGAGTATGATCTCAAGGGTAAGCAATTTTTTTTTAATTTGCGGTACGCGGGCCTCTCACTATTGTGGCCTCTTCCGTTGTGGAGCACAGGCTCCGGACACACAGGCTCAGCGGCCATGGCTCATGGGCCCAGCCGCTCCGCAGCACGTGGGATCTTCCCGGACCGGGGCACGAACCCGTGTCCCCTGAATCGGCAGGCGGACTCTCAGCCACTGCGCCACCAGGGAAGCCCTAGCAGGGGTAAGCAATTTTGACAGGTGCTTAAGGCTTCAGTTTCTTGTGATGAAGAACTAATAGCTGTCTTGAAACGCTAAGGAAAGAGGCAGAGGACAATTAGATTTCAAGTTGCTAAATCCACCTTCCAAATTGAATTTGCAGCCACACCCAGACCAGGATCAACAGGCAGAGAAATCACTTATCTACTTCACTGCTACTCAAGCCTCTCTTTATGGCACAGATGAACAAAATGAGCCTCGTAGAAGTTTTCTGACTTTCCTGAGATGACCCAGTTTACCACTGCTGGTTGCGTGGCTGGAACCCACATCGCCATCTCCCATGTGTATGGCTCCACTGGTATTCTCGGTTGATATTTAGATCTTTGGCAGGCATCTATATAGCACCCATGTAGCCCTGACTCTCTTGGGCATCCCATAGTATTACCTCCACCCCCACCCTCTCAGTGGGGTTGGGAGTTTACAAAGCTCTCCATCCTCCCCGAGCACTGTGTGAGATGATCCAGAAGGTATCATCGTCCCCACTTTGGGGACATTGTTTCCATGAGACAGAGAGACTGAGGTTTATGGAGCTAACAAGTCAAAGAGTGAGAATAACATCCACATCTTCACTAGTATCAGTCTTGGCCTCTGACTACTTCTTAGCTCACAGGACTGACCGAATCTCCTGGGACTCCCCCTCGTGTTTGGCTAACTGTAAGGTTCAGCATGCAATTATTGGCAATGCCTTTCATCCTATCCATGAAGCATCTCTCAGTTTTCCCTGAGGCATTTCCTACTTGCCACTGTGGCCATTTGGCTCTTCCTTCCAGGAATTACATCTCCTGCATTTTCCCTGTCATTTCCTTGTGCAAGAGAGCAGGCTCACACAAGCTGTAAATCTCTCAATTGCCCTGAATTCTTGAGGAGACTGTGTTCTGAGCTCCTCCTTTGGACAAGGGTGGATAGAGTGGCCCCATGAGATGAGTAACCTTCAGACCGAAGCTTTGCACACATCCTGGGTCTCTTCTGCCCCTGGCAACCATGACCCATTATTACAGTTAAAGAATCAGGAGTGGAATTCTCCTTCCTCCAGATCTAGAAGTCAGGCCATAGTCTACATCGTTCAGGCCCGAGCACATCACAGGCCCACCTGTGGCTCAGCACTGTGGCCTCAGAGGATGCTTGAAAAACAATCTGACTACCAGAACCCACGGGAGCTGCTGCAAATATTCCCATATGACAGTAACTGCAGATTTATCATTGGTATTTTCAGTTAAATTGTATTTTATATGAATTTTAATTGATAGAAAATATAATTTTCAAAATCTGCAGAAAATGCATATATATAAGGTAAAGATGGCCAAGACTGTCCTCCAAATAAAATCTCCACTCCGTTGTTCTTGTTTTCTCCACATAATGAGGAAACTACTCTTCCTGGAGCCCACTGCCAAAAATTGGCAGTAAAAGAAGGCGTTACTACCTGGCTCATGAGGCTACTTGAAAATTATCTGAAATAAAAACAAGCCAGAATCAGCATAATAGTGTATAACAAAACCCAGATGCCTCTTGAATAAAAGGTTAATCAAATGCTAATGTTAAATGAAAGAGTTTCAAAGGCAGGAGGAAGAGTGTTGAAGATAAATGGGGAAATTAGGTGCAGCCTCCATGCACTGGAAGAACAAGCTCTGCACAGAACGTTTTTGAAAGGAAATTAACCTTTTCTTTAACACCTAGAATGTGTCAGATGCTTTATAAGAAATGTACTAAATACCATTCCAGGAGTTTAAGCTTAAAAAAAAATAACCAAAAACCTACTAAGATGCATATGAAGGGAGAAAAATGTAGCAATTGCTGTGATGCATTGAATATTACCCTTCCGCCATATTTTGGTAGATGTTTACATATAATCCTGGTTTTGTCAAGAATGCAATGTCTCTAAGCCCACCTGCTTTGCTTCATGGATTGCAGACCGGTCCTGGCCTCACTTTCCAACACCCTCAGCCTTTGTCCCCGCCCTGCTGGAGGGGGTCATGTTCACAGTCTGTATCCATGGGGTTCTCCAGAGAAACAGAACCAACAGGATGCATATGTAAAGAGACAGAGATTTATCTTCAGGGATTGGTTCATGTGATGGGGAGGACTCAAAAGTCCTAAATCTTCAGGGCAGGGTGGCAGGCTGGAAATTCCAAAAAGAGTTGGTGGTGCAGTCTTGATTCTGAAGGCATCCTGGAGGCAGAATTCCCTCTTCCTCAGGGGACCTCAGTCTTTGCTCTTAAAGCCTTCAACTGATTGGACGAGGCCCACCCACATTATGGAGAGTGATCTACTTTACTCAGAGTCTGTTGATTTACATGTTAATCACATCTAAAAAATACCCTCACAGCAACATCTAGACTGGTGCTTGACCAAATATTCGCACACCATAATGTAGTCAAGTTGACACATAAAATTAAAACCATCACACAGTCCAAAGGGCAAGGCCACCAAATCAAATAGTAACTGATATGCAGGGGTTTGGGGAGGGTTGCAGAGAGAAGGTGATGAACTGGAGAGTAAACCACAGCAAAAAGGGGGGCGAGGGGGACATTTCAAGGGTCTTCACGTCTAGAATGTTTGTATTTATTTATTTTTTTAATTAATTAATTAATTTTTGACAGCTGTGTTGGGTCTTTGTTGCGGTGCACGGGCTTCTCGTTGTGGTGGCTTCTCCTGTTGCAGAGCACAGGCTCTAGGTGTGCGGGCTTCAGTAGCTGTGACTCATGGGCTTAGTTGCTCCGCGGCATGTGGGATCTTCCTGGACCAGGGCTTGAACCTGTGTCCCCTGTATTGGCAGGCGGATTCTTAACCACTGAGCCACCAGGGGAGTCCCCAGAATGTTTTTAATGTAGAGGGAGTGTGTGTGTTTGTGTGTGTGTGTGTGTGCACGTGCATGCGCTTATGTGTTAAAATGGGGAGTGAGCTCCTGTGATACAAATGACCCCGTAGAGGTAAACAGGCCAAGGAGGAGAAGAGTTATTCTTTTGTGTCCAGTGTGATTTGTCCCTCAGGCATAGCAGCAAATGTGGGTGTATATTCTTTAACTGGTGGCTTGGGAGTCCCCATCCTTATTGGAAAGAGGTCCTCGGTTCTCCAAGAACCTGGAGCTTCAGTGGCAGCAGTGCCACTAGCAGCCATAGGTGCCACTGTTCCAGGGTAGCCGGGCACCAAACCCACAGCTCCTTGTGGGTAAAATTCCCATTCCAGGCCAAGCAATGTTCTCCCAGGGCACCCTGGGCGGAGGCCTGGGGAGGCTTAGGGAGTCCTGGGGAAGCCTGGGGAGGCTGGGTGAGCCTCCCAGAGACCCTGGGCCATGTAGGATCTGGCCTGAAGGCATTCCTGCATTTATCCTCAACGTGGCTTTACTCTGGGGGCCTCGTTGCCCTTGCCGTACAGCTGCCACCCCAGCCCACCCTGAGAGAGCCACCTGACCTGGAATCTGGGATTTGGATGGTTTCTCCTTCTCTCCGATAGTGCCCTGCCTTCCTTAAGTAAAATGACCTTGCCCCGCCCCCAGGCTGGCTCTGCATTCTGGATCATGTGGCTGCACCTGCCCTTCCCTCCTCCTGACCTATTCCACCTGACCAAGCAGGAACCCTCCACGAGGCCCTTCCTGGGACAGACAGCTCTGCTCTTAGGCAAGCCCTTCTTGTGGAAGATGACACCAGCACCGTTACAAGGAGATCCTTTAATGGGGCCTCCAGATAACCTCCACCTCAGCAGGTACCCTGTTACCCTCAGACATATGAGAATGCTCCCAAAGACAGTGGAAATCCAGGAAAGCCCTTCAAAAAGGGGAATAACAAGGACTTTGCAAAATGGTCTGGCCCCGGGGAGGGTGACTTTGACAGGGAGCAACGCCAGGGCAACAAGGCAAGGGCAGATACGAGTCCAAGGGTGCAGAGAGAAATGAGAGAGGCCAAGAGAGGCAGCAGTGGTGGGTCTCTCCAACAACAAGATGCCGCTGTTACAGGCTAAACTGTGTCCTGCCAAAACTCTCATGTAGCTGTCCTAACCTCCAGTATATCAGAATATAACTCCATTTAGAGATAGGGTCTTTAAAGATCTAATTAAGCTAAAATGAGGTCATTGGGATGGGCCCTAATCCCATATGACTAGTGTCCTTACAAATGGAGGAGATCAGGACACAGACACACACAGACATAAGACTATGTAGAAGACACAGGGAGAAGACAGCCATCTACAAGCCAAGGAGAGAGATCTCAGAAGAAACCAACCCTGCTGACACCTTGACCTCAGACTTTTGGCCTCCAGAACTGCAGGGAAATACATTTCTGTTATTAAGCCACCCAATCCGTAGTACTTTGTTACAGCAGCCCTAGCAAGCTAATACGCCCGGCTTCACTCTAAATCGAATTAGAGTTAGCAATTCTAAAAGACTGCACGAAGCTATCCTAAAAGGCTATGGGAAATGAAAAGCTGGGTTCTTGGGCTGTGCTATTAGATCATAGAAGGAAATAAGGATGCAGATGTTGCTACAAAACACCTGGTGCCTAGAAGGAGACGTTTCATTTCCCTCAAAAGGGGAACCGCAGCAGAGTCCAAGCAATGCTGAATCAATAGTGATAAAATTCCTTACCATTCTGAAGATAAATTTATGCAGTGCTATTACCTCTCACCTTTGCTTGAGATTGTAAGCTGGTTGGATTAATCAATATTTAGGTTGAAAGGCAAAATGGGTGGTGGAGTTGGTCTTTTTGAAATCTAGATTTGTACACCTAAGATGAACCTAATTAGCTCTGCATACAGAAACCCCACAAGAGGTAAGAAATGTATACTGGAGGGTCAATATGACCCTCTCTTAAAAACTAACACGCTAATTATAACAAATGTTCCACCCCCCCCAGTAGTGGGGGGGTTCTGTGTGTGTGTGTGGCGAGGGGGGTGTATGGGAACCCTCTGTACTTTCCACTCCATTTGCTGTGAACCTAAACCTGCTCTAAAAATAATGTTTATTAATTCTACAAAAGAACTGCAATAGTAACAATTAAAAACCACTTTTACTATTTAAAAAAGGAACCCATTAATTTATCTGTATCTATAAATCAATATATATTTTTAAAGAGTCTAACTTTTGTCTTGATTAGTTCAGGCTGCTATAACAAAATACCATAGACTGGGTGGGTTAACCAGCAGACACTTATTTCTCACGGTTCTGGAGGCTGGAAGTCTAAGATCAAGCCAACAGTTTGGGTTCTTGGTGAGGGCCCTCCACCAACCCACAGCATCCAGGAGGGCTCCTGTGTCCCCTTTCTTTGGTCTCCAGCACCTGTCAGTCACTCTGAAGCTCAACCAGGTACGAGGTCTTCCCAGGCTGAACCCCAGCTTCTATCTCCATCAGGGTCCTTCTTCCCCCAAGAGGTCCTCACCAAGGCCACGTGACTCAGGCCCTGTGAATGCAATGCTCGCGTGGCCTGGCCCTTTCATCCAACCTCCTATGGTGCAGATAGGGACTCTTAGTAGAAGTGACTGGCCCAAAGCCCTCTGCAGTTAGAGACATCTGGTCCTACAGCCTTTTGTGTGTAGACCCAGGATTAGCCACACAATTTTCAGGGCCCCTTATTCAAAAATTATTAAGAATTTCAATGGTGGTGACAGCAGAACCGATTTAACCAAGGGCAGGGTCCCTGTGATCACACGAGTGACACCCACATGAAGCCAACCCTGTGTAGACCCCACCTCTCCCAGAGAAATCTCAAAGAGGCAGAGTGGGCTGCTTCCAAAACAATGGCTTTCCAGCTAAATAAGCTGTGTTGGAATCCCAGCTTTGCTTTTCACCTGCTGTGTGACTCACAGGATATGCTCACCTCTCTGGCCTGAGTTCCTCATCTGCAGCGTGGGCAGGAGATGTAGCGTGTGGCATAGGAAAGGCGCTGAGCAAAGGGGGGTTCTTTGCCCCCCCCCCACCTCCCTGCACCAGATGAGTTTCTTCCCCTTCAGGCTAGAAGAAGCGGGACATTAAACTTACAGATTATGGGAAAAGGTGAAATCGATACCCTTAAAATATTGGGGCTTCCCCTTCAAGATCATGGTATGTCTCCCCATTTATTTACTTCTTCACGTGGGTCCTTCAGTAAAATTTCATGGTTTTCTTTATTTAGTTTTTACGTATTTCCTATAGATTTGTTCCCGGATTGTTATTATGAATACTTTTTAAATTATTTTTTCTGAAAGACTATTGCTAGTGCATAGGAGAGCTGTGAAATTGTTAAATGTTGGCTTTCTCCAGCTTGCTGAATCTTACTAATTATGATAGCCTATAAAATGATTCTCTTGAGTTTCCTAGGAAGAAACTCAGATGAAGTATAAATAATGATCACTTGTCATCTCTTTTACAATATTTATATCTCATACATGTTTCTTGACATTTTGGTTACAACCTCCAGAGAAATGACCAAAAACGGTCAGTGTGGGCTTCCCTGGTGGCGCAGTGGTTGAGAGTCTGCCTGCCGATGCAGGGGACACGGGTTTGTGCACCTGTCCGGGAACCCATATGCCGCGGAGCGGCTGGGCCCGTGAGCCGTGGCCACTGAGCCTGCGCGTCCGGAGCCTGTGCTCCGCAACGGGAGAGGCCACAACAGTGAGACACCTGCGTACCACAAAAACAACAACAACAACAAACTGTCAGTGTGGGCTTCCCTGTGCTGTTCATGATTTTAATGAGAATGCCTCTGCTTTGTTTTTATGTCTTTTGGTTCCTAACAAATACCCTTTATCATGTTTTAAAACATTTTTAATTTTTTCTGATTTATAAAAAGTATTTACCAGCAATGGTAACCTTATTAAATATACTTGCAATATACATCTACATGATCATATTGTCTGTTTTTCCTTTAAACAATTAATTCAATTAAGTATATTATATTGACAGATTTCCTAATATAAAAGCACCCCCAAATTACTTGATTAAATTTTACTTTGTCATGAGATATTATCTTTATTATGCTCTGGATTTAATTTATCAATATTTCATTTAGAATTTTTAAATCTGTATTCTTAAAAGATATTTGTCTGTGGTTTCCCTTTTTGGCAGCCTGTTTCTTACGAACTGTTAAGTCCATAAAATGAACTGGAAACTTTCTGTTTTCTAATGCTTCTTAACAGTTGATAACAAAAGAACAATATGCTCCTTGAAGGTCAATGTTTTAAAGACGAACTTGTTTTAAAACAGGGCTATTCTGATCCTTCTTTAGAAGTGTATCTTTGACAACTTTTCAACTTCTTTTTAAATGCATATTGTCTATTCAGGTTTTCTACCACTTCCTGAGCCCATTTTGGTAATTTATATATTCCTTGAAGGGTACTTATTCATCTCAATTATCAAATTTGTTGCTGTAAACTTGTGTACAGTATTTTCTTACCATTTAAAAATCTCTTCAGTATCTATAATTATATGGTTTTATTTCTAATGTAGTGTATTGCTACTTTCTCTTTCTTTTTTATTATACTTTCAAAAGGTTTTTCTATTATGTTAGCCTTTTCAGAAAACCAAAACGAATTTATTTTTCAATACAACTCTTAGAGGGGGTGGATTTTGTTTCTTTTTTTATCTTAATGCTTTTTCCCTATTTCCTTTGAAATTATTGTTTTTGTTTTTTGATATAATGCTATTTTATTTGCAGTAAAAGCTGTATATTTTCTATTTATATACATACTTTATTACAATGTTTTCCTTTGAATCAAGACTTGGATTCATCTCACAGGCTTTGAAATGTGATCTTCCGTTATTATTCCCTTCTCAGTAGCCTACAATTATTTTGTGAGTATTTGAAGAAAATGTGCAGTAACTCCTTGACAATTGCAGTTTTCTACATAATAAAATAAAATAGTATAATAAAATTCAATGTGTTCATGGCGCTACATAAGTCCTCTGTATCCTTAAGATTTTTTGCTAGTTTGCCAGTTTTTGAAAGAAGTATGTATAAAGCCTCCACTATAACTGATGTCCAGGTGATTTTTCCTTTTATTGCTAGGAGCTGTTGATTTGCATATCCCAAAGCTATAATGAATGTGTAAAAGTTTGTGATTGTTGTAGCTTCTGGTAGGGATTCCTTTTAACAGTATGAAATATTCCCTTTCATTCCTTTTAGTACTTTTCACATAATTTCTGTTTCTCCTGATATTAACATTGCCAGCTCTCTTTTTGAGGTGGTGGTCATTTTGCATTTGTTTGGCAAATCTTTCACCATCTATTTTCAAACTTTCTCTTGTAGATGTGTCTCTTGGTGATGGTATATAATTGGCATTTGCTTTGGTTTATTTTTTTGGACAACCTTTGTCTTTTATTAGGTGTCTAAATCATTCATATTCGTTATGACCACTGATTTATGTGTATTTTATTCCTCTCATATTAAGTTGTCTGTACATACTTTTCCAATATCTCCTTTTCTCCCTTTCCAGTCTTTTGCTGGAAAACCAAGTTTATTTCTTCTACCCTCACACATGGAAGTTACAGCTTCAAACTGAATCCAGGGGATACAATCTCTTTTCTGCCTAATTCTGTAAACCTTTTATGTTTTCTTCTAGCATTTAATATTTCAAATAAAAAAAGTCTAGAATCTAAGAATATCTAAGTCCAGTTTGATTCTCTCTCCTTTGCAATTTTTTTTGCCTTGTCTAAACGTTTATATAATTTTACCCTTATCCTGGAACTTTAGAAATTTCCCATGATATGATTTCTTTCCAATAATCTTGTCTGTCATTCAGTGAGGGTTACCAATCTGAAACAAAACTTGTGTAGATCAAAAATATTTTTGCGGGCCTCCCTGGTGGCGCAGTGGTTGAGAGTCCGCCTGCCGATGCAGGGGACACGGGCTCGTGCCCAGGTCCGGGAGGATCCCACGTGCCGCGGAGCAGCTGGGCCCGTGGGCCATGGCCACTGGGCCTGCGCGTCCGGAGCCTGTGCTCCGCAACGGGAGAGGCCACAACAGTGAGAGGCCGGCGTACCGCAAAAAAAAAAAAGAAAAATTTTGCTTACTCTCCTCCATTGCCTCAGTTTTCTCTTTCTAAGTGATGTAATAGAGATATGAGATATTCTGGGTCCATGCCTTTGACTCTTTCTTTCTTTCTTTCTTTCTTTCTTTCTCTCTCTCTCTCTCTCTCTCTCTCTCTCTCTCTCTCTCTCTCTCTCTCTCTTTCTCTCTCTCCTCTCTCTCTCTCCTGTGTTCTCTAGGATAACTCCTTGAGTTCATCTTCTTATTCATCAACTTGGCTTTTAGCGATGTATAATTTATTCCTAAATTAAATTTGGGACAGCAATCATTCCAAATTTCTTAAAAGTTTCTCTTTTTCCTGTCCATTCTTTTTGCATAGCAAATTGTTCTTGTCATTTTGATAGAAGTATCCCTCAAATTTCACTGAGGTTATGAATTCAAAATTGGGATAATCCCCTCTGCTTTTTCCTTTGTTTCAGTGAGGTCCACACATATTCAGGTAACATTTATGGAGAGTTAAATGTGTTCTAGATATTGTTTGAAATGCTTTACATATGTTAACTCATTGAATCCCAAACAACGCTTGAGGTTATCATTACCAACATTTCACATACAAGGAGAGCAGGGCAGAGCCTGGATGCCAACCCTGGCCATCTGGCTTGGAGGCTTAAAAGCCCCACCACCCACCGTGCAAGCCTGGCATTTGCTCTTTATGCTCAGGAGGGTCTCTTTTTTCAAGCTGCTGCTTCTATAGATATATGTCTGTAGTTTTTCTATTTGCCTCGTTTTGATAAATAAAAATTAAAATGTATTCCTATCAATAACCAGTGTCACCCTAAGAGGGGTAAAATGATAGCAGGGAATCTGCGAAGTGCTTGCTCCAGTGATGATGAGCCCTGGGGCAAAGCTGTGCAGCTTCCAGGGTGCAGCGCTCAGAGCCACTCCAGAGCCCCAGGACCTGGTGTCTGTCTGACTTACGGCTCCAGCCCCTGATGGCTGCAGGGCAGAGATGCTACTGTCAGTGCAACGCAGCAAGGCTGCCTGAGCACAGCAGGCAACTCCTTCGGGGCCAGAGACATGGCGTGGGGAGGGTAAGTGCCAGCGGCATACGAGCAGGACGTCAGCAGAATGTGCTACACCTCGCACAGCAGACTCCCAACATCCCAGAACAAGAGAGAGATAATCACCTACGTAAATTGTGAAACCTAATTCACAGGTTGTTGGGTTTTTTTTAATCTAAAAGTGTAAAAAGAGTGATCAGTTTTTTAAGATAGAGAATAAATTCAAAGGTCCTACGACATATGACACTTTGCTGACATCCTTACCTTTGAAGCAGACAAACCATATGTGCCCCCATCACCCTTCACCTGGACTCACCTTGATGCCGTCTGTTTCCTGTCTTCCAGAAATTCTTCCAACATGGACTGTCAAGTCTGTCCTTCTGGGTTTTCAGCTCTGTTGCAGATTTTATCTTACATTTGCATTCCTTTGGTTATTTCAATAGCATTTTTGTAAGGAGGAAAAAGAACCTCTGAGCTCAAATCACTGCTTTGAAAATGGGTCTTGTTGTATTTCTGGCAGATTTTGTGTTGCATATTTTAAAATTAATTATCATAATTTTTCTAATCAGAAGGAGAAAGTGTGGGATGGATTTCTTTATGGCAAAGTCACCTCAACCCTAATAGTTTTGGTGAATTCACTTCTACTTTAAAAGGTAGGCAGCAGGCTCACTGGTGACAGCTCCTAACAATATGTTAACATGTGTTTTAAAAAGTTCATTCATTGGCCCTACGATGCTACATGAAAGTAAAATATATTTTGCTGCAGATCACAGATCAACATACCTAAAGAGCAGCCTAACCTTAGATAATATTCAAAGTGGCCCCTTTGTATTTTTATATTTATTTTTAAGAGTATTTTAGAGGATCAATATTTTTATGACATTAGAATTTAATTACAATTGCATAAGCTATATTAATTAAGAGTTGGCATTTGAACAGAGAATTTAGTGAACGTGCAAATTTGCAAAGTACATGCTGGGTGCTGTACACAATGGGACAGCCAAGTTCAAAGTCAAGAAGGATCTGCTTATATTAGAGAAATAGGAAGAGGCCAGCCTGGCAAGAGAAGAGGGAGCAGAGGCGACAGGGGACTGAGTGTCAGGTAGAGATCTGGGGTTTTGGGAGTGATGGCAGTGAGCTTTGATTTAGTTTGGAGAAGGAAGTAAGAAGAGATGGGATTTGGGAGACTAGTCTGGTGGTTCCTCTGAGACTTTAGAAGAGGGTGGACATCAACAGGTTGACACTGGTGAGCGGCTGGGTGCTGAGGTTGACTCCCTCAGGCAGAAGGGACAGAGAGGCTATTCAGCATGGGAGCATCGTCTGGCCAGCTGGGAATGGACTTGTCACAGAGGGAGCCAGGCTCAGTGCCGCCATCTCTGAGCAGCACCAGCTGGTGGCAAAGCTGAGGGTGCTTCAGCTCTGCGCTCCAGCCTGCAAGTTGGGTTCAAGTCTATCCCTGTGTCTCTCTTTCCAGGACTAGCGGCTCCCTGGAGCCTGCCCTTTTCATGGTGCCTGGTCCGCTGGGGCTGCTGTAACAAAAATACCATGGACTGGGTGGCTTAACAACAGACATTTATTCCTCACAGTTCTGGGGGCTGGAAAGTCCAAGATCATGGTGCCACAGATTGAGTCTGTTGAGGGCCAGCTTCCTCACATAGATGGCTGTCTTCTGTGTCCTCACGTGGCAGGAGGGGCAAGGAACTTTGTGGGCACTAATCCCATTCCTGAGGGCTCCACCCTCATGACCTAAGCACCTCCCAAAGGCCACCTCCCCACCTCCAAATACCATCACCTCACACTGAGGGTTAGGATTTCAGCATATGAATTTGCAGGGGGAGACAAACATTTAGTCTATAGCACATGGCAAATGGCAAGGGTGGGTTATGTACTTGGACATAATATTATTTGGTTCAGGGCCACCATTGTTGTATCCTCATTGTGAACATAATTTCTTATCAATAAAAAGTCATATGATTCAATGCTTTTTGCCCTCAAGTCTACTTTGTCCAATATTAATATCACCACCCTTGCTCATATTAGTACATGAACCAGATTTGTCTTGTAATCCCGTTATTCTTTTGCCTTCCTGAGTCAATTATTTTTTTAGGTAATTTTTAAAAAATAACATGTCTCAACTAAAAATATTTTTCTTTTAGTAAAGCACTCAAAGGCATTTTTATTTATTATCGAAACTAGTACATTTGTTCTTATGACTTTTACACTAGTTCCTTTTTTCTGTTTTCTATTTTATGGATTATATTTGTATTGTTCTTTTCCTTCCTCTTGGGCTTTGAAAGTTGTAATACATCTTTATTCTCTTTAGGGTTCCTGTAAAAATTAAAATCTATATGAACACATTTTTCCCTAATTATAAAATGTCAACGATCAAGGAATATTTATTAAATCATTCCTGAGACAGATACTACATTTCAGCAGGCTGTTACTGCCTCCCCACTTGGCTACTTTCCAGTTTCAACTGATGCAGGTGGGTCTTAGACTTAGTTAAAGCCCGCCCACCACCCACCTCCCACCCCATCACGACATTTAATAATTTAGCTTTATAGCAATGGTTCTCACCTGGCGGAAGAAGGGTGATGTGGGCCCCCAGGGAACACTCAGCAATGCCTGGAGACAGTTAAGATTGTCCCAGTTGCTCCTAGCATCCAGCGGGTAGAGACTAGGGATGTTGTTCAACATTCTTTGTGCCCAGGACAGAACCCACTGCAGAGAGTTATCCAAACCCCAAATGCCAACAGTGTTGAGCTTGAGAAACTGAGCTCTAGAGGTTTTGTTGCTGTGATGGTCAAGTTAATATTACTCATCATATTTAAATTATTTTTAGTGCCAGTATCGGTACGCGGGCCTCTCACTGCTGTGGCCTCTCCCGTTGCGGAGCACAGGCTCCGGCCGCGCAGGCTCAGCGGCCATGGCTCACGGGCCCAGCCGCTCCGCGGCATGTGGGATCTTCCCGGACAGGGGCACGAACCCGTGTCCCCTGCATCGGCAGGCAGACTCTCAACAACTGTGCCACCAGGGAAGCCCTGCCAGTAGTTTTATACCCTCATTCTTAAAGATTTTCCATTGTTATTTATCCCTTGACTGGCTAGAAAATGTTTTCAAGTAATTTTTTTGTCAAACAGACCTTAGAGAAGAACTCTATTTTCCGAAACTCCCAGTGCTGGAGCATTTCCCACAGACACACTCACCCGAAGGAGATGAGACTATTTCATCTGCCGCCCCTCCTCTGGGAAGGGGTCTTTTCCTGGTAGATGTTTTCACCATACATTTTACACTGCTATCCGTTCATTTCCTGTCCTTTGCTTGCCCGTGTTTCTATCGCTGTTGTCTCTTATGCAATTATATCCTCTATGAGTAGTAGCCCGATGTCTACAATATGGACTACAAATATTTAATCTATGATATTTAAGATATCGTTGCCATCTTAATCATATTTCAGAATTTTTATGTACAGAAAGTTTAAATTTTTATTTTTTCTAATTTACTTTTAAAATTTACAAACTAAGTGTCCATCAACAGATGAATGGATAAAGAAAACATGGTATATATTGGGTTAGCCAAAAAGTTTGGTTGGGAACCCTATATATATATATATATATATATATATATATATATATATATATATATATATATATATATATATATATATATATATTCCATTGTATATATATACATACACAATGGAATACTACCCAGCCATAAAAAAAAAGAATGACATTTTGCCATTTGCAGCAATATGGATAGACTTAGAGGGCATTATGCTAAGTGAAATAAGCCAGACAAAGATAAATACTGTATGATATCACTCACATGTGGAATCTAAAAAATACAACAAACTAGTGAACATAACATAAAAGAAGCAAACACAGATCTAGAGAACAAACTAGTGGTTACCAGTGGAGAGGTGAGGAGGGGTATTGTAGGGGTGGAGTGGGAGGCGCAAACTACTGGGTGCAAGATAGGCTAAAGGATGTATTGTACAACACAGGGAACATAGCCAATATTGTCCTTTTTAAGTTTTTTTATTGGAGTATACTTGATTTACAATGTTGTGTTAATTTCAGGTGTACAGCAAAGTGACTCAGTTATACATATGTATATATATATGTATATACATATATATATATTCTTTTTCATATTCTTTTCCATTATAGGTTATTACAGAATATTGAGTAGAGTTCCCTGTACTATACAGTAGGTCCTTGTTGGTTACATATTTTATATATGTAGTGTGTATATGTGAAAATATTTTCTAATGACTATAAATGGAAAGTAACCTTTAAAACTTGTATAAAAATAAAAATTTTTAAAAAAAATTTTGAAATGACATATAGCAAAAAAACACTATAAATGAAGTATTAAAATATTTAAAAATAAAATTTACTATATTATCTCCTCCTTTACTTTTTTTCCAGAATGGCCTTCTTCATCCTGAGATCAGATAGTTTTCTAGTTGTCTCAAATTATGTTTTCAAATGCAATAATTTTAACCCAACAGGATTTATCTGGGTGTTTATCGTGAAATACTCTCAAACAGTTAAGCAATTCTCACAATATGGTTTAATAAAAAATTCATCTTTGCCCCTCTAATATGAAATGCCACGTTTATCTTGTGCTAAATACAAGGGCCAGTTTCTGGAGTTTATGTTTTTTTCACCGAACCTAACTTTTCTTGCACTAACTTCTCTGTTTTAATTATTTTGGCTGTATAATATGTTTTCATACCTGCCAATCTTCCTTCACTACAGTTACTGTTAACAACCATCTTTTTTAGATTTCCCAGCCCATTTATTCTTCCCAAAGAACTCTTGTAATTTTATCCAATTCCAAAAAAATATCCCTCAGAACTTTTGACTAAAATTGCTTTAAATTTCGAAATTAATGTGTGAAGGATGGACACCTTTGCAATACTGGATATATCCCTGATCTATCTTCCATCTCTCTTTTCTCCCATCATTTTTATGTCCTCATCGTTTCCTCCGAGTTTGGGAAGAATTTTTCAAATTTACCTTCTCCCTCACTAATCCGATTTTCTATTTTATCTGCCCTTCTTCTGGCATGGCAGTGTTGAATTTAATAATCCTGTTCTGCTCTTCATGCAATCTTTCCTGATATCAAAGCATTGGGGACTGTCAGCTCTCCTTTTACAAACCTGGTGGGGAATTAAAAAATAGCTCACTCTTTCCTCCCAACGCTGGCCATGAATCTATTTTGGTGGAAAGCATCAGCACTAAGTCTTTGCAATGAATGACTCAGGCTTCTTAGAGTCTGGGGAAGCAGGTGTATCTACCTCACTGGCTCCCGGAGAGACTGCTGTCCACGTACGTTGGGGCCAGGGAAGGAAGGGGTGAAAAGCTGAGATTCACTCTGGTTGGATCCCACCTGTTCAGAGACCCAGGACAAGGTGCCCGAGCAAGGCCCCCTGTCCCCTTGGCGGAGCAGCCGTGAATTAGCCCCAGCAGGGTCTCCCTCACCCCTGGGGGCAGCTGCCCTCATTACACATCCGCAGTCCTGTCCTCCCGGCAGGGCCACCTGCGCCCATCTGGCGTGGAGTCTGCACTGCTGTGGCGGCTGCTCCCAAGCGAGCGGCGTTGAGGGGATTAAAGTGTATCTCCCAGGGCCTGGCCGGCTGGGTCCTCCCCGAGGGCCCCTGCCCGACCCATCCAGGCCCATCCTGGAACATTCCCTAGTTTACAGCCTATGTGTCGGTCTCTCTTTTTACATCCCTTTTGGTGATTTCCACAGCAGTTTGGCAGGATGAGATTTTGATGTCTGTGTCCAGCCCACTCTCTGGATTTAAGAAGTTCAGAGGTGGTCAGGGGAAAGTTGAGCTTTTATTTATGTTTCAACGGCTTAAAAAGTGAGAATATTCTTATTCTTCTCATTTCTTATTTTCATACTTTTTTGATTAATAATGACTAGAAGGATTTTCAGTGATATTATTTAAAATAATTAATAAAATATTGCATTTGTTCTAACGTGAGCTGGGATTTTACCAAGCTTACTTGTAAACAAGCCTTTGAAAAATCAATGTAAAAAGCAAGACACTAAGAGTGGAGATGGTGACCTACAGGATAAATGAAAAGAGGAAAGCTGTTTGATGTTATATGAATAGGAATGGGGACTTAGGACAAAAATTCCAGCACTGGCATCTTATGTGGATTCAAAAGTGCTGTATCTCAGATACTCAGGGTAGAAGTGGAAATGTTAGAAGCCCTGCCTGACAACTGTGATGACTCAAAAAGCAGCTGGACGAGGAGGGTCAGGGTCAAGATCTGATGTCCGAGGCACCTGCAAAGAGTTTGGAAAAAATAATGTCACAGACTATGGAAGTGAGAAAGCAATGGTTTTACATTAATATTCCATAGATGTCATTTTAAATTCAAGTAAACAAATAACCTAATTACCATAAGGAGGCATTCGACTGATTCATCTATATTCCAAAAAGCTTTTATATTCAAATTGCCCTTAAGACATTTTTTGGATATTCTTCTAGGGAAAAAGGGGCCTTGCCTTAGATTTGAGGTCACCTTTTATTTGGACAGATTCAGTATAAACACTGTCATAAAACCAAATATTGCAAGGCAGAAGTGGCCCTTACATTTCATTTTATAGCCCAATTCTGTTTATGACCTTATAAAACACCAAGGTTATGAACAATGTATAGTTGATTCTGTGTTGTCCTCCTTGCTTATTAGCAAGTTGCAATATGTTCCCAATGGAGTGTCTTGATGCTTTTCATTTCGATTAAGGGGTACGAAAGATGACAGTTGTTTGGTTCTGGCAGAAGAATATTGCTGACGGTGAAGTTGTTTGGGATCCTCAAACTGAAGGATCCCATACATTTTCCAACAACCAGGATCCAAAAGATCAAAAATAAATATACAGATAGATTTCTCCTCTTTCACTCGCTTCTTGATACTATAACCTTGACCTTCACATCAAGTCAATGTGTGTGAACCTAGAAATTGCCAGGTTTAGAAGGTAGACAGGCCAAAAAAAAAAAAAAAAAACCACACGTTTGTCTGACCTCTCTCCATAGGGTGTCTCTGCTTAACCCAGAACTTCAGGCAACCCCAAGCCTTGAGGAAACCAAGAACTTTCTTGTTGGGTTCCAACAGGGGCTCCCTGCTCATGTCAACACAGCTATCTGACACTAAATTTTCTTTAATCCTAGAATTTCATGAACCAATACCCACTTCTCAACCCCCCTCCAACCCATGTCAGTTTCCATCAATTTTTTAAAATCATTTATCCCTGAACACAATTAAACTTACCAACATTTTCCCAGATTGTTTGTTCCTATTGTTCACTCTTGCTTCTTGTGTTTATTGTTCCTCTCCAGGGCTTTACTTCTTGCTTTAAATCCCAACTCTGCCAATTTCCAGCCATGTGGTTTAAACTAGTCTCTGTTTTCTCATCTTTTTTAAAAATTGAAATATAGTTGCTTTACAATATTATATTAGTTTCAGTTGTACAACATAGTGATCTAATATTTTTACAGATTATACTGCTTTAAAGTTATTTAAAAATATTGGCTATATTCCCTGTGCTGTATAATATATCCATGTGGCTTATTTATTTTATACATAGTACTTTGTACCTCTTAATCCCTCACCCTTATTTGCCAGACTCCCCTTCCCTCTCCCCACTGGTAACCACTGATTTGTTCTCTATATCTGTGAGTCTTTTTCTTTTTTGTTATATTCATTCTTTAAAAAAAATTTTTTTTAGATTCCACCTATAATTGAAGTCATGCAGTATTTATCTTTCTCTGTCTTATTTCACCAATCATAATACCCTCCAGGTCCACCCATGCTGCTGCAAATGGCAAAATTTCATTCATTTTTATGGCTGAGTAATATTCCTTTGTAGATGTATACCACATCTTCTTTATTCATTCATCTGTTGATGGACACTTAGGTTGTTTCCATATCTTGGCTATTGTAAATAATTCTGCTATGAACACTGAGGTGTATGTATCTTTTCAAATTAGTGTTTTCATTTTTTCTGGATATATACCCAGTAGCAGAATTGCTGGGTCATATGGTAGCTCTATTTTTAGTTTTTTGAGGAACTTCTATACTGTTTTCCACAGTGGTGGCACCAATTTACATTCCCACCAACAGTGTATTAGGGTCCCCTTTTCTCCACATTCTCACCAACATTTGTTATCTGTAGGCTTTTGATAATAGCCATTCTGACTAGTGTGTGGTGATATTGTGGTTTTGATTTGCTTTTCTCTGATAATTAGTAATGTTGAGCAACTTTTCATGTGCCTGTTGGCCATCTGTGTATCTTCTTTGGAAAAATGTTTCTGCCCAATTTTTCAGGTCCAATTTTTAATCATTTTTTTGGTCTTTTTGATATTGAGTTGTATGAGCTGTTTACATATTTTGAATATTAACCCCTTATTGGCCACATCATTTGCAAATATTTTCTGCCACTCAATAGGTTGTCTCTTTGTTTTGTTGATGGTTTCCTTTGCTATGCAAAAGCTTTTAATTAGGTTTCATTTTTGCTTTTGTTTCCTTTGCTTTAGGAGACAGATCCAAAAAGATATTGCTACAATTTATGTCAAAGAGTGCTCTTCCTATGTTTTCTTCTAAGAGTTTTATGGTTTCCAGTCTTAGATTTAGGTTTTTAATCCATTTTGAGTTTATTTTTGTATGTGGTGTGAAAAAATGCTCTAATTTCATTCTTTTACATGTAGCTGTTCAGTTTTCCCAGTACTACTTGTTGAAGAGACTGTCTTTTCTCCATTGTATATTCTTTCCTTCTTTGTTGTAGATTAATTGACCATAAGTGTGTGGGTTTGTTTCTGGGCTGTCTATTCTGTTCCATTGATCTGTGAGTCTGTTTTTGTGCCATTACCATACTGTCTTGATTACTGTGTCTTTGTAATATAGTCTGAAGTCAGGGACTGTGATACCTCTAGCTTTGCTCTTTTTGCACAATAAATATAGTACAAGATCCCTCAAAGGATCATTATAAGAACCTAATTAGAAAAAGATGAAGCATACAGCCTATTAAATGTGCATTCAGGACACAGAAGCTTAAAATATAAAGTAAGCACAGAAAACGGTTTTATTTACCTTATTTATTCTTTGCATTTTTAGCACTTGACATGGCATCTATAACAGTAAGCACTTACTAAATCTTTCTTAAAACAAATAAATGAACAAAAAAAAGCTTTATTAATTCACTGAATGGGTAATTCATCAAACCTTTGCAAGTTTAGCAGGGTGCCATATACACAAACATTGAAAAGAATATTACTACTGTCATTAAGTTGAACATGATACATTTCATTACTGTTAGACATTCCCATTGTAAGTGCCACAGTATTTTCATAGCCAGACATTTTTCTGCAAAAGTGTCACTTCCAAAATGAGGGCAGAATTTGCATGAATAGTGTTTTGGTACTAACCACTGGATTTAGGATGAACTATTTTTATAGGGCTTTCTAAAACATAATTATATGGACATAAGTTGGACAATACAATCTTATCTCCCTTTAGCTAAAGAGTATAGCCAATGCCATTTGTGCAAAGTTTACGTGAACTTCTAGTTCCACGGTTCTTTCTTGGTTTGCAGTTAAATTATTCATGTTAAGCAGATGATTTGTTTTCAACTTGGCATCAACACTAAATGAGTGAAGTATGCCAAAATAAATAAGTTAATTAAAATGAGCCCTTTTGTGAGTGAGCCTGCACACTGCCTGATTATAAAAGGTGGAAGCTTCCTAAGGAGAAGCACTTGAATCCTCAGACAGATGGCCCCAGACAGGTGATGACTTACTGTGTCTGTAAGTCACAGACATTGGATTTTGAAGGTGAAACTGCTTTTCTCTAAGTTTAAATGTGTATTATATGTCCTCCTACCCCACCACTGTTTCTCACTAGCACTCCCCCTATACAAGGCCTAATTAGACCATTGGGTTCATTAACAGAACTTTCAGTGACTCCAGAATCTTTATGTCCCATGTAAAGAGTTCAGAGCAATATGTAGTGAATGGCATACAAACTCTTTCAGTCTTGATACCTTACCTGAAGAAATTGCTGTAGGAGTAATTATAACTCTGCCATAGGTCTTAGAGGAAAGTCTCTCTTAAAACAATATTGATACTTAGAAGAAACTTTGAAATCCAATTGTTATATATCACTCATTTAGATAGCTAATTTGGGAGGAAAAATATTCCAAATGTGCCTCACTCATTCATTACACTAAGACTGAGGTGAGATGTTAATTTTTTCAATATTTTTACCCAGCTAGGTCAGCCCTAGAAACAACCATGTTAAATTGTAAGACTATAATCCCCTCTACCATGCAGAGTTATTTCACAGACTGTGTCTTGTTTAATTTGGCAAATACATATTTTTGGACAGCCTTCTTGCCAAGCACGGGGAATGCAAAGTTGAATAAATAATAGTCTCTAACTTCAGTGAATTTTCAGGCTAATGTAGAAAAATATCATAGAAACATTTGTGATGCGCTCTAAAAATGTAAAGGAATAATTAATTCTCCTTGGTGATCAGGGATGAATAGAAGAAGAAACTGAAAGTGGAGCCAAGAGCCTTGAGGAATGGATGGGAGTGTATCAAAGCCCATTTTGAAGTGAAGGCTTGGTCAGAAGTAATGAGCCATTAGGGAATGTGACACACAGCCCAGTGTGGCCAAAGGGTGGTGTTGGCAGTGTCCGGAGCAGACAGAGAGATGGCCAGGCCAGAACAAGAGCTACAGGAACTCTGCTAGTACCCGTGGGTAATGACTACGCATATTTTATATATTGCTTCTGCCAAACTGTAGCAAGCTATAGAATGCCTTCTATTCCTTCACCAATGTGTTATTGAGTGCCCTACCATGTACCAGGAGGATTCTAGGTCCTGGAAGTACAACAGACTCCCTGATTTCATGGAGTTTACATCCTAATTAGGTAAGATAGCTAATAACCAAAATAGCAATAAATTAAAAAGAAAATACCAAGAAATACTAAATACTATGTAGAGTACTAAAGCAGGGTAATATGACTGAAGATAATTAGGTGGTACAATTAGGAAGTAGAGTCAGGGAAATGCTTTCCAAAGAGGTTACATTTAAGCTGATACCTCAATCACAAAAAGAGAGCCAGACATGCAAAGATCTGAGGGAAGAGCATTTGGGCACAAGTGCAAAGGTCTTGAGGCAAAAACAAATTTAATGTGTTTGAGGAATAGAAAGGAGGCCAGGGTGGCTGGAATGTAGGGAGTTTTGTATATATATATCAGGCAGCTATTACTACATAACAAGCCATCCCTAAACTTATTGACTTAATATGACAATGATTTATTCAGCTAACTATTCTGCACATCAATAATTCAGGCTGAGCTCAGCTAGGTGACTCCCTCATACATCTGTGGATACCTGTGTGTTATGTAGGCAGCTTTGCTGATTTTAGCCAGGATCCCTGACATGTATGGGGCCTCGGTTGGGACATTTGAGCTACTCAACTCAGCTCCTGTGGTGTCTCATCTTCCCATAGGCTAACCCCGCTTGGTGACTGCATAGGGTCCCAGGGAGAGCAGAGGTTGCCATGGCTCTTGAGGCCTTGGAACGGGCACAGCATCACTTCTGCCAAACTCCACTGCAGAATAAATATCAAAGCAAATGAAAAGACCAGCCCACATTTAAGGAGAGGGGAAATAGACTTTACCTCTTGATGAAAAGAGGGGAAAAAATCACATTGCAAAGAGAGTGAGTGAAGCATACAGAGAGAAGTGAAGTGTCATGGCCAGTTTCGCACAGTCTCCCATAAAATTGCAGAGATTGGCCAGAGACAGATCACGAAGGGCTTAGCAACCTCTGCTCCTTAAATCATGACCAGAAGAGAAGGGAGGGTATCTTTTCACATGATCATAAAATGACAGTTAGGATTATGGTAGCAAGGAGGAAATAAAAGCCTTAATGATGATCATTCTAGAATTGTCAAGCTGGAAGAGGCCTTGTTGATCCGACTGTGATCTCCTCCTCACTGAGTTCCAGAGAGTTAACAGATGAGCTGACGTTAAAAGCAGGTCTCCTAATTTCCATCCAAGAGTCGCTCCATCCACCATGCTGACTGCTTGATTAAAGACATTGCAGCTTTTGCTGCCACCTAAGAGGTTGAGAAATGCAAAAGCAGACATCTAAAGTTTGACTTCTTCCCCCAGGCACTATGTCCGGAAGTTTGGTTGCTATCATAAGGTGGAAAACATTGATGATAATAAACAAGCATGATTATATTTCCTTTATGTGGAAATTTTATCATCTAATATACCCATATAAACTAATATATTAGTTTAAAAGAGCTAAAAAAATAATAATATGATAATCACAACACTGGTTGAGAACTTGCCTTGTTCATCTTACCTTGACCTCTGAAATGCCAAACATAAATGTTGCCAATCAATGCATGTCAGATTGTTCAAGCTATATTTTCTTCTATTGAAACTTAATTCTCAAAAATGGTCTGTTTCCTCACTGCATCGCAACTTCCTTGAGGTCAGGGACTAGGCCTCGTTCATCTTCATGTACCCAGGTGGTCACATAACACCCTGCACCAAGTGGGTCATCAGAAAATGCTTGTGGAACAAATGAATGAAGTTTTCCTTGAGAATAGAGGAGATAAAAATAAAAAACCATCTGCACCCCAATGTTCATATAGCAACACTACTTACAATAACCAAGACATGGAAGCAACATAAATGTCCATCAACAGATGAATGGATAAAGAAGATGTGGTACATATATATGATGAAATATTACTCAGCCATAAAAAAACAATGAAATAATGCCATATGCAGCAATATGGATGGACCTAGAGATTATCATACCAAGTGAAGTAAGTCAGAGAAAGACAAATATCATATAATATCACTTATATGTGTAATCTAAAAATGTGACACAAATAAACTTATTTACAAAACAGAAATAGCCTCACAGACAGAAAACAAACTTATGGTTACCAAAGGGGAAAGGTGGGGAGGGATAAATTTGGAATTTGGGATTAATAGATACAGAATACTGTGTATAACAACAAGGACCTACTGTATAGCACAGGAACTATATTCAATATCTTGTAATAACCCATAGTGGAAAAGAATCTGAAAAAGATTCAATGAATCACTTTGCTGTACACCTGGAACATTGTAAATCAACTATACTTCAATTTTTAAAAATAAATAAATAAAAAATTTAAAAGCCATCAGAAAGATTCAACAATCAGAGTAGTTTGAGGCCATTAAGTGCAAGGCAAATATCCTCTGAGAAACTCTGATTTCATCACTGTGTATTAACTGAGCATCTTAATGAAAATACTCTACCTTTAAGGAAAAGCGTTAATTTCTATTCCGCATTCTAATAGATTTTGGAAAGATTTCCATTGAAAAATACCTATTTTTAAAATCCCGTTAGTGATAAGTAGATCAGTTTCAGTTCCTGGAAAATTCACTTATTTGGAAAAATTTATTTCCTGAAAAATATTGTAAGAATATCTCATGTGTATATATATATATTTTTCTTTTTGGGGGCTGTGTTGGGTCTTCGTTGCTGTGTGCGGGCTTTCTCTAGTTGCGGCCAGCGGGGGCTGCTCTTCATTGCAGTGCATGGGCTTCTCATTGTGGTGGCTTCTCTTGTTGCGGATCATGGACTCTTGGCACTCAGGCTTCAGTAGTTGTGGCTTGCGGGCTCCAGAGAGTGCAGGTTCAGTAGTTGTGGTGCACGGGCTTAGTTGCTCCACGGCATGTGGGATCTTCCTGGACCAGGACTTGAACCTGTGTCCCTGGCATTGGCAGGCAGATTCTTAACCACTGCGCCACCAGGGAATTCCTCTCATGTGTATATATTTCTTAAAGAGCTTAAACATAAATAGCCTGATTGTTATTCCAACAGGAGCAATGAAGGGCCGGGTGGTATCAGTACCATTGAACTGATGTTGTAGACTGCTGGACTTCCAAGGTGACCCAGAAAGTAGATGACTGAATCTAAAAGTGGGTGATTTATCATTTCATTCTGGGGGAATGAGAAGAAGTTCTTGGCTTTTCGGATGCAACTTGTGCCGTTAAAGTGCATGTTGACCATGATGGATGTGCCTTCATTATGTGGTTTCAAATGGATAGATCAGGCCTGGGACAAGAACCCACGTCTTCTGGCTCTGGTAAAGTGTCTTTACAGGAAGCATGACTCCCCTGGACGACCCTGCAAGGAATCTGGACTGGAGTGAAATAGGCTGTGAGTTTTACAAGGCATAAAACAATGGCTCCAAACCTGATTTTATAGGTTTAGTAATATCTCTAGAGAATAATTCTCTTTCTCTCTCCCTGCTTCTGTAATTGGCATATACTCCAAATGCCATTAAAATCAGCTTGCTCCAAAGATCTGTGGAGATAGCACTTTTCCTGGTTCTTTATTCAGTAGGCACTCATGGCTAACTAAACAGAGGGACCCAGATAAATAAATAAAAGATATTTCATTTGGTATAACGTGACTGCTTTTCACTGCAACCTCTTTTTATTGAGAATTATCTATTTCTGCTGCAAACACGTCATTTCAACAAAGCAGTTGACACTGAAAGGCAGTCTCTCCTTTTTCCATTTTAGAGACTAGATTTTACGAACTTCAAAACTCAGATGTCAGCTCTCCAATCCAGCCCAGACCTCCGGCCAGGAGTAAATTCTGAAATCAGAGTGACAACAAATTCAGGGGCAGGGAAACAGGGGACTTCTGATTTCCTGTAATTTCTCAAGAAGTAAATCCTCTCTCTTCCCGGACCATCACTCTTTAAGAAACTTTAATACTTTCCAAAATGCTTCCAAACCCAGGAACTCCTTTGATCCAGATATCAATCTTATGAGGTTGGCAGGACAAATATTGACACTTTTAGTGAATGAGAAAGTGAGACACAGAGTGTTCAAGTGTTTAACCCAAAAGTGAACAGAAAACTGGAGCATCACCAGAACAACAAAATCTGACCTGATCCCTGACTGGGAGCTTTTCCACCCTCTTCCTCTGCACAGTTTCTCTTTAAGACTGTGAGGGAGGAGGTGCAGTCTTACCCAGCAGTGGGCTAGAGTGGAGTGTTTCCAATACAGTGAGTCCCCTGCATACAAATGAGTTCTGTTCTGAGAGCGCGTTTTTTAAGTCCAATAAAGTTAGCCTAGGTACCAACTACCACAATCGGCTATATAGTACTCTACTGTAATAGGTTTAGAATACTTTTCACACAAATAATACATAAAAAACAAACAAACACAAAAAATAAAGAGAACATTTTTAATCTTGCAGTACAGTACCTTGAAAAGTACAGTAGTCCAGTACAACAGCTGGCACACAGGGGCTGGCATCGAGTGAACAGGCAAGAAGAGTTACTGACTGGGGGACGGAGAGGAGCTGGGAGGTGGTAGAGCTGAAGGCTCATCAGCAATAGGAGACGGAGGGCAAGCTGCAATGTCACTCACACCTAATGTTGATGGAATGCACGTTCGCATCTGAAAGTTTGCAACTTGAAGGTTCGTATGTAGGGGACTTACTGTAATGTCTTAGCACTGGCCACCAACCTGCTCTGAAGAATTGCCTCCAAACTAGGGAAGGGAGCTGGTACAACTGTGTGTCTGGAACTCTAACACCGTTAGATTTATTTGTCCCAAATTCAGGGTTTCTCCCCCTCCTTCTTCCCACAAGTACTAACTTTATTTCCTTAAAGGAGACTTTGGGTCACTTGCTCTAGTCAACGTGTTTTCCCCCTCTGAATTCACCATCATGACAAACACTGTCCCCTAGAAACGTAAAGCGGGCCACGGAGGCCATCTTAAACTTCTAGCAGGCACATTTTAAAAGGGAGACAAAACAATTAAGATGTAATTTTAATAATAGATTTTATTAATCCAATATATCCAAAATGCTATCATTTCAACAGGTACTCAGCCTTCTCAGATATGTTCATGAGCTCTTTACGTTCTCATTTTCTCCCACGTCTTACTAAGCGTGTACTTTACACGCACAGTGCACCCCAGTTCGGGCCACCGCCTCTCAAGTGCCCAGAGCCTCATGTGACATGGCCTGTGGTTGACAGCACAGCTCAGGGGCTCTCGTGAGCCATGCCTCAGGTCTCATAAAACCGTCTCTTCAGGGCTGCACCCACCCTGCCCTTCCCACCCCTGCTGCTCCCCCCATCACCAGAGGGGACCCCAAAAGGTCTCATACTATTGTTTCCAAGGAGGCCACAGGCAGCACTAAGGCCAGGCCTGGAGGACACTTGGCATTAGACCTTAGAGTGGCGTCTTCGTGGGGAAAGCAAAAGGAATCACCGTCCCTCCTCCTCACCAACCTCGTCCCCAGCCTGTTTCCATCCTGGAGAGGGGAGAAGGCTTCATAGCCGCTTTCTGGGTCCCTGCTGGTTGATTCAACCAACAATGGACCATAATTTATAAGGTTTCTCTCTGCAAGTCGACTTTGGCTAATGGTGGTTCAACATTAATGTTGATGCTGACAGACTGGAGAATAAAAGGGTGCACGTTTGTTCCGTTGAGAAACCCAGACCCAAAGCCATTAACATTTCCTACTAGATAAATGAGACACAAATCATGTGTACTTCATTGTAAATGAATAGCTCACATGCACAAGGTAAACTCTGAAAACTCCATTTTTCAGCCAAGGTAGCAGGGATGAATGACTCACTTGTGTTTTTAACCAAAGACTGAGTGCTTCTCTCCAGTGGGAAACAGACCTGAACGTCCACCCCACCCCCAAAAGGCTGGATAACTCTGAGTATTAACATATGTCACCAAACAAACATACAGATGACCAAACACCGAACAACTGCAGCCACTTGAACTCTGTCTTAAAACAGCACCTCACCAGATAAATGTACCTTCCACCAAGCAATTGCCAGGATTTCAAATCCGCTTTAATGTCCTTCCTAGGTAGCTTTTTAATTTTGTGTTTCATCCAGCACCAACTTTGCAATATCAAGGGAAAACCAGGATTGAGAACGTTGCCAGGACATTGAGATGCAAACCCAGAGCACAAGTGGGCAGAGGTTTCCAAATCTACAGGCAGTGAAATATCAATACTTCAGTTCCAGCAGTGTTTACCATCCGTGTAGAAACCGTATTGGTTTGGCAGTTGTAGACCAAAAGAGTGTTGCCCTAGTTATGCTCTGAGCAAATTTCTGTCACCGCCTTGGGTGTGACCATGTTGGGGAAGGGACAGTGACCCAAAGGAAGGTGCAGGTTGGTTTCTGGCTGGTCTGCACAGGTGGGCTTTGTTTTCTCTTACTGCATGTTAAACCAGATAAACTCAAAGATGCAGGTTTTTGCTTTTTTAATGATTTTTAAAACAATATCTCTAGTAGAGGATATTGATTTGCTCTATAGATTTTTTAAAAACCCTTTCCAATTCTCCAGTCTCTGCTAGTCATTGGTCTCAAGAATTAACTTTTCATATGTTGCCTTTGTCACTAACGCTATCAGAAGTTTCTTAAATATTTACTAATCTAAATGTGATTCTTTTCATGTCTGTTGCGTCTAATGTTCTTTGTGGTCACAAATTTTTTCTCTGGGGATGCGCTGATCGTTAAGTTGCAGCAATAGAGATTTAGAGTAGACATAAGGAAGGACTTCCTCACAACAAGAAGCTTCTCAAATCCTTTCTGCAATAAGCAATGGGACCACTCTAGTGGGACTTCCCTGAAGAGGCCACACGGTGCTCCCTGTGTGTCCCCCAGTTTGGAACGCCAGCCTGGTACCTGAGGGTACGCCAAGGGGTAGTTCCTGACATGAATTTGACGTAACTGCCCTGCTCTCAGAATGCAGCCTGATGGCGCTGGCGGTGTGCACCTGTGGACGTGATGGCTGGGGAGGGCGGGAGGGGCTGGGGAAAGGAGTTGAGTGGAGAAGTGGAGGAAGAAGAAGAAGAGAAGTGGAAATCAGCTTTTTCAGAACCTAGTAAAGCACCATAAACGTTGGTCTTGTCAAAGTTATTTATTGAAGTGAACCGTGAGCTTGGCTGACAGTTGACCCTTCTCCCCGCCGGGCAGATCCCTCTTGGAGAAGCAAGTTCCTGCCCCCAGACCGGCTGCCCCTCAGCGGCAATGCTGCAGGGCGCAGTCCCCACACGTCCCTGAGGCCAAAGCAGAGGTCCTGCAACCCCAGGCAACGCCTGCTGCCTTTTTCCTTCCCCTTCCCCTGTGTCTCCAGCCTTGCCCCGTCCAGGCTCCAGACATGGCATCGTGGGCCCCAAACAGGCTAGAGACTCAGGGCAGGGCTTCCAGCCATGAACGTGCTCCTCCTTCCTCACGTAACTGTCCAGAGACACGTATATGGTGAATAATTGAGAAAAAGGAAAACCAAATGTTAAGGTGAAGCCGGACCTGGTGAATATAAATTGACCTCAAGGCCTCTCGTAGGGCCTCCCACTCCTCTGACCGTCCCACTCTCCTGCGGGCTCACCCCACGGCCAGGCACCACCCCAGAGTGACTCCAAGCCTGCGGGGAGGGCAGGGCAAGGTAGCTGGGGGGTTCCCGGGACACGACGGCCATGTCCATCTCCCAGAGTTAAAGATTAACCACAGGGCTTCACCCTCATCTCTGTTAACAACTCCAGCATCCCTGCTGCCAGCACGGCTCCTCCGCCTCTTAGCCTCTCCCCACCGCCCACCCCAGGAGCAGGTGCAGCTCGGCGGCCAAGGACTCAGCCTCTGAAGTCAGGTTGCCTGGGTGTCACCTCTAGACCTTATCCTCTTATGGCTGCTTCCTCAGCGATCAGGTGGGAATGGCAGTAGCCCTGACCTCACAGGGTTACTGAAGCACCCCAAACACCCGATGCCGTGTGTGGGCAAGCTGCCCCTGCTCGGTAAATATTAGCCACACCCCCACAGCCCTCTCTCTGCTGCACTGATACATTTCCAGACCCACTGTTACTGGCCCAAAGCTAGCCTGATGGAAGCAAAACACACCAGGAGTGCAGAGTAATGTATCCAAGTCATTAAAGGATTTTGAAATTATCGGGTATATGTGTATGTATGTGTCTACACACACATAAACATGTATGTTTGTATATATATATCAGCCTCTGTGTGTTTCAGTCGCTTTACAAATGCATGTATAGGTGAAATACCATTTCAGCTAGGCTTTGTACAATTTTCTTCAGACATCAGGCTTGAAAACATACCCTCCACTGGTTTCCTTCCCTTTCCTGTGTGCCATCCTTGCTCGCCTACCTGAGCTTTCTGACCACCTCCAGATAAGCTCCTTGCTCTCGAATCCCGTGTCAGGATCTGATTCCGGGGGAATCCAGAGTGCCGGCACATAGCGTCCTTTCCCAGAATTCAGGTGCTAGAAAACCTGCATCCTTACAAGAGAGTTAGGATCATAAAATAGCTTCAACTTGTGTTGATCATTAAAGGAAGAGTGGCCCCTCTCCACTATCTCTGCATTTCTGATGTTATGATGTGTGATGTGTGGTGTTGTGATGTGACAGCTGGGTCCTAAATGTTGAACCAGGAGATTTTCTGTTACACAGGTAACTCCACCTAGCCTCCACCTAGTCCAGTCTCAGCCAGCACTGCATTCCCAGTCCAATTTAGATTCATTCTAGTCTTGCCCGACCTCTCGCAAAGAATGCTAATGGGAGCATTTCCTACAGACCTTTTCTATACGCTCTGCTTTTCTCCACTTTGTCGAGGGTGTCACATCCTCTCTACTTGCCCTCACATCTCCCAGCACCCTGAACGTCACGCTCAAAAGGCTTCTTTTTCTCTCTCAACCAACTCTTTCCCCAACCAGCTCTTAGGGGAATCACTTAGCGTCTCCACGTGCATTGATTTTTTTGTCCGTCTCCAAAGTCTCCGTGATAATGGAGAGCTTGGGAGCCGGCTTGACTGATCCCCAGATGAAGGCGGTGAGCATGAAAAGGGAGAAATGTTAATATTTACACATTAATAATTTTAGCCCCTGTTAAACTTTCCTCTCTGGAACATCCTTGTTGGTTCTGTACATCAGGGGTCCAATATTTACTCGGGTTCTCCAGAAGCTCCTTCCATTCTTTTGACCTGTCTCTCTCTGACTTTTCTCTCCGGAGTGGGCATAGTTTCTAGCAGTTTCCGGGTGTGTTGGCCGGCTGATTCTGGCTGTGTCTATTAGCGCCCCTGTTGGCAAACTTGGGTTTGGAAAATGGGTAACTAAATATTCATTTATTAGAGGTGTCTTTCTTTCACTAGCAGCTGCCATCTGTTCCTCTCCACCTCAACATAATCCCCCTTTCCCTCCAACATCGTCTTGAGATATTTCTATTCACTGTTCTTTATTCATTTGTGCATTCAACTGACAACCAATTTTTGAAAGAAGAGAAATAAGAAGAAACTCAAAATAGAACTACTAATAAAAAGATTACCCCTAAATAAAAGAGACGTGGAAAGAGTTTTTTAAAAAGAAAAAAAGAACGTATAAACAACATGTGAAATATTGGGAAATAACAAAGAAAGTGAATTTTTAAAAAAAGATCTAGATGCAGGAAGGACAATTAGGGTATGGGTGGAAAGATGAATTATAACTAAATAGCTGGAAGACAGCCTACGACAAAGATGAAGGGTATAAATCAGAAGAGGAAAAAAATGTTTGCCTGATTCTGAGCTCCCGGCAGGAACACAGTTCCGAATGCCAAAGAAAACTGAGGACAGAACACGTCCAGTTCCATTCCATCCACAATGTGGAAAAATAAAAACAGTCCTCAGAATGGCACTCCGATCTGTTATTTGCCATTCAGACTTTCTGCGGGGACGTGGCTTCATGCTCGCCCTCTGTGAGAGATGAGAGATGTGCCTGGACCCTGGTGAATAGGTATTTAATATCCAAAATGTATTGAGTTGCCATGTTTGTCTTCATGTTTTTCATCTGCCCTGGTCCCATATAGACAGAAAACAACATTACCAGCCCATTTCAAAGGCAAAATGCATTCTGCATTGTATATGAGCTGGGTAATGTCAAGTGGCTATGATTGCAGCGTGGGAGTTGTTTTGTTTTGTTTTCATCTAAGTCAGGAAACAATGAGTATGTTTGTCATTTTCTAACCATTATGGCCCCAAACCACTTGGGGCTGGTGGTCTTTCATCTCCACGGGGCATTCCACCCAACAACCACGTCCGCGGGGACGCCTGTACGAATGTCAGAGTTCCGCTGGGTTTCTCTGAAGCCCGCCTCTGCTTTCAGAGCTTTGAATAAGCTACAGGGCCACAGTTTACTTCTATTGTCATTTCTTCAGAGAGACAGAGAGAAATACATCTGCTTCTTTAGACGAGAAGCCCATGGGAACAGCACACACACAATCAGAACGGCCGGTGCAGGATCATCCAATTCAGCTGCAATCAAAAGAAGGGAGGGAAAAAAGAGAGAAAATCCCCATCTCATTATTTTTGCACCAGTGTTTGAGGAAGGAGCATGCTGCTAACTTTGTGAGAAAAATATATTTTCTTTTTTCATCAAACGGAATATGGTCAACCAAGAATCAATCATTAGAGTAGGCAGTTAAAGGGTCAGTCGTAAGGGGACGGGGCACTAATTTCTGATGATAAAAATGATTTTTTTTATCCCCGTTGTAAATAACTACCAAGCCCTGTTTTAAGAAGTTGTAATGGAGAATTAAAGACAAAGAAGTCATATCAGATTGGCTTTTGCAGCCATCAAGGTGCCATAGCTTACAACCAGCTTGTATTAGCTCCTGATTCTCTGGGTCAGCAACTTAGGATGGGTTCAGCTGGGCAGAGCTGCTTGCCTTGTCTGGGGTTACTCAAGTGGGTGCCATCAAATGGTGGCGTGGTTGGGAGCTGATTGGTCTCAGATGGCCTCACTCACATGTCTGGTGTTTAGCACTGGCTGTTGGCTGGGGTGGGAGGGGTGACTGGGCCCTGCACCTCCAAGAGGCCAGCTGAGTTTGTTCACATGTTGGTAGTCACACTGTTTCTGAGAGCAGCAAGAGAGGGCAAGGCCCAGGGCACAAGCACTTTTCAAGCCTCTGCTTGAGGCACTTTTGCTCTATCCCATTGGCCAGAGCAAGTTATGTAGTCAGGCCAAGGGTCAGGGTGGGCAGGAGATACTCAAAGGTGTGCTTACAGAGAGAGAGAGAGAGAGAGAGAGAGAGAGAGAGAGAGAGAGAGAGAGAGAGAGAGAGAGGGAGAGAGGGAGAGAGGGAGAGAGAGATGAATAAATTGGGACCGTTACTTGGACAATCTACCAGGAAAGTATTCCTGGAAACATTTTTATCTGTATCTATCAGACTGGAATTAGGAGACTTAGAATCAGGCAGTCATGATTTAAGATGAGGCAACTTAAATTCACACAGGTCACTTTTTTGCCCAAGATCACATGACTAACTTGATAATCCATTAGCTATAAAGACTTTGGAAAGCATCTAGAATCACTGATATAGTAGTTTGATTTAGTGTTTAGGGTAGGTAAAATGATTTTTAGTGGGGAAAAAAAAAAAACCTATCGGGACTAGATAGTGTGGAAAATATTTTAGGAAAGAAAAGACCGAGCTCAGGTAGGCAGGTGAGTAGGTAGATGTAATGAGGGAAAACCAATTGAAAGCTCAAAGTATATTTTCCTTGATTTATGAGGTAGTGCTTCTCAAATTGTATGCGTATGAATCACCTGGGATCTTGTTAAAATGCAAATTCTGATTCAGGAGGCGGAGCCTGAGACTGCATCTCTAACAAGCTCCCAGGTGAGACCGATGCTGCTGGTGTAAGGACCATGGCGGCAAAGTTCTAGAAGCTGGTCTTGTCTATCTAGTTCCTCATCTCTCATCTTTGTTTTCAGCCTTTATTTATCTCCCCTCACTGCCATCACCACTTCCCATATTAACACGTCAGAAATCTGACTGCAATGCCCTTCCTAGTGAGAGAGGTGAATGCCCAGGAGATACTTAGTTCTCGTTCAGGTTATTCCCCAAAATAACATAGCATGCATAAGACATATCCTGAAACCAAGATTCCTCCCCTCTCTACGTACCTCAGTGAGACTCCTTCCTCTCTCCCCACGTCCCCTCCCCCCGGAATCGGCATCCTCCTTCCATCATGTATTTATGACCCACAAAAGAGGCAGAGGAAGCCTCAATTCTCACGGCCCCACTCCCTGTCCAGGCCAGTTTGTTTAAAAGGGTTTTGAACCTGGGGAAGAGCCTCAGGAAGCACCAGGAGGGGGTGGGGCAGTGAGACAGGGGAGGGACTGACTCCCATAAAGTGTGTGTTGTGAAGCAAATTTCCGCCGTGGCACAGGGGCTCAGGCCTATGAGGACCTCTGGGAGACTGTGCTGAACATGCCCTGGGGTTACCCCGCCCTCAGGGAGGTGGTGAGGGTGTCTATACTAAATCCCTAGCAGGCACTGGTCAAGGGGGCTCCCAGTAGAAGTAATTCTCCAGCACATTTGGCTTCTTGAGGCAGGGGCCTAGCATTCGAGAAAGGCCTTCAGGTAGAGTCACTGGAGTTTGTTTACAGAGGCAGCTCTTGGCTTGTAGAGGACAGAGCAGAAGACGTGTGGGTGAGCCCAGAGTCCTTCGACCTTAACCACCCCTGGAGAACTAACCAGAAAGGCAGAAATAAATGTATAAAAGCTGGGAGTAAAACCAAGGGAAGCACAGGAAAAGCAAAACATTATTAAAATGAGCAAACCCTTATGACGACCACCCTTTCGGTTATTTTTTTTTTCCTCTTGAATTGACAGTTTGGTTGGTTTATTTTATTGTTGTTGTCATTGTTTTTATGAAAACTAAGAATGCCTTGGCTTCCTTAAATAATACATGCTTGGTTGACTTTCAAAGTTATCTAACTAAATATCTCAACAGGAGAGCAAAGATTTTTTTTTTAAATTTACTTTTGGCTGCATTGGGTCTTCGTTGCTGCGCGTGGGCTTTCTCTAGTTGCGGCGAGCGGGGCTACTCTTCGTTGCGGTGCGTGGACTTCTCATTGCGGTGGCTTCTCTTGTTGCGGAGCACGGGCTCTAAGCACATGGGCTCTAGTTGTGGTGCACGGGCTTAGTTGCTCCGCAGCATGTGGGATCTTCCCCAACCAGGGCTCAAACCCGTGTCCCCTGTGTTGGCAGCCAGCTTCTTAACCACTGTACCACCAGGGAAGTCCCAAAGATTTTTTTTTACTACTTTCCATTAGGAAGCAATAGTAGATCTGGACTTCACTCTGTCCCTGTCATTTATCTCATTTGTGACCTTGGCCAGGTTACCCTCTCCAAGCTTCAGTTTCCTCATCTATTAGAAGAGAAGAGCAGTTCTGTCTGCACAGGATCATGGGTAAGGACTGAATGAAAAGAAGTATATTGAACAGCTCACCCATGAGAGAGGCACACAAATGCCCTCCTCCTTCACTCTCCAAGGCTCTCCTCATTACTGAAGACTAAATTCTATTCTATTCCATCAATTTGTATCAAAGCCTCACTGTGTGCGAAAAATCCATCTTAGATTGTAAGGGAAGTATAGAGTTTAGTAAAACATAACCTTTCTTCCAGTCACTTTCTGCTTTGCAGAAAGGCAGACATATATAGAAGTAACTAATAAAATCAGGTAGCAGTAGGTATTGCTTTCAATATAAAGAGTGCTATGTTCCGATCTTACAGGGAGAAATTATTCTCTATTTTCCTGTAATTTACATAACAGTAGTTGGTTCCATAATTCACACTCAACTGCTAGAGTCTGCAAAGTTCCCAGCAACTGCCATGTTCAAGGGAATCGTATTACACACGAAAAAACCTCTAAGCTCTAATTGATTCCGACATGCTGAAGATTATAAGAGTTGAAAATAACCTGGAAACTGTTGATTTGTATTAGGCACAGATTTATTCAAACCAAACAGAGACAGAAAGTTTCTGAAGTGAGATTATTTTGTCAATTGGGCATGACCAAAAGAAGAAAATGAAAAATTTTTTTCCGAGCTTTGAAAATCCTTTCTCTTGTGATGAGATCGGACCAGGAGAAAAAAAAAAAATCTGACATTTATTGAGTACCTCTAAGTGCCAGGTATTATGATGGGGTCTTCCTTTATCATTTGATTTGATCCTGTCAAACTCCCCAAAGATCCCAGAGGAAGCTGTTGACCAAGCAAAGCTACACTGACTAGACTTGCTGCAGTAAGGAAGAATGCTCTCTTGACAGAGAATGGTTTTAGAACTGAGTTAGGTGATTTGGAGGTGAATCCTGTAAGGCAAAGAACTTGTTGGAATTGGGCAAAATGTATGACTTTATTATTATTTACTTCAGGTTGGTGAGCACATTGAGGTAACCTTGATAAGTAGGCTGTTTAGTTGGTGTTATGTGAGTCTCCTCCTAACTCCTAGTACCTCAGGATGAGACCGTATTTGGAGATAGGGCCTCTAAAGAGGTTGTCAGGAGGTCAAATGAGGTCACATGGGTGAGCCTTCATCCTCATAAAAAGAGAATATTGGGACACAGACACACACAAAGGGAAATCCACAACAACTGAAGCCCATGTGCCTAGAGCCCGTGCTCTGCAACAAGAGAAGCCACTGCAACGAGAAGCCCGCGCACCTCAACGAAGGGTAAGCTCCACTCACTGCAACTAGAGAAAGCCCATGCGCAGCAACGAAGACCCAAATCAGCCAAAAATAAAAATAAATTTAAAAAAAAAAAAAAAGGAACTCCCCTGGTGGTGCAGTGGATTAGAATTCACCTGCCAATGCAGGGGACACAGGTTCTATCCTGTGATGGGCTTTGTTATACCTTTTATTGAATGGTTAGTTTTTCATGGGGCAGGGGACAGCACTGGACACCCATGGAGGTTTTTGCCTACAGCCTCCAGGCTAGGTTTCTCTAATAATTAGTGATGTTGAGCAGCTTTTCATGTGCCTCTTGGCCATCTGTACCCAGCAATTCCACTACTGGGCATATACCCAGAGAAAACCATAATTCAAAAAGACACATGCACCCCAATGTTCACTGCAGCACTATGTACAATAGCCAGGTCATGGAAGCAACCTAAATGCCCACTGACAGACGAATGGATAAAGAAGATGTGGTATATATATATACAATGGAATATTACTCAGCCATAAAAAGGAACAAAACTGGGTCATTTGTAGAGATGTGAATGGACCTAGAGACTGTCATACAGAGTGAAGTAAGTCAGAAAGAGAAAAACAAATGTATATTAACACACATATGTGGAATCTAGAAAAATTGTACAGATGAACCTATTTGCAGGGCAGGAATAGAGACACAGACGTAGAGAACAAATGTATGGGGCAAGCGGGGGGTGGGATGAATTGGGAGATTGGGATTGAAATATATACACTAAACTGTATAAAATAGATAACTAATGAAAACCTGCTGTATAGCACAGGGAACTCTACTTCACATTGCTGTACAGTAGAAACTAACACAGCATTGTAAAACAACTATACCCCAATTTAGAAAAAAAAGAAAGCATGGTGCCAGGATGTGAGGAGAGGAAACTTCCCCACTCTGGCATGCACAGCAGGCAGTGGGGACACCTGAAACAGGCAGTGTGCGCTGCCCCTCCTGCCCCCGTGCCCTCCCTGCCCTGAAGTCCAGCCCACCCTTCCTCCTGCTGTAGAAAGTGCTGTTCTCTGCTTCCCTCTTCTGCCCAGTCAACTCCCGTTGATTCAGAATTCAGGTCACCTTCCTCAGGGAAGCTTTTCCTGAGACTGTAGACAGGTCAGATCCCCCACAAACGCGTGCACAATAGCTTTCCTTGGAGAACCACACCCCCTCGTCACTGCATTCTTACTCATCTCTCCCCTGAAGTCATCTCCCTGGGGACGGGGGCCATGTCTGTTCCCCTTTGCTCATCCCTGTGTGATCAGCACCAAGCAGAAGTCCCAGCACATATTAGGCACCAAATAAATAGCTGTTGAAGGAATGAATGAACACATTCTTCAACACTTCAATCTAGATTTTACTCAAATCAAGCTTGTCAATAGCAGAAGACATTGTCCTTTGGGCTCAGAGGTGAGACAGCTCATATTTTCAGTGAGAAGCCTGTCCTCTCGTGACAGACACTAAAATAACCCGATGAGGCCTGTGGTCCTCTTGATTATATGTTCTCAGAAAAAGATTTTTTTAAACTAACTTTTAAAAAAGGTTTTTATATCTTAAGTATATTCAACCTCAGGGCATGTATCAGTTAACTATTGCTGCATAACAAATCTCTCCAGAGCTCAGAGGCTAAAAATAACAAGCTTTGAATATCGTTCATTCATCCATGCATTGGGTGGGATGATCTGGTCTCAGCCCAGCACAGCTGAGGGCTACTCTGCTCCCTCCAGCAATGGACTAGCTCGGCTGCATTCTCCTCGTGGCCATGACAAAAGCAGAGGGGGTCAGTGAAACCACAGTGTCCTCTAAAAGTCTTGGCTCAGTCCTGGCCCCCTGCCACTTCTGCCCACTTGCCTTTGGCCAGCACAACTTAGATGATCAAACCCAAAGTCAAGTACAGGGGAAATACAGGAAATACCTGCATTTAGGGGTGAAAAATCAAGGCCACCAATTCAATTGACCGCAAGGGCAGAGGTCAAGTAAACGATCAGATGCATTTAGAAAAACAAACGGTCAGTTGACAATCATCTCCTCAGTTGGTATGTAGGTTTAAATTCCTGTGAAGAACAGTACCCTTCAAAACTGTCAAAGTATCAAAAGTAAGAAAAGTCTATAAATTGTCACATCCAAGAAAGAATCAGGAAAAAAGAAGAAAAAAATATAATGCGGGGGCTTCCCTGGTGGCGCAGTGGTTGAGAGTCCACCTGCCGATGTAGGGGACACGGGTTCGTGCCCCGGTCTGGGAAGATCCCACATGCCGCCGAGCGGCTGGGCCCGTGAGCCGTGGCCGCTGAGCCTGCGCATCTGGAGCCTGCGCTCCGCCACGGGAGAGGCCACAGCGGTGAGAGGCCCGAGTACCAAAAAAAAAAAAAAAAATATATATATATATATATATATATATAGAGAGAGAGAGAGAGAGAGAGAGAGAGAGAGATAATGCGGAACTCTAGATGAGATAATGGGACAGAAAAAGGAAATCGAATAATGTATGGGATTTAGTTAACAACAATGTTTAGTTGTGAGAAATGTACCAAACTAATGTGAGATGTTAATAATAGGAAACTGAGTGTGGGGAACATGCACGCTCTCTGTACTTTCAACTTCTCTGCAAATGTAAACTATTCTACTGAAAGCAAAAAGTAGTCGGGGATGGAATATGGTTTATGATAGCAAGAATAATCTGCTGTCCAGACTCATCAAATACTTAACCTTATTACTGTCTTACAAACGTCAGATTTGCTGCCTGACCCGGGGGTTGGGGGAGGGGGGAGTGGTGGAGGTCGCGGAGGGGGAGGACCCCCTTTTCTGAGACTCTAGGACCAGTGATTACACTCACCTGAGAGGGGCTGGAAGTATGTGTGGAGGGCTCCTGTCAGCCAGGAGGAAACAGCTGCCTGCCTGGTCCCCAGCCCTAACCCTAACCCTAACCCCGGGCCTAAGTGCCTCTCCTTGGGTCCCTTCCAGCCTTGTGCCACTGCAGTCTCGTTCCTCTTGGCACCTAAACCATCGACTCGTTCATCTCCTTCTGTTTCCTCAGCTCTACGTAAAGTAAGACTGGATAAGTTCTAGACCCAACACCAAACTTCTAAGATTTTGGAGTTACACAATGCAAACAGGCTAACTTAAAAATCCACAGCTACGATGGCATGAGGGTGGCCACTTCAGTTTCATTTATTCTTCAGGATCTAATTTAAATCCTACCTCCTTCTGAGAAAGCTTCCTTGACTGTCCCAGACTTCATCAATTGCCCTTCCTCTGGACACATGAAGCCCTTATATCACATAATATACCTGTGTTAGGGCATCTCAGCCTGACTGTAAGTTCCTTGGAGGCAGGGACCAACTTGAATGCATCCTGTATCTGCCAAAGATTAACGGAGAGCTAGGTCATATGCCCCACCTCCACCCTGCCAACCCAAGGAAGGGCCCGTACTCTGCGCCCCTTCCCTGGGCAGAGGCGGCTGTCTGAGGCTGCAGGCCACTCACTGGCATCGCTGCTGCTATGGCAACTGGCATCCCTCAAGTAGACCACGCTCCATGGAGTCGTGGAGCAGCTGCTACCGCTGGTCTCTACCAGAGCCATTTCTGCTTCCCTGAATTTTATATTGGCTGGGATAATAACACAAATTAAGGTATTTGCTGGTTTCTGTTACCATTTGTTGATAAATTACTTTTTCCATATTAATGCATGGGAAAGAGATTGTCAGAAAACACACCACTTATTTTACTGAGAAAAAGCTTTAAATGCTCAGTCATGTTTTTCTAATGCAATTCAGGGTTCCCAAATTTATTTACTGCCGCCTCAATAAATCCAAGTAAATCATGCTTTTATACACACACACCATGCCCATGTTGAGAAGGGGTTTGTTAATAGGCTGTGTTTGTTGGGTCCTGAGTCTGACTATACACCTAGAGCAACTGTAATGAAATTCTAGTAGATAGTGGAATGAATGCTAGCAAAGAACTCTTCATCCTTCAAGGAGTTCTAGTTTAGAGATGTCAGGGAAATGGAAAAACAAAGCAGGTTAAAGAGAATTTAAGCTTACCATCCATTCTCTAAAATTCAATTTCCAAAAAACAGTTATGAAGCATTTTTAAACTTAGGTTTTATTACATATTTGGAAATATAATTACATCGTTTTTTTCTCTGACTTCTCCCAGAGAAATTTTTGCAGTCTGGGAGTTTATGTGTATGTTTTCCACAATGAAGTTTCTTCCCCATGTATGTGTATTTATGTATATACATACATATATTTACATATAGTATATAATTATATGTAATTATATATAATATAATTATATATAATATATGATTTTTACATAATATAAAATATATGAAATATATTTTTAAATTAAAATTTTTTATTTTGTTTATATTTATATATAAATTTATGTTATTAAATATTTGATAAATCATCTTTATTAAAATATAATAAAATACCTAAGGTGTATAAAATTAAATGTATAATATTTTATATTGTACATACTTATATATAATTTTGATGTTAGTCTATAATTTAATATGTAATATAAATATATAGTATATATAACTTAATATATAGTACATACAATTTAATATACATAAGGTATATATTTTAGTAGTAGGGACATCTGTAAAGCAGATAATTAACTGTGGCTTTAAATGTCAGACGCTGGGACTTCCCTAGTGGCACAGTGGTTAAAAATCTGCCTGCGACTGCAGGGGCCACAGGTTCGAGCCCTGGTCCGGGAAGATCCCACATGCCATGGAGCAACTAAGCCGGTGCACCACAACTATTGAGCCTGCGCTCTAGAGCCCATGAGCCACAACTACTGAGCCTACATGCCACAACTACTGAAGCCCGCGCGCCTAGAGCCCATGCTCCTCAACAAGAGAAGTCTCCGCAATGAGAAACCCACGCACCGCAACAAAGAGTAGCCCCTGCTCACCTCAACTAGAGAAAGCCTGTGCACAGCAACAAGACCCAACACAGCCATAAATAAATAAATAAATAAACGTCAGACGATGCGCGTGTTTCTCTGATTACACTGAACATCTGGAGAGAGAGGGTGATGCAGAAGAGAAAGGAAGAGGAGGGCAGGATAAGACAAGTTCAAAGCTGGAAATGATTTTTGAGATAATCTGTTTTACTGGCCTGGAAGATGAGGTCTGAAGGGGAACATCACACAGCCAGCCTGTGGCTGAGCTGTGAGTAAAACGATGAAACAAGCAAAACCACTTGTATTTCTGCTTGAATTGTGGGAAATCATGAAAACACTCGAAGCCTCCACTGTATACACCTAACGTCAATTATCAAACCTTTGCCGGAACCCAGCAAGCAGCAACTAGGCTGTCCTGCAGGGTCTCCTCCCTCCCCACAGCTGGGCCAGTGAATTGTTCGCCATTGGTTCCAGAATCCTAGCTGCTACTTTCTTCTCCAGCTCCACGAGCAGGTTGAGAATTGTGTACTGACTTTTTAATTTAAAAAAATAATAATTAAAGGACTAAACAGTGTTGACTAGAAACAAACCATTATTCTTCTTTAATCCCTTAGGCCGAGCAATTTATCTTTGTATTTGGCAAACTCTCAAAAGGAATAAATCAATGTTAAATCTGAAATTCAATGACTCAGAGGTTTTTGGAGAAAAATAAACCTCCCAAGGCATCACAAAAAGGCAAGAACCAGGATGAGTTCTACCAGTGAAAACAGTTATCATCAATATTGCTAGTTATATACAAGCTAACCCCAAAGCACCTTAACTTCTTTATGTCACCTTTTCAGTTTTTTGATGTTGATTTCATGAAAATGTCCCCAATTTGTCAAAAGCAAGCTCACTTTATATATAAAGTTTTCTGGTAAAAAACAGATACGTTCTTTTTCATTACCATAAACATTACCTGAGTACTTCTCTGTATATGTGTTGTCTAAAAGTTGTAGAGAGTTAAAATGCCTGGTACCTATATTCAAGTGCAAATAATGCTTCAACATAGGTGATTATCAGGTTTAAAAGCTGTGTCCTTACAACTCACATGTGTATAGCTTCACAATTGAAAAGGCAGGATTGCAAATAAGTCATTTATTTTCATTTTGTCCTATATTCCTAAAACTCACAGAATTAACCTACGAAGATATGCTCACTGTAGAAAATTCAAGAAATATATATAGAAAAACATCTCCCTCCATATCGAGCCCCTCTTTCACTTTTGCACTCCAGAGGTCACCATTGTCATTAGTTTGGTATCTATTCTTCTAGAACAGTGCTGTCCAGTAGAATATAACACGAGCCATAAATGGGTGCATGATATTAAATAACCACATTTTTTAAAGTAAAAGTGAAATTAATAATATATTTTATGTAATCTAGTATATCCCAAATATTATCATTTCAACATGCAATCGATATAAAATTACAGTGAGATATTTTACATTCTTTGCCGGTACTAGGTCTTCAAAACCCAGTGTGCATTTTATGCTTACAGCACATCTCAATTCACACTGACCAAATGTTCAGTAGCCACATGGGGCAGTGACTCTCTATTGGACCGTGCAGCTCTAGAAGTTTCTTTCTATATGTATCGAGAGTATGGTGTATGTGTGCGGGTGTGTGTGAAACAGAAAGAGAGAGAGGTGTACGATGGTATATCAGTTAAGAGTTCTTTTGCTGCCAGTAACAGAACTAATAATAGCTTAAATAATAAAAGCCCTAATTAGCCCATGTAACAGAAATCTAGATTTCCAAGGCGGCCATTTCCAAGGCTGGGCCAGCGACTAACAATCCAGGGTCTGGGCTGGTGTCTCTGCAATTCTCTCAACCTTACCTGTGGCTGCAAGACGGCTGCTGCCAGTCCAGAGAGCACATCTTCATCCACCAGCCTCCAAAGACAGGAAGCAGGATGGCTGGGAAAGTGAGAACGGGCTCTCCCTCTATTCATGGAGGGGAAAGCCTTTCCCAGATTCCCCCTTTATAGCTCATTGGCCAGAACAGATCACATAGCCTTCCCTAGTCACAGGAAAACTCGGTAAACAGGTGTCTGGCTACTTTAGTCTCTGCAGTGAGAAGCCAGAAAAGGAGAATGGGCTCAGGAATGGGTAACGGGGAGGCACCCAGAGATCATGTACAGCTCTGGGAGTGGGTTTCCTGGCTCAAACAGCATGCTCACTTTAAAGTCAGATGGACTGAACACACACCCCACGTGGGCTATTTACACTTGCTCCAAAAATGGATTTAAAAAAAAAATTGTTTCACCACATCTGCAGCAGCATTGGTATGATTGGATTCTCAAACATCCCTATACAGGTTACACCTTTATGAGCATTGCCTTTATTTTACCCAGAAGATAAATGACTTCCCCAGGTCACAGACAAGGAGAGGCTCTCCCACAAACCATTCCTTAAATCCAGGTCTTCTGTCCACAGACTCACTGCTTCTTCTGTTCTCAGCTGAGATCTGCCTGACCAGTAAAGAATCGTTCATGAAAACTGAATGCATAATTAAAGAATTTCAAACTTAATTTTATGACCTGTTTGAAAACACAGTGTAAGCTTCAGTCCTTTCCCGGCATAATCTCTGGTATTTGTGAAAACCCCTGTGTGCCCAGTCCTTTTCTGAGCACCAGGCAGACAGATCCTGGGGCACTAAATGATCTTTCTACTGTGATCTGCTCAGGATATTTTTATTCTTGAAGAGAAGGTAAAAATCTCATGGTAAAAACCTAATGATGAGTATGTCCATCATCTGACGTGATTTGAAAAGGAGAAGAAAAACCTATGAGGTTGACAGAAGTGTCCAAATCTACTTAATTAATTATCACTGAGGCTTGGAGAAGTAAAGTGATTGGGTCAATATCAAATATGTGAACTAAGACCCAGGTCTTGGATTCCAGAACATATAAGAAAGGCTTGGATGCTAGTGGTGAAGGGAGGATTCCATTTCTTCTACTATCAAAACCTTCCCTATGGTCTAGGCACTAGGTGTAATAATAATTACAGCCCACACCTACAGAGCATTTATGATGTGCTCAACACCGTTCTGAGCCCTTTGCATTTGTTATCTTATTTAATCTTCACAGTAGTTTTATAATGTTGTGTATCAGTCAGCTATTTCTGCATAACAAACAAACTTTCAGGAATGTACAACAGACACTCAGTTCTCATTAATGTGTATGTGGTTTGGCTGTGGTTCAGTTGATCTAGGGTAGGCTCAGTTAGGCGTGGCTTTAAGCCAAGGGCTGGGTTCAAGTTTGTTCCGATTATCTTATCACTTAATGACCACTGGGTTATCTGACAGAAGTCAAAAATTCCCAAAGGAAAAACAGAAATATATGATTCCTTATACTTATATATTGGTTTTCTGTAGCTCCCATACTTATACCCACATCCTATTGGCCAAAGCAAGTCACATGAGCAAGTCTAAAATCAATGGGATAGGAAGTATGCTCCTCCCATGGAGGTTGAGGGGGAGAGGATGATTATCTGCTGTACCGTAATTTAATCTACCATAGGCGAATTGTATTATTATTCCTTTTTTAAAGATGAGGAAACTAAAATTAAGAGAGGTTAAGAAACTTTCCCAAAGTTGCACAGCTACAAAGTGCTAGAGTTGAGATGTAGTGATTGAAGGATGAATAGGACTCACTCTGTCTAGAACGTGCTTCGCTTCCTTGACGTTGAATACATATGGCACAACAAAAAAAAATGGGGGTGTACTATCTCAATTTCCAGCTTTGCTTAATCTTTTCATTTTTTTTGAATTTTGGAATTTTATTTATTTTTTTATACAGCAGGTTCTTATTATCTATTTTATACATATGTCAATCCCAATCTCCCAATTTGTCCCACCACCACCACCCCCTGCCACTTTAACCCCTTGGTGTCCATACGTTTGTTATCTACATCTGTGTCTCTATTTCTGCCCTGCAAACTGGTTCATCTGTGACTTTTTTCTAGGTTCCACATATATGCATTAATAAACGATATTTGTTTTTCTCTTTCTGACTTACAGCCATCTCTATCGTCATTTCAGGGAATTTACAGAGACCAACCTACATCGTGTATCTGTCTGTCTGATTAACACACATAACATCTTGCCTGTAGGCTTCACAGTCAGTGGACCTCACACATAAATAGTATTTTCTCGGTACACCTGAATGGGAACTGGAGTCACTCCAGTGTCTGGGTACAAATGGGAGGCCGCCAGCAAGTAGAGAAATTGCCCCATGTCTGCCTCTGTCACAGGATGGAATGGCATTGAGAATAGGTCACTGGATTTGATAAGGAGGTGGTTGTTGATTAAGCCAGCAAATGAAATTCCTGGGTGGGGGCATCACCTGACACAGGTTTCTTTAGAGCAATAGGTCTCAATGTGGTCCCCTGGATCAGCAACACCAGCATTACCTGGGAACTTGATAGAAATACAGATTCTCAGGCCCCACTCCAGACCCACAGAATCAGAAACTCTGGGGGTGGGAACCAGCAATTTGTGTTTTAACAAGCTTTCAGAGGCTTCTGATGCTGCTTCTAAATATAAGAACCACTGCTCTAAGGGATTCTGAGAACACAGACAAACACAGCTGTGTGCAGCGTTCACCACTGCTGACCCGCTAAAAGGTTAACGGTTTTCTACTGTGGCTTCCAGACTTGGTTCTGTGAGCTCTGCCTTTATTTTACTGTATACACAGTGGATGGCTTTGCTTATAGTCTTCTTAGCCAGTGCCCTGCAAGTAGGACCCCACTTCGTATTATCTTTGGCTTTGGTTTCTCTAGAGATGGAAAGTTGGCAACATTTTCCTATTTGAAAATTATATCCTGGATTGGATCTGAATCATATTTTTCTTTTGCCATAAAGAACATTAGTGGGATAACTGATGAAACTTGAATAAGGTGTGGAGATTAGAAAATAGTAGTGTTTCAATGTTAATTTCCTGATTTTCACAATTGAAATGTAATCGTTTTTAGGAAACCCATACTGACATATTTAAATGTAAGGGGGCATACTATTTACAACTTACTCTCAAATGGTTCAGAAAAAAAATTTGCGTGTGTGTGTGTGTGTGTGTGTGTGTGTGTGTGTGTGTGTGTGGTGAGAGAGAAAGAATGATAAAGCAAATGTGGTAAGTATTAGTATTTGGAAAGTCTAAGTGAAGAATAAGTGGGAATTCTATTCTGTTTTTCCAATTTTTTGTATTAGTTCAAAATAAAAGTTCAAAAAGGAAAAGCAAATAGACTTGCCATGACAGTATGCATGCAACTGATTTCACAGAATCTCACGTTGTTATTACCATATGTGTCTTCATTCATAAGCCACTTAATATATTTATGCCTTCTAGTGCAGTTAGCTGTGAATCCGTAGGAAGTTCACAGCATGTTCGAGTTTATCTGGGTCACTCTCTCACTTTATACCCGATGAAAAGGAAACCCGAGAGGTTGAATCACTTGCCTGAGGGAACACAGCCTGTCAGGATTACTTACCAATTCAAGTCACCTGTGCCTGAAATCTCTCTGCCTGCCAGCATACTCTCAAGGTTAGGGGTTTGGAAGAGAGTGGTGAGGGCGCTCTTTGCTTTTCCAGAGAAAGTTTTCAGGTAGGAGGTAGCTTTGCCTTAAGATACCAGGCACCCCTGAAGTGGAAATAATATTTCTCAGCGGACTCATCAGAATGCGGAAGGGCCAGGTACCACAGGAGCACTGAACTGAATTCATTTTTTAATGTTTAGTATTTTGAGGACATTGCAAAGGAGCACAGTACAACGAATCAGAAAACAGTGGGTTAAAATTTACCAATTAACTTGAGCAAATCACTTAATTTCTCTAAGCCCCGATTTCTGCATCCACAAGAGGCGGGTGGCAGTACTTCTCTCTCAGTGTGGTGACTAAGATCAAATGAAATGACTCCTGGGGGGATGTGTCTGGGGCCACGGTGGTCAGTGATGGTTGGTTCTTTGCCCCAAAAAGGGGGGATGGCTGACTTTTGGGCAGAGAAGCTGATGGTAAATGTCCAGCCGGTGGAGTCAACAGGAAAGTGCCAGTGGAGAAGGCGTCCAAGGCTTCTGCCCTGAGAGAAGACCTAGGATCCTGTGACCAGAACTTTTCATTCACACACTCGTGGGCCTGGGATGTAGATCTTCACCACCAACTGGGTCTTCAGGGAAGCATATAAAATAGCGAGATTTCATGTTTTATTCACACATTCTCAGTGGTGTTTGTGTTTCTCCTGCAATTACCTGGCTAATTAGAAAGGCGTTATGGTATGGAGTCAAGGGCATTGGTTTCAAACTAGAACAAAGCTGGCAAAAAACAAAAAATGGCAACTTTGAAATTGTGTGATTTGGGGCAAGTTCCTGAAGCTTTGTGAGGCTCAATTTCTTCACTCATAAAATGGTGGATAATTGTTCCAGTTAACATTGCTGTGTAACAAGTCACCCTCAAACTAGAGATGTGAAACAATCACAGTTTTACTCGGCTCATTGTTTTGTGGGTCAAGAATTTGGAAAGGGCTCAGGCTCTCCTGCTTGGGGTCTCACATGGTTGCAGTCATGTGGGCCACTCCCATGGCTACAGGACCCGAGGACTCGCGCACGACCTTCCAGCATGGCAGCCTCAGGGTGGTTGGACCTCCTTACATGCAACTGGCTTCCCTGGGTCAAAAGGACCAGGTGACCTTTCTGACCTGGTACTAGAAGTCAGACATCTCTTCTACCTCGTTCTACTGGTCGAATTGGTCACAAGCCCACTCAGAGCACAGGGAGGGACATGGGTCCTCCCTGTTGATGAGAGGACCATTGAAGAATTTACAGACATGTTTTTTTTTAATAAAATTTTTAAATTAATTAATTAATTAATTTATTTATTTATGGCTGCGTTGGGTCTTCGTTTCTGTGTGAGGGCTTTCTCTAGTTGTGGCGAGCGGGGGCCACTCTTCACTGCAGTGCGCGGGCCTCTCACTATTGTGGCCTCTCTTGTTGCGGAGCACAAGCTCCAGACGCGCAGGCTCAGTAGTTGTGGCTCATGGGCCTAGTTGCTCTGCGGCATGTGGGATCCTCCCAGACCAGGGCTCGAACCCGTGTCCCCTGCATTGGCAGGCAGACTCTCAACCTCTGCACCACCAGGGAAGCCCTACAGACATGTTTTAAAGTTGCCACAATAATAACACCATGTTATAAGATTGCTGAAATGAGTAGACATCTAGTAATTGTATTTTGCATCTAGCATTATTGTTGAGATTTTTATAATTATTGGCTTATAGCAGGATAATAGGGTGCTGCTTCTCATCAGTCAGAGAGCACGTTATAAGAGAGAAACACGGGTAGATGGTATAGTTTCTTCAAGTCACAGTTTTGTAAAATCCTAATCTCTTGAATCCAGGCTAGCAACTAATCCATCGATCGCTTAGATGAATTGACTGAATGCATTCTCCAGGTCCCTACAATGCATTGATTTCCTGCGTTCCTCCCCAGCACTGTGTGAATGTAGCTGAATGGTGAGAGGCTGTCTAAATGGGCAGAGGTATTGATTTTCTTTCCCACCTTTTCTGAAAGCTCTTTGCTTACCAGGTGCTGAGCAAACATCAGGCAATGGCAGACCACGTAGAAATAGGTCAAGTAAGGAGCACCAAAGCCCTCTATGGCTTTCTGACCATGAAGCTGGTTACATTCAGGTGCCCCCAACTTTGGTTTTAGATTGGAAGGTACACACCATTGTTCACACTTCATTATCTGCCAATTGATGATACAACGCACTAAATGGCATCATGGAAAATATCCCCAACCAACCCATGGAAATGAAGCTCCAGCCCCATCTGGAATGACAGGTAGAGCTGTGCATTTCTGAGGATGGGGTAGCATCCCAGGTGTCAGTGCAAAGTTGCTAATAACCTTGGAAATGATAAGGAAGGTCTGTCTTAGTCTATCTCAGTGGTGACAGATAAATCAGAATTTCTTTAATGTAGAGGAAGTTCAAGAAACCACCCATAGACACTATATTGTCATTGACACCCAGGGAAATTAAGGTGTGGTTATCTCTGCTCAGGAAAAAAGCCAGGGGTTCCCCCCAGGCAGCCAAAGGGAGGCAGATTAGAAATCAGCTGCAACTCACACCATTGTAAAGGAAATCAGTGACTAGGGGTGGAGAAGGGCCCTCCGGGGATTCTAAATGGCTCTGCTTCCAATATCAATTCCTAGAGAACTTGCCTCAAGAAACAATAAAGAAGAATCTCCAAAGAGCAATACTTTGGAGACCAAAGTATTTGGTCTTTGGAATGACCATCTTTACACCTTAGGCAGCCCCAGCCCTTGAGTCACACCCAGTATTTGAGTAATTCCAGCCGAGACCCCCAAAATAATGTCACAGACACAAGCCATCCTTCTGTGCCATCTCCAAATTCCTAAATCACAGAATCTGTGAATGTAAGGAAACAGTTGCTTTAAGCCAACACACCTTGGGGCAATTTGTTATGCAGCAGCAGTAGCTGAAACAGAAACCCTGACCTCTTGAGCTGTCTACATTCCCTCCTAGGATTCTGGCATTTAGTGTTGCAGAGAAGGCCCAGCCTGGTTTGATTTTTTTTTTATTCCTTTGTGGTTAATATGTATTTTTTTTCTGCTTGGATGTTTCTGAGATTTTGTCTCTACTGCTGCAATTCAAATATTCCCTGGAATATGGCTAAGTATAGATCTCACATTATGACTCTTGCCTTTCCATTTATATACTCAAGTGTTTTGCTTTGTGTCTCTGTCTCTTCCAATGGCTCTGAACGCTTTCTCCCCACAAGAATATTGTTAGCAACACTCCCAAGCTGAGGAGCTGGCTCCCTGGTGAATTGGGGACCTTCAGCTCAAGCCACCTCACTCTGCTGCCTACCTCCTGTTACTGCTCCAGGTCTAAGGACCAGCAGCAGGAAAGAGTCAGGCAGCTTCTAACTATGTGCAGACTACAGGCTCAGTTTACTTGTGATCACAGTGAATACCAGCAGTGGAAGGGTCTCCAGTGAACACTTTGGACCTCTTAGGACCTGAGGCTCAACACTTGTCCTTTATAACATCTGTGTAACCCACCCTACAGGACACTGCCTGTTACGGAACACACTCCTCCCCTTAGATCTCAGAAACTATGGCTCTCTGGCCATAAATTCCTAAGCAAGATACCCACCCAAAAGGCTGGCACCAATAAACACAAATAAGACAAGAAAGCCCACCCTTATCTCCTCCTCTTGAGGCTTTTCAGTAAGGAGTTGAAGCTTCTGAAGTGAAAACACACAGGCATCTTAGAGATGGAGACCTCCAGGGCACCAGGAACTGGGTATTTGACCTTAAATTATTCCCACTAGAGGTCAGTAATATTTGTTACTAAGAAAGCATTCAGGAATATCCCCAACCCCCCAGTTAACTATAACTTTTATGTTGAATCTCTGTTTCTCTGTTCTATGTCCTACACATCGATAATTTTCTCTTCAACATTTTTATCTCTTTCTGGTAAAACCATTAACATTTACCTTTATCATTACTGATCTGTTTCTACATTGTCAATTCTGCTCTTTGCTGCTTTCAAAACAAATTTTCATTTTGCTTTTGTGTTTGGCATCCTCTTATTTGTTCTATGTTTCAACAATTCACTTTTTAGTGTTGATGTGTTTTTTCCTCTCAGTCTTATGGATGTGGACTACCTGTTTCATTAAAATCTCGATTTATGTCCTAATCAATGTATCAAAGAATTTCTTTCTGGCGCTGATGCGGAGTCACTTTCTCCTGCAATCCTTTTCCCTAAGTCTTCAGCATTACCTCCCTCCCTTTTCCTAGTATTTTTCTTTCCAGTTCTCCTATGTGGGTTTTTGGTTTTGTTTTTTTTTTTTTTCTTTTTTATGGCTATTTCTAAATGAAATAAGCTCTATCCAAACCTAGCATTTGCCAGCTGACTCACTGTTGGGTTGCCCTTGGCCCTGTCTATTAGTTAAACTGCCTTCTTAGATACAGTGTGGGGAGCACAAAGTTTGCCAAATTTCCAATGTCTAAAGGACTTGCAGGATTGAGATGGAATCTCCTCTGACCCTCCCTGCATAGTTCTCTGACACTCTGAACAAATGACGTGGTTACAAATTGCAATCCACTGTATACACTGCCACCAGGACTCTTCCTAGAAGATTTTACCCACACAGATGGCACTGGGCTTTTGTGATTTACAGCTCCCAAAGTAAAATGGGCCACCCTGGGCATATCTTCTCATGGTCATGACTGAAAGGCAAGAAGTACAGGAGTGGACAAGTAGACTTCTTCCCGCATAAGTTCCAAGCAATTTACACAGCCAAACCCAGTATCAATGGAGCAGAGGAATATGCTCCTGTAAGTAAGGTGGGCGGTCAGAGGAGGGTAAATGGATGCAAATAGTATAGTTCAACTGGTAAAAGTTTCGGAAACGGCCTTGGAAGATTGTGCCCGGTGGCGTCACCATCTGGAACTCTCAGTAGCCCCGGTCTGAGTAACCCCACTTGCAGTCCACCCCATGAGCTGGGTTTGTATATTCATCTCCAGTTTCCTGGATGTGATGTTTCTCAGGTTTGTCATCACTCTAGTTCCTTCCTCTGGACACAAAATTTGCCAGTGCCCTCCTGAAAGTCGACTCCAGAACTGGACCAGATGTCTCAAAAACATCTGCCCTCTCCTTCATCTGGGACCCTACTTCTCCTAAAGCAGCCAGAGTCTGACTTTGCTTTTTCAGGATTTTTTCCATTAACTATTATTATTCTTTCATGTTAAGCTGGTCGTCGCTAAAACCCTACCATCCCACCAAGACACTCTTCTCTTTTCTGTGATCGTACAGCTGATTATTTTTAACCTAAGAACAGCATCGTACATCTGTTTGTGCTGTCAAATTTTGATTAGTTGATATAAGCCAATCAGTTCAACCTGCTAAGATCTCTTGGGGTGAAGATACTCATCCACAGACTGGCCATTCTTCTGAATTAGTATCATGCATCAGCTGTTGATAGAAACAGTTCCAGTTACCCCACTATTGTCTTTTCACCACTAGATAAGACACCTTCATCAGCACTCTGCCAACTGTGGTTCATCCAACAGTGTAGCTGCTTTGTTTCTTTTTCTGAAGAATTCTGGGTACTCTGTATCTCCATCAAACTGCCTTCATCCCTGTGTCTTCAGTAGAATTAGTCAACACTCAGCCTCCCTTCCCCAGCATGAATATTAGCTCCCTTCCTGCATGTGGTAGGGAAAATAATGGCCCCCAAAGACGTCCACGACCTAATCCTTAGAGTCCACGAATATGTTATGGCACATGGCGAGGGATAAACAAAGTTTCTAACAGCTGCCTTTAAGATAGGGAGATTATCCTGCGTTATCCAGAGGCTCGGTCATCACAAAGATCTTATCAGATGGAGGCAGAAGAGGAGGTCAGAGTGATACCATGTAAGAATTTGACCCGCTGTTGCTTCCTTAGGAAGTGGAGGAAGGGGACCATGAACCAAAGAATGCGGGCAGCCTGTAGAAGCAAAAAAGGCAAAGGAAATGGAGCCTCTAGAAGGAACATAGCCCTGCTGACAGCTTGATTTTAGACTTCTAGTGTCCAGAACTGTAAGAGAATAATTTCATGTTGCTTTAAGCCACTGAGTTTTGGTGATGTGTTACAGCAGCCATAGGAAACCTAGACACTGCAGAATGAAAAGCTATTCTCTCCTGGCATTTCTCAGAGGGCAGAGCTAAGCGCATGGTTGTTTCTCTACCTTCCAGGACCACGACTGCAAAGTCAGTTCATTACTTTCTTCATTTGTTCTGCATCACTGTTCTGGGACTCGTTAATGCTCCGCACTAGGTGCTCTGTGCCTAAGTAGAAGTGTTTTAAGAATCCATCACTCTAACCTTGATGCCTTGCTGCTGTTTTGTCATTTGTGGGCCGCTTGGCTTGATGTATGAATTACTCTCCAGCCGCCTGGCGTGGGGGACGCACAGCAACCAGCCCCCAAATATTTCAGACATATGCCAATTGTAATTTCGACACACATCTACTTTTCCACTCTGTCAACCCGGAATTTTTCCATTGGCAATTGATGAAATACCGATAGGAGGAAAGAATTGACAAGGCATTGCTGTTGACAAAGAGGCTAACCTTTGAGGAAGATTAAAAATAGATGTCCTTTAGGAAGAAGAGGAAGGAAATCTTCTCTCTTCCTGAACTCTTTAGTCTATGGTCCTAATCCAAAAATCAAACCTTCTGCGTGTGTGAATTTCAGAAAAGGAGATTGTGAATTTTCAAGAATCCATTTATACTCTCTAGCAGACAGTTTTTTGGTTTGTTTCCCCACTGAAAAAGTATGAAGAAACAATACAACCTTTGTCATAGCAAATAAACAGTAAGCGTATCCTGCGCAGAAGACACGTGAGGCGTAAAGAATGTCCAGAGGAGCAAACAAGTCCAAGAGGGTTTTCACTGCCTACTCTACTCCTTCATCTTTTTAAAAAGTAAATTTATTTATTTTATTTATTTATTTTTGCCTGTGTTGGGTCTTTATTGCTGTGCACAGGCTTCCTCTAGTTGCGGCGAGCGGGGGTTACTCTTCATTGTGGTGCGGGCTTCTCATTGCTGTGGCTTTTCTTGTTGCAGAGCACGGGCTCTAGGCGCGCAGGCTTCCGTAGTTGTGGCACAGGCTCAGTAGTTGTGGCTCTTGGGCTCTAGAGTGCAGGCTCAGTAGTTGTGGCTCACGGGCTTAGTTGCCCCGCGGCATGTGGGATCTTCCTGGATCAGGGCTTGAACCCGTGTCCCCTGCATTGGCAGGCGGATTCTTAACCACTGTGCCATCAGGGAAGCCCTCCTCCTTTATTTTAATCCTCCCTCTTCCAGGGGCACCCAGTTTTAAGCCCTGGATCCTTTGTTTTTGCTTTCAGTAAGCACTTCTCCCTGGCTTGCAAGAAACTGCCTTAGAATTTCCACAAACGTCTCCGTAAACTCCCATTCTTTCCTTGCACCAACCTCAACCAGCATCATTGAGAAAAGCCGTCTAATTAATGAGTTCATGCACAAGTGCTGGTAAGTGGTAACACCTGGATGTGTTGCCTTTCCCAGAGGGCTTGTTTTCCAAATCTTTTCAATCCATAATCAGTCTGGATGATGAAGGCTTAAAATGAAAGCTTAACTCTTCGTGGCTGGAACTGAGTCAGTGTGCCTGTGATCAGGGTAGGTGATTTGAATCACCCCCAGAAGGTTTCTTTGTGCCCCTCAAATCACACCATTTGCACCACTACTCAGAATTCTGCCCCTGCTTCCACCCTCATAGATAAGACAGGTTCCGAAAACATATAATTCATCCTAGTTATGGAGAGTAACATTTGTCGTACACCTCGTAGTATCCACCAAGGAAAGATTATTTTACATGATCCTCACCATTAGCCTGTCTGATCAAGAATTCCATCATCTCCATGCTGTACATCGGGGGTCAACAGGTTTTCTGTAAAAGTCCAGAGAGCACTTACTTTAGGCTTGTGGGCTTTGTGGTCTCATCTCTGCCATTGCAGTGAAAGCAGCCAGAGGCAGGATGTAAACACATGGGCACCGTTGCTTTTAACAAACTTTATTTACAAAAACATCTCTGCCCTAGATGAAGAAATCATGACTAGAGACCTAGAGGGACCTACCTCAGAACACACACAAATAAGAAGCAAACCACCATGCCAGGAGTGAACCCTGTTCTTTCTGGTTCTGAGTCTAGTACTTGTTCACTGCACCACACTGTATGGCCTTTAGCACTTAGGTAGAGCCATGACTTTGTATCAAATCACCCACACTCCCTCCATCCCCTTTTCCCCACAAACATTTGTGGGGCAGCAGCTGGGCTGGGGTACCATTAGTACCCTGAGATCATGGAAGCAAAGTGAAGGTAACTAACCCACAGGTCTAAGCCAGGTGCCCTTAACATTGTAGCTCTGCCTAATGAGGCTGACCAGCAGTAGACATGTGGTTAATGAAACTTGCATTGCATATGCAGTCAGAGTCACCCATTTCTTCCAGAAGCACACTCTTGAACCTTCAGTCCAGCAAAGAACAGGGACATCCTGGATACATCCTACCCAGTATCCTCTGTCTGGTCCACTAGCAGAACTGGACCATGTACCAGCATCACACTGGAGGCTTTGCAGGGAATGTAGCCACTCACTCCCACCTGGGTGTCATGAGCACTTTCTCTGTGGGCCCTGCTGGCCTCGCTTCACCTCTTTCTCCCGGTGCCTTTCTAGGAAGTTGGAGCACTGAGTGGGCTGGTCGTGTGTGAGGACACCCGGGGGGGGGGCACACCTGGAGTGGACAGGGCAGAGCCTTTGCCTCACTCCTCCTCTTTCCCCCCTTTCCTCCTCCTCCCCCCATTTGACCTCCCAGGAGGCTGCTCTGTTGGACTGACATGCTTCTGCCCTCCTGCAACCGGAATCAGAGCCATGCACCTGGCCAACAGGCTCTGGATCAATACCTAAAGCTATTAATATGTTAAAGCGACTTAAACTTGCTTTGCTTCTTTTCCACACTCACTTCTCAGGAGAACCTCATTGAAAGGGTCATGTCATTGTGGCCAGAGACAGCATTTAGGGGTTCCTGGCATCCTCTCAAGTGTACCCCAGTCTAACCATCTCTGTCCCAACATCTGGCACAGCAACTACTGTCTTTTAATTTCCTTTTCCGTAATATAATCCCCTAAATCCAACACATGACATTCCCCACCACAGTGGAAACAGGAGCTAGAGGAAGATTGAGATCATGATGATACACACACATTCCAGCTGGAATTTTACCTTCTACAGGCATCCCTGTCTGTGGCCTCTGTCCTTCACTCTACTAGAAGCATCTTTCGATCCCTCCCTAATTACACTGACTTATCTAGTAGCATAGCTTGTATATACAGCTTTAGTCATTAGATAGCAATTTGTTAATATCTTGCCACTGAGACACAATGGCTGGAACTGTGGCCAGAGGCAGGAAGCCATATCCTCTTCCCTCAATTGAACATCTTCATTCTCTCAAGAAGGGCAAACCTCTCTAAGTGAGGGCAATCAATACGGTGCATTCAACCATAATTGTGGCTTAACTCCCTGTTCTTTGAAAAGTTAAGCCCTGTGATTTGCCTACAATTGGACTTTCAAAAAGTCACACCTGCCTGTTCAAGGAGGAAGTTAAGCAGCAGCCAGACTCTCTTGACTGTTCTCTGCCTGCTCTCTCCCTCCTTGCCGGTGATGGACCTCCCTGGGTCATGTCTTTCCTCCCCAAACCTTCGTCTCTAGATCCTGACAACCTAGGCCAATGGTTCGTAGAAAGTGAGGAACTGGATCAACTGAGTTTAGCCATGGCCTCCTTCCTCCACAATCTCCCACATCACCCCAGCAACGAGAGCTTTTCTGGGTTTCTTGTTTGATGAGCTGTGTTCAGGTCCTCGGTTCAAACACTGAGCTAACATGCTGGTTTGGAAAGGTGAAGGTCAAGAAGTGGAAATGTGCTTTTCCTGCACGGGGGTCTTCTGCTGTCAGGACACACACGGGAATGGACTCCAGCTGCTTTCTCTTGCCATGTTGAATTTGATTGGTCTTCCACTAGCTAAGAGCAAGAAGAATGAATCAGGGACTTCCCGGGTGGCTCAGTGATTAAGAATCTACCTGCCAATGCAGGGGACACAGATTCGAGCCGTGGTCCAGAAGATCCCACATGCCGCGGAGCAACTAAGCCCGTGCACCACAACTACTGAGCCTGCGCACCTAGAGCCCATGCTCCGCAACAAGAGAAGGTACCACCATGAGAGGCCCACGCACCACAACGAAGAGTAGCCCCCGCTCACCGCAACTAGAGAAAGCCTGCGCACAGCAATGAAGACCCAACGCAGCCAAAAATAAAATATAATTTAAAAAAAAAAAGAGTGAATCAAAGACTCTCTGGGCTGCTTTGGGAAAAGACAACCCTGGCTTGAGGGTTAGGATGGGACAAGGGAAGGTGCCACCCTGCTATCTTTCCACAGGGCCTGATATATGACAACGCTGGCAATAATTCGGGTAGCAATTGCTGGTGTTTACTGAGTATACACCAGGGGCCAGGTGTGTGTCTGCATTGTCTCATTTGAGCCTCACCCTCACCACAACCCAAATATGAGGCAGGAGCAAAGCAACCACCTGGGACAGTAGGGGAATATTCAGACTGTGCAACGGGTCTGCTGGGGCAACGTGTGAGTTTCCTAGGGCTGCCGTAACCCAGCACCACGGACCAGGCAGCTTAAACAATAGAAACTTATGTCTCACAGTTCTAGAGTCTGGAAGTCCAAGATCAAGGTGTCGGCAGGGTTGGTTTCTTCTGAGAGCCATGAGAGAGTGACCTATTCCAGGCCTTTCTCCATGCCTTGAAGGTGGCTGTCTTCACTCCGTGGACAGCAGCCATCCTGGATTAAGGCTTACCTTAATGACCTCATTTTAACCGAATTATCTCTTTAAAGACACTTTCTCCAAAAACGATCACATTCTGACATACTGGGGGTTCCAGGGTTAACGTATGAATTTTTTTAGGGGGACATAATTCAGCCTGTAACAGATCTGACTCATAGCTCCACCCTTGGCTAACTGTGTGACTTTTCCAGCCACTTAACTTCTGCATGCCTTCCCTCCTAGCCCCCCACCCCCATCCCAAGGTTGTTGTGAAAACTATCTGAGATGAGGTATGAAAAGGACTAAACACCACCTGGCACACAGTCAGCCCTCAATCATTGTGTGTCGATATTAGGTCTCATCCCCATTTTACAGGTGAAAAAACTGAGCCTTTAAGAGTTTCTGTAGCTTGCTCGAGATGTCACAGCAGTGGATAGTAGGTACATCAGGGCCTCCATGCCTGCCTGTCCCAAAGACCAACTCGTCTACATTGCCATGCAGGCTCCTCTTCCACATTTTATACTAAATAGAAGACAAGCTGTACTGTCCTTTCCGTGAGACGAAGCCCAACCTAATCCATTTCAGTTCTCCCCAGCAGCTCAAATCTTAAAAGGACAGCCCCCCAGCACACTTCTGGCATCACACAAGAGGAAGACAGATTCTCTCCAGGTTGGCTGACACACCAGAAAGGACGGGTCCTTTCCCCTCCTCCTCAGGAGAGTAGCAACAGACAGGATGGTCAGGCCAGGGGCCAGAGGGCCGTCTACTCCAGCCTTAATCCTGCACCCCATGTGGACTCATCTTCAAATCCACCCACGGATGTTCTAGCTGCTGTATTGGGCAGGAAGTTTCTGGAACAGCTATTTTTGTTTTGTCTGAACCTATCAGGGAAAGGAAGTCCTCTGCCCATAATAAACACTAGGTAATTTACCTCACAAATTAAGAGGGTTTTAATTATTTTTTAAAGAACAATGTTCTTTGGAAACTTTGCTGTATTCTTGATACTCCTCTCACTGCCCACCCCCAACGCTGCCCTGCCCCCACTCCCAGCACCTAGCCCTAGATGAATAAGGAGAGATGAATTTTTAGTGAGTAAATAGAAGGTATTTTCTTATGGATTTGGGTTTGTTCTCCTCCAGACAGCACACTCTTGAAGTTGCTTAGTGTAGATGCACTTTGTCCTTCTCTCAGCTGTAGTTTAATTTGATTTCAGTTCTCTGTCAGTGTTGTGTCAGGACGGGGTCAAGAGAGAAGAAAGGAGCAGAGGAGTCCAGCACACTGTTTCTCAAGCCCGGGGGCTCTTCAGAATCACCTGGAAAGCTCGAGAAACCCAGAGGCCATGACCCACCTGCAGGGACTCGTTTTACAACTCCCCAGACGATTGCTCTGGGAGGCCAGGCTCGGAACCTCTGCTTCCCCAGACAAGCATCACTGGATGCATCAGAGAACCAGAGGGGACCTTGGAGTTTGGAGCCTCCTGAAGTTCTCAGCCCTGGTCTATAGCCCAAACCCCTGGGAGCTCTTCAAAGTACAGGTTCCCGGGCAGCAGCCCAGGCCCCTGCATCAGAATAGCCCCATTACAGTGTCTGAGATCCATAATTTTTTAAAGTTCCCCACACTCTGATGCGTTGTCAGTGAGCATGCAATTTTTTATTAACTTTCTGGAGGGCATTTGGCAATAACTGCCTGATGAAAATTTAAGGTCGTACTCTCAACTCAGCGATTCCACTGCTTATAATTTATCCTGATGACATACTTTAGAAACATCACCACTCTGTGTGTGTTTGAGTGTGTGTGTGTGTGTGTGTGTGTGTGTGTGTGTGTAGATATTCACTGCAGCACTCAGTGGAACTGTAAAATAACAATGACAAAAGATGCAGCCAACCAGAGCATCCTTCGACAGGTGATGAGATAAAGAAATTTTCTTTAACCACATGATGAAATAATATGCATCTGTTAAAGGGAATGAAAGAGTTTTTGTTAAGAAGAGTATATATAATGCTGGAGAGGGTGTGGAGAAAAGGGAACCCTCCTGCACTGTTGGTGGGAATGTAAATTGTTACAGCCATTATGGAGAATGGTATGGAGGTTCCTTAAAAAAACTAAAAATAGATCTACCATATGACCCAGCAATCCCACTACTGGGCATATACTCTGAGAAAACCATAATTCAAAAGGACACATGGACCCCAATGTTCATTGCAGCACTATTTACAATAGCCAGGACATGGAAACAACCTAAATGTCCATCGACAGATGAATGGATAAAGAAGATGTGGCACATATATACAATGGAATATTACTCAGCCATAAAAAGAAATGAAATTGAGTTATTTGTAGTGAGGTGGATGGACCTAGAGTCTGTCACACAGAGTGAAGTAAGTCAGAAAGAGAAAAACGAATACTGTATGCTAATGCACATATATGGAATCTAAAAAAAAAAAAATGGTACTGATGAACCTAGGGGCAGGACAGGAATAGAGACGCAGACGTAGAGAATGGACTTGAGGACACAGCGGGGGAAGGGTAAGCTGGGACAAAGTGAGAGAGTAGCATTGACATATATACACTACCGAATGTAAAATAGGTAGCTAGGGAGAAGCAGCTACATAGCACAGGGAGATCAGCTCAGTGCTTTGTGACCACCTAGAGGGGTGGGCTATGGAGGGTAGGAGGGAGATGCAAGAGGGAAGAGATATGGGGATATATGTATATGTATAGCTGATTCACTTTGTTGTACAGCAGAAACTAAAACACCATTGTAAAGCAATTATACTCCAATAAAGATGTGGGGAAAAAAAAGCTTTATTATGTTCATCAAAAAAAAAAGAATAGTATATATAGTTAGCATGATCCTTTCATAGTAAATTTAAAAGATACCACCAGATATTATATCTATATTACAATAGATATACCTACAGATATGTAGAAATATATAGATTATAACATATATGTATTATATATGTAAATCTTCTAGTTATATACTATATAATATCTATATTTAGATATTAAACATATGGATATTATATATTGATACTGTATATATGTATATCTATAAATCTCTCTTTTAAATTTGCTATGTTATATGAGTTTCCTATGGCTACCGTAACAAATTGCACAAACTTGGTGATTTAAAACAACTTCTATTTAGTCTCTCACAGTCCTGGAGGCCAAAAGTCCAGAATCAAGGTGTCCTCGGGGCAGTGCTCCCTCCAGGGGCTCTGGGAGAGAATCCTTCCACCTCTTCTAGCCTCTGTTGGTTGTCACGTTCCTGTGCTTGGGCTGCATCTCTCTCCTCTCTGCTTCCACCTCCACGAGGCTTCTCCTCTGTGTTTCTCTCCTGTGTCTCTCGTAAGGATACTTGTTCTGGATCACATGTCATTGGATTTAGGGCCCACCCAGATAATGCAGAATGATCTCATCACAAGATCTATAATTACATCTACAAGGACCCTTTTTCCAAATAAAGTCACATTCTCAGGTTCCAGGGTTAAGGACGTGGACATAAAATTTGGAGGGAAGGGGATTCCCTGGCTGTCCAGTGGTTAGGACTCCGTGCTTTCACTGCTGAGGGCCCGGGTTTGATTCATGGTCAGGGAGCTAAGATCCCACAAGCCATGTGGCCCAAAAGATAGATAGATGATAGATAGATAAAGAGATAGATAGATAGATAGATATAGATAGATAAAATTCAAAAAATATTTTGAGGGGTATATATTTGGGGGGAACATTCAACTCGCTACACTGTAAAAGGACCATGCTAAGTACACTGCTTTTAACAAAATTTCCCTCTTTCTGTATTCGGGCGCATGTATAAACATTTCCTGGAAGAGCTCCCAAGAAATTATTAGCAGCATTTACCTTTGAGGGGAACTATTTGTGAGCGGAGAAGAGGAGGGAAGGATAAAATGTTCCCTTTCCATCATGTAACTTTCTGTACCTCATTCATTTTCTAATCATGCACATGTGCTACCTTATTTTTTCTTTTTAGTGTCGACAGGAATTATGGGGAGGTAGGGGGAAATCATGATTTTTCTTTTCTTCTTTCCTACTTCTCTGTTTTAAAATAATTTTTAATTTAAGAAGCAGCTCACCTGGTGACTCTGCTGTGCAGCCCAGTCAGAGAATAAATGATCCAATCTGACTCCATCCTTCCACAGAAAGAGGGAGGAAGAGCCAGGCCCGGCAGTGGACAGCCCCCCGCCCCACCTTGGGGTGACACCTTCATCAAGGTGATGGCAAGAGTTCCACGTCTGCAGAGCCCTTTACCAAGTGAGGATTCCACAGCCTGCATCCAGCCAGAGCCTCATCACAGTTCCCAGAGTTGGAGGCAGGTCTTTTATGGAGGAAGAAAACTGGCCTCTAAGACAGAGTCAACCTTGGTGCAGGGTGGGGCCACCTGGAGAGTTTGAAGAACCTCCGATGCGATGCTCGGCCCCAGCCCCAGAGGGTCTGTTTGGGTCCAGGTGTGGCCTGAGGGTGGGGATTGTTAAAGCTCCCAGGTGATTTGATGTGCATCCGGGTCCAGGACAGCGGACTAGAGGACCAACCAAGGGAACTGGCATTTGTGGGAGCTGACCTGCCATGTGCCAGGCACTGTGCTGGGTGCGTCACAGCAGCTGACATGATTCATTTCTCAAAACAACCCTCAGAGGTAATTATGGTTTCCATTTTAGGGGTAAGGAAACTGAGTCTCAGAAAGGTCGCTATGATGCTCAAAGACAGGGTTAGGGGCAGGTGCTGGTTTCAAACCCACGTCTGTGGCTACACCTCAGGCCTACCCCAGAGCTGACCCCGAGCCAGGGCTCTGCCCGCAAAACCTCATCGTTCCCACAGACGACTGCCTCCCAGTCCACTTCTCAGGGTCTCCAGTCCTGGGGTGAGGCAAACTGAGAGAAGTTCCACTGTGATTAACCCCTCAAAAGTTTACCATCAGGACTTCCCTGGTGGCGCAGTGGTTGAGAATCCTCCTGCCAATGCAGTGGACATGGGTTTGATCCCTAGTCCGGGAAGATCCCACATGCCGCGGAGCAACTAAGCCCGTGCGCCGCAACTACTGAGCTTAAGCTCTAGAGCCCATGCTGTAGAGCCCACGAGCCACAACTACTGAGCCTGTGTGCTGCAACTCCTGAGCCCGTGTGCCTAGAGCCTGTGCTACACAACAAGAGAAGCCACCGCAATGAGAAGCCCATGCACTGCAACAAAGAGTAGCCCCCGCTCGCCGCAACTAGAGAAAGCCTGTGCGCAGCAACGAAGACCCAAAGAAGGCAAAAATAAATAAATAAAATTAATTAAATTAAAAAAGAAAAGTTTACCATCAGAAAATCTAGAAAAGCAAAAACGATCATACACCATCTATTCCTAAGTGCATCTTACAACTGCTCTCTGCAAATGCCAAGAGTGACAAAAATGTTCATTGCCTCCCCTGGTGCAACAAAACGTGCGGAATAGGTGCGGGCAGCTTGGAGGAAAATCCTGGAGACAAGGGTGAAGCAGTTTCTCAAGAAAGGCTGACCACCAACGCGCTGGATGGCACAGAGGAAAACACAGACTCGGACAACTGTGAGATAGACTCTGTGAAGGAGTTTGGGAACTTCTTAACCAATTTATTTTACTAACATTTTCCTTTTGTTTGTTTGGAGAAGTGACATATGGTAAAAAGCAATCTTTGTCCAAATGAAACTACAAGAGCACTTTACATACCAAATGAAGCTTACACATAAGAAGGAGGCATTGGGACATAGTTTAATTCTTAGCTGCTGTAACAGTTTCCATAACCAAGTACCATGAACTGGGTGGCTTTAACACAACAGAAATTTACTCTCTCACGGTTCTGGCCAGCAGTTCAGACTTCAGATCAACGAGCTGGTAGGGCTGTGCTCCTGAGATCTCTGGCTGGGGCCCTTCCCTTGCCTCTCCTGGCTCTGGTAGTCCCGTGCTCCTTGGCTTCTAGTAGCAAAGTCCACCCTGTGCCTCCTCCCTCCAGAGGTGGCTTCACTCTGTGTCTGTGTGGCTGTGGGGGTGGCAGCTTGTATGGACGGCGGAGGGGGGTTAATGTGTCTTTCTGCCATTTTCCTCCTGTGTCTATCCATCCTCTTCTTATGAGGACACCGGTCGCACTGCATTAGGACCCACTGGGCCCCAGGCTACCCTCACCTTAAGTAATCACATCTGCTCCGACACTGTTCCCAAATCAGGTCACCTTCAGAGGTACTGGGGGTTAGGGCTTCAACATATTTTGTTTTCCATATTTTTTTAATTGAAGTATAGGTGATTTACAGTGCTGTGCCAATCTCTGCTGCAGCAAATTGACTCAGTTTTACACATATAGACATTCTTTTTAAAATATTCCTTTCCATTATGGTTTATCCCAGGAGATTGGATATAGTTCCCTGTGCTACACAGTAGGACCTTGTTGTTTATTCATTCTTCTTTTTTTTTGCAATTAAAAATTTTTTTTTCTTTTTTTAAATTGATTTGTTTTTTGGCTGCATTGGGTCTTCGTTGTTGCGCGAGGGCTTTCTCTAGTTGTGGTGAGTGGGGGCTACTCTTCGTTGCGGTGCATGGGTTTCCTCATTGCAGTGGCTTTTCTTGTTGCAGAGCATGGGCTCTAGGCGCATGGGCTTCAGTAGTTGTGGCACACAGGCTTAGTTGCTCCGTGGCATGTGGGATCCTCCCGGATCAGGGCTCGAGCCCATGTCCCCTGCCTTGGCAGGTGGATTCTTAATCACTGCACCACCAGGGAAGTCCCTGTTTATCAATTCTAAATGTAATAGTTTGCATCTACTAACCCCAAATTCCCAGTCCCCCACTCTCCCACCCCCTCTCCCCCTTGTCAACCACAAGTCTGATCTCTATGTCTATGAGTCTGTTTCTGTTTAGTAGATAGGTTCATTTGCATCATATTTTAGATTCCACATATAAGTGATGTCATATGGTATTTGTCTTTCTCTGTCTGACTTACTTCACTTAGTATGGTAATCTCTAGTTGCATCCATGTTGCTGCAAATGGCATTATTTTGTTCTTTTTTATGGCTGAGTAGTATTCCATCGTATACCACATGTTTATCCATTCATCTGTTGATGGACATCTAGGTTGTTTCCATGTTTTGGCTATTGTGAATAGTGCTGCTATGAACATAGGGATACTTGTATGTTTTTGAAATACACTTTTGTCTGGGTATATGCCCAGGAGAGGAATTGCTGGATCATATGGTGATTCTATTTTTAGTTTTCTAAGTAACCTACATACTGGGTTCCATAGTGGCTGTACCAACTTACATTCCCACCAACAGTATAGGAGGGTTCCCTTTTCTCCACATCCTCTCCAGCATTTGTTATTTGTAGACTTTTTAATGATGGCCATTCTGACTGCTGTGAGTTGATACCACATTGCAGTTCCGATTTGCATTTCTCTAATAATTAGCGATGTAGAGCATCTTTTCATATGCCTATTGCCCATCCGTATGTCTTCTTTAGGTCTTCTGCCCATTTTTTAATTGGGTTTTTTGTTTTTTTGTTGTTGAGTTGTAGGAGCTGTTTATGTATTTTGGATATTAGCCCTTGTTGTTCGTATCATTTGCAAATGTTTTCTCCCAGTCCATAGGTTGTCTTTTCGTTTTGTCTCGTTTTGTTTTTTATGGTTTCCTTTGCTGTGCAAAAGCTTGTAAGTTTGATTAGTTCCCATTTGTTTAGCTTTGTTTTTATTTCTATTGCCTTGGGAGAATGACCTTAGAAAAAATTGGTATCATTTGTGTTAGAGACTGTTTTGCCTATGTTCTCTTCTAGTTTTATTGTGTCTTGTCTTATATTTAGGTCTTTAAGCCATTTTGAGTTTATTTTTGTGCATGGTGTGAGGCATGTTCTGTCTTCATTGAATTTACGTGCAGCTAGGACTTCAATATATCTTTAGGGGGACTAAGTCAATGCATAATAGTGGTAAGCAAAATAATTCTGAGTAATACAGAAAAAAATAGTGTGATACAATCGACAGCATCATAGATTTCATAAACCAGTATTCTCAGCAACATATCAGTTTTGTGTTTTGTGGTTTTTTCTTCTCATGTTCACTTCAAGCCAAGACGTTCTGCACGCCCTTTGGAGGCAGCACCCTGGATTGCCCCCCTTTCTCCTGGCCCCTCCCTGGCCCTGCACAGTCTGTGCTAATTAGCAGCTGTTTAATTATCAGCCCAGCAGGGAAGTGATCCCAGCCCTGATCCTTAGAGAGTTTTGTGAAGTTATTCTGTCCCAGATACAGGAAGGTTGACTGTGTTCCGTGCCTTAGGGAGAGACTGCGTGCTTTAGTGGAAAGTTCATGGCATTTAGAACTGACCAACCTGGGTGACTGTTGTGTTTTCAGTTTTTGGACAATGGTCTCTGAACCTTCGTTTCCTCAACTGCAACCATACCCACCCACAGTTCTGTGGAGAAGGTTAAATGTAGGGAAAGTACCTTGTTAACGTAAGTTATAAAATAGTATGCCAATATGCAGGGGTGGTGTCTTCCTCACCCTAGTATCATCTGTATCCAGCACACTGTGGATGCACAAAAACGTTTGTTGACTGAAAAATTCTTAATTAAGGAGAGACACCAGGACAGCAAAGGCAGTGGGTATTGTTTGGGTAAAATCTGTGTTTGCACATGTGTCAAATTCAGGTATAAAATTTGAACCGGAATTGTAGAATATCCCTCTGTTCATTTTTAATAAAATAATGCCCAGTAACACAGACACCTGCTTTCTTATATTTTTTATTTGTGTAAATGTTTAGGTCAATGGGCCAACTTGGGGGAGAATTCTACTGAAGATAGCTGTATGGTTTTTATTTTTGTTTTTTGTGTTTTTTTGAGAAGGCAAGAAGCTATGGTTAAGTTGTATGCATGTCATTGGTACTACATCTAAGTGGTAGTGAAAGGAATTGTCTGTGAAAGGTCACAATTCAGAGGAGGGAGAAAAGAAAATGAAAGTGGCCTTTTAGTTATAATGTGAGGGAGGATTATAAATGCTTGGAAATACTTCTTTGACATTAAGAGCTTTATCACACATAGAATTGTAACACTGAAATCTTCCCCAGAGGTCTTTATAACTAGTTTATAACCTCATCCCTCAGCTCATGGCAATTTCACTTATAATAGAAAAAAACCCAGATGACCAGTAAGAGGAAACTCTTTGGGTAAGTTATGGTGCATTCCTCTATGGAATATTTAGGTAGTCATTAAAAATTAAAAGATGAGAGGGACTTCCCTGGCAGTCCAGTGGTTAAGTCTCCTCACTTCCACTGCAAGAGGTATGGGTTCTACCCCTTAGTTCAGGGAAATAAGTCCCCACATGCTGCACGGCCAAAAAAATAAAATAAAAGATGAGAGCTATGTAGCAACATATTAAAATTTCTATGATTAGATACTTAATGAAGAAAGGATACACAATTTTATCTATAGTATGATTACTATTATGTAAAAATTAGGTTAAAATGCAAGTTAGGGTTGGACAAGAACCCCCAAAAATGAAAACAACTGATGGCAGTACATGGTATCATTTTGGGGGGAGAACACTCTTCTCCAGTTTTACTTGTGTAACAAGTAAAAATATGTGTCTTAAAGGTGTTCATCTCTCTTGGAATTGTAACTGTGATCTTCATTGAGGTCAGGATTCAGAAAGCCCTCTGCAGTGTCTTAGGATTCCTGATTTTTAATAACATGAGGTGCAAAATGGCAGACCCTTGAGTCATGCTTTGGTGCTTTTGAGTTGCAAGGAGGGTGCTGTCCAGGGAGCACAACATCCCAAAGCATCACTGGTTTCCATTAAAACCTAATTTATGGAATTAAAAATTAATTTTATGGAAATGAATTTAAACAGTCGTTCATTAGAATGCACTTGGTCTAGTTGAGTTTGGAGTGGTATTATAATAGCCATTCCTCCACTGTTATTGGAAAAGATGGAATCTGAGATGAGTCTTCCTGTCCTTACGCTGCTGGGAACAACTTGCGGAGGAGTCTTCCAACATGAGTCCAATATAATGGGGACCCTTCAGGGGAAGTCAGGCAAGGCTCCCATCCGTGAGCAGAGCAGGTAAAGACTTGGTTGTGAGACTGAAATGGGAAGTTGCAAATTCAGGATGGACGGCCAGCTCCGGTTCCTTCTTTCCCAAGTTGCTTGAATACTTGCTTTCACAGTAACAGGAAGTTTTGAGGGGGCATGTTGTGGTTCTTTACAGGTTGAGAATGTAGGGGATGGGGAATCTCCCCACTACCACTCTTGAGTTCTTATGGCTGGACTAATAATACACAGAAATGAGACAGATGAACAGGAGGAAAAGAAACACAATTTAATTCATGCACATGCAGGTCTCATAGAAGCTTTTATACTTTTTAGACAAAGAAACAATAAATTTGGGAAAAATTGACAGGACGAAGAAATTCAGGTTTTGGGTGCCCAGTTAGTGAAGAATCTAAATAAAATTGGGGCTTGAGGTAGTGAATTAAAGAAGTAAGAAGGTTTGTTTATACAGACTCCTTGGCTTTGAATTCCCTGTCTCTGGTGATAGAGTGTCCTTCTACCTCCAGTTGCAGGGAGTGCACCTTTCATATGAGAGGTTATTTCCTGCTTCTAGGGAGGCAGGAAGGAGGGTCAGATTGTCCCTCTTGCATTGGCCATTTCTTAAGTAACTTTAATAAATAATCAATATGCCATTGAGGCACAGTTTGGGGTGCCCCCCCCAGGGCTCCAACAGAGCTACATTTACTTCAACATTTTAAATGTTGTACATTAATGAATGCACACACACAGAAATGCATAGATAAGCATATATATATATATATATATATATATATAACATATATACATGCACATATATATGGTGGCAGCTGTGAGACTACACCTTGTAGACCTGTGACCTCAGGGACCCTAGCTGCCATCCTCTGAAAGCTACCACTGTGTTGACCACAGGCCACACTTTCCACGGCTGCTCCAGCCAAGGATGGAAGATGCAAGCGTGCTGACACAGTTCTATGCTGAGAGACTCAGGGTTCCTCCAGCAGCTGCCTCTGACCCCCAGCAGCCTCGCCAAGCCTGCCTCAGACGATGGGGCAGTGGATGGGCAGTGGAGGACACTTTGGCTCTGCCTGTTCACTCTCTTCTTTATGGGGTCAAACTTGCATCACTTTCTTGTGTTTTCTCTCCTAACAAAGTCCTTACACGTTTAATCTCCTCTTGTCATCTGCTTCTCAGAAGATACATGTGTATACACACTCACATACATATATGGATAGGTATATTTGAATCATAATGTATCTCCATTTGGTGGACACTAGTTGTGTCCAGATTTGTGACATTATAAAAATAACCATCCATCTCATTTTTTCCAATTATTTTGCTATTTCTTTCAGGGGGCAGGGGTTAACTCTGCCACAATGAATGTCTCTTGTTGGAATCCCGCTCAAACGACTCACAGAGCAAATGCCATACCCACTACTTCTCTAGAAGTAGAATTTCTCGTAGAATTAGAGTTTTTCTGCAAATGAGCCCCGGGCCTTCGGGCATCTGCACGTAGAGCAGGGAAGTGAGAAACTACTCTCCCACAGCCTCCCCTGCCTTCCAGGGCAGCAAGGAAGGGGAGGGTTATCGGCTACATCTGTGGTCCCTTTGTTCCTGACTTGGAGTCTTCTATTTTCCCTCATCCCATGTCAGAGTTTGTGGGTGCAAGCAATAGAAATTGATTCTGCGTCATGTGAACGAAAGTGAATCTGTTGGAAAGGGATGCGGAGCTCACGGTCTGTAGGAGGCTGATGGGTTGGTCTTGGGGGAGGTCCAGGTTGGGCCGTGGAAACGATGGCCAGGATCTTTCACGGGGAGAGCCTGGTGAGCGAGCTGTTAGACCTGAACGGTTTCCGAGGAATCCCAGCTCGCCCAAGAACCGCCAAGAGTCGAGAGTCGCTGCAACACGCAAGAGGTTTACTAGGAGCCGGTGCACCGGGGTTCCTTGGTCCTCAGGCAGGAGGCCGAAGAGGAACCCCCCCCCCCCCAAGCGGAATCACATACATTTTATAGCTTTCATTTTTCATTATGCAAAGTGTGGATATATCAAGGGTTTTTTTCTCATTGGTTTGTTTGTTCCGGACCGGAGTGGGGACTTGGCTCTAGTTCCTTGATTGGTTGGCTGTCGGATGCCTACTTTACATTTTCGTGTTTTTGTGGTGGGGGGTTGAGTCACATGAGTTATGGTTGGCTGGGGCGACCTTTAAACTCTTTGGCTTAATCATTCTTATCCCCCGCCATACTTGTTTGCTCGCGGTTAGGGCATGTCTCAGACATGTCCTGTTTTCCAGGCCTTTGTTGTTTGCTCGGAACGGTTTCTGCCCAGGGGGGACATTCCAGTATCTTATTGCCAGCCGAAAAAAGCTCAAAGCTCAAAAGTATCGATAGGGAAGTAGGGGTGTAAGTATAGTTAAGGCCCTACAGAGCCTCTGAGATAAATAGCCTCCAAGGGTCCCTTCTGCCTTCACATCACTTTCCCAAGGTTCATATCCCAGAAGAGAGATACCCATTGAGGCACCTCTGAGGCAGAGAGAGGCTTCAGATTCTTTACAGGAGGCTGGTGCCTTGAATTTCACTCCCACCAACACAGAACTCAGTCGGCTTGAGGTAATCTCCCAAATGCACTGGGGAGTCCAGGCAGAAGGAGAAATGAATGTTCAGAAGCAAAATATAACTTAAAAAAATTAAAAGCACCCAGCACACACGCTTTTATCCATTTGCATAGTCCTTGAGTGTGTAGATGCTCAGCCACAGCTATTGGATAATGAACTAGTTATTGCCCAAGTGAAAGAAAGGTTCCCGTTTGGGACAAAGCCCAGCTGTTACCAGGAGCCTCCTAATCCAGCTCCTAAGTTTCATTTCCATCCAAGGGCTTGGGGTTCTGTCTGACTGTCCCAAAATGAAGTGTCATCATTGCAAGGACAGCATCAATGTATCTTTAAAGGTCCCTTACTTATCTTCTAAAACTTTGCTGTGGACTTGCTGGCTTGTCAGGCAGGTTTTTCTTGTTTTGTTTTTGGTTGATTCCCAAAATGGATGCCAGGAAGCCCTCCAGAAAAATAGTCTGTGCCAGTTCCGCTGTTTCCCTCTATGAATCCACATTCCTTTCCTTAATAGAAGTGCTTCACTGTTTTATTTCACTAATGCTCCTACCGCCTTATCTCCCTTGAGAATTCTTTTCTCCATCTCCTTCTTATTTTAAGGACACTCACTTTGAGCCATCCCCAAGGCCTCTTTTTTGCGCACAAGCAGAAGTAAATGATCTTGGAAAATAATCATAAAGTAAGAATGTGCATGAAATGAACTTGGTTTCTGCTGAGGAAAAAAAAAAAAACATTATATACAAATAGAATTTGAATTTATAGAAATGAAGTCCAGAAGAGGGGTGTTCAGGTAACATGCCAGTATTGTCATTCCAGGTAAAGAGGGCCTTGCAACAGGAAGGGTTCAACCGAAAAAAGAGAGGGTATAGAGACATCAACGAGATCTACATCAACATGAACGACCCTCTTTTTACGAAGCAGTGGTATCTGGTAAGCGTCTCGGTATCATTCCTAATGTTTCTCAGCTTGGAACTTCAGATAGAAGATGGGTTTCTATTTCCTCATTATTCTGTGGGATGTCAGCTAACACCCCACTCGGTACTAGCTGATAGGTATTGATAGCACCCGACTCGGTGCTAGCGACTCAGTGCCCCCTCTGATAGGTATTGATTTTCTATCACCCTCCATGCATCTTGTCCTCTAATCTGCTTTGTTTCTGGAGCGGCTTAAATAGCCATGACCTCCTAGGGTCAAAGCAACCACCAAGAGCTGATCAGATTCTCCCAAACCAGTGTATGACTGAAGACTTGCAAAGCATGTGAAAGTCAAGTCAAAATTCTGGGAGGACTAATCCGGGGGTCTCAACGGACAGAGGAACTGGAGGACATGGTGGAAGCACAGGCATAAGAAAAAGAATCAGGTGACTTCACAAGGGACAAGCAAGAGATCTCAGAGGCGAAAGTAACAAAAGTAGCATCTATTAGTGCTTCCTAAAATAATGGCAAGAAATCAGTTCACTGGGGCTTAATTGATGCAGGATTCAAGGCATGGAAACCCCCGTCTGCCTGGTGAAGTGAATATTTTCTCACACACCAGCAGTCCTTCTTGACCTATTTGGGTGAGTTGGTTATGTTTAAAAGGGGCTCAGTGTCTCCAAACCAACCCAAGCTGCAGGGCATATCGAGGGAAAAGGAGTGACTAATTTATAAATGTTTCTAATTTATAAACCGCCCATTGTAGGAATGCATCACAACTTCCCTCTTGGGGCTTCAGAGCTTGACTATGCTTTATGCTTTGGGGCATGGAATTCTACAAATCCAATCTGCATAACTGAATGAGCTTATGTGTATTAGGATCGGCTACGTTTCTTGCAATAACAAACAATCCCCAAATCACAGTGGATTAACAGAATCAAAGCTTGTTTCTCACTCAAGCTTCACATCCAATGCTTTGTAATCCCCAGGGACCCAAGCTCCAGCTCAACTGCATCCCAAACCCTGCTTTCATGGGCATCTCAACGAGGGGAAGGGGTAAATCACACTCTGGCTCTTAAAGCTCCAGCCTGGATATGACAAATGGTTCATGAGCTCACATTCCAATGCCCAAAACCAGTCATGTGGTTCTAGCTTCCAAGGGGATGGAGAGGTGTCACCTTCGCATGTGCCTAGAAGGGGAAGAGCAGTCATTTTTTATAAAGAGCACTAATGACATTCACACAATGTTTCAGCAACACCGTAACAGCCAGCTCATTACTATGGGCTTCTACCAGTACAAACTCTGACTTCACTATTTTTTCATGATTTATCTTTGAGAAAATCTGCACAAGACCAAAAAGCATAAAAAGAGGGTAGTGAACATATTTGTATGGAATTTTTCTTTTTTTTTCCTTTCTTTCTGTTTTGATTTTTTAGGGGGAAGGCATTTTTATTTTTTGCATTAGAACATGCACTGAAGTTGAGCCAACTCTCTTTAATTCAGTTCAACAAATATTTTCAAGCAAGACTTGGTGTGGTGGTACTGAAATTACAAAGATAAATAGAACTTGCTCCCTCTTGTAAAGAATATTGTTGTTTAGTGAGGAAATCACATTCAAATAAGAATAATCCGAGACAATATGCACTAAATTCTGAAAGTGAGGGATAAATAAAGAGCTACAAGAGCAAGCATTTAATTCTAAATTGGGAAGGGTTTCTTGCAATGTTGGCTCTAAGGAGTTTAAAGATAATGATCTACTCATAAGAGATAGGAAGATTGAAACTGTGTTTGCATATTTCTGTAAAACGGAAAACATCGATTTTGTGTATATCCAAAAACGGAGGGAGAAGACTAGAAGAGGTGGGTGGGAAAACACCCCAAAGCACAGTTTCATGGAAGATGTTGCCCTTTATCTGGCCCTGGAATACCGGGTGTCTGAGGAGTGTGGCAAGTAAACATTTACACAGGTGCTTTACCACCTACACCAAACTAATAAGATTCTCTGCTTTGGAATTCCTGAACCAGATCAATACCGGGCAAGCTGATGGTACTCCTGGCCTTGACTTGAATGTGGCAGAAGCCTGGGAGCTGGGATACACAGGGAAAGGTGTTACCATTGGAATTATGGATGATGGTGAGTATTTCAAAGGCTGTACATCACCTGGAAGCAAGTGTGTCTTTGCACACCTTTGGAACACAAAAGATTCATTGTTTTGGAGATGCAAATTAGAGGCAGAATGGCCAGATGCTGGGCATGGCCGTCTCTACTGTGTCGACATCCTCACATTTCTCCACATCAGTGGTCCTCAAGCTCGAGGATGCCCTTCACAAATATTTATCGAATGAATAAGTTAAAAAAATTTACATGAACTAATGAAAGTTGACCATCATTGAACTGTAATTTCTTATTGGGCCACTGTTTATACCTTACCTTAAAACGGCTTCTGTTTATATTTACCATCTATTTCTCTAGATCTACACTGTCCAGTGTGGTAGCCACTAGCAGTATGTGACTATTTACATTTAAGTTTGAATTAGTTAAAGCTAAATACAGTTAAAAATTCAATTCCTTGACCACATTCGTTTCACTTCAAGGTCTCAATAACCACACGGGGCTAGTGGCAATTCTATTGAACTTCATTTCTATCATCCCAGAAATTTCCATTAGGCAGTGTGGCTCTAGATCCCCGCAACAGCTTGTTTTGGTTTCGGTTTTGGTTTTTTTTTTTTGCGGTACGCGGGCCTCTCACTGTCGCGGCCTCTCCCGTTGCGGAGCACAGGCTCCGGACGCGCAGGCTCAGCGGCCACGGCTCACGGGCCCAGCCGCTCCGCGGCATGTGGGAGCTTCCCGGACCGGGGCACGAACCTGTGTCCCCTGCATAGGCAGGCGGACTCTCAACCACCGCGCCACCAGGGAAGCTCCCCGCAACAGCTTTTTAGTACCGGGATTGGGGTTTGGAGAATTTTGACTTTATTGCTACTTTCAGAGTGAGTCCTTGTAAAGCAAACTGATGACATTTTAGTATACGTGCCCCCTGCAATATGTTATTCTATCCCACATGCCTGCCCAGCAAAGATTTAGCAGAGCTTTCTTTTTTATAGTTTGTGATATGAAAACCAATGGCTTTGATGAATTGCTGTTTTTCTAACTACACATGCCGTTAGCTCTGCCAAGATTCTGGAGCATCTCTGCCCTGCCGTCGTCCCGTCGGGGGTGTATTCTTGCTCTTCATTAGCTGTCTGGGTCCTCCGTAAAAGCTGCACTGTGCACTATTGGTCCAATTACATATAAAGTCTATAGAGAGATGAAACAATGGAGCCTTTCTCTTCTCAAGATCCTCAAAGAACACTATGTTCTCTAAAGCAAGCCTTTGAAACAGGATTGATGGGAAAACAAGGAGAGCCAAGCGTGCTTAAAATCAGCACTGTCTTTGTGTGGGCTCATTAAATATTAACATAAAAACAATGTGCAGTGTTTTCTGAGGTGTGAGATGTTTTGAAATGGATGTAAAAGCTTTCTCCAGTGGCCAGGGCTCTCATGTGTGTGTGTGTGTGTGTGTGTGTGCGCGCGCGCACGCGTGTGCCAATGTGGAGAGCTTACCTGTTTCTCCTTCCGAATGCTTTGGCTTAGAAACCACCGTGGATGAGCCCAGCTCACCCAGGAGAAAGATGCATGTAGGTTTGGGGAAAACCTGCCTGGGATACATTGTAATCACCATTTCATCACACAGATGTGGGGGACCAGAGAAGCACCCTTAAAAGTGGCCACAGAGAGGCACGGTGCTCTCACAGAATCCCCAACAGCCCCTGAGATGCCCGTTTCAGGATTCTTTAACTCCAGGCCCCTTGACTGACCGTTCTTCGTCCCTTCTGAAGAGAGCTAAGGAGAGGGCGTCACCTGCCTCTGGTCGACATTTCCTGGCCTGAGAAGCCGAGCCGGTTACAAAGTCTCAGCAGAACTTCCTATTTGATGTTATTTCTCCTGCTGATTCAGTGGCCTTTGAGATTCAAAAAAAAAGTGAACTCTGCCCCTCAATTGTACTCCTAACTTCCTCATTGTTTTGGTCATCCACCGCTGCAGAACAAGCCACCCCAAAACTGAGTGGCTTAAAACAAACACCCTGCTGCTAACTCTCACAATTCTGTGGGTTGACCAGGCTCAGAGGGACAGTTTGGCTCTTGGTCTCTCTGGGGTCTCTCATACAGTTGGGGTGAGAAGGCAGCTGGGGCCAGTGTCAACTGGAGTCTCAACTGGGTGCTAAAATGGCTTGGCCTCCCTCCAGCTCCACGTGGCCTCCCCAGCAAGGTGGCTGGATTTCTTACGGATGGCTCAGAGCTCCCCAAAACAGGCATCCTAAGAGACAAAAGGCAGGAGCTGCTGGGTCCTCTCAAAGGCTGAACCTGGAATATGGGCAAGCATTGCTTTGCCCCTTCCACTGGATAAACAGTCTGAGAGCCAGATTCCAGGAGAGGAGAAATATCAATAGATCCTGCCTCCTGGTGTGGAGAGAGACAAAGGATTTGTGGCTATCTTGAAATCGGCACATGCTTGTTCAGTAGGATAACTGACGAAAAGAAGACGACTAAGCCGTTCTCCAAACCCACTGTTGAACGGCAAGACGAGCGCATCTGGGGCAAGAGCGGCCACAGCAAGGGCAAGTCCAGACGCACAGCCTCTCACCATGTGGTGGGGCATCTCTGCCTAAACACCCACAGACGGGAAGCAGAGATGATGGGCTGGGAGCATCAGGGCGGCATCTTCTCTCTCAGCCGCCTGCACACGTGGACGGTGTGGAATCGTTCCCCAGATAGTCTCTCAGCAAGACATCACCCCCAAACAAGGTCAAAGACACACACGGATGCTGACCCTGAGACCTAAGAGCAAAATTAATGTCATATTTTATAAGCCTGCCTTGTGTGCGAAGTAATTGGTGATCTGTGTGTGGAAGGTTCGATTTGTGGACAAGCACAGTTTTGTTTTTGTTTTTGTTTTGCGATACGCGGGCCTCTCACTGTTGTGGCCTCTCCCGTTGCGGAGCACAGGCTCCGGACGCACAGGCTCAGCGGCCATGGCTCACGGGCCCAGCCGCTCCGCGGCATGTGGGATCTTCCCGGACCGGGGCACGAACCCGTGTCCCCTGCATCGGCAGGCGGATTCTCAACCACTGCGCCACCAGGGAAGCCCGACAAGCACAGTTTTAATACTCGTTCACCCCTCTCTGGTTGCCCTGCTCAAAAACTCAGCCATCATCCCCTGTGCTAGATCCAATGACTTGATAGATGTTCACCGCTTTCATGTAGGTGCTTTCGTTAGGTGCAACCCAATGTGACTGCCATACCCTACATACCTCTGGGAAGGAACCTCCATGGCTAACTGTTGCCAAAAGGGCAGAAAGAATTTCTTAAGCGTCTGCTCTGACATTCTGGGCATGTTGATGTCAGCAAGGACCCTGCTTAATGATGACGATTCATCCCTTTTGTTGTGATGGAATTGTTTGGTGTTGGGAACTTAACCTGGAAAGTAGGATGTCCCCGTAACTCGGCGATAGACAGGAGTCACCGAGCCCCAGGACGGGCGCTGGCTATAGAGGTCAAAAGATGGTCAGCGAAGGCATGAGTCAAGCCCTTTAGCTGAAGGAGCCAAGGAAGTAAGATTGAAGGCCAGTGAGGCAGGGTCAGAGAGAGCTTTCAAGCTGAAGTAAAAATAAAAACTAGCGTTTCGTGAGTACTATGTGCTAGGCTCCACTTAACATTTGGGAAACAGTCATAATTATTCTCTAAGGTCTGTGTTATTATTATCCACATTTTGCAGATGAAGAAATTAAGGTTTAGGGAGAGAAGAAATCGCCCAAACTAATCTTCACCACCATCTTCAGTGCTTGAAACCCACCCTGTGGCTTTGCCTCCCTGATGAGACTTTGTGATGGGGCCTCATCCTTATAAGCAGAGGTACAAGTTTCAGGGCCAGGCAGTCACCCACAGCCTTCCAGGAGATTTAGAACTCTGTCATATGCTGAAAAGCGGTGTTTTCTCTCCTACCTTGGGCTCTGCAGGCCCCAGAAGGTCCAGCAGGGTGTCTGTCCCCATTATTATTGCTGTGTAACAAGTGACTCCAATACTTTAGCAGCTTAAAGTAACTATTTATCTTGCTCATAATATTTGTGGCACGGGAATTCAGGAAGTCTGGCTAGTTCTCACTTGAGGTCTCTCATGCAGTTGAGGTCAGGTGTTGTCTGGGTGGGGGTCATCTGAAGGCTAGAGTGGGCTGGGCATCCAAGACAGCTCACTCCCATGGCCAGTGGTTGACTTTGGCTGCTGGAGCTCAGCTGAGGTTGTCAGAGCACCTGCAAGTGGGCGCCTTGCATGGCAGCTGGCTGCCTCAGAGCAAACGAACATCCAAAGGCAACAGGGGGAAGATGTCTGGCCTTTTCTCACCTAGACTTGGAAGTCACACAGTGATGTTCCACTATATCCTATTGGTAGAAGCAGCCCAGCCCACTCAGATTGAAGAGGAGGGAATAGACCGACCTCCAATGGGAGGCTCACATTGTCACATTGTAGAAGACCATATGGATGGGAGATATTGGACCACCATCTTTGAAAAATCCAATCCATCCACTGAGGCTACTCCTCATCAACATATAAGTCATTGAGGGTGGTGCAAGGGCTAGCTTTCTTGGGACAATAGAAGGAACTGGGCTTAGGACCAGAGTCCAGAGATGTTATACATCTCAGCTGAACTATTAGCATTATAACTACGAATATGTACATGGAGCTCACTAATTCCCTGAGGTCTCCAGAACTGCCAGCAATTCCTGAGAATATGGACTATTGTAGATTAGACTTTCAAACTAATGACAGGATACTAATGGTTTATGAACAAAAATATAAACAAGTATTTGTCATTTGTGTGCATTATGATTGGCTGGTGATGACTCAGTGTCCCCTGTAGACTGTGAGGCTTAGATGGTTGTACAGCTCAGGTTCTGTGTCTAAATTGTGTTTTTCCAGGACCTACGTAGCACCTGGCTTTCATTGCTGAAAATAAACCAGTGAATGAAAATAAGAGTGAATACATTAATAACACAAGAACTGAAAAATAAACAAACTGATTAAGAAGATGTATTCAGTGACTTCCACCTTCAAAGATAAATATACAAAAATATTGAAATATTATTTAATTGTCAGGTTATTATTTTCATGCTTAGCTCATTATTATTTTTTCTGAGTCATGTCTATCATCCTTAATCTATCAATAATATTTTCTTCCTCAGACCAAAGTCTGTATCTGTTCTAACTTCACATTCAGTCTTCCACTTAACCTAATTAAAGATCCTTTATTTTAATTAGGCTAAATTTATCTTATTTTCATTCTGATTTCCTTCTGGTTTCAAATTATCTCTTTGCTTTAATATTTTCCCATCACAGAGAAGAGACTACTGCCTCTTAGAAAATTCCTTTCCTAAATAACTTGCACTCTCCGAACTTGGTGCCATGTTTTAAAGACTGACTCCCTGTTAAGAAAAAAAAAGTATTCTCTGTATCTTTTAAGCTCATCTGTATGTTATAAAATGTTTTGCCTAATAATGAGTTCAAAAAATGTAACCAGGGGGCTTCCCTGGTGGCGCAGTGGTTGAGAGTCCGCCTGCCGATGCAGGGGACGCGGGTTCGTGCCCCGGTCCGGGAAGATCCCACGTGCCGCGGAGCGGCTGGGCCCGTGAGCCATGGCCGCTGAGCCTGCGCGTCCGGAGCCTGTGCTCCGCAATGGGAGAGGCCACAGCAGTGAGAGGCCCGCGTACTGCAAAAAAAAAAAAAAAATGTAACCAGGGCTTCCCTGGTGGCACAGTCATTGAGAGTCCACCTGCCGATGCAGAGGACACGGGTTCGTGCCCCAGTCCGGGAAGATCCCACATGCCGTGGAGCGGCTGGACCCGTGAGCCATGGTCGCTGAGCCTGTGCGTCCGGAGCCTGTGCTCCGCAACGGGAGAAGCCACAACAGTGAGAGGCCCATGTACCGCAAAAACACAAAAACAAAAACAAAAACAAAACAAAACAAAAATGTAACTAATTTCCACAAACATATAGGACAATTTAATTTCAACACAACACTCTAAAACCAAGTAGATTTTTCAAATATTTCTGCTCATCTGCACCATCCACAGAGCCCTAATAATGTGGTAGATGAAGGTACTAATAAGAATGCAAGAAATGTAATTTATTAAGTGTTTACTGCAAGCTAAACACTTTCAATGAACTGGCTCCAACCTCGAAAAGTGCTTTGCAAGGTAGACAATATTCCCATTTCAAAGATGAGGAAGCTGAGGCTCAGAGAAGCTATATGGCCAAAGCCACACAAATATTACAGTGTCTGAGCCTAGACCGAACTGATCTGTTGGTCTCGTAGCCTGTGCTTGTCCTCAACTTCACCCCACAGCCTACACTGACCATCTCTGAATCAGGGTCCAGAGCAAAGGTCTGAAACTTTTATAATATTAACCTTTAAATCTTCTGACCGCTGTCCTCCCGCAGCTTTGGCGAGGGGAGAGGAGGTTTGGGGGGGGGGGGGGAAGGGCCTGGCTATTGTCTCACAAGCAGTGTGAGGACAGCAATTGCTTCTGATGTCAAAACATCAACACATCAGCAGCACAGTGACTCCCAGTCCAGAAGTTACTTGTGTAACCAGGAAAAGCAAAGGAAAACTTCCTTTTAGGAGTATACATTTGGATACAACTTCTTTTTCACAGGATAAAGCTATAATGTGGCCTGGCCTTGGTGTGCATGCAGTGAAGATGACCACTATGATTAAGGACTTAATGACGCTTCTGGCTTTCAAATATTGCAACCCAATAGAGTTACTAATGCCACTGGAATAATCGGACCACCCTGTTCTCACCCCTACCAGGTTGAGAAGAAAGCAAGCACAGAGAGGCCAAGCACCCTGCCTGAAGTCACACAGCCAGTTGGCAGCGTGGTTGTGATTAAAACTCGAGTCTTTGACTCCAAAATCTACACTCATAACCATGATGCTAGGTAGTACAGGAAGCCAGCCGATTTCTGAGAGGGCTGGATTCTCTGAGGTCACTGCTGCAATGATTATATGGCTCTGCAGACCTGGATGAGAGCTTTGCAATTTGCCCTTTGAAGTTTCACAGTGCTTTCTGAGATCCACGTGTTAATGGAACCCAGCAGTGCTCATGGACCAAAATTCTACCATTGCAACAACTCTTGGACAGCAAGACAGGCCACATCCGGGAGAAAGCGCGGGACTCCTGCTGGGAGACTCCCTGGAAAGCCTTCTGCAGAGACAAGAACCAGCTCCCATCCAGGACTCCTCGTGGGAAATCAGTTGCCCTTTGCCTAATGGCTTTTCTCTCTGAGCCGTGTTCCTCTGGTTTCTGTGCCAGGCAACGCTCTCCTAATCCATTGCTGTCCGGGCTCTGTTAAATAATAATCGCTTTTCCTCCCCAGAACGGGTTTCATTTCAGAAGAAATGCCAGTTGATGCTTTAGAATGTCAGGATTTCCACAAATCTCTCTTAGATCAGTTCTCTGTTGAGCCATCTGTCTTAGGGTCACTAAGCTGGCATCTATGTCAGAAGTGTTATCCTGGGGCCTCAACCTCTAACTGGCTTCCCTCCTCTGACACATCTGGTGGCCGCTGGCTCTCCACGTGGGCAGGGCAGCACCCTCCCCCGGGGATGGAAACTCGAAGCTGGGGCCCAGCGCTCACCCCGCCCCCCACATCTCCTGGTGCCAGCACATAAGAAGCGCGCCTTCTCGAGCAGCTTTCCTGAGGATACGTGGCAGGTATTAACCTATTGTTCCTGTGCTATTGTCTTTTCACAGGGATCGACTATCTCCACCCGGACCTGGCCTCAAACTATGTAAGTGCGAGCTGCCCTGTGTGGGGTAACGCGTGTGTCCTAAGTGTTCTGGTGCCCCTCATAGTGGGAACTCACACAGACGCACACACGTGCCTGCATGCACATAGGCCATGCACACTGGCACACGGGCACGCCTGCACATGCATGCACCCCAGACTGCCAGTCTTATAAGAGCCACAGCTCAGGCCAAAGACAGACGAGGCATGAGGACTGGCGGCAGGCAGGGGTGAGTGACTTCACCAGAAGAAAAGAAGGAAACTTGAGATCTGAAAGAACAAAGTGCCGAGAAAAAAGGTTCAGGGAGCGGGAAGAGAGAGCCTTGGCAAGGTTTAAAATCATCTCCAGCTGAGGATGTTGAATGGTGGGTGGGAATGAGCCATTTGGGTTCTTGCTGGAAAAAAACGATGGCAAAAGCCAAAAAGAGCAGCAACTCACATTGCACCCGTAGCTGTGTGAAATCAAGCATGCCGCCTTCTTCTTATTTTGGTGCTGATGAGCACTCCACATTGACTTTCCCCACAGCTCTGAGTATAGTATTTAGTATCCCTTGACAAATGACAAAATTAACAGGGAATCACAGTAAATGCTATTGGGCTGGAACCCCATGCTCTGACTTTTGACCCAGCAAGTCACCTGCTGATTTCCTGATAAAATCTCCAAACCTTTTAAACATAAGCGATGGCTTTATTTTAACACCAGGGGGTATACTATTCAAGCACTGGGGTAGAGTCACTTAAAATTACCCAAACTATTATTGTTATATTTCTCCTGTAACTTCCAGAGCTAAGTATTTTATAAACTGTTGTTTGCTGAAAAGACTTGAGGAGAACATGAATTTAAATAGAGGAAAGATGGTTAACAAGCAGAGGTGTTTGGGGATCAAACGTCCAGGTCATTCTTCCTGGAAGGTGTGAGTGTCCACATTGCAAAAAGAGAAGGGAGATTTTCCATGTGTGTAGTGGACTGGCAATCGGGAAGCAAAGCACCAAGGTGCTGGGGTTCTATTTCCTGCATGGGTCTTACAAACCTGGGAGGGTATACACTGGGCGTAGTCCAACCAGTGTGCCTCCAGAGAGAAATGACAGAAGTCAATCCAAAGCTCTACTCCCCGAGATGAGAATCCACTCTGGTAGATAAGGCAGTGAAGAACCACCTAGGAGTTGCAGATTCTGCCTCAACGACCATCTGCAGAGTCTAGGGACAGCATTCTCTCCCCCTCTCTGACCCCCTGCCCCTCTCCTGGCACACGGAGCTGCCTGCCTGGATGTTCCTTTGCTTCCTTAGAGGCACTGCCCCACACAGGGCCTGTCTGTCCCCTCCAAAGCCCTGCCTTTCCAAGCCTGCCCAGTAACTGCAGGACCTTGGAGAGTTCTCCAATGGGGAGGTTGAGAGATGCATGTGCCTCATTTTCTCCAAGGTTCTCATGGAGAAATGGCAGGAGCAACAGCCTGGAGGGGGCAGGTTCGGCCTCAGGGCTGCCCTGCACACGAGGCGTTTGCAGTCTCCTTCCCAGCTGAGCTGCGGCTGCACAGGGTTCCCACCATCCCCCAGACCAGCGCCTCTTGGGGAAGACAAATAAGGGTCTGCTCACTTTTGCAAACCAACGTTGCTCCTCTTACAGCTTCTAAGACGTCAAGGTGGGGTGGCTGCCAGTCAGGCTGGAAGGTGGGCAGCGCACGGCCTCTCTCCTTCGAAGGCCACTTAATGGAGACTGACCTGGGCACCCCTGGCCAGCCCAGGTGTTTCCGTGACAGCTGCCCCCAACACCAGTCACCGGATTAAAAAGAGATAGTAATTCAAGTGGGTGAAAAATCCTCTGGGGCTCTGATGAACTGCAGGTACGATGCCAGTCGACAGTGTGATTCATCTGCCAGAAACTCTAATCTGAAATTGGAAAGGGAAAGATACCCATTGAGAGGTGCCAGCTCCACCCAATTCTGCAATATCAGAACATACCTGAAAACCCTATGGGATCTTTGAGTGTGGTTTTCTGCTTTCCTTTTTTCCCCCTTTGTTTCTTTCCAAAAAGCTCTTTTCTAATTAAAAAATACCCAGGAGGGAGGGGATATGTGTATACATACAGCTGATTCACTTTGTTGCACAGCAGAAACGAACACAACATTGTAAAGCAATTATACTCCAATAAAAACAAAATAAAATAAGTCACTGCTGACCAAAGTAAAAAAGTAAATAAATAAATGTCCTCTATAGAAAATGTAGAAAAACATAAAATGGATTCAAAACTAGCTATATCACCATTCTTAATACTTTAACATATTTGGACTTCATTTCTATGTATATATTTTTTATAAAATTGGGCTCTTGTTGCGTATATAGTACCCCCCTTCCATGTGATACGTCGTGAACATTTTTATATTATTAAATAATCTTCAAAACATGATTATAAGACCGATATAGTATTGCCTCATGTGGTAATTTACTTAAACTTTCCAATCCCCAATCCTTGGGCAACCAGGTTGCTTCCAATGGGAGTCTCACTCTTAGAGGGAGTGTGACAGACAGTGACAAGGGTGGTAGAGGTCTCCAAAGCACAACATGCTTAGGAGAGTGGAAAGAACTGGAAAAAACACAACTTAAGAAGCACAATTAAAAATGTTCTCAAATATTTCCGGTTCTCCATGATAGATGAGACATTCAACTTGTTCAGTAATTTCTCCCATGAAAATTCCCACCAACGGGTGACCATTGCAGGAGGAGGATTTTAGTTCAGTTAAAGGAAGAACTATCTAATGATTAAGGAATAAATAAAAAGAATTAGCTCTCCCAGGAAGTAATGGGTTCTCCTTATCTGAAAATGTTTATGAGGAGAGTTGATGGCCTTTTGGCGGGGATGTTGAGGAGATGACTTAAACTAGATGACATCTAAGAATTGACCAGAAAATGTGAGCTCTGGACAAAACTGCACAATTTGACAACTTCCATCCAAAGGAAGGTCTGAGTCTTCAGCAATTATCAAAACCCTTGGAACTTTACAAACCAATTGTCTCTAATTACACATGACTTTGAAAATGTCCTGTGTCTTTGGTATAGGTGAGAAAACTGAACACCGAAATAGCTCATCCTTAATTCCTCAGCAGAGAATGTGAGCCAGCTAGTTTTCGCTAGTCACAGTTCTCCCTCATTCTTTGAAGCTACCAACCAGATTTATCTTCTTTATTTTTAATTAAAATTTTTACACTATAATTAACAGAATGAGCATGGCAAGTGGAGGAGACCTGCCCAGGAGGGCAATGAACTCTGTGGATGGTGATAAACTAGAAAATTGTTTGAGCAAAGGATTAACAGGCAGCTTCACACCTTGTTAGGTGACTTAATGGCTTGGATGTGAGAGCTAGCCCCAGTGCCCTTCCAGTGGAATGAACTTTGGGGAGGTCTGTGTTTGGGTTCCCGCAGAAGCAGACCCTAGACAAGGGTTTGAGGGCAACTAGTTTATTTGGGAGGAAGGTCAGAGGAAGGGAGAGTGAGATGGGGAAGGGAAGGCAGCCAGTAAGGGTGCATTTCAAACAAGTCACTATGGTGAGTGGCTGGAATCCCATTGGGGCATCTGTGAGATGACGCAGAAGATGCACACCAGAGCTATCCCACTGGATGGGATACCCGGGAAGCTGGGGTATTTATATAGCAACTCCTCTCAGTCATTGGTTGAGGGTTGGTCACAGGGGATGTTAACACCCCAGCTGCTCCTACCTTCCCACCGTCTTGGGAAACGCCCTCGGCAGACAGAAGTGGGTACAGGCATCTGGAGCCCACCAAGGACGCAGAGGTGACACAAAGAGGCATAAGGCTGGGTCCAGGCAACGTCTGCCAGAGGGAGGATGCCTTGGAAATATATTAAAGATTAAAATAAACAGAAATGTGCTCAGTGAGAAGTAAAAACCGTATCAGAGGTTCTTAGACAAATATGGCAAAAACTTCTTCATAATCAAACCAGGCAAAATGGTTCCCCAAACAGAATTATTTTCAAAGCTTGTTTATTCTGTATATTAAAAGAAAAGACTCAAGGTAGGCTGGTGTTCTTTCTATTTAAACTGAGAATTTTAATCCTCTGAAAGCTGTAAATCAATATATAAACGTAAGTCATTAGTGTTCATTTAATTCAACAATCTACGCTGTATCTGTTGAGTTAGGAGCAAAAGATAATAATGGCCACTTTTATTGTTACTCTGTTGTTCTAGGATTGAATTTAGTCTGAGGACCCCAGTCTCACTGGTAAATGCTCACTATTCCAAATAAATACATTCACCTCTCTTCATCTCAATAGTAATAACATGAAATGAGTCTTGGCCAAGACCCTATTTTAGACCAACTTGAAACTGGGATTCCTTTGCTCCGTCCTCTCTGGATATTTGCTCCAGCTCAGTCAGATGGCTATGCATTGGGCCTGCCATGGCCGAGCCTCAGAGGAAGAGAAACCAGACACAGGTGTTCTCCAGAGGAGCCTGAGGTCAGTAAGGACACAGGTGTGGGGCGTGGCTTGCAGGTGAGGGGTGGGCAGGCAGGGAGGTGGCTGTCTTTGTGCTGTGTGGCCCCCATGCAGCAGTGATCACGGGCCCATGTTCATGGTACAGGTCCAAGCCTGGGGTCCTTTCAGGCCTGCAGAATAGAGGGAGATTTCTATTTACGAACATGCAAGTGTGGGTGAGGCGGCCGTTTTCAGAGCATGGGGGCGGCTGAAGCTGAGCATCTCCTGCTCTGCTCCAAAAGTGGGAGCCTTTGAGATGCTTTGCTGCTGGAGCTAAGGAGGTGAAGAGATGGCTAGTGGTTCTGTAAAATCCAGAAAGAGCCTTCCCACTGGGGTGAGGGTTTTCTCAGAGGCAAGTAGCTTACTTAGGAGGAGACCCCAGCAAGCACGAGCCGGCTCTCCTGGCCTGCCCGCCATACACGCAGAGTAGGGTCAGGCAGGGTGGCGGTGCTGATCTTTGGAAAGCGGTGAAACCTGAAACTCAGTGAAGCCTGAGTATGACTCCTGGATGCTTGAGTCTAAGATGTGCAACCTTAGACTCACCTATTAAACCTCTTTGAACTTTAATCTCCTCGTTTGTGAAACGGGCCAAAAAGAGTATCAGGTATGTTGTGGGGTATCGCTGAGATACCGTGTGTACAGCACCTGACAGCTAATAGATGCTCAATAAAAATCCATTTCCTTCTCAAAAGAGTTGAGATGACAGGAAGGCAGTCTGTCCCAATGGAGAAGCAGGGACACGCCTCCAGAAAGCGGTGCAATTGCTCAGGAGACGCCCAACGAGCTCAGCGTTATCAAAAGAGAAAAAAGGGCACCTCCAGACTAAGCATAAGATTGTGAGACTAGGAAAAGCAGAGGGCAAAGGTGGAGGTTACCAGAGTCAATCTCAAAGATCTATTTGAAAAATAAAAGATTGATCTGAAAAAGAGCAGCCAAGCAAACAGAAGGAACAGGGAGAGAGAACCAATTGCCTGCAGCCAGGATAGAAGGAAGGAGGAGGCCCAGAGAGAGAATTTCTGATCTGTTTTTCTCTGTCACAGACCTTTGAACTAAAAGGATGTTCACGGATATTCATCCCCTAGGTGGGTGAGGAATTGTACAACAGTAATTTTTCCAAATGAGGTTTTCTCCAGGCCAGAGAAACGACCTCTCCTGGCGCCTAAGTGGTCACAGCGCGGAGTCCAGGCTTCTGCCCTGACACAGAGAGTCCTGGCCTTCTCACACTTGGGCCTCCACCTTTTAGCTTGGAAACTGTGGGTCACCCTCTGAGCAGCTCCAAGATCCTGTGCTGAGAATCTGTGCAGGTTCACGTACTCCTCCTGAAGTTTTTCCACAAATTCTTGAACGCAGCAAATGTGGAAGATTGCCTGGACTCCACTCCCCAGCCTTCTCTCAGCTTCTGCTATGGGGCTCCACAGAACCTCCCTCTAAAGGGTGAAGTGTATTTCCCAGCCCTTGACTTTGGGCTGGGCCTTGTGACTTTTCTAAAGCAATAGAATAATACAATAATGTCAGTGGGCCAGGTCAGAGGCCGTAAGTGGCCTTGTGGGGTCCTGCGTGCCTTCCTAGGCTTCTACCATCACCATTAGAAGAGCAAGCCTGGGCTGGCCTGCAGGGACCTGGGGGGACGATGACAGGCTTGTGGAGAAGTGCTCCCCCAACTGCCAAAGCCTAGAGCGCTGCCACCCACATCCACCTACAGAACGGCAGGAAGAAGCTGAGCAGTCTAGCCGAGCCCCCCAAAATCAGCTGAACCCCAGGCAACCCCCAGCAGCAAGCAGGCACCACCAAGATCCACAGAGCTGCCCACCTGCGCCTTGCCTAGGTCACCTCACTCCCGGCCGAACTGCAGACTCATGAGTGATACACATGCTTGCTGTTACGTGGCGCTGACACATCATGATGGTTTTGATGCGGCAACTGTTACAGTCACCCACACTGGACCCTCTTCCGGGTCCTCTCACGGTAATTGAGGCCCATCCCAGCCTAAGGAGAATATAGATTTCTCTGGCCGCACTCCAGACCTACTGAAACAAAACCTCTAGGAATAGAGGTCATCACATGTATTTCTTTGACAACATTCCCAGATTCTGATGATTAGCTTCATCATTCATTTCGGTACTTTCCTCACTCGTTCGTTCAGTCATTCATTTATTCATTCCACAATGCTATTCCCCTAAAATGTGTGACCCTATCACAACTAGATCACAAGCTCTGTGTAGGGAAGTGGGTAACTTTTTTTTTTTAAGAGTAAAGTTGAAATTTATGGTAATTTTTTTTCTATATACAAAGAATTACAGTACATGTTTATGGGGACTCCTAGTGCAGGGCTCCCCTCTTTTTCACTAAGAGTTCCACTTACCGCAGAAAATCTATCCGGGTGAAGGGGAGCAAAAAATGTGATGGACCTCAGCGGGCCCCCCCCTTCCCCTTTCTTAAAAATGTAAAGATAGATCTCTATTGTCAGCTTGTTGTTTTGCCAAGACTTAGAAAGCTGCTCTTCCATCAGTTCCTAAGTGCTGCACTCGCCTGTCTTCAACAGTGAGTAACTTTTAAATTTTGTGTCCTTCTTAACGTTTAGCACAGTGCTGAGCAGGCATTTAATAAACATTTGTTAAATCGCATTGCATATTAATTAATCATTCATACTTTGCAAATGAAATCAGGAGCTAAATCCCATGATGGGCCTCTATCAGGGGTGATGGGAAATGCTGGCATACAGAGCTTCCTCTGGCTCCCTGCTGTCAACCGTCTCCAGGTGGATGCCACCACCCCATTCCCCATAATGCGTGTTGCCAGTGAGGGGATAGAAGACCCCGGAACTAACTGAGATCCCCATGGCTGAAGGCCTGGAGAGAGTGTGATTCTCATTGTGGATAAACCACCTACAGAAAACCAAGAGCTCTTTCTTTTCTGTAATGTCTAGAACTCCTTAGGTTGGAGGAAATACAATTAAGTTCCCAGATGGGAAAAGATGAATTATGCTCTTTGGTTCAGTTCAAAATTTGGAACGTCATTTATGCTCCAGAGCTGTTATTTCACCAACAGAAGTTCTTGGAAAAGAAAAAAGCCCACCCCTAAGGACCCACACTTTTCCATTCTTTTGATGGGTTCCTGACTGGTGACTGGCTTTGAAGAGGGGCCTTTGAGCTCCACGTGGCAGACGGCCACCATGATGAAAGGGTGGCTGCTGGACATGGGCCAGGCCTCAGCCCTGAGTGACTCAGATGCTATGAAGTATTGATTGCATGCGTCACTTCAGGCTTTTAGGCTGATTAATATTTAAATAAGTACATTAATATTGCATATGAAATTGAGGTTTAAACAATCTTTGTGTCTTGTTCAAAGGAGCTGGCATTTTTTGATGTACTCATTAATGCTGGCCAGATCACAGTGAGCACTTGATCACCAGGAGGTTAGACTGAATATTGACTGAATATTGGGGATAAGAAATGTTTTTCAATCATTTGGACAGACCATCAGTCAAATGACTATGATCTGACTCAACCCATGTACTAGAGGAATCTGTCCATTCTTACAGGAACGTACTTTGACATAGAAACAGGAGAAAATAGAATCTTGATTAATTGAAAAGAAGCTACTTATTTGGACCTAGACTTACAACTGCAGACGAAAGCAAAGGGGAAAAAATCTGGTTAATAGATTTTTCTACATCACTCAGTTGACTAGTTTTCTTCCATTGAACCTAGTCAAAAGTTAAGAGAACTGTATTGCATTTCTACTGTGTTCAAGATATTGTGCTAGGGGCCTGGACTATAAAGTGTGAAAAATCCAGTCCCTGCCCTTGGGAAGCTCAGAGTTCAGTGGGGGAGGCACATAAGTAAGTATGACATGATATCATTACATCATGATGTGCCCAGTCCTGTCCTGGAAGGAATAACACCACCCACTATGGGAAAACAGCAACAAGAACAAGCAAGTTGGCCCTAAATGTTAGAGGTGGGAAGATACTTAAATGCATTTAAAGAATGTTTTCTTGGGTCGATACAGCATAGGAACTCATCTAGAAGCTTGATCTATATGATACTGAACAAAGGGTCATTGGATTATAATTGGTTTTTCATCTGGAGCTTTGTTTCTACCAAGAAGCCTAGACTAAAAGTAACCCATTAAAATCATTTCCTTATCCCCAAATTCCCTAAAAGTCAGTGACAGAGTCTCTTCAACTAAATGTAAGTGTCTTAAAGACCAAGATAATGTCTTCCAATTCTTTTGTTCATGAGAAATTCAACCAAAGGCTTCATTCCCCAAGGAGATCATTAATAGAAATTCTTCTATAAATGAATGAGTGAATTATGGATGGATGGATGCATGCATGCATGAATGGATGGATGGGGGATGGATGGATGCAAGGGGGGATGGATGGATGGATGGATGGTTGGATAGATGAGTGGATGGGGATGGATGGATAGATGGATGGATGGAAGGGGGGATGGATGGATGGAAGGATGGATGCATGGATGGATGGATGGACGCATGGATAGGGGATGGATAGATGGGGGAATAGATGCTAATGAAACTATTAGGATTTGAGAAGTGTTTGTGTCCATTCCCTCACTCAATACACAGGTGGAAACTGAGGCCCAGGACAAATGTGAATGGCCGGAGGCCACACAGCAGGTTAGAGCAGAGCTAGTCCTGGACTTGGGCCTCCAGCATCTCCTGATCCTGAGGCATGGCTGCACCCACTCACCTCACAGTTCACATCACAGGGCGAAGGCACACATCAGGCGAAACCTGGCCCCGGTGGGGAAGCACCTGTGGGTCCCTCTGCAGGAACTTCAAGCCCCTCAGCATCTCTCAGCACAGCCTTCCCCTGCCAAGTCCTCTCAACCCACCCTCTGCCACTACTACCCCGCATTCAGCCACCAAAGAGAGCCCTTGGGAGCAGCGTCTGCCTCTCCAACCCCTTGAACCTGATTTCCGTGCCCACTCTGGCATTGGTCTGGTTTTGCCTCCAGCTCCCAGCACCTGTTGCTCTTTTGGAGGATTGCCCTAGGGCTCCTGGAACCTGCTCTGCCCCACACGCGTGGACACCTGATGAGACTGGGAATGTCCACGCTGTCTTGGCACCCGTTAACCCTTGGCTGGCTGTGGGAGCATGAAAACCTTGTTTCAGGCTGGGAAACCTCTGGGCTGTAACCAGCCCTCCAGGGCCCCCTGCCGGACTCACCTGAAATCACACCCTGGCTTGGCTTCCTCCCTGTTCCGGGCTGCCTCCCTGGCTCCTTCACTGGTTTCCCCTGGGAGCACATCTTTAATAAATCACTTGCCCACAAGTCTTCATCTCAGAGTCTGCACTGGGAATCCTGACCTTCTTACATTTGAGCAGTCTGGAGCTTCAGGCAAAACAGAATTTTCCATCCTGCGTGGCCAAGGCAGAGAGAATCTCTGACATAGAAATAAGATTAGCTTCTCAACCACGGTAACCCTGCTGGCTCCCAACCTACGGGAAATTATTTTTCACAAAGAAAGAACCCTTAATTACCAACCTATAATTAAAACCTGAGGCCAAGTGCAGGAAGCAGGGGCTTGGGTCTGAGCAACGTTGCTCACCATTGTCTCCAGGAGGGTGGGGAGGTCTGTACTTTGAATGTCATGCACACACAGCCCCTCCACACTGAGTGTTCTGTTATGCAGAAGAATAAGATGTATTACAGTGTGTGGGAGATGTTTTCATTAAGCTATGGAAATAGGAGGCTTATGTTTTATAGCTCAAACGTTGCCAATTTTTAAAATAAGAGGTTTAGTGTAAATCTCAGCTATTCAAGGAGCACCAGCTTGAGGAGTCCCATTGAGTCACTGTGAGCAAAACTGCCGTGTTTGATCTTCATGGTCCTCAGTTTCCCCATCTGTAAAACAGGGATGATCATCTTCCTACTTCAGAATCAAAGGAATATGATGACTGGCCATGTTAGTGATATGAACAGTGTGTCTTTGTTGATCTATCAAAAAATATACGTGGAACTCCTCAGAGTGCTAAAGGCATGGATGCCCGTCTGGCACCGATCCTAGGCCTCTTCTCCACCACCCCCCACAGAGGCGCACACACATGTCCTCTCTTGGACTTGTAGAGAATGTTCCAGAAGCCTTGGCAGGAAGGAGCCAGTCCCTGTGTGGGTGCCAGTGTGGTGACCAGGCAGGCACTGAGTCATTTGATACAGTCAGTACCTTGCTGGGATTCTTACCAGGCACCTTACAAACAAGAAATATGTTCTCTGTGAGTAAGACCATAGCCTAAGCTCATTAACTCTTCAAAAACTAGTCACTTGCTAGCAATTGCAATTATTCCATCCTACATGATGGTTTGGTTTGGGAGTTTTCACTGTTTCTTGTTTGGTCTTAGTTCACAAATCCATCTCCCCCTCCCACATGGAGAGTCGACTGTTTGTAATGGAGTGTAAGATCCCTCTTTTCTCCCTGCCTTGGTCCTGATATTTTGATCCCTTTGGTCTTGAGCGGCTTCTTTGGAAACGTGGAGGTTCTCTACCCGGCAATTTTTTAGAAGGTGCTCTGTGCCTGGTTTTGTGTTTTGCATGTATTATTGCATTTAATCTGCATGTTAAAGCAGCGAATTAGGCGTTTTCTCATCCACCTCCCACAGAGAGGAAACTGAAGATCAGAGAGGTTAGTGATCTGCCCTAGCTCACACAGCCAGCGAGGGGTGAAATGTGAAGTTCACCATCTGTCAAGCAACTTTGTTCAACTTAGTCCCCCTCCAGGCTCCCACAGCTCAGCCAATGGCACCGCAGTGGACCCAGTGACAAAGCCCGGAACACAAGAGTGGTCCTGGACTCCTCTCTTTACCCCTCTCCTCTCAGCCACCAGATCTGCTAGTTCTAGCCCCATTCTGCAACAAATCTGCTTCTCTGTTTCTGCCACTGGCAGCCAGGACCAAGCTGGTATCACCTCCCCCCTGGACCCCATGAAAGCCCCAGCTTCCTGCTGCCACTTTTGCCCTCTGCAATGCCGTCTCCCCAAAATAACCAGAGAGGGGGACTTCCCTGGTGGTCCAGTGGTTAAGATGCTGTGCTTCCAATTCAGGGGCCATGGGTTCAATCCCTGGTCAGGTAACTATGATCCCACATAGTAGCCGAAAAATAAAAAATAACCAGAGAGTTATTACAGAGGGAAAAAAGGACAAGAGGCCAGGTCACACCCTCAATTAAACCCATCCAGGGGCTCCTGCACCCAGAGTCACACCCCTCCCTCCCTGCGAAGGTCCACGTGTCCTGGCTCCGGCCACCCTTTCAACCTACCTCCTGCTCCCTCAGTATTTATCAAGCTCTACAATTGCAGGATTTGTCCTAATTCAAGACTTAGAAGGCTCATATGCTGAGTCTGTTTCAACCTCTGGTTTAGTCCCTTCCTAGCTCTTAAAACAGTTTGCAGTTAAGTATTTGGTTTTTGGGTTTTGTGCCTCCCATTGGAATATCAGCTCCAGGAGCTGACAGGGGTCTTCTTTATCTCATTCACCTCTTCACCCTCAACAAAGCACAATGGCCTTGACCAATATGCATTGGATGACAGGCTGATGAAGAAATGCTTTCCATTTCCCTTTCTTTAGCCTGCACCCCCTAATTTCTTCTGGTCATGTTTTGTCCTCACAAAACCCCTCTCCCTGTCTTTGTTATTCTCTTTTTGTTCTGCTCATAGAAGAAATTATTTATGTGCACCTCCATAAACACTATGAAAGGAAGCTTCTGGTCAGTGCACCAGGAGTATGGTCTGCACAGGAAATGAGCACTTGTTAGTACTTGCCGGCTTCTGGGGAGAACTGCTATATTTCTTCATAGCCACAACCCAAGGAACAGGAGACCCCCCCCCCACCCAGGCTGACTTGTGTTCCTCAAGAGAGGAACTAGAAAAAGCAACAGCCATGGTTGTCTTGATGTTTAAGTCATTCATTTGTTTTAGGCAATTGACAATAGCCATTCGACTTCTCCAAGCATGCGTTTTCAAGCTAAAAAAATACTCTGTTAAGTATCTAAAAGATTTAGAAAATTGAAAAACAAAAAAGCTGTACATGGACATGTTCTTAGCTGGTAAGCTTTGCTTATACACTCTTCCACCAGGAGAAGGGAATTCCCGACATATAGGACCTCTACTCAAAGGACTCTCCTAAGAAACACGTGGTGTCATGTGTTCTCATGATTAATATTAAACTCAATGCACCATATATACAAATCCTTCCAAAGGGAAACAAACCTGCCCTGGAAACAAAACTTATAATTATAATCACAGATGCTCTTTGTTCCTCACAGGGAATGCTTAAAATATCAATTTAAATGCAAATGAATCTTATCATTCCAAATTAGGGCCATTCCATTGTGTTGAAATTAATATAGAAAATGATTTCGAATGGTAAATTATGAGTAATTAATGTTGACACTGAAAAAATGCACTCTTACTTTGAAATTCTGGGGAGGGGCAGACTTGTCTGTGTGTGTGTTGTGTGTGCTATAAGTAGTGCCTGGCAGGGCTAATTTGCAGGATTAACACAGCAGGAATAAGGGGAGGGAGACGCATGGCAATGATACATCTTAGCTATTCTTTGGGTCTAAGGAGACACACTTACAACATGATATTTAAGAATAAATTATACCACGTATACTAAAGAGCTGAAGAATTCAAGGAGAGCTTGAAGAATTAAAATCTTTCCCTTAAATATCCAAACAAAAAGGACCTGTGTCTCCTCTATCATCTAATCTAGGAGTTGGCAAATTATGATCCATAGGCCGGCCACCTCTTTGGGTAAATAAACTTTTATCGGAACCCAGCCATGTCCATTTGTTGACTAATTGTCTAGGGCTGCTTTCACAGTACAATGGCCAAGCAGGGTAGTTGTAACAGAGACCATCAGACCTGCAAAGCCTGAAATTTTCACTATTTGACTCTTTAAGGAAAAGTTGCTGAAATCCCCTGATGTAATCTGCTGTGCATCAAGACATAGGAAGATGGCTTTTTTTTAGAAACACGCGTCCAGAGAGTTGCAATGTGGGTCCAGTCAGAGCTGTACCACTTTCTAGCTGTGGGGCATCTGACAAGATGCCCAACATGTTGGGGGCATAGCATCCTCATTTGTAGGCTGAGAAAGTTGGACTGTTGTCTGCTGGGAACTCTAAAATCTTATGAAACTCTCCTCCCTTCCCGTAATATCACTGATTTAGAAACAAAAGCTGAATTAGTTTTCTAAGGAAATGAAATTGTCAAGTAGTTTGAATTTACTTAACTTGCTTTCGAGAATGACAGACATAAAGTCAAAGTTATGCTCCTTTTCCACGCATAACGCTCTCTACATTAACCACTGTGGCTGAGTGATTTCAGAGAGTTTTGCATTTGTTTACTGTCTTAGTTTGGATTCCTCCAGAAACCAACCTGAGGCTTGGATAGTTTATTTGAGAGGTGGTCCCAGGAAGCAAGGGCAAGGGAAGGAGTCCAGACAGGGCATGTTTTAAGTAAGTTAGTGCCGTGGAGCTCAGGTCTGCTGGGAAACCCTGGGCTGTGGGTTAGACCATGAGGGGGAAAGAGTTGGAGTACTAATACACCAACTCCCATCAGTAGTTGATTGAGGGCTGCTATCAGGATGAGGGGAGAGCAATTTCCTCTTCTTCTGGGCTGCCACAGTCACGGGCAGTTTGGGCTCCTGAGATAGAGATGGAAATCTGGCAGAGGAAAGTTGAGTCAAAATCGAAAGGCTAAAAGCAAGAGGTCATGAATGGGATACCAAACAACATCTGCTAATTACAAGTCTCCAAACTCTCTAATCACACATCCCCATCCATACAAATTTTTGAGCAGGCTCACCAAATATATTCATAGTTACTTATTCACACAGTCTATGTACTACTGCAATAATGGACTGTGTACATTATAAAACATACTCGAGAAAGACAATTTTAAAGATAAAATAAGAATAAATATTTAAAAGTTATAATACACTGTCATGTTCATGGCAGCATTAGTCACAAGAGCCAAAAGGTAGAAGCAACACGAGTGTCCATCAAGAAAAGAATGAATAGACAAAATGTGGCCCATGCATACAATAGAATATCATTCAGCCTACTGCATGCAACACTGTGGATGAAACTTGAGGACATTATGCTAAGTGAAATAAGGCAGTCACGAAAAAGACAAATACTGTATGATTCCCCTTGCTTGAGGTACCTAGAATAGTCAAGTTCATAAAGATGGAAAGTAGAATGGTGGTTGCCAGCAGCTGAGGGAACTGGGGAATGAGGAATTATTGTTTAATAGGTAGAGAATTTCAGTTTTGGAAGATGAAAAGTTCTGAGATTAGTTGCCCAACAATGTAAATATACTTAACACTGCTGAACTGCACACTTTATAAGGGTTAAGATGATTAATTTTATGCTATGCCTTTTTTACCACAACTGAAAATAAATACATAATTTAAAAAATCAAGCTAAAACAAGGAAGTTGTAATATTTTCTTCCCACACCCCAGTGGATCATCTTACACATCCCCTGGGGTGGGCATGTCCATTTTGAAGACTTTTGCACTCACTAGCCAGTGTGTAACCCTGTCCAGTGTGATCAGTAAGCGGTTCTGAATAGAAACTCTTTTGGCTAGCTAGATGTGACGATTTCTCTCTTCAAGGGAGATAAGACAGTACAATAGAAATGGCACTGAGAAGGTCTATGCAAACAGGTGGCTCTGGGTCCAATCCCGCTCTACAGACTTAGTTACTGAGACTTGAGGCAAGTTAATCAACCTCTCTGGGTTGTACGTTCCTCAAATGGAAAAGAAAGATAGTAATATCTTTTCATTTAGTCATTCAACAACTATTTATTGAGTGCTACACTTTATAACAAGGTCTATGGTATATTAGTTACCTAATGTAATATTTGGTATGTTAGTTACCTATATTATATTTGCTGCAGAAAAATAACTCCCCAAACTCGGACATACAGTATCTGTGGGTCAGGAATTCTGGAACAACTTGGCTGGATGGTTCTGGTTCAGGGTCTCTCGAGGTGTCGCCAGGCCTGCATCATCTGAAGGCCTGACTGAGGCTGGACCTTCTGCTTCCAAGATGGATCATGTGGGGCTGGCTGTTGGCAGGAGGCCTCAGCTCCTCCCCACCCACCGTGTGGGTCTTTGTCAACTGGTTGAGAATCCTCATGACTGGACAGCTGTGATCTGAGAGGTCTGTCTCTCACCATCTAGCTGTCGTGCAGCATCCTTTTGGTTGCATGTGTCAGCCTTGCTCACTGTGGGAGCCTCTGTGCAAGGTCATGAACGCCAGGAGGCCAGATTCACTGGGGGCCGGGCTGCATGCATTGGTGAACAGAGTGGATGTGGTCCCTACCCTCAAAAACCTTCTTGCCTAGAAGGGTCTCCAGATAGACTCCAAATAAATAATTACACAAACAATTGCTTATTTACAACTGCGGTGCTTTGCTGTGATGCAAGAATACTGGTTCCTGTAAATGTGTTTTATGTGAAGAACTTGATCTCATTTGCTGGGTGAGGGGAGATTTCCCTGGAGAAGAGACACTTATGTTGATGCCTTAAGTATGAGGAAGAGTTAGCCAGGTATCTGGCAGCAGAGGGAACAGCTGTGCAAAGGCCTTGAGGCAGAAATATGCTCAGCCCTTTCAAGCATCTGAAGACAGCTGCTGTGTGTGTTGGGGGTGGGATGGGGAGGATGCAGGAGCATATCAGTATCAATCCAGGGAGAAAACAGCCTGAGCGACACTGGAGATGCAGAAAGAGACCTGATTGTGTGGACTTTGGGTGCCATAAAGATTTTCTACTTCATCCTAGAAGTAAAGGGAAAATTCTTCTTTTGGGTTACAGTGTGGAGTGGGAGTGTGACATGAAATGATATGCCTGTTTGGTATTTTTCAAAGATCTGTCTGCTATGGAGATGGATCAGGGGTGGGCAAGAATGGAAGCAGGGAGACCTCATAGGGGGACTTTTCTAGGAGAAATTATTTTTAAAAGAGCTGTCTTTTTTTTTTTTTTTAAAGAGAAAGCAAAAGAAAATGTAACACTGAATTTAGGAGACGCTAACTAAATATTACTTCCCTCTTCCTCTTAAAAAACAAACAGCTCAGGAACATTTAAAATAAGGTGATATCTGCAAACTAAATATTTCTAAATAGTAGGCAAAAATATTGTTAAATAACGCAGGCCTCACTAGGCACCGTGTAAGCTCAGGGTCCAGAAGGAGCCTTGTCCTGGAAACACGGAAGAGGATTCAGTAGCAATCTTAACGCTTTGCTCCGCTGTCAGCAGGAACCCAGAACAGCCCACAGAGAGCTCTGAATAGCATTTATGATCCTTAATCAGCAAGCACGCAGCGTTGATCTGTAAATTAATTGGATGCTCAGGATTTTCACACACCATGGACAGTTAGATATTACAAAGATTTTGACAGGAATATATTTAGTAGCAGCATCACTGATGTTCCACCACAAGCAGAGACCTATATCCACTTTGGGGCTCATTATATCCTGAGTGACAATGGGTGCTTAGCAAATCTCTTTTGATTATGATGATTAACCACATTGCTCAATGTCTTTAACAGCTAGTGAGGAATTGGACCAGAGCTGGGGTTTTCTAAATATGATCCACTATACTATTATTTATTTAACCATCTTTACTTAATTGAGTCACTCATTTATCAGATTGCTTTTAAGGGTAATTATATGTTTACCACCATAGTGGAAAACCTCACTTGCTATGCAAATAGGACAATCTTTAAAAACAGATACAGTCCACCCCAAATCCCCAGTGTGAGCCCCAAGAAATGCTGGGCTGGGATAGGCTTGTAGCAAAGATCTCAGAATGCATAGCCAGGGTCATGGGTTCCCACAGCTGTGTTTGTCTGCAATGCCCAGCATGTGATGCAGGGAAAGGATGGAGGAGGAAAAGAGGATGGTTTCTCAGGTGAACAGCAGTGAATATCTGCTGCAGCTACAGGGACCACCAGCTAAGAGACAGAGAGAGACTAGTCTTCTGGACTCACCTCCTAGGCCAGGGACCTGGACTCAGTTATCTGGGGAGGGGCAGGGAATGAAATGGGTGGGAGCTCAGTACCGTGTTCACCACTGCTGAAAGATTCCTTTAGCCTTTACTCTATTAAACAATATTTACAGATGTACCTAAAGGTCGGTGTTTTCAGGGGCCAAACCTACTTTCAACCTCATACATGGCTAGTGGAACAATGGAACAATCAAAAATCAAATGGAACAATCCCTTTGGGAAAAGGTGTGGCAGTCTTACGAAGTTAAACACACACTTACTGTACAGCCAGCAATCCCACCCTAAGTATTTAGTAAGGCAAAATGAAAACATATGTTCATTAAAAGACATATACAAGAATGTTCATAGCAGCTTTATTCATCTTTGTAAAAACTGGAAATAATTCATATGCCCACTAACATGTGGAAGGACGAATAAAATGGAAACATCTTCATATAATGGATACTGTTTCACAACCAAAGGAATAAAGCTACTGATGCAAACAACAAAGTAAGCAAATCTCAAAAATGTTACGTTAGTTAAAGAAGGCAAACACAAAAGGTACAAACTCTCTGGTTCCATTTACATCAAGTTCTAAAACAGGCAGAATTAAGTTACAGTGATAAAAATCAGAAGAGGGGTTGACCAAGGTGGATGGAGGGCGTGAGAGAACTTTCCAAGGAGGTGAAAATGTTCTATATCTTGATTGCCTTGATGGCTACATGGGGGCATATGTTGCCAAAACTCATAGAGCTGAACATTTAACATCACATATTTTGCTATAGGTAAAATATACTTCAATTTTTTTAAAATACAATTTTTAAAATTACCTATTAGCAAAAGAGCTGATGTAGAAATGAGTTACTACTGAAAACGCCCTGTGAATGTGGGAAGAAGCAGAGGGGAAGTCGCCCATCTCCTGGGAGAAGAGCTTTCTCACTGGCCCTGGGAGAAGACAGGTGCCTGCCCTCCTCCCTCCAATCTCTGGAAGGGGTGTAGTTTAATGATTCTGAAGTCTTAGAACTGCATCACTCTGTATAGAATACTACTCAGCTGTAAAGAAGATCCAAATGTTGCCATTTACAGCAACATGGATGGATTTGGAGGGCATTTTACTAAGTGAAATAAGTCAGACAGAGAAAGACAAATACTGTATGATATTTATATGGGGAATCTAAAAAATGCAACAAACTAGTGAATAAAAAAAGAAGCAGACTCACAGATCTAGAGAACAAACTACTGGTTACCGGAGGGAGACAGAAAGGGGTAATATAGGGGTGTGGGAGTGAGAGATACAAACTACTGTGTATAAGATAGGCTAAAGGATGTATTGTACAACACATGGAATATAGCCAATAGTTTGTAGTAACTGTAAATGAAAAGTAACTTTTAAAATTGTATAACATTTTTGAAAAAATTTTAAAAAGAACTGCATTACTCTTGCTTTTTTCCATATTTGCATTTTTATTATAGGAGGCTTGCTCATCATAAAAAAAGATTCAGACTGTATAGCAGTGTAAATAAAATTAAAACTGCAATTTCTCTTTTCTCCCCTCTCCTACTCCTCCTCTACAAAACCTACCTACTTCTCAGTTTTTGTGAGGTAGCTGTTTTGTGTGGATCCTTTCAGATTTTCTCCCCCAAAACTGGAATCATATAGTAGATCATATTGTGCAATCTGCTGTTATGTATCAACATCTTCTCTCCCATAGAATGGATACACCATAATTTGTTTAATCGAACCCCTAAAAATTATCTTTTTGATTCTCTCCCAATGTTTTGCTATGATAAACTATGGAATGATTATATTGCCTTGAACATAGATCTCTGAATTCTTGTGTGAATATCCCTGTAGAATAAATTCCTAGAAGTAATATTTCTGGGTCAAGGAGTATATGCAATTTTAATTTTGATAAAGTTTATCAAATTATTCTCTGAAAAATTTGAATTAATTTACAGTCCTCCCAAGAGTATCACTTCTTGTTTTGATCTCAAAGAGAGGGACAATAAAGTGAAGAGAATACTGCAGTGTTGAAAGACTCTCCAACGCCCTTGAAAAACAAAAGTGATGCAGGGGCCAACACATCCCTATTTTCACTGCTGATCTGAAATTTCCATAATGAAATAAAGCACATTATTTAAAAAATAAAAAAACCTCAGGCTATGAGATTAATGAGAGTTGAGAGCTATGACTTGAACATTTGCTGGTTAACAGAGTTATAGAAACACTGTTATGTCAATTACAGTAATTAACCAGAGGTGAAGATGAATCACAGGGACCCTCTTTTCCAGCCAAGTCTCAACCTAAGTGCTGAGTAATGAGCTGCTGGTGGTGACCGGACGGCGAGAACTGGCTAGACTGAGAAAAGGGTGCAGCTCTCATCCTCCAAAATGTGTACTGGGTTCTCAGAAACACAGAATTCCATCCTGCCTCGGCTTCCCCAAAACCCCCCCGCCTCATACCGCTTGCCCTTCAGGAAATAGGACACTTGCCAACAAACACATCTTGGCTGTATTCCCAAGTTATTTTTCTTCCTTAAGTGGAGTTAAACTCTTTCTGAACCTGAAAGAATATGACCCTGAAGGAAACAGAGCCTGTCCCTGAGATGAAATGCACAAACAGGAAAAAAAACCCAGAGGCAGTGCTTCAGCATCTTGCCCACCAGGTCAGAGAGAATTCATGACCCACCTAGTAGTCAATTGTGTTGGAAATATTTCTTTAGAATGGGGGAAAAAAGATTTGAGAGAAACGGCGGTATATTCCAAAGCTCTAACTAGAAATCATATTACATACTCCACCAGGATAAGAGCACTTCACTTATTATCACTTAAAATCACTCTAGTGTGGGAGCCAATTGCTATTTTTTCAATTCACTTTTTATTTACAGAAAGTAAAATTTATTCTTTTTGGTGCACCATTCTATGAGTTTTGACAAATGTATAAAATCATGTAACCACCACCACAACTGATAGATGGAACACCTCCATCACCCCCACCCCTGCAAAATACCCTTATGCTGCCCCTTTGTGGTCAACCCACTGCAGCCCCACCCTCAGTCCCTGGCAACCACAGATCTGTTTTCTGACCCTGTAGTTTTGCCTTCTCTAGAGAATCTCATATACAGGGGATCCTACAGTAAAAAAAAAAAAAGTAAAAGTCTTTTGAGTCTGGCTGTTTTCATGCATTTGTGATCCATCCATGCAGTTGTGTATATCAGCATTCATTCCTTTTTATTGCTGTGTAGTATTCCATTGTGTGGACATACCACAATTCGTTTATCCATCCTCCACTTGCAGGACATTTGGATGACTCCCAGTTTGGGCAATTATAAGTCAAGTCACCATAGATGTTCACATACAGGTTTTTGTGAGAAAATAAGATTTCCTTTACTTGGGATTGCTGTGTCATATGCTAACCCAACTGCTAGTTAATCTCCAGAAAATATAAATATCCCGAGAGTGCAAGAAGCCTGGAAACATTTCTGTTGCCTCTAGGGTGAAAATGCTCTTCTCCAGGAATATTGTTCTCACACAGCATGGATCTGGGGGTAAACGTCCATTCTAGCTGGGGTTGGGAACTCAGGGTGTGAACTCTGATGCCTTCAGTCCAGTGAGTTCAGAAAATCACTTGCCCATTTTTGTTTTAGGCCCTAAGTCAAGCTAAACCAAGACACTTCCATTTCCTTTCTTTTTCCCATCAACTTTTGTATCTTAAAAGTCTCATTAAGATTTACACACAAATAGATATTGGGATTTTTAACTGAATGAAATAAATTTCAGTAGAAGTCTGATCATTTTTCCATTTGAATTTTTAAAATATATGCAGTCCCCAAATTTGAACATTAAATGTGAATTTATGTGATTATATTCCCAGAAAGCTAAAAAAAGTCTAAAGCACCATAATTATACATTCCCTATTATGTCTCAACTCAAACATAAATTTTGATGATTTGTCTTCAAAAAGATAAATATATTAAATGTTTCCTCTTTTCTATCACAGATGAACACTGCTGAGTTAAATCCAGTGACTGTTAGATTAAGGCTAAAGGTTTGCTGTTTGTAGCACAGCTAATGATTTCTATCTTGTTTCAATTGAATTAAGTTTATGAGACCTCTATTTTTATCTCTAATATCAGCTTATTTTATTTTTCCATTTTCCACTTGTTTTTCTAAAATAATAAGGGCAAAATGCAATTAAAATATGCAAATAATGCTGCTGACAACACTGCCATTGCTAAACATGGTATAAAATAAAGTGGTATGAGGCTGGTGCATATAAAAGAAGGCCTGGGAATATCAATATTTAATGTACAAAAATACAAGTAGTGAAAAGGTGAATATTTAAAGGTTTGGAAACCCTTGGAAACATACTTGTGCTGTTTTGCCCAATTCCAAAAACAAACGATCTTATTTTAATAATTTTGTTAAGGTACAGAAAATGAGTACACTCCACCTGATTAGTACCATAACATCAAATGATACTGGAGTCAACAAAATAATTTAGACAATTCTTGTCACTAGTTCATTCACTCATTCAACGTGTAATGAAAGTCTGCTCTGTGCACTGTGGCATCAAAAGACACGCTCTGCACCCTTGAACCGCTTACTGTGAACTGGAGGGGATGGAATAGTGAGGTGAGGGCTGTGAAGGGACATCTACCCACAGCAGAGTGTCACCCGAAAAGAGGTGACATCTGAGCTGACTCAAGTGAGCCCAATTGAGGGAGGAGAGAGTTCCAGACAGACGCCACAGCATGGAGTTCAGACACGGCTGGATGGAGCTGCATGCCAGGGAGGGGGGAAGATAACAGTAGAGCCGCGTGTTAGCTCCTAGGGCTGCTGTAACACACACCACAAACTGGGAGGCTTAAGACAACAGAAGAGGGTTCTCTCACAGTTCTGGAGGCCAGAGAACAAAATCAAGGTATCGGCAGGGCTGGTCCTTTGGAGACTCTGAAGGAGAGTCTGCTCCCTGCCTCTCCAAGGGACACCTCTCCCTTGGTGTCCTCGGCTTAGAGACCTATCACTCCAATCTCTGTGTCCATCTACACCTGTCCCTCTCCTCCGCGTGTGTCTTTGTGTCTCATTCTCTTTATATGACTTTCTTATCAGGACACCAGTCACGGGACTTAGGATCCACCTTAATCTAGCAGGACCTCATTTAACTTGTTTACATCTGCAAAGACCTCATTTCCAAATAAAGTCACCTTCACATGGGCTGTGGGCATTAGGTTTTCCACACCAAGTTATAACTTCAACACACCTTTTTGGGAGACGCTTTTAACTCACAAGAAGAAGGGTTCTGCAAACCACAGCCCACCCACCCACCACCTTTTCGCTGCTGTTGTTTATAAATAAGGTTTATAGGGACACAGCCACGCCCATCTGTTTACATGTCTCTGAGGGCAGCTCTCCCACTTCAAAGGCAGAGGTGGGTCCTTGGGACAGAGACCACAGGGCCTAAAACACTTATCGCCTGGGCCTTCCAGGAGAAGATTGGTGACCCCTGAGCTAGAGAGAAACTGGTAAAAGGCTGATCATGAACTGCCTTGGGAGTGAAGCTAAGAACTAAGAACCTGACCCCGAAAACTCTGGGGGATGCAGCCCGGTGTTGAGAGAAAGCGTGCGAAATGGGATGGAGAAGTGGCAATAAGAAAGTGGAGTGGGCGAGGGATTTGCAGGCCCCCATGAAACATCTCGGTGATTAGAGAAGGAGAGAAGTTGGGGAACAGGCAGTGGAGGGCGGAGAATGAAATGGGGAATTTTGTGATTTCAACAGAGTCACTGTTCTGGGTTGTGAGAAGATGAAGGAAGATGCTGGGGTGAAATTGAAGGGGAATTGTTGGAGTGGCGGGGAGAGGGCCAGGGGGCCAGATGAGCCTCGTCATGGTTCTTAGAAATGCCGGGAATAGCGATGGTGGCGAGGCACACCGTGAGTCAAGGGCACGTTGTCCCCAAAAGGCCTAGAGCAGAGTGTTTTCCTTCCCGAGGGACTAGTGTCCATAATTCAACTGCTGCAACCCCTGTGCACAGATTGTGTGACCAAAGTGGATTCTGCTGTTCGATCCTTGTAGCAACTTAATAAGGTATGTGCACAGCCTCGGAATGAAGGCTGTAATCACTTTTCCATAGGTTATGAATTATGAAGTTGGCTTCTCATCGCAAATGCTGTCAAAGTTTTTTGGCTCCAAAACCAATTAAAATGATGAATAGCTGTGAAAGGAACCAGAAGTGCATTTAATCTTTCTCCAGAACAGTGGGGGATCAGTGCTTTTTTTGTGTCACATTTCACATAGACTGGGAACATAAGATTGGTCTCATTCAAAGGTAAGATTCAAACAACTTCTTCGTGAAAGGGAACTGATCCACTTCGCTTTTTTCCAGCCATAAACACTGAGATACTTACGTGCCTCGTCATCCTCTTCGCTTATCTCCCAAGGTCACAGCGCTCTCTTTCCATCTTCTCCTCTTAGCAAGGTTATCCTAAAAAGAATCACCAAAGCAGAGATTAGCTCTTTGAAGCAAAAAGGGACAAGCGAGAAGGGTGCTGACTAGCTTTTGAGTTTGATTTATCACCGATTTGAAACTGCATAACAATCCAAAGCCTTGGGGTCCCCACTCCCCATCTCTCTGCCATTTACTATATCTTAGGTCTTAATTCTCCCACTCAGTTCCAAGGGCGTTGGGACAAGCAAAGTGCTCAGTCTCATAATTTTTTTCTTTACTTTTTATCATAGGAAAGAGCTGTAGATGCCATGCACTACAGAAAGGAGAGAATGAGTCTGAATCAGAAGTCCTAATTTTTAGTACTAACTTAACCACTTCTAGCTGAAAACCTTGAGCAAATTACATAACCTCCCTGAGCCTCGGTTTTCATATCTGTAAAGTGGAGGTTACAATTCTCAATTCTCAAAACTGTTGTGAGACAAAAACAAGGTCCTACTACAGAGCACAGGGAACTATATTCAATATCCTGTGATAAACCATAATGGAAAAGAATATGATATATGTATAACTAAGTCACTTTGCTGTGCAGCAGAAATTAACACAACACTGTAAATCAACTATACTTCAGTAATTTTTTTTTAATTTTGAAAAGGCAAAGAAAAACTATTGTGAGGCTCAACTGACTTCAATTTGTGTTGAATTATACACACACTTAGTTTATACATAAAACTGCCATGTGTATGTGTAATAGCAACAGACTCCTGTGTGATACAGTTATTCACAGCGCTATGCCTTTGACAGAAGGAAAACATTGCGTAAATGTGTTTAAGACAAAGTCTCCAATAAATAATATTTGGACAGAACAACTCCTTCAAAGAGGTGACTCAGCTATCAGTGAACTCATCTTTGCTATTTTTAGGGCTGGAAAAAAGAGAAGCAGGTGATGCTGAAGTTGTATAATCGGTCGGTCGCACGGGGAGGGTACTCAAAGGTAGTGGCCTTGACCTCGGCAGCCATTCCAAGGCAAGCAGAGCCTTCAAAGAGGAAACAGAGGAGCAGCCTTGAGCATCTCTGCAGCATCGTAGGGCCCCGTCACAGGAGATGGAAACACAAATTGACTTGTACCTGACCCCCTTGACAGCGCAGATTTAGACCCCAGAAATGTGTCTCTCTCTCCTCGTGCTGATTTACAGGGTTGCTTTTGCAGGGCCTTGACAGCACACTCAGTCTTTGTGGAACTGCGCGAATCAGGCTCGAATTGCCTTTAGCCAGCCACTCCCGACCCCTTCAATCTCCCACCCGGGGATGCCCATAAGAGCAGCTACTTGAACCCATTCGTTAGCTGCCCCCCTTCTGTCCGGGGCCCTGGAGCGCGACTGCTCTCCTTACCATCTTATTACATCATTAAGGCTAAGTTCAACTGCCTTTCTTAAACCCCCATCTTTCTTCTCCTCTGCTGGAGTGGTGGGCACTGAACTGATGAAGGTTCCCAGCACTGCCCAGAGCTGCTTTTATACAATTTGCTCAAGGTCACCTTTGTCACTGTGGGGGGCACAGAGAGACCTCAGCAGTAAAGGCTGTGGAGGAATCCAGCAGGGCTGGCCCAGAGCTGGGAGGACTGGCCAGTTCTAGGGTACTCGCCTGAGTGAAACCGGTCAGGAGCTTGGATTGGCTCCAAGTTGAATCCATACACAGATTCGGACCGTGAGGCCAAGCAAAGACCGAGCACAGAATCTCAGCACCCCTGCATTACCTGGGTGCACCCTCATTTTTACCAAATCCAAATTAGATCTTGCTATACTGTTCACTTTAGCTTGTCTGTACCATTTGTTAGGATCCAGGAAACGTATCATTTCTTTTCAGGAATAGAGGCAAGGCATAGAAATAGGTATGCATCGTAATATAAGCACATTGTTTAATGTTTTAACTCCTACTGCTGTTAAAACGGCTTGGCATTTAGTTTGATTATAATTGTGTGTATTTTTAAAGTTTTGACAGAAACTTTATTTTAAGCAGCAGGAGGCAAAAATAATTCAAACTTTAATATTCATCAAAATTTATCTAACAGCAGGAGACCCTTCACTCTGAATTTTACTCTCCTTTCTTGCAGAATCAACTCCCCACCACCCCAAGAGCCCTCACCCGCCAGGAACACAGGGAATCCAGTAATATTGTGCATAATAGCCACACTTTATCTTGCTTTCTTTTGTTTTCTTTGGTTCATGAGGCGTTCGCTTCCCAACCAAAGGAATTTATTGCAACAGCTCTGTTCTTAGAACTGAACTTCTCCATAGAAAGAACTTCAGCCTAAGAGATGCCAAGAAGTTCCTGATGCTCCCAAAATACCACCCTTCAATCTCTGCTATTAGAGATTGAGAACTATAGCTTTTTCCAACATCCATGCTCTTCTGTTAAAGCGAATAATATTGGGAAGGGCAGGGTACTGAACTTATCCATGCTGAAGTATGAATGGCTTATCAAATTCAATTTCTTTCTGTTATAGAATTTAGGTAGAAGAGGGAGGAAGGAAAGTAGGAGATGAAGGGGAAGTGAACAGGCCAAAGGCAAACATGCACTCGTTTTATAAATAAAAGAATCAGTGTGCACACATGAATTCCCTGGAGATCCAGCTAAAAAGCAGATTCAGATTCTGCCAGTATCGGGTGCAGCCTGAAGTCCTGCAATTCTAACAAGTTCTCAGGTGATGTCAGTACTTCTGGTCCACAGACTACACTGTAAGCAGCAGGGGGGCTGGAATTTGAGCGGTGAACAGAGATGTCAGCTCAGTGGTCTCGACCTTGTCTCATCAGAACCACCTGAAGAGTTTTTATGTCCTTTTTTAAACTACTGATGCCCAAGCCCCACCCCAGATGACTTAAATCAAAATCTAGGGGTCACTCAAGTATTCATATTTCTAAAAGCTCCCCAGGTGATTCTATTGAGCAGCCTGAGTTGAGAACCACTGTTAGCCAATAAATTCATTGGAACCTCAGGCGTCAAGTCCCTGGCTGACGTATTAGCTTGTGAGAGCTAAAAGCAAGATACCCCAGCCAAGGGCATCTTCTTCTCCAACGGGAACTTGCTATTGCACAATGCCTGGTACATAGTTGGTACTCAATAAATATGTGTTCCACGAAAAAAATAAAAGATCGGCCAAATGCATGAATGACTGAACACCTTCGAAGGCCAACAGTCTACAGATTGTCAAGGATTGAATTCACAATGTTGAAATGACAACTGACGGGGCTGAAATTTGAAGACAGAAAGTTTTTTCCATTACTCTTACAAATTCCCCAAACAGACACTCAATTCTCGAGCCACTGTTAAGGGTGGATCTGCTGGTAACTAGAGGAGTCAAAGCCATAAACATCACCATCTCTTTATTCCAGTGTTTCCCAGTCATCCACCAGTCATAACACACTTTCACAATTTTTGCTATCAGTGCTATTACTTACCTAGCATGTTTCCTTAAATTGACTCACTTTTTTCACATAGATGGATGTATTTTAAAGGGAAACTATAAATCACTGTTTCAAATAGAAAAACAACCAATATCCCTCAACATATATAGAAGTACCTGTCAAAATAAATACAATGAAAGCAACTCAAGCTGGATGTTGCCGCCTGCCAACGCTTGCCCCTGTCAGATAAGAAGATGGATTAGCAAGGAATAGGGAGGAATTAAAGACACGGGCGCACTTAATGGAGGCTTGTCGCTGGCATAATAAGAAGGATCGGAGGGGTGCTTTGCAAGGAGTCACAGTCAAGTTCTGCAATGCCAGGTATTGAAGGCACCACGTGCAAACACCTCAGGGAACACCATTCCCAGCCAATGAAGTGCAAGTTGTACCCAGAAACCCAAGGGTCACCAACTAGTGCAGATGGGGCTCTGGAACAAAAAAGGAAGTATTTCCTAGATCTCAGTTTCTGGGGAATCCAGTCATCCATGTGATTTGTCTGTAAACAGGGTGATGTTTGTTTTCCTACTTCTAAGAGGAACAGCACCGTCAACTGAGAAAATCAGAACAGGTTGAACCTTGCTGTCAAAAGCAGGGGAATTAGCTTTCTCTTTGGAGGCATATTTGTTGGTTTAAGCCTTGGATAGAAAAGTCACTAAATAAAACCATGCTGTTATCAAATGAATGGATCAGACAAAGTAACAGATGAGTTTCCCGACTCTTTAGTGAGGTGTGTCCCAGGGTCGGGAGGTAAATTCTTATCTCAGTTCATATGCTTGGATTTGGACAGAATGACCCATTGACGTTTCAGGGAATAAACCCAGTGAATTATTCTCTTTTATTTGCTGGTTGTTTTTCTTTTAAACAACACACACAGAATGTGACATTGTGATCCTAATGCAGAGGCAAGACTGAGGAGTTAGGAGAGAGGCCTCCTGGACCAGACTGCCTGGTCTAAGTTCCTGCTGTGCCCCCTTTTTATCTGTGTGACCTCAGGGGAAATAGTCAACCTCTCTGTGCCTCACTCAGTCTCCTTGCTCCTAGAATGAGAGTGATAATAGGAGTACTACCACATAAGGACATCGCAGGGAGGAGCAAATGCAGACAAAACATCTAGAAGAGCCCCTTGCACAAAATAAGCGCTCAGTATGTGTTACCTGTTGTTATTATTATGCCAGAAAAATACACAAAACAAAAGGCAATGCAATGAAATCTGTCTGCCTTCCACCCCAGGCCCTGGGCCTCTCCCTAGACACAAAGCAGTATAAAAAAATGCTCTTGTGTATCTTTCCAGAAATACTTTATGCATTTACCATCAAGTGTATCCTTCCCGTCTATGCTAATGGGGGCTCACCATGCACTCTGTTCTACATGTTGTCTTTTTTACTTTATATTTCTTGAGAAGGAGTACATTGCAGGCCACGTACCTTGTTCTTTGCTGGGACTGCAGTTTTGCATCGTGTGGCTGCACCATCACTGATTTACGTCCTCCCCCATGTGGGACACAAGCCGTTTCTGATCTTTCACTTTTTTTTTTTTTTTTTTTTTCTGTACGTGGGCCTCTCACTGTTGTGGCCTCTCCCGTTGCGGAGCACAGGCTCCGGACGCACAGGCTCAGCGGCCACGGCTCACGGGCCCAGCCACTCCACGGCATGTGGGATCCTCCCGGACCGGGGCACGAACCCGTGTCCCCTGCATCGGCAGGCGGACTCTCAACCACTGCGCCACCAGGGAAGCCCTGGTCGTTCACTTTTACAATCATGCTGCCGTGAACACGTTTAAACACAAATCTTTCATATACGTACAAGTATACCTTTAGGAGAGAGTCTTACAGGTGGGATCGCTTGGTCGAAGAGTCTGTGCCTCTTTTATTCTGATAGATATTGCCAAATTTCTCTTTGAAGAGATGACACCAATTTGCACACCACCTACCTATGTATACAAGTATGTCTTCCTTCTCATACTCAGGAAAATATTTTAAATTCATGAAACAAAATGCATAGGCTAACCAAGGAAAAGCAATTATAGTGAAACAGTTATCAAAAGATTAAAAATACACTTTTGCGAAACAGTAGTATGTATCCCTCTTTATAAATGCACTAAATAACAAAATCTAGTGCCAGGTAGGAGTGAGTAGAAAAGCTATCTCAGCAAATGTGTAATAGTTTTAACGTGGTATGAAAGTACATATTGGTGACAAGCTCTCAGGTACCGCCTGCAGTACACATCCCTAATTGAAGGAAATGCTGAATTTGAGTTGTCAGCTGGTAAAAAAAAAAAATGATGTAAATTTTTTCCAAACAAGTGTTGGACCCTGTCTCAGAGTCAGCGCTTGGAGTTTAATCATGATGAGTGGCAGCTTCTCCTCCATGCATCAGTTCAGCCCCAGGAATTCATGCTTTTAGGGCAGCTATTAAAATTTATGAGTGGGAACTGGCCTCCATCTAGCCTAAGACAGGCTTCGTTGGCCCTCCAAAGCAGTAAGACGGGCTAAGAAGACATGAGCAGGCAGAGATGACTCTAAAGCCATCCATAGGGGCTGCCTTGACCGTGTCTTAGAGATAGTAACTGCCCCACTTCTGCCTGCAATGTATCTGCTCTCCTACCTGCACAGGGTTTTGGAGAATATCAAATAAAATAAGAGAACGCACCTGCTTTGAAAAACTTAAAGACACTCTATTAACTTAGGGCACTGTGTTAACCATTAGGAATTTATATTATTATTATTATTACCTCCTGTTATGTTTAGTTCTTAGAACCTCCCTCAGATCGGCTGATAAGAGTGACATTAGGGCCAAAGGATGGAGCTGCTCAGCTTTGGAAACTAAAAAGCACAGCGGTCCAGGACGTGGCTTAGACTTGGTGGTACCTGCCCGGCCTGGCTATTACGCTCCTCTTACCCAGAGAGTAATCCAGTGACTAGCGAAGTTGCTGGAATGTCTAGGAGCAAGAAAGAGGTGATGGTAAGGGGTGTCAGATTCACAGAGAGCACTCCGTCCCTGGAAAAACACATGACTCTGGAAATCTTAGGAGTATAGAAGTAAGATTTCAAACAATTTTCTGACTATGCATCTTTTTGTGTGTATGTGTGCTGGAGAAATGTTAAATTTCATGAAGTTTTACAGCCAGACTTCAGATAGACATAAATCCCTTTAATGCTGGTTTTAGTCAAAAATGAGCTGAACATCATCATTAAACCAGTGCATGTGGGAGAATTATTTGAGGAAAATCAAAATAGGCACAGCTGGGAAATTTCCGCCATGACCATATTAAATGCAAGTAGGTGCAAAGCAAAATTCTTCCAGCTCTAGTGGACTGGGCCCTTGTGCTGCTCAGTTTCCATACAGAGGAGCTTTGTTCTGGGGCAATATGGTTGCAGTCTGAGAGTCTATCTGGGGAAGCTCATTCATGCTTCATTAGTCCATGAGCACAGTGCAATTTCAGCTAATACCGTTACACAGCTCCTAGCTGGGTTATTTGATTAAATGCCTTTAGGAAAGGTAGCAAGTTGGAATAAAGGGACATATGCAATGTACTTTCTTGTTCTGAGTGCCTATAGCTGTGGAATTTGGCAACGTATCCTATGCCATGCTGTACCCACAGTCACAAACTCCTATTGCCTGAGATATTATGTGAGTCTGGTATTACCTGACATCTCATAGGGGCCACGTTGTCTCCCTGGTTCAATTTCTCTGCAGTCTGAGCTTGTATACGACCGTAACTAGGAGACGCATTTCTTGCCGTGGCTCATAGACATGCTAGTACTTAAGTGCATTCTTGTGAAATTGAAAACAGCACCCCTTTCCGGTGGGTGAATTGCAAAACAGCACCTTCTTCTGGGCAAATAGATTAGAAAATGTGCCCCCTTCTGAGCAGACAAATGAGAAAAGGGTGGCTCCTCCCGGCAGGCGGACCGATTCGTTTTTCAAGCCCCTCCCCAGGGCACAGGCTTGCGAGTCCAGTGCAGCCCCTCATTGCTCCCCTTGGGCGTGGCTGCTTGAGAAGGCATGACCTGCACAGCTGTGCAAGGCAACCCTGATTAAAGATGCCACTTGCCTCCTAGAGGGGTGGGATAGGGAGGATTGGAGGGAGACGCAAGAGGGAGGAGATATGGGGATATATGTATACATATAGCGGATTCACTTTGTTATACAGCAGAAATGAACACACCATTGTAAAGCAATTATACTCCAATAAAGATGTTTAAAAAAAAAAAGATGCCACTTGCCCAATTTTACAGTCAGACCACAGAGTTTGCTCCTTAGTGCTCTAAAAAATTCAATCACACCAACGGACCTTTATATTAAATACATGGGTCTATTACGAGAGCCTGGTATTGTCAGAATGTCGAAGCAACCTCAGGTTTAAAAATGAAAGGTGGGTGAGCCCTTGTGCAGCAGACACCACATGTGCCCATATCACCTGGGCACATGCTGTTTACTGCAAACACCTGCCAAGGGTGATGTTCTGACCATGGGCACAGACAGGATAATTGTAGATGGAAGGACAGATGAACTAGAGGGTCAGTGCCCCTAGGACTCGCCTTCAACCCACGATGGTCAGAGGGGCGGTGGGGACAATGGTGGGGCTTCTCCGCCATCCCAGCGGGGTGCCCTCATGGCGTCCACAAGCGCCCCAGTGGGCTGAGCCCCCATTTCTGGCCACAGGAATACCCGATAACCTACTTTCGATTGGCCGAGGACAGGTAAACTTCAAACTCTTAGCAACACAGTGAGGTTAGTTTGTATCAGCAGCTACAGCTCACCTAGAGAGAAGGGGCCATGGGACAGGTATGTCTCAGGGCAAAGGAGCCTCCTAGGAAGGCAGGACTGGGTGAGATGCTGTAGCGCAAGCCTCAGGCTATCAGCAGGCAGCCAGGGCACCCAAAGGCCTAGGGTGCCAGTCAAGCGTTGATGAACACTTTCTATAAAATATAGTAAATACTTTAAGATTGGTAGGCTTCTGCCACAACTTCTTAAGCCTGCTGTTATATTGTGAAAGCAGCACTAGGCAGCCCATAAACAAATGGACATGACTATGTTCCAATAATACCTTATTTACAAAAACAAGTGGTGGGCCAGATTTGGCCTTTGGGTCATATTTTGTGACTCTTGCCGTAGGTGATCAAAGGAAGTAGAGGACACAAAAGCAGAAGAAAGAGGTGAGACGTCATCCACAGTGTGCTTGCTGGCCCACATCCCTTCCTTCCTTTTATCCTCACAGCAACCAAGCAGTCACTGTTTTATCATCTGCATTTGAAAGATGAGGAAAACCTCAGTTTCCAAAAAACAAGAATATTGCCAAGACCAAATAGCCTGGGTTCAAAACCAGATCTGTCTGATTTAATGCCTCTCTTCCTTCCCCTACTTCAAGCTGACACCTGCAGATACATCTGTCTTGTGCTACCCAGCAAGGAAAGTCCACTTGTCCCAGAGGCAGTAAATTCCAGATTTGGGGGTTAAGGGTGGCAGTGCTAGAGTTGAGTTCAGTCTCAAGGGGCTCAGAAGCTCCTCTGAAAATGTTAAAGCAACAAACATGATTGCCACCGGGTCCACCACCAGCTTCCAAGGTGAGACCAGCCATAGCATCAGACAGGTGCCATTTGTCAGCCTGTGCCTTTGATGGCAGCACCTCAGATATAACGGAGTCAGAAGATTTCATGAAAATAAGTAAGTCCCTTGTCCTTACTTAGCCTAGTGTGAGGGCAGGCCATCTGATGGGAAAGTGTGCAGCGCAAAATACAGCCAAAACCGTAATTATTAAACTTCTTTGCTGAGAGTTAATCTAGCTTTGCTTTCTGACTATGCATTCAAGTGTTCAGACACTAAGCTTTAGAAATACTAATTGCTAGAGGGATTCTTTTTCCCTGCACTCAACTCTTAAAGAGCAAATGAGCCATTATCACACGTTTCTTCTAGAAATAACTTCCAGGGATGCCCTGAGGTCAGTTTGGATTCAGCCCAATCTTCCTACTTTTTCCACAATGGTACAATGATAATTCAAGTTCTTAATGGTGACTCTGAATCATTCTGATACTGAATCATCAATGATTAAATTATGTTCACTAAACAGCTAGTATTTTCTAAAAGAATATAGACTAATGACTTTTAGGATGAAGTTACAGAATTCAAAACAAAACAAACCTCTGGCTTAGCCTAGGATACCAGAGCATTAAATCTACAGAGACTCCACTTCCTCCCACATGTCTATGTTAATGGATAGTTTAGAAAATCCCAGTATAATCCAACACCAGTTTAATTTATTCCTGTACACAAACAGTTTTGTGGACGACGACATTGTAATTTAGATCAATAAATGACTTGTCGGTTTGGGCTATAAAAGTATAAACAGAACCCCGGCAAAAAAATCGCTCATTCTTCTTTCTTGCTGTAAACCATTTGATTTTTTGCCAGAAAATATACAGCCAAAGAAGAACACCTGTTTGCCTTCCTTAATACTCAGCCTCAGGCTAGACTATTATTACGCAAGGAATTAGCATTAGTCATCAAATTAATTGTAAAGACAACAAATTCGAGTTCCTAAGTCCTCATCCATCTCAACATTGAGGTGAATTTGACTGCAGACAATTCATGGTCTTTCTTCTTGCTGTAAAAGTGGTCTCAGAGTCCCGTGGATTCTCAGGAACAAATTCTGCTGTCTGAACTCTCCAGTTCCTCCCTTTGCCCCCACCCACCTCGCGGCAAGCCATTTTCTCCAGAACCAGAAATCAGAGCCAAAGACCTCGGCCCAGACCGCAGATGACAGTTGTGGACAAGAAAGGTGAGCCAGGGCGGAAAGCTGGTGAAATAGGTCAATTGCTTAGGCAGCAAACACAAAGGTGCAGAAAATTCTGATTTTATTTTTCTCTAGTGGAATTTAATTTCTCTCCAACAACCTGCTGGCACTGATGGTAGAAATTTGACCTTGGCCAACACAGGTTTTGCTCCCACCCTCCTGCCTCCACCCTCAAGCTTCAAAGGACTAGCGCAGCATCAAGAAGAGGGGGCGGGCTCCTGGAACTCACATCTCATCATCTGTCCCCCATGGAAACTACTGCCGCGTCCTCACCCCACCGGCCTCTGTCGTCACTTCACACAGATCCTGCCCGAAGCCTGGATCCTCACTGTCGTGACCCTTGGACTTCCTAGGGCAGCTGGTTCCCTCTCTCGTGTTCTCACTAATCTCAGCCCCCCCCCACAATATTCTGCTGCTTCCTGTTTTGCAGTGAGCGTCACAGGAATACCGAATGGGGCGCCCCCGAGTCCCTCAGCTAAGACACCTCACAGGGCTACTTCTGGCCCCAGCTCCACGCCCCTGTCCTAGGATGAGTCCCAGACCTCTCTGCTGTTGGACACCCCAACACACCCCCTTCCCACTCTAAGAACACAGCTCAGAAGAGAGAGGTAACACTCAGGCTCCCTCTGAGGGCCCTACAAGGGCTACTTAATGAATTTTCTATTCAATTCACCTTAGACTGGGCCATTTTAATTTCTTCTACAGAGAAACAAACCAGGCCTAGCAAATAGTCTTCCAAATCTATTGCTTAACTTTCAACCTCAGCTTTGAAACCCCAAAGAAAAACTATTAACTTGTGTTCCTCTTAATATTCCAACCCCACCAGCTCTACCTAAGCAAGCTCTTGTCTCAAAAATTCAGGGAAGATTGGGGTAATTGAACATACTACGGGAAGACAAATAAGTTACTTTCAAAATAGTATCCCTCAAACGAATTGAGATCCAAATAGCTCAAGAAACATAAAGAAAAAAAAATATGCCAAATCTGAGAGGGTCTCCCAAAGACTGGGATTATAGCCCAGATAGAGAATTAAACTTTTAAAGGTGAATGAAGGTAGTTTGGGATCTAAGTGGAGGAGGAGCAGACCTGGGTATTTGCCAATAATTATGGCCAGTGGAGACAGGAACACATCCTCTCTAAAGACTAGGATTTAAAGGAAGACCTAGATTCTAGAACACAGAATAGCCATGTTCAATGCCCAAGATAAGTGACTCGTCCAAATTTTGAATAGAAAGGTGGGGGAGGGGAAAATGAGGAATTGTTTTTCAATCGGTATGAAGTTTCTGTTATGCAAATGAATAAGTTCTAGAACTCTGCCACATAACAGTCAACAATACGATACTATACACTGTAAAATATGTTCAGAGGCTAGATCTCGTTAAATGTTCTTACCAAAAAAAAAAAAGAAGAAGAAGAAGAACACACAGACACAAAAGAACACAAGGAAATTTTGAAGGTGATGGGTATGTTTAGTACCTTGGTTGTGGTGATGGCATCATGAGTGTACACATATCAAGATGTAGACATTAAATGTGTGGAATTTTTTGTATAAGAATTATACCTCAATAAAGCTAAAAACTGTTAAGTTAAAAAAATTTTAAACAAATTTCAAGATGACTTCTGCCCCAAGCACATTTAAAAAAATAAATTAGTATTACAGTTCTGGTCATTCCAGCTACTGATGGCCCTTTGTCATCCAACAAATGGAAACACAAACTCATGGAACTAGTCAATTTGCTCTTAAAACCATTATGCCCCTAATACATTAAGTTTACAAACTAAAGTGTTTTGACTCATAAAAGAGCACAAATCTAAAATGTCTCAGGGCCCGTGGAATTGAGAAATTTCCCAGCTGGAATATGTATCTAACCCAGTGTTTCCCAGCCCAGTGTATACTGCAGACCAGGAAACCATCCAGGGTCTTGGTTGCACACCTCAAAAACAAAGGAGGGAGGATGCGATGAGGAGAGAGGAGCTTCACGGAGCTCAGCATCCCTGGGCAACTGACAGGCGCAGAGGAAGGAAGGGATTAGCCAACAGATGGTGGGGAACCATCTCCCGTCATGAACCAAACTAAAAGGCTGACCAACTGAAGACCTAAATGGACAAAATTAAAGCATGAAATCAATTTAAGTGAATAGGTAGTTGATTTCTGTGGGGAAAGACCTCAATGGGAAAATTGGAGGTATTGGACTGAATAGAATTTAAACTTCTCATTGTATCTTGTAGCGTTAAGAGGACTCCTGTTTGCAATCATCTATTTTTTGTGGGATTGATGTCTGTCCCCCCAACCAGGCTGTAACTTACATGTGGGCAGGGATGTCACCATTGTGTTCCCGTACTTGGGAAAGTCCCTGGCATATATTAGACTCAGTGATATTTGTTGAGTGAATAAATGAGGTTGATATCATGGCCAGTGTTCAGGGCTTGGGTTTAACACCCGTAAATGTAAAGGAGGTAAGCCTCTGTCAGCCTGAAGCAGGGAGCTGGAGTGAGCTCTGCATAAAATCAGAAAACTCTAGAGGCTGCCTCACTTGTGACATGAGAACTAGATTCTTCTGGCCATCAGTGCAAGGAAGCTTGAGAGTCCTGGCTTCGGGGGAGCCTCACTGACCCACAAGTGTCACTCAGCTTAAAATGGAGACAGTCCTGGGTAGCAAAGGATGCAAATTTGCTAACCCTTTGAGGGCCTGGAATAGGATGGGATGAGGGAACCTGGAAAAGAGGATAGAACCCTCCACGGACACACGTCTGCTCTGTCACCTCTTCAAGGGCTGGTCCAGAGAGAGTGTTAACACAGCCCTCCACGGAGGGACTGTCCACATAAGATGGTTGCATCTCTCTGATCCTCTCGTGCCCGTGCCTCTGGTTTTATGACCTAATGACACACTTTGTGTTTTGCAGAACGCCGAAGCAAGCTACGACTTCAGCAGCAATGACCCCTATCCTTACCCTCGATACACAGATGACTGGTTTAACAGGTAAATGGGGCCTCCTGAGGTGTCTGGGACGTCAGGTGTGGGGTTTTATTTCGCTCTGCTGTGTTTTTAAGGCTTAAATATCACCAGCAAAATGCTCTCAATGCCTTGCTAAATTATATGGTGATTTTTTTTTTTCCTTCTTCGTGGCTACATTCTCTAAATTCTTGATTTTTTTTTAATATGGCAACACTCCTCTAGAATTATCTCTTGAGTATTTTGTTCTGTTGAGCTAGGAATTATTTGCCACCTTATTAAAGATAAAAAGAAAATACGAATAATAAGAAATCCTTTCTCAAACCACCACAAGTTGATTGTAAACACATGGGTTTTACTTGATTTGTTGAAACTATTGCAGAGAGCTCTTTTGCCCCAGGGGTCTGTGTCTATATGTTTTTGAAAAGTGTTTTTGCTGTAACCTTATAACAGCTCATGTAGTCCCTTTTGACAAAACAGTAAGCATAATTGGCAGAGGTTTGAGGTATTTTTTTTAACTGAGGTATAATAATTAGTTTCAGCTGTACCACATAATGATTCCATATTTGTATATCCTGCAAAAAGATCACCACTGTAAGTCTAGTTAATATCTGACACAACACATAGTCACATAAAAAAACGTTTTTCCTTGTGATGAGTACTTCTAAGATCAACTCTCTTAGCAACTTTCAAATATGCAGCACTGTATTGTTAACTCTAGGTTTGAAATACTGCTTGGCTTCCTGTTATGTAACACTACCCAATGAATGGTTCATCCAAAAGTGTGATTTTTTCTTTGGCCTGTTTTGCTACAAAACATGTAAATGCAGTCTCTTTCTTCTCCAAGTAAAATTCTTGCCTAAGTTGTTGATCACATGTAAGAAATATCAAGAAATTAAGGCACGTGGCTTGTTCAATCAAAATTGACAGTTCTAAACCTAGTGCTTCCCCATTATTGATTTTTTTGAGTGAAGCTGATGAGAACGTATGAACTTCAATTAATGATATAAAAATACACTGTGTGTACAGCACTTTACTCATTTCTTCTACTTCTCGTGACAAACTCAAGGTAGATGAAACAAATGCCGTCATCCTCAGTTTAGTGACAAGGAAACAGGCTCAGAAAAGTTGCCTGACTTCCCTGGACAAACAACCAGTAAATATCAAAGCCGACACTTGAACCCAAGCTCTGTAAGTGTTTCTAAATCCAAATTGTACCCTTCTTTTATAAGCATCATCTTTATTATAAAAGACAGAAGGCATGATGACCAGAGAGTGGCCAGGGATGGGTCCCCAGTGGACCAGGTAGCTTAGACTCTGTTCCTACAGTTAGCAAGTTGACCAGAGACTGTGCACACGGGGCTTGGTAACTACAGAAAATGCAGAAAAGAATAAAGGGGAAATCACAATTCGAATTTGTAACATTTTTAAAAGATCATTGCTAATATCCAAGAGCACAGTTCACTCTCTGTCAACCTCATCTGCAGCTTTAAAATCATCATGCAGGGTTTGGAAGTGCACGTTTAGGGAGTGAGGGTGTATAAAAAAGGCCAGAGAACTTTTGACTTGAAGGGTCTCTTACTGACTTAGATCCTTGCATACCCTTAGCTAATAAACCATTTTCAGACACAGAGATGTGAAGTCATCCAATAGAAGTCACTAAGTCAGAGGCGAGACATAATGATTAACAGCAGCCTGGAACCTTGTGCTGAGAGGGACAACGAGGGTGGCCGTGGCTTCAGCACCATTGGTCACCAGCTGTCCACACGCTATCAAAAAGGGCAATAGCAACACGCGTGCCAGCTACTAGCTTTCTCTCTGCAGGTAGTAGGTACTAAATTCATCTTCAATGGATGGACCCAGGCACAAAAATATAACCAACAGAATGGTTCCCCCCATCCCATTTTCTGAACCCAAACACAACCCCCCACAAGTAAGTCTTCCTGTGTGATGAGCTGTAAGAATATTCTTTAAACAAAAACAAAAGCAAAAACGGAGATGTCCTCTATCTTAAATAATTTCATTTGCAAACTTGTTCTCGAAAGTTCAATTTTAAACTGGCTAAAATCCTCCAGGACTAATGAGCACTTAGGGCAATAAAATTCTTTTTTTTAAAAATGTATTTAACTTATTTATTTTGGGCTGCATTGGGTCTTCATTGCTGCACATGGGCTTTCTCTAGTTGCGACGAGTGGGGAATACTCTTCGTTGCAGTGCACGGGCTTCTCATTGTGGTGGTTTCTCTTGTTGTGGAGCATGGGCTCTAGGTGAGAGGACTCAGTAGTTGTGGCACGAGGGCTTCATTGCTCCGCGGCATGTGGGATCTTCCCGTACTAGGGCCCGAACCCGTGTTCCCTGCATTGGCAGGCAGATTCTTAACCACTGTGCCACCAGGGAAGCCCAGGGCACTAAAATTCTTCATTGCCAGAGGTGGGATCCCCAAGTGTCCAACTGCCTGAGACACAGTCATTGTGAGTCAGGCAAGTATGATCCTTGCCTCTTAAGGAACCAATGACTCAAGACACAGTGGCCACTTTGCCCCATAAATGGGGTTTTTCACAATTATCATTTTCAAAGATCCTCATCCATCATGGCTTGTTATTACAAAGACTGGACGGTACCGCGGTTCAAATCACGGCCCCTCGAAACAAGACTACTGTTGTAAGTGATTATGAGAGGAAGGCGGGTCAAAGTTCAGGCCACAGCCCTGGGAGGATCTGTGGTCCGAAAAGTCGTGACTGTCCTGGAGGTGGTCCCTGCTTGGCACAAAGAGAATTTGAAGATAGCATCATCCCCTTGAGTGTAAGATAAGTTTATTAAAAATTCCCTCTTGGGCTTCCCTGGTGGCGCAGTGGTTGAGAGTCCGCCTGCCGATGCAGGGGTCGCGGGTTCGTGCCCCGGTCCGGGAGGATCCCACGTGCCGCGGAGCGGCTGGGCCCGTGAGCCATGGCCGCTGAGCCTGTGCGTCCGGAGCCTGCGCTCCGCAATGGGAGAGGCCACAACAGTGAGAGGCCCGCGTACCACAAAAAAAAAAATAAATAAATAAAAATTCCCTCTTGGATGAATATTATGCCTAGTATTTCTTTCAGTATAACTAGGGGCTTGTAGAAGAAGGAAAGAGAGTAAAGGGGGGTTTAAAGGAAATATAATTGGCCATGAGTTAATAATTGTTAAAGCTGGATGATGGTTACATGAGATTTCACTCTACTTTTGTCTATTCTGATATTTTCTATAACACAAAGTAAATTTTAAAAGCATAGGACATAAAAAGAGATAAACAGAACTGGGCCTTTAGCTTGGTACTCATGAAACTATTCATTTTGGTGGTTAAGCTTCTGAGGAGCTTGCAATGTCCCATGAGGAGGTGACAGCAGTCCGAATCACTACAGTGCTAAGTGTAGCCAGGGCTGAAATCATACAAGGAAAGCGAACGCCTATTAATTACTACATTTAAGGCACTGTTTTAGTGCTTTGCGTGTATTAATTCTCAATCTAACCCTCTGAAATAGGTGTGAACATTATTATCCCTATTTTGGAAACCAAAGCACAGAAAGATTAAGTAACGTGTGCAAGGTCACACAGCTAACAAATGGTGGAGACAGGATTTGACACCAGTGAGGGACCATTACAAGCACTGCCTCATAATAAAAGTGCTTTGGAGACAGAGCGTGGAGAAATGCAAAGTTATCTCTGGCTGGGGAAACTGGGACAGGTTTCCTCGAAGATGTGGCATTTGGTCCGGGATTTGAATGAAGGTACTAGGTGGAGTTGGGAGGGGAGGGGGTGTATTCTGGGGTGAGGGTACAATTTAGGCAAAGAAGCAGAGGCACGAGGTACAGACATATTCAGGAGGTGTCCTGGATAACTGGTCCTGGTATTAGAGACTGGTGCAGAAGGCAGCAATCTGAGAAGGCTTCATGGAGGAGGTGAGCATGAAAGGTTTGGACAGGTTGCTAGGAGAAAAGAGGAGAGATCTTGTGATTGGGTCGGAAACTGGGCGTGGGGCGTAGACAAGGACGATTCTCCCATTGTACTCTAGGAATGCCGCTGCCCAGAAGCTCTGAGAGCCTTGAGCACTTGCCCTTGGCTGGAGCAGGGTTTACTGCCCAGGCAGCCTGAGTCTCCGGCCTGCCAGTTTCTTCAAGTGTTCTCTTCTGGGCTTGGGCACCCGTCCCAACACGCCCATCTCTGCTCAGCAGACTCAGAGCTCTTGGATAAGCTAGTTTCGGCACCGAAGCTCCAATGAAGGGCTGCCCGATGCTGACCAGCCACACTGCCTGCCACGCAGGCCAGTTAGAACGCAGAGGCAATTCCTGGCCAGAAAAGGCCACGCTCTCCATCACTGGCTTCTCACTGCTGAGGAAAGTAGAAAATAAAACGCTCTACCAGGGGCGCTCTCAAGAGCAAGCGAGGAGAACGTTCCCCTTGGTTGGGAAACTGAGTTTAATAGCCGCATGTCTCCCCTGGGCTTTCCTCACTCTTTAAACCATCATATCTCCTCTCTGTGCTTATAGGTTAACTTGTTTTCCTTCAAGGGTACGTTTCTTTAAAAACATACTGAAAACTCCAAGCCAAGGACTCCTTATGAAGGCAAACTTCATACATATGCAGATCTGCTTTTAGGGGACCTGTATATTAGAATTCCTTGCCCTGTGCTTCATTTGATTTTGTAAGATTATTCCTTTCTCGGCAGAGCAAGTGTATTTATTCTACTGTGAACCATTTGATAATTGTATGCGGTATCTGCGCTCCAGGTATGTATTTGAAACACAGTTGAGAAATTTGGAAAAGGAGTGTAATTTCCTCCTAGCTTGCAATCAGAGAAATACAGATGACCAAGCAAAATAATAACAGCCACAGTAGCAACAATAACCCAAACTGCAAAAAGGTAGAAAATAATACATATTTAATAAGCATCAATAATATGCAACACAGCTATAACTGATTTGCTATGAGGTATCAGGATCTAGTATCACATTTTTTTTTCTGGCATTCAATAAATATTGATTGGTTGGCTGATAGATGGGTGGCATACTTTATCAGCCACGCCAAGATGTTGAGTGCCCTTGACATCTGTCCATTTCAGAGCTACCTGCTTCCCCCAAGATTTGCAGCTCATACTTTGTCAATAATCTTCCAGCCTTGCTGGGTTTTAGGTCAATGTTTGGTGATGCACTGCAGATCTGTATTCTATTGCTGTGCTGCTGTCCATAAAAATCTCTCTTGCATAGCATTTCTTTGATAGGCATACACCACTGAAATGTCATCCCCACCATGGGCAATATTTACAGAGCATCACTGGGTGCAGCATGCTCTATCTATTACGCCCTAAAGAGTAAGAGATTCTGTATTAGATGCAGTTCTTGGTCACAAAAAGTTTACTATAAATTCAGGAAGAGAGAAGACATTTATTATTCAAGCAACCAAAATGAAGGGAAATATGGATAAATGGATGCCAAGGATCATCTGTCTCTATGTGAGCACGTTTGATTGATAACATTAGTTAAACCTTCAAATAAGAAAGATTTTCAGTGATTAACTTTTTTAAATTAAAAGTCATATTTTATTCTGAAGAACCCAATAAACAGGCCTAAAAAGAACATGGGGAAAAAATTGCTCTCTCTGGTTGGCTATTAGCACAGCAATGGAAACCAATACTTTAGCCTGGGGACATGTAATGGCTTAGAAATAGACAAACACGTCTTTCCCTTCTGTCTTTACGGACTAATTCTGAAATTGCCTCCTGGATAACAAAATCCAAACTGCCTTCAAAGACCTAATCTAAGTTTTTCTTTCATGTGAGCATTGAGGCTACTTCATAAGCCGATATCAGCTCAAAGGTTGCTCTTTGCAATCAACACCCTCTCTCTAGCCAATCCACAGTACAGTGAAATCCAACAGAGTTTAATTTTGTGAGCTCTTCTGAGCCACTGGAGAAATACCACAAAGTTGTGAGTTTTTAAAAAATGTTCTAGTCCGCTACCTGGATGACACAAGTTTTCACTATTGAAAATTTCCCCTTCAGCTAAAAGAAATAGACGTAACACAGATTTGGGGTTGTGGAGAGAATCATATAGGTTGCAAAAGAAATAGCTGTATGTGTTGGTATAATCATTTCTACTTTGGAAACTAACGTTTGCCATATGGGGGGATTTTATGGTCCTCAGGTGGCAATTATTCTTTTCTTAAGAGACAAAAATACAGTAGATTATAATGGACAAAGGTAGTGGTATATTGATCACTTGGTATGGAATAAGTGATCCCTGTATCAGTTTCCCCTATCTGTAAAAGGGAACTAAAGCTGCACCTTGGAGGTTTGCATGAGGGACTAGAGGGAAAGAGCATGGACAATGGCTCTGGGGATTTTTATGAGCTGGGCCTGGAAGCAGCATACATCCTGTCACCCACATAACATCAGCTGCAATTCAGTCACTTGGCCACATGCACGTGCGGGGGGAGGCTGGGAAATGGAGCCTAACCAGATCCCAGGAAGAAAAGAAAATGAGCTTGGTTATCAGTTAGTATGTTCTGTCACCAACAAAAATCATGTGGCAAAGACAGACCATGTTGTAGCAGAAAGCCTAAGCCAAGGACCCTAACCAGTGAGTGAGCCAAAGAACCAGTGAAAGCTGGTTAAACCACTAAGTTACTTTTTGAATTAGTCAGGATTCTGCAGAGAAAAAGAACGAATCAGATATGTATATAAAAAGAAAGAGATTTGTTACAAGGAATTGGCTCATGCGGTTATGGGGTCTGTCAAGTTCAAAATCTGCAGGGTGGGCTGGTAGGCTGGAGACCCAGGAGAGACAAGTTGGAGTCCAAAGGCAGTGCTGGAGGATTTTCTCTTACCCAGAGAAGGCTGGTCTTTTTGTTCTATTCAGACCTTCAATGGATTGGATGAGGCCCACCCACACTACGGAGGGCAATCTGCTTTACTCAGAGTCCACCAATTTAAATGTTAACCTCATCCAAAAAACACCTTCACAGGAACACCCAAAATAATGCTTAATCAAATATCTGAGCACACCATGTCCCAGCCAAATTGACACATAAATTTAACCATCACACTTTTTATCTGCACATTTCTGAGCATCAGGAATACATAATATACTTTTTAAAGATTTTATCTTTCTATTAGTTATCTATTTTATACATATTAGTGTATATATGTCAATCCCAATCTCCCAATTCATCCCACCACCACCCCACCCTCCACCCCTCTGCCACTTTCTGCCTTTGGTGTCCATACGTTTGTTCTCTACATCTGTGTCTCTATTTCTGCTTTGCAAACCAGTTCATCTGTACCATTTTTCTAGATTCCACATATATGCATTAATATACTATATTTGTTTTTCCCTTTCTCACTTACTTCACTCTGTATGACAGTCTCTAGGTCCATCCACGTCTCTGCAAATGAGCCAATCTCATTCCTTTTTATGGCTGAGTAATCTTCCATTGTGTGTATGTACCACATCTTCTTTATCCATTCGTCTGTCGATGCACATTTAGGTTGTTTCCATGACCTGGCTATTGTAAACAGTGCTGCAGTGACCATTGGGGTGCATGTGTCTTTTTGAATTATGGTTTTCTCTGGGTATATGCCCAGTAGTGGGATTCCTAGTTCATATGGCATTTCTGTTTTTAGATTTTTTAAGGAACCTCCATACTGTTCTCCATAGTGGCTGTATCAATTTACATTCCCACCAACAGTGCAGGAGGGTTCCCTTTTCTCCACACCCTCTCCAGAATTTGTTGTTTGTAGATTTTCTGATGATGCCCATTCTAACCGGTGTGAGGTGATACTCCATTGTAGTTTTGATTTGCATTTCTCTAATAATTAGTGATACTGAGCAGATTTTCATGTGCCTCTTGGCCATCTGTATGTCTTCTTTGGAGAAATGTCTATTTAGGCCTTCTGCCCATTTTTTGATTGGGTTGTCTGTTTTTTTAATATTGAGCTGCATGAGCTGTTTATATATTTTAGAGATTAATCCTTTGTCTGTAAATTCCTTTGCAAATATTTTCTCCCATTCTGAGGGTTGTCTTTTCATCTTGTTTATAAAGGTCATGCTTAAGAACAGGGGGTCGGAAGCAGCAAACCTGTATCTGAATTCTGGTTTTGCCTCTGAACTGAGAAGTGACTTAGTATCTTGATGCTCAACTCCCTCTTCTTTAAAATGGGGATAATGATAGTTGTGAGAATTAAATAAAACAAAGCCTGCAGCTCTCTCGGCATGGCGCCCACCCACGGTGGGTGTCAGTAAATGAGAGGTGCTGTATGCATGCTGCCCCGTCCATCTCTCCCTGAATGGAGTCACATAGAAATGCATGCTTTTGCTGGAAAGGGCAAGAAGGGTGGCCAGTCACTCTAGTGAAAGGTCAGCAATGTGGAAGAAGGGACACTGTCTCTCTGGAGATGTGCCCCCTCCCCGGGTCGGAGCAGGTCCTCAGGGTTTTCTTGGACATCTCAGCAGCCAACACGGCTGTAGGGAAGCCCCAGTGCAGCCATCACCAGGGTCCAGGCTTAAACCCCACCCTGCACAGGTTAACCTGGGATTGTCCTTCCAGCCTTGCTTGTCCAGAGTATCAGTTATCTATTGCCAAGTAATGTCACATAACAAATCATCCCAAAAGTAGTAGCTTAAAGCAATAAGCACTGATATCGCTCACAAGTCTGTAGGTCAGCTGGACAGTTCTGTTGATCTGGCTTATCCCTCCATGCAGGGTTGGTTTGCAGGGAGGCTGGTGGCTGGCTGGCTTAGGATGGCCTCTCTCACATGTCTGGGGGACAGCTGGCTGTCAGCTTGGGTGACAGGCATGAGGGGTTACAGTCTCTCACCATCCAATGGGCCAGCCTGGGCTTGTCCACATGGCACCAGGGCAGTTTCAGGAGAAGGAGCAGCTGTGGTCCTCTTGAGGGCCAGGCCCATCACTTCCACCACATTCTTTTGTCCAAAGCAAGTCACGAGGCCAGCCAGACTCAAGGTAGGGGAAATGTGCTTCCCCTCTTCATGAAGGAGCAAGAAAATCACACTGCCAAGGGCACAGGCCCAGGGGAACAGTAGATCGAGGCCGTTCTGGCAACGTGACACCCCTGACTCCTGTCACTAGCCCCCCGATGACTTTTGTCAGAAGGAGGCCATTAATTAGTTAAAGCACAAAATTACAGGCTTGGTTCTATAGAACCAGAGAGTACTCACTAACCCTAGTCAGGGGTTCAGGTCTTCCAGGGGCCGGACGATGGGTCCACACGAGTGTTGGATCTTCATCAAAAATCAGTCTTCTTGGGCTTCCCTGGTGGCGCAGCGGCTGAGAGTCCGCCTGCCGATGCAGGGGACACGGGTTCGTGCCCCGGTCCGGGAGGATCCCACATGCTGCGGAGCGGCTGGGCCCGTGAGCTATGGCCGCTGAGCCTGCGCGTCCGGAGCCTGTGCTCCACAACGGGAGAGGCCGCAACAGTGGAGGCCCGCGTACCAAAAAAAAAAAAAAAAAAAAAAAAAAAAACAGTCTTCTTGCCCTTCCTGTGGAGCACTGTTCAGTAATCTGAATTTTAAATTCCTTTTTACTTTTAAATTTACTTTTAAATTATTTTAAAATTACTTTTGTTCTGAATATGTCGAAGACATTTAAAAAGATTATAACTTACTCAGATTTTGTTAGATAACATCTTTTTTTGCCAAATCCCACTCTTTTGTGAGCTAATCAGACTTCTCACCTGGACTGTTTTATTCAATCAGCCAATCGATAAACATTTCCTGAATTTCCAAAAAAAAACAAGGAGGCCAATCAAGCCACCGAGATTTGTCCCTCCTCCCCACACCCACAGCTATTTCCACTTCTGACAGACTCCTGTTTTACTCTAGAGACAAAGGGGAGCTACTGAATGTTCTTGAGAGAGCAAAGGGACCAGATGAATATGGACTTGGAAAAGGATTCTCCTGATATTCAGGGGAGCAAGCTTGTTCTCTGAGATGATCAGGAAAACAGGACTGAAGGGAAGGCACTCAAGGCCATGGCGACAGAGCCGACAGAGGCCCAGGGGTGCGAAGAGGCCTGGTGTCACCAACAATGATATAGGGAGGCACTACCCGCTTATAATTAGTGTCGCCTAATTTAGCAATGAAATGTTTTTTCCCATATGTTCCTCTGGAGGGACCACGACAGTCAGCTCCCCACTTAAAGGCCAAAATTAAGGATATGGAAGCATTCAGTGTCTTTAATCTGCTCAAGGAAGTTCGCACGATTTTGTCCTCCAGCCTTTCGTGGGCAGTTTTAGGGCAGAGAAGGTCTGTCACAGGGTGGGAGGGTGACGGGCGGTCCAGTAGCTGACCCTGGGTCTCAGACCTGGCCCAGATCCTCGGATACTCAGCTTTGACATCTGTGAAATGGAGCACTACCTACTCCCGCAAGGGGGTAAAGGGGGTGCGACAAGAAAAGCGCTGATTGTGGCCCCTGGTGGGGAACGACTGCCCCGTCCACAGCAGGTGCTGTAGGTCCTCCTCGCTCCTCAGAGCAGGGCTCCCCCTCCACCAGCATAATGTGTGCTTCACAGATGTCGGTCAAAGCATTGACTGTTCCAGGCAAGGCCTCGGAAAGGAGAGCCTGGCATGGCTGATTATTCAATCATAAGGAAATTAGTGCTCATTCGAATTAGATGTGGCGCTGCTTTTTAAACTTTTATTCAAATATTTATTTGTTCAGCATGAACCAAACAGCAAGGGAACCAGCCAAATTTAATCAGTGTCCGCACAAGTTCCATTTTTAAATATATATGTGTGTATATATAAAGTATATGCCTGTCCTCTTAATACGGTGTATATTTTATATATTTAAATATCTAATATGTGAATTATATATAATGTATAAGTATATATACATATGAATATAGAAGTATATAATTACAAATACATAAGTAGATATAAGTACAACTATATACTTAAATATATACATTTAAAGTCTACATACGAATCAATATAAAATGTGTATGTATATATTTCACTTTATATAGATACATGTGTATATACTTCCATGCTGTTTTTCAGAATTTTATTTACCATTTTCTTCAGCACTGAGAATAAGATGGGGGCCATGAAAGCCACGTCCATGGTAGTTTCTCCCATCAAGTTAAACCATAACTAAGCCCCTTCTCAAAAATCTCAAATGAGATCTACCAAAAACTTACAGGCAAGAAGACAGGGTTTACTCAGTCAGCATGTGGGGTCTTCACAGAGCTTTGACCACAGGGCTGGCTTCTGCAGTCACAACAAGGTCTCCTCAGACGCCACAGACAGATTTCATTCTTGTTCCAGAGGGAATTTTGAGTCCGTGAGATGTGTAGCCTTCATGGAGGCAGGATTCACTTTTGCTCATATAGAGAAAGAAAATATGTGTGTATATTTTCAGTCCTCCGATGTGATTTTTTAAGGGCAGGTGTGAGCTTTGCTTGCCCTAAGAGAATGTGGCAAAGAGTCTACACTGCAGAAATCAGGACTTCTTGGGCTACGCAGCCAATAAGTCCCCTTCCCCACATCCCTTCCTGCACCCGCTGTGTGAATAGTGAGGGGGAAACCAGCCCTCACCACCATCCCTCTGCAGGCCTAGCTGACACTTTTGCAGCCGACATCATATTTAGCTGCTTCATGGGCCATTAGGATGGACTTTCAGGTTGGGGCTGGCCGTTTCCAGTGATGTGTACATTGGACCACTCTTTCTCTTGAATGCTGTTTGGGGTTAAAACATGGCATTCTGATTGACTTCGAGCTTATGCGGGGTTCAGTTCCCCATTGCCATTTAACAAACAGCCCCAAAACCTAGTGGCTTAAGAGAGAACATTTACTAGCTCACAATCCTGCAACTTAGGTGGGCACCTGTCTCTCTCCATGTGCTGCTGATGGGGTAACATGGCTGGGTCTGGGGGAGGGAGGCCTCCAGGGGCCTCACCTAAGGTGTTGGGACAACGGGGGCTGCCTGGCTGCGCTCCCCGTGTGGCCTCAGCTGTAGCCCAAGCTCCTCTGTACGGACCCTGGCCCAGGGGATAGAGGGCATCCTCCTGCTGCCTCCCATGGGTCCAAGCCAGCCACCAGGCTGGCCCAGTTCAAGGGGAGAGCTGTTTGGATTCCTTTGGTGTAACGGAAAAGGGAGCAAAAGGGAAAAAAAGTTAATGAAATTCCAGTGTCTATTGCAAAGAACATTCTAGAACATAAGCCCTGAGAAGGCCTTGCTCAGAATTGTAAGGCCGGCAAACTTCAGAAAGATTATCTAATAGATGCCTGGGATTCTTAATCTGGTGGGTCTCAAAGTTTCTGTAGACCTCTCGAAATTGAATGCAAACAGTTGCCAGTGTGTGTTTATTTGGTTCCAGAGGAAGGTGGGGGATTTGTAGCATTCAGTATGTCCTAAAGGAGGCTATAATCCAGAAAGGTAAATAACTTTCATCCCACAACTGACAGGCAGCATTCATTATCTGCCTGTGGACAGAACCAGCCTTGAAAATAAACACCAGCCCACAATTCTAGTGCTTAAAAAAAAAAAAAAAAAAAATCAGCTGTTTCGACCAGCACCAACCTGTCTTAGATTGTGTCTCCTTTTCACAGAAAGCCTATAACTGTTTTCCACAGTAAGACACTTCGAATTTTAAAGTAAAGATCACCTCTCAAGGTTGAAAATGTTCTGAGAAGACTCTTCATGGTAGAAACAAGCCAAAGTCAGGAAGGGCAGCTGGGAATTGGAAGGGGTAGAAAGGAGAGACACAGATGGAAAATGCAGGGGCCTGGGCTGGCTCCGGGCTAACTGAACCATTGACAAGAACCATAGATAGAATTTAAGGCATCTTCTCCAAGTCGTTTGACACTGTATCTGACTTGTCTTTACTGTTCTCTGCAGCCATGGGACCCGATGCGCCGGGGAAGTTTCTGCAGTCGCCAACAACAACATCTGCGGGGTCGGAGTGGCCTACGGCTCCAAGGTCGCAGGTAGGCTGTCCCTGCCAAACAATCCCAGGAGGCATCATACTCGGGTCTCAGGCCTGGCCGCGGCGTGGCAAAGATTCCCAGTGGAGCAGGAGAGCGGCGACTGGTACATTTAGCAAGAGTGAAAGACATTTTTTTAACTTAACTTGTATGGCAAGATCAATAAACTTAAAAAATTTTTAAGGTGCACAGATCATGAGCACACAGGTCAATGAAGTTCCACAAACTGACCACATCCATGTAACCATCAGGAAACAAAACACTACCAGCACCCCAAAGCCCTCCTTGTGTCCCCTCCCAGTTACTGCCCATACACACAAGAACAGTCATGACCCTGATTTCTAACAGCAAATGTCAGTTATTCCCAGTTTTTAAACTTTATATAAATGGAATTGTACTGTCTGTACTCTTTGTGTGTCAGTATCCATAACATCTTTTTTTTTTTTAATTGGAGTAGAGTTGATTTACAATGTTGTGTTAGTTTCTGGTGTACAGCAAAGTAATTCAGTTATACATATATGTGTGTGTGTGTGTGTGTATGTGTGTGTGTGTGTGTGTGTATAGATATTCCTTTTCATATTCTTTTCCATTATGGTTTATCACAGGATATTGAATACAGTTCCCTGTGCTGTACAGTAGGACCTTGTTGTTTATCCATCTTATATATAATAGCTTACATCTGCTGACCCCAACCTCCCACTCACTCCATCCCTCCCCTAACCCCCTCCCCCTTGGCAACCACAAGTCTGTACTCTATATCTGTGAGTCTGTTTCCATTTCTTAAATAAGTTCATTTGTGTCATATTTTAGATTCCACATATAAGTGATATCATATGGTATTTGTCTTTCTCTTTCTGACTTGCTTCACTTAGTATAATACTCTCCAGGTCCATCCCTGTTACTGCAAATGGCATTATTTCATTCTTTTCATGGCTGAGTAGTATTCCATTGTATATATGTACCACATCTTCTTTATCCATTCATCTGTTGATGGACGTTTAGGTTGTTTCCATGTCTTGGCTATTGTGAATAGTGCCTCTATAAACATAGGGGTGCATATGTCTTTTCAAATTATAGTTTTGTCTGGATATGTGCCCGGGAGTGGGATTTCTAGTTCATATGGCAACTCTATTTTTAGTTTTCTGAGGAACCTCCATACTGTTTCCATGATGGCTGCACCAATTTACATTCCCACCAACAGTTAAGAGGGTTCCCTATCTTTTCGAAGTATAGTTTTGTCCAGGTATCCGTAACATTTTAATAGGAATCAAATAAAGATGGTAGAATATAAGGAGGTGTGTACAAATTATTGTAAACATGCTTAGAACTCTTCCAAATGTTTTTGGTGGGGTTTTTTGTATGTTTGTTTGTTTGCACAATGCCTTTCATCTTTAAGGGAAAATATTCTACCTAGAACCTTTTTATTAAGCTCCACAGGAAAGATATTTAACAAGTTCCTCTTTATGGGCCTTTAGAAACAAGGATGGCTGGTCACCAGAAATTTAGAAACCAACAACCGCCCCCCCAAAAAAATAGAGAGAGACAGAAAGGGAGAGAGAAAATGAGAGAAAGGGGTTATTAAGCTTTCAACAAGATGCTGGAGAATGGAGTGACTCCTGGTTCATTCCAAGTTTTGCATCAAATTTGGTTCTTAATTTATTCAGGCTGAGTCATCCAACCTTGCTTTTCTTTTTTTTACAACTGTCTTGATATTTTTTTCCTGGTGATTTAATGGAACCATAAACATACTTTGTGCTGACACTTGCATTTCCAGGGACCAAATTAAAGCAAGAGCAACCTATACAAACCCACCATTAACCTCTTTCAACACTGTCTGCTAAGAGGTTTGCCTGAGCTGGGTGCTGAATTCCTCAAACAAATACATCCAGAGGGTTCTGAAGTGTAACTGGGGTGGCTTTGCCCCTTGGCTTTCATCTCTCTGTATTCTGTGTGCCTCCAAAATGCTGGCATCAGAATGTCAGAAGCCATTATGAGCTCAGGGGAAAGAATATCACCTGGTTAATATTTTATAAGCCAGGCTCACACTCCGGGTGCTATCTGAGTGGGGGGGTTCTCTGTTCACAGGGCAGAGTGGAGGCAACTGAAAATGTCAAACATGGATTTCTCATTCACAGTGACGGTCTTCAAAAGAGTTTTGAAGTTTCTGCATGCCCAAAGTAACTGGGGTTTTGAACAAGGGATCCTCAGAACAACTGCCTGCAACACTGAAGAGTTGGGATTAGCTCACGGTGTTTGGGGGTCCGCTGGGGTCTTTTTTTCTCCATCTGCTTCTTTTTCTCTCTTGTAATTTGCACTCTGAAAACATCTAAGCTGCGTATCAAATGTACCTGATTCTCCTGCTCTCTTTGTTTGAATTCCCTAAGAGCAAACCTGAAGCAAGGATCTGGGTGCAAGGAGTTTCTTTGGGGGGTGACCCTGGGAAGCCAGTGAGGGAAAGAGAGGGAAAGATTGTGGGAAGAAGAAGACCAACAGAGAGTATGTAGATGAGCTCGTCTCTCCTTAACTGGGGCTTTGGGGGGCTCTTGCCCCCCGAGAGGAGGAGGCTGGGAGTTTCCCCACAAACTCCCATCCCTCATCGGTGGGTGGGGTGGGGGGCGGGACCTCAGCCTTGAGCACCTGGCCTGTCCAACCTGCAGCTCCACCCCCAAGGCAGAGGACACGCGTCCTTGTTCGGCTGGGCAGATCCAGGCAGGGTGTGACAGCCTCTGACTCACCCCTGATGCCAAAGGCGAGCGGATGCAGCCCGATACCTCAAAGACACGACCCGACCCATGTCCGTGAACCCCGAGAGCTCACAGGTCTCAAGGCAAGGCTCTGAGGATCCAGGAGCCGAGCCCAGAGCCGGGGGGAGGCAGGCCCAGCCCCACAGAGGCTCTGAGCACAGGGACCGCCTTCTTGCGCTCCCTTAACCCCAGCTTGGTTCCTCTGTAGCCACTCTTACGGGTCCTAAGCGCTCATGGGCAGGAATGTCCAGTCCCCACCCCTGTGCCCGGCAGGACAACCAGTGACTCAGGGCTCCCCCAGGGGAGCAAAAGGAATTCTTCCTGAGAAAGCCCTGGAGAGGTACTCAGGAATCGCAACAGAAGCAGAATTCTACCTTACAGATTTGGGGGGAACATTTTGTTCATTCTGGCTGGCAATTTCAACAGTTGGCTGATTTTCCTTATTCTACTGATAAATGGGCCGTACTCTCCGGAGCAGCTTTCCTTTCCCGAGCTTTCTGAGCTGGGGAGGTCTGGAGCGCCATCTGGTGGCCGATCCGTATCACTGCTCCGCTCAAGGTGTTCAGTCACAGGGTAGGGAGGCGATGTCCCAACTGGCCCCTGGATCCCGGGTCTCTTGTCTTCAGAAAAAGGCTAAAGCTAAAGTGCCGCAGATCCTCAGTCCAGAAAAAGAAAGGAAAGTGGAGACGAGATGATAACATGAGTCCTCTGAAGGGAAACAAGGAAAAAAAATCACTGAGCATCTCTTCATCGGCCCATGAGCCTTTTGGGTTTCTCTTCTACTCATACACTTTCTCATTTTTCCATGGAGGCCCCTGTCTTTTTCCTGTTAATTTGCACATGTTCTTGGTATGTCCCACATATTAGCCCCTGATCAGTTTTAATCAGCACAAGGATCTTCTCCCCAACTTTCACATGAGGCCGTTAGTCCACCTGGATTCCACCTCTGTATGTCATGCCAGCTGGGGATCAAGTTTTATTTTTCTCTAAATAGTGAGCAAACATCCCCAATACCATCTATTTAATAATCCATCCCGTCCCTTTGATTTGTGGTGCCACCTTCATTGTATATTAAGTTCCCATACACATGTGGTTAGTCTCCGTGTAAATATAATTTAGAGGAAACCTCCTAGCAACTGTGAGTCAGGAAGTGTAGCCACGCTCCTTCCTCTGCTGGGCCTTTGTATGTGCTCTCCCTTTGTCCAGAACACCTGCCCCCTGCGGCCCACCTGGCCACCACCTCTTCATCCTGTAGCAAGCGGGTCCCCACGGCATCCTCCAACATCATTGCCCAGGCCAGTCCCCATCCACAGATAAAGATGCTGAATCTTCTCTTCTCAGCACTAATACTGTCAGTTATCACAAATTCTTGTGCCTGGTTCTTTGATCAGTATCATTCTCCGCAGGCAGACAACAGTGTCCACAAAGACAGGAGCCATGTCTGTTTTCTCTCACCTTTGCACCCACAGCAGGGTCTGGCACACAGAGGATGCTCAAACCCTATTTGCTGAGTGACAGAAAGCAAGGAAGGAATAAAGAGAAGGAAGCTTCGGTGGATAAACCCATGATAATCAGTAGAGATTAATCACTGAATAAAAGAATCGGTGGATGAATGGAGTTAAGGGATTAAGGGCATAAAGATCTAAGGACCCAAAGCTGATGGAATTTCTACCAGGTATCTCCCCTTCAACCAGCACCGTCTCACTTTTGCTACTTTATCCCAATCAAATTAGTTCCAAGGAGAGCTGGGCCTTCTCATCACCCACTTCCCCTCCCCAGCAAGGGCACACTGGGAATGTCCACCGGCAGTGAAGACAGGCAAGGGACCCCTTTGCACCAACACCCTAGGCCACTCCAGGCCAATGAGCATCACAGCATCCACCCACTGTGTGTCATCTGGATGCTGGAAATAGAGCGTGTGAATTCCCAGCAGCTCATCTTTTCCATTTACCCGTCAGAATCTCAAAATCTTGGGCCCCAAAGAGGGTCTAAAGTTCCCTGAGTCCAAACACCCACTGACACTTGCATGATGATAACAACAATAACAGTAGCAATAATAATAATAACATATCGTCTCTTCCAATGTGTCTGGCACAATGCAAAACCCTTTACTCACTTAACCCTCTTTACAACCTTATCATACATTATTATATATTTTATAAAGAGAACATATTTATTATATATTATTATCCCTCTTTTACAGAGAACGAAACTGAACATGGGGCCACACAGCTAGTAAATTGTAAAACAACTTAGCACCCAGCGCAGCCTGGGTCCCTGCACTAAAACACTTGAAGAGCTTCTCTCTCTCTCTCTCTCTTTTTAAAACATTTATTTATTTATTTATTTTTGGTTGCGTTGGGTTTTCGTTGCTGTGCGTGGGCTTTCTCTAGTTGCAGTGAGCGGGGGCTACTCTTTGTTGCAGTTTGCAGGCTTCTCACTGCGGTGGCTTCTCTTGTTGCGGAGCACGAGCTCTGGGCACGCAGGCTTCAGTAGCTGTGGCACACAGGCTCAGTAGTCGTGGCACACGGGTTTAGTTGCTCCGCAGCAAGTGGGATCTTCCCGGACCAGGGCTTGAAACTGTGTCCCCTGCACTGGCAGGCAGATTTTTAACCACTGTGCCACCAGGGAAGTCCCAAACAGCTTCTCTTTTCCTGCTTTCCTGATGTAGCCTGGACCCAGCCTGTACTGCACGCCTCCAGTAACGGGAAACTCACTCCCTCACAACAAGTCTGTTCCGCCTTTGGACATGGGTAACTCTAGAAACTTATTCCTTAAGATGAGCTCTCTCTTTGACTTCTGTTGCCTGTTTCCGTGAGCACAGCTGTTACCACTTCTTCTAGCTAACACATGGCAAGGAGAGAGGAAAATTCCAATTAGTCTGGCTCCCAAAGAGTAAATGCTCTGTAACACGCAGACCGGTACAACTGGGCTATCCCAAAGTCTTGGTGCTGTCTCAAAGCTTTAATAACTTCAAAACTTTTTTGAAAGTTTAATTACTTACATTTCCTTATCCACTTGTTTATATGTTTTGAAGAGAAAGGTTAATTTCCATTTTTTATTTTAAACATGCCTTTATTAAAGTAACTCTTTAAGACAACCTAATTCTTTTCTTAGTTTTAATTTTTAAATCAATTTTTGGCAACTTTAGCCAAAAGGGACTGAGACAAAAAATCGAAATTGAAAATGTATTATTCAAAATTCACAAAACCAAATAAATGGACAACCAATATAAATAATGAACACTTCAGGGCTTCCCTGGTGGCACAGTGGTTGAGAGTCCGCCTGCTGATGCAGGGGATGCAGGTTCGTGCCCCGGTCCGGGAAGATCCCACATGCCGCAGAGCGGCTGGGCCCCATGAGCCATGGCCACTGAGCCTGTGCTCCGCAACGGGAGAGGCCACAACAGTGAGAGGCCCGCATACCGCAAAAAAAAAAAAAAAAAAGAACACTTCAAATGATGTTTCTTGCAAGTTTGTCAGATTTATACCTCTGAGAGTATGAAAAAGGCTCGAAATGCATCACACCTTTTGGGAGATGCTGTCTCTTGCCTTCAGTCCCTTCCAGGACTCAGGAGTTGCAGCTGGGTGCCCACCATGTGCCGGTCTTGCTGGGGGGCGGGGATGCAACAGTGAGCCAGCAGACAAGACACGTGCCCTCACACAGCTTCAAGTCTAAAGGGAGACCCAGACAAGGAGCAAACAAGCACGACAATATCAGATCATGATTGCTGGTTGCCTGGGCACAGCAAGTGACTTGAGGGCAGATTCTACAGCATGACACCTGGGCTTCTGCAGAGCCCCTCAGAGCAGCCCCAGGCTGGGGCCAGGCCAGGTGGCATTGGCCTTACCTGCCTTCCTCTGCAGGCAGAGCAGATAGACTTATGCATCTGCTAACGAGTGCTCCTTTGAGCAAAGATTCTAAAAAGAGTTTGAAAACCACACTGTAGACCATTATCAAAGAGCCCTGAAATTTCTCTACCAGAGATGAATTGCGTCCACATATTTGGCCATAAAACCCCTAATAGTCCAGTGAGTTTGCACGTATTTTATCTGAGTTTTTAAATAGAGCAGTAAAAATAGCTTGTTGGCACAATGATTAACATGTTTCCAGATCCTTAAGACCTAGACCAGCATGCATCAGCTCCTTAGCATGCAGATGAATATTAGTGAACACAAAAGTGGCGATTATCGACACTGAGGTGTGGGGACAGATGTAACACTTCCTGGTGTCCGTACAAGCTCACCTTTTGTAACAGGAGGAGAGGCAGAGGATCTAGCTCAAATCCCTGGGCTGTGCAGCCCCTAGAGCCCAGGGCTTCAAGCAAGCAGTGTAGCCGGCATGAGGCTCAGGTTCTAAAAGGCAGGAGGGACTCACAGATTCACTGCTGGTCATGAATGCGGTGCTCAGGCTGGCGGGAGGGCAGGGGACAGAAACGCTTGATGTGCAGGCTCTCCTGCCATCACCTCTCTGCAGCCAGCAGAGCATCCTGCAACGGTGAGGATGCTGAGTCCTGGCTCCCTGGGCTTCCCTCTCTCCTTTTGCCTCTCACTCTCACTCTCTTGCCTTCCCCATCTTTCTCGCTCTCTCCTCCTCCCCGCCCCCCTAGACCATCCAGGGACAGAGTCCCTCCCTAAAAACCCTTGGGTCACCCTGAGCCTGGGTCTTGGCTGCTAATGGGGCAGTTGCCTGCAAAAATTAATACTGCATTCAATTCATGCATGCCTCATTCCCTCGGAGCTTAATGAGATTCAAAGAATGCCGGGCGCCTGGCCCCTGAATGTGAATGAGAGCCCTGGTCCCAGCCCGTGGCTGTCCTTGCCTCCCTAGATGCTGAACAGCCAGATTAATACACAACAGCTCTGATGTTCCGGGAGGCACAAAGGGAGCCAGCGTGGGGTGAAGAGGGAGAGAGGCAGAGAAACAGGACCTGCAAAGAGAGAGGGCAAAGGGCACCAGCTGGTGACAAAATGCAAAGTCGTCACTGGCACGTGGGACAGTCCGGGTGCACTTTGGCCAGAGTTGAACTTCTCCCTCTTTCCAGTGGAGGCAGGCTATTCAGTGCTGGTCATCTGGGCACTGGATGAGTTCAAGACAATCTGAGTTTCCTCCTTGCAGACAAGTGAACACCAGCCTCTCTGCAACATTTCCAGTCCACAAAGTGGACATGACATGACGTGTGAGAAGAAGCTGTGCTCTTCAGTTTATTCTGTAAACTGTTGGCCACCTTTGTTAAACAGACTTTTTAAATGAGCAAAATATAGGTGGGCCAAAAGTGAAATGTGGAGTTTTAGATTTCCTATCCCTAATGAAATGAACCATAAAACTTAGCTTCTGGAAAGTTGAAACCAAAGACTATGCTTATGCTGTAGGAGCTTTCTCCAGGAGAAAGGATATTAACTAATAATTAGACTCGTTGGCAAAAACGGTGACCTGATTTATGAGTAGAGGATGGAAAGTCTGGACCTGTTATCTCTACTAGAGAGAAAATCAACTAAATTAGGTAATAATATCATGCATTTATTCACCAAATATTTATCAAGCTTAAGATAAATTCCAAGCACCATGCTGATACCCAGGGACATAGAAGTACACAGAATAGACACATGCTCTGTACACAAAGACCTTGCTGTCTGGTGGTAAATGAAACACACAAATAAACAATTGTAAGAGAAGGCTGACAGTGCAGTGCTAACAGAGGACCTGCAGAGCTGGACCCAGAAAGACTTCAGGGGAAAGGCCTACTGAACTCATAGGTTAGACAGGAGGAGGGTGAGCACTGGGGAACATTGCAGTGCAAGCGCAAGGGATGGGCCATGAGACGTGGGAGGAGGAAAGAGAACCTCAAGAGGAAAGACAATTTTGTGTCAATTTCATGGGCCCTGTAAGAGCCTGAATCTTCCTTCTTTATATTTTTTTCTGGAAAAATGTTTATCTCAGAATTAACAAAACATGCATGTAAAAGCATTAACTTTATACCCCCAGTGTCCCAATTACCTAAACAGTCATTCTCATGTCAGGCTGCACTTCAAAACCACCTTAGACCAATACCTGCTTAGGCCCTGTGCAAATATTCAGAAACTCCAGGGACCGGGGAGAAGTGGCCCAGGCACACTATTTAGGAAATTCTCTCCAAATGACCCTATAATTGGGAACTGCTTTAAGATATACAAGCCTATTACCTGCAACTAGAAAAGGAAAATCAAGATGCAAAGGCAGTCCTATAACTTTATTCGACAATCAGCAGTTAGTTCTCATCCATGTGAACTATCTGTAGATTTGGGGGCTTTTTTTTTTTTTAAATTTATTTTTGGCTGCGTTGGGTCTTCGTTGCTGGGCACAGGCTTTCTCTTGTTGTGGTGAGCTGGGCCTACTCTTTATTGCAGTGTGTGGGCCTCTCATTGCGGTAGCTTCTCTTGTTGTGGAGCACAGGCTCTGAGCGTGCAGGCTTCAGTAGTTATGGCACGTGGGCTCTAGAACGCAGGCTCAGTAGTTGTGGCGCACGGGCTTAGTTGCTCCACAGCGTGTGGGATCTTCCCGGACCAGGGCTCGAACCCGTGTCCCCTGCATTGGCAGGCGGATTCTTAACCACTGCACCACCAGGGAAGTCCCTGTCTGTAGATTTTTGAAAGTGGTGACAGGTACATAGGTAACCAATGTATATGGATCTTCCTTCTTTAAGTTGGTGTGCACACCACATTAGGTGATGCTTGTGTAATAATGCCCTTTGACCACTGGGAACAAGTAAGAAGGGTCAGAAGCCAGGCTCTGACTATGTACAGCCCAGCCCTTCACTTCAAAACTCCCGTGAACGGAAAGACTTAGGTCAGCTTCAGCAGCACTCTAGGTCCCTTGCTACGAAATAGCATATCAAGCAGAGATCAATCTTGGCCCCAAACAGCAATGTTTTGAGGGTAATGATGAAGGAACAAATGCCCTTCCCATTGGCTGCTGCTGAGTGAACCCTGGACAGGCTTTTTCTAGACAGCCCAAGGGTGATGTGAACCGTGGGTGCCACAGGCCTGGGCTCCTCCTGAGTCCCTGTACACACAGCCACACAATCAGAGAAAAGTTCCCAGCGAGAAGTCACTCCTACAAGGCATCATAGAAGCACACACTTTACAAAGGTGACCTAGGCGAGAAGGAGGAGGGGGAGTGTCCTGCACCCCACTGCAAATATACTTTAGAATGACCCCTTCAACATTTCTGTGCCCCCCCCCCCGCGCCGCCAAAGCCCCTTCTCAGCTACGATGCAACTGAGAGTTCCTTCCCTGCCCCTCTCCCTTGCCCTGTCCCGCCCCTCCCTCTGCTCCTGCCCCCTGCCCTCTAGAATTGTTCCTTAAATATCTAAGAGCAATCGCCTCCCCACACTGTCATGCCCAGTAGCTTTATTTCTCCTCTGAAACGTGTCCCTCATCAACGCCCCAGTCCCTGGAAGCTTAGCTTCCCCTTAGAAACCGACCACATTAGGAATTCTAGCAACTTTAGCGAGGGGGATAAAATTGTCTTCAAATAGTTGCATAAGGAAAGGAGTGGGTGGGGTCCAAAGGGATGGAGTGGATCGGACGGTGAACCTGCCTGATCCTCTGATCACGCACACAGCACGAGGCTGGATTCAGGATCGCCCGGCTGAGCCCAGGGCACCAGGAAGGCAGACCTCCAACCACACCCAGGACCCCAGGCCCCTACCCCACCTTGCCTCCTGTGAACCGGGGACCGGCACCCAGCGCTCCCCGGCCCTCACTGTCCACAGGGATCCGGATGCTGGACCAGCCCTTCATGACGGACATTATCGAGGCCTCCTCCATCAGCCACATGCCTCAGCTGATAGACATTTACAGCGCCAGTTGGGGCCCCACCGACAACGGGAAGACGGTGGACGGGCCCCGGGAGCTCACACTCCAGGCGATGGCGGACGGCGTGAACAAGGTAAGGTCGTTCCTGCGCCAGGAGGCCCTGGGCCACTCCCGGGGAAGAGGGGTACGGGGTGTGGGTGGGGGAGGGGGAGGGGTGAGGAGTGGGGGAGGGGCGGAAAGGAGGTGCCGATTGAGCGCGGCGAGGGGCAGGGCGGCGGCGGCGGAGGTGGGGCTGTTACCCTGTGCCTTAGCTCAGGTCCTTCGAGAAATGGACCCCAAATCGGGTTAGAGGTCCAGACTTATTGGAGGGGGCACCTGTGAAGGATAAAGGCGAGGGGGCGGGGGCCCTTCGGAGGGCGACGCTCTCCTGGCGCCTGCGAAGGGAGCGGGGGAAGGAGGGTCCCACAGGGAGCTGCACTAGCACCCCACCGTGCAGGCGTGGCTGGGAGCAGCCCTGGGAGCGGGGTCTCCGCGCAAACCGGGTGTCTTCAGAGCACAGCAGGGGAGCTGCGTCCAGATGTTCCCGTGGGGGAGTCGGCGCGCGTTTTCGTGGCTGCCCATCTCTGGGATTAGTCCGGGAATGGCCAGAGCCAAGGAGCAGGGACCAAAGCAGCACCTCAAAGGGAGGCAGCCGGGAGCCGCGGAGCACTGGGCGGGTGAGCGGCCTGTAGGGAGCGGCAGGATCCTCTGCGATCCCAGGGCAGAGTCCCCCTGCAAACCACAGCCAGGCCAGAGTCCCCCTGGGTTCAGGTCCCAGGTCCGCTGTTCAGGGTCTGAGTGTCTATCCACAGTGACCTGACCTCACTGCGCCTCCGTTTTCCTGCCTGTAAAATGGTGATAATGGTGCATTTCTCCTGGGGTCGCTGTGAGGTGTGAGATAGACATGCAAGTGCTGGCCCTGGGAGGCCCCACAAACGGCTGGTGTTTGCCTGGGTCGTTAGGGACTCTTAACCAGCTGCGCCAAAACTTTGAGGCATAATGTACAGTGTTTCACTAGGCTTGTGGACTCGTGGTCCAAGAATTCAGATGGGAACGGTGGGGACGGCCTGTCCCTGCTCCACAATTGCTGACCCTCAGCTGGAGGGCTGGGGACTTGAATCACCAGGCTGGTGTGTGTTTGCAGGACCCTGCGAGGGGCTGAATTCCTGGCCATTGGTGCCACGGCACCGGCTCCTCGGGGCACTTAGTCGCTTTGTCTTAGTCTCTTCCCAGGATTGGACTTTCCATCGTTGATGCTATGCCCTGTCCCTGCCCTCAGCCCGTCTGAGACAGCCACAAAGATCCCTGACATTGGAATGGCACAGTGCAGTTTACAGAGATGGGGGGTGGGGGTCACCAATAGGATGGCGGGGGAGGGGCAGGAGGTAGTGCTGCTGCCCCATTTCAATGCCCAGACCCTTAGGAGTTTATAGGGTGAGACTTCTGACATACAGACAGCTATTTCCTTATTGCATTATTCACGGTGTGGCTGGAGAGAGACGATTGCACATCCAGGCCCGGGACCAGGTGACAGTGACAGCACACACCCAGGGGAACACCTGGCAGATGCCCCCCTTCCCCATCAGACACGGATTTTCACTGAGAAGTATTTTTTGACACCTGAGGCCAAAAGAGAGTCAGAGAGTATGACATCTGACCTCTGTCAGAGTTGACAGTGCAGATGGGCTCAGTGCAGTACATCCCCGGGGCGAGTCCTGTCACTCTCCACGAGCTTCTGAACAGCTCCATCACATTTCAAGGCAGGGTACTTCTCTCTTTCCATCTGTAGCGACCCCGGCTGCAACTAAAAAGGCTCTTTCAAGTGTGATTGTTCTGCAAAGCATGCCAAGTACGCCAAAACTTAAGAGAATAATTTGTTATGACTTATCTTCAGCTGACAGCATGTAAATATTTTACAAAGTGGAGTATGGTGAAAAATACAGTTTCTCATTTGACTTGCCCCCAAGCTGTAGGAAGGATTCTTTCCTTATTTCAAGGTGAAATTTTTTTGAACAGTGTTATAGAATTGTGTGAGCAATGGGGTATTATACATGAGCAAAAAAGACTGCCTCTCAGTTATTTCAGCCGACTGGTCAGGTCTAAAGGAAAATGTACCCCTGAAAGGTGATCTCCACCTAAACAAAGGAGTCAGATAATTACCTGTTACACTAAAGAAATTCTTATGCTTGTCTTTGAATTTTAGCATCTTGCAGATAGGTTTTGTTTGACCAACACTGTAATGATAAAAGGGAAGAGGAAGAGGAAACAGAGGATAAGAGAACTTTCCAGGGATGTACCGTCTGCCACAGACCCCACCACTCCCAATCGCCTGACATCTGCTTCTCACATAAACGTCACCTACCTGGCTCCTTAGGGATTTGAGTTTGCATCTCCTAAATTTTCTCAATAAATACTTAACGGAGACAGCAAGCAGCTGTCATGAAGGAAGAGAAGAAGGAAACCTTTTCCCCATTTGTTTATTTCAATTTTTTCCTCTTTATAGTCTACGTGTTGAATTTATAGTTAAGACATTCTTCACATTACATATGGGAGTAGATGACAGACAGAGACCCCTGAATTATGATATATCCTGGAATTGACTTCTTAGTTCAGGATGCCCCCAGAAGCAGACCGAGGTGAGGGCTGAGTTCAGGTAGTTGATTTGGGAGGTAAAGGGAGTGAGTGGGGACGTATAACAGGGAAGAAAGGGGCTATTAAAGGATTTGTTATCAAGTCAGCTACTACCGTCAACTGAATCTTAATCCCACGGGGAAACTGGGAAACCATGCACAACACACACTGAAGTTATCCCAGTGGGCGGCACGGGAGCTGGCGGAAAAGTCAGTGGTTCAGGTTGTTCCCAAGGGGCGTAAATGTCCCAGCACTTTCTGCTGGGAGGGAGGTGTGCAGGGCAGCCTTCAGCCTCTGGGGAGAAATCCCTTACACGAAGAGACGCCTGTGCTGACATCTGGAAACCCCCAGCGCACAAGAAGCCACAAGCTCGAAGGAATACGGGCAACCCCCACTACCATCTACCACATCTCCAGAGTGCAATTTGGGCAAAGCCTAATCTGAACTTGGAGTCATTTCTCTCTGGGTAATAAAGGACCAATACGGCAATGTGTTTGCTGGTCAGAAAAGGATGTAGCCCTTACAAAGAGACTGATGGAGAACAAAGCCCAGCTGGTATGGGATACGGCATCTTACATCACTCTGACAACCAGAAGAGGAATTCAGAGACCACTAGAGGGTCCTGAAAGTGATCACTGACTCATGAACTTCTTTCTACATCTTAAGGAAATGCACCCAGGGCAACTCTGGCACGTTTTTGGCTGGCTCTGATGACTACACCCCAACCTCTTATTAATCACACCTCAGGGTTGCTACCAGAGGGAACATCTTAGGAATATTTAAAGACAAGGGAACAGAAAATCCTCTGAGGCACGGATGAGACAGAGCATTGATAGTTTATTTCCTGGGCGGGGGATGGGAGGTTGCAAAGGGCTCAAACACAGATCCCAGATCTTGGAGCTGGAATATATTGTACTAGGGGTCACTTGCAAGACTGGCTCAAAAGCCACCATCCAGGAAGGGGGGCGGGGTGGGGTAGGCTGCCCAAGGAGACAATGATTAATCAGGACAGGCGAGGAGGAGCCTGGTGCCCTGCTGAAATTTAATCAGAGCAGTGGGCCTGACGCAGTGGCACAAGTGCCGAGGCCTCTGGCAGCAATGATGCCTTCTGCCAAGAAGCTCTCAGGACTCCTTCAGGGGCCCTGATTGATGCTCTGAAACCAAACGAAGGTTCCCAACTGCACAGGGGATGCTGCTGCTTGGAATCTGCGGTTCAGCCTCTGAGACGCCTTTCGCAGTTACAGTCCCTTCCTTTCATTTCTGAGAAGGAGAAACGGGAGGAAAAGCTGGTGGGTTTCTGGTGACCCTTCCTAAGAGCTGGCCAGCCCCAGGTGGGGTGGCCAACCGTCCTGGTTGCTCAGGACTTTCCCGGGTTTTGCGCTGAGAGCCCCACTTCCCAGGAACTACCCAATCCCAGACAAACCGAGGCAGCTGTCACTCACCTTTAAGCCTTCTTGATGGTGGTGACCCATCTGTGCCCAGGGAGAAACCCAACCACCAGGTTAAGGGACTGATGTGGACGTAAGCCTTCAACAAACCCTGTGACATCAGAAAGGTTCATCACGGTGTGTTTGGATCCTGCTAGAAAGAGACAGGGTGGCACAGGAGCCTTACCTCCAAGGTGGATATACGGCAGGACAAGTCAGGGGCAACTGCAGGTGTGGTGAAACTCGGGCTCAAGTGAAGGATTTAAGCAGAGGCTACATAATGCCACCCTCCGTTCGGCTTTCTTGGGGATCTGACACCCCACCCACTCCTGCTGAACTCCGTGGAACCCAGGGGGTGCGAGGCAGACGCTGCGGTCCCCTGGCCCGGGGGCGGCTTCCTGCGCGTCACCGGCCGCCTCTCCCTGCGCCTCGGCCTGAGGACCTGCCCGCCCCACGGGAGGAGCTCCCAGTCCCAGGGCGCACAGCCCGGACTGTGGGGCGGCCGACGGCATGCTGTCCTGGGGGCAGGTTCTCCGGGATCTCCAGAGGCTGGGGGGAGGCTCCTCATCAGCTCACACTTGGTTGGCCCTTCTCCCTCCCCCCACCCCTATCGCCATCTCATGCTCTCTTGTGCCTCCTGAGATCGCCCCCCAAGTCCTGGTCTCAGCATCTGTCTTTGAAGGCGCATAAATTGGAACCAACCCCTTCTCCCTGTAGGCGTGACCAGCAGTTCTCTGAGAGTGAGCCCCCGCGCCCAGGAGGGGTCCACTCATCTGTCACCCTTGTTTAAGACTCTGTGTGACTTCACTACTACCCCCAGCATTCCAAGTACAGAAAAGAAGGGAATAAAGAATGAAAACATAAAATAGCTACACAGAAATAAAATGCAATCACTGATATTGTGCCAGAGAGGGACTTTCTACACGTAAAAGAGGAAATATTTACCCCCCCCAAAAAAGAGTAATAAATATTACTCATAAAACCTTTCAAAATTTCTGCAACTCTGGTCATTGTTAAAGCTGATCAATGGATACTGGGAGATTCATTTTACTATTCACTCTACTTTTTGTGACACTTAACATTTTTCAAATTAAAAGGTTTTTATTCACACTAAAAAAAAAAGCAAAAAGCAATTCAGTAGGTGGTTAAGCTGTCAAGAGTCAGAATATACATTTAGACAAAAGTGAAAACAGCAACTGTTCTAATATTATACAAATGGCTACTTATGGCTTGGGATAAAATTTTCAGGGACTATATTATATTCCCTGAATATATATATTTCGGGGACTATATAAAAAGAGAGATCTTTTTTTAATGCTGTATCTTTTTTAAAAAATGTTATATCTATATAAACTAAATGGAACCAAACATGATAAACTTTATCAGTCAGGAGAGGCTACATTATGCTGCAGTAACCAACAGCCCTCAAAACTCAGGGGCTTGAAAGCACAAAGGTTTATTTCTCAATAAGCTGCTCAGCCATCATGGTCAGTAGAAGGCTCTGCTCACCACAGTCTCCTGGGGATCAGAGCCGACACCTGGAACATTGCTACTCACTGTGCAGAGGGAAAGAAAGAGCTCTGCACAGCTGGCACTGACTGCTAAATGGTTCAGCCGAGGAATGATACCATGTATCTGTCACTCTCACTCACAACTCACTGATTAAAACAGCTTACAAGACCCCACCCAAGCACAAGGGGGCATTATCATGGGCCTAGACAGTGGGCAGCTAGGAATATTTGACAATCAGCACCAACAACTACTACAATGAGCCCAGAAAAACTGCTGGGTGACCAGTGATCTTGTGAGGACAAACACACAAATGTCAAATGTGTTTGTGAATAGGTTGAATAAAATTGTTCCATGAACTGTGAGTACAGAAAAGCAGTGCTTGTAAATCAATGCATAGTTTTATATGGTATTTAAATATATATTTGTAAAAAATAACAGACATAAGTAATAAAGTGGAAATTTTTCTACAAGTCAAAATGCAAAACACAAAAGAAAAAAGTGGGTAAATATATATATGCAATATAGATGACAAAAACTCGGTTAAGATCTTTAATATAGAAAGAGCTCTAACAAATCAATAAAAAGGATATCATGAAAGAAAAAATAGGTACAGGACATTATCTTTGGGGGCTTGGTGCTTTACTAAGGTATTCATAAAGCAAGAATACTAATGAGCAGTAAAGGTATAAAAAGATAAGCTCAACTGATAGTGGAAAAAAATATATGACTCAAAACAATGAGGTACCAGTTTTGTCCACCAAGCTGGAAAAACTATTTTTTTTAATGATTCTAAATCTTGACCCAGATGGGCTGGATGTGGAGTTCTTGTGCACTGCTGGTGAAAATATAAATTATTAATAAGCCATATAAAGAGCAATAATATGGCACTATGGATCAAGAATCTTCATTCTTTCCTTTTCACCCAAAATTCCCTATTTTAAAAACTCTACTTGAAGAAATAAACAGAAATACAAAGACATATATAAAATAATGTTCATTTCAGCACTTTAAAACCTAGAAACAGCCTTCCACGTACGTCTAAGAAAAAGAGTAAATAAATTATGGAATGGCTATTTGAGAAGACTAATAAAAACTTATAACTTAGAGTAATATTTAATTATGTGAGGAAATATTAATAATGTAATGGTAAGAGAGAAATACACTGTAAGCAGGGACACAAAGGTGGATATACTTTATGATCCCAATTTCATTCTTAAACCTGTTCTTATACTTTGCATTTATATATATAACTGGCAGGAATACAGAAAATATCACCAGTGATTTTCTGTTCATGGGCGATCACATAGGGTTTTTATTTTCTTCTTCATGCTCTAGATTCCAGTTCTTCCACAATGAATATGGTTTTTATTATAAAAATACAATGACTTTTTAAAAGTATGTCAATGTTGTATTAAGATGTCAAGGTGACTGGAAAATAAAAATGAGTGTAATTGAGCGTTTAGGAAATACAAACTTTATCAGGCTTGCCTCACCAGTGTCTGCAGGCAGATACCACCACGGGGCCAGGGCCTGGGGAGGGGGGTCATTAGTCCGGGTCACTAGGCACTGGGGAGGATGAAGGGACCAACTCACTTTAGCCCCAAGTCTCTCAAAGTGGGATCTTCACCTCCTGGGACAGGTGATGTGCTGAGGGTACACAGAGCCACGGCACCAGCCTCAAGCTGGAACTTTACTATAGCCGATGGTAAGCAATTTGTGCCATGATTTTATATTATAAGCAAAATACAAAATTGGCAAGAACTTTTAAGAAATGTGAGTCTGTGAAAGGCTGCTTTAGGCTATGCTTTTAAAATCGGCAAGTTCCAACTCACTGCCCTTTGCCAGTAGGTTAAAGCAAAGACTCAGCCTCAAGCACTGTTGACACTTGGGCCAGATTAATTCTTAGCTGGTAGCTGGTGGGGACAGGAGGCAGAGGGCTGCCCTATGCGTTATGAAAGTTTAGTAGCATCCCTGGCCTCCACCCACTGGTTGCTAGTAATACATACACCACACACATCTACCCAGTAGATGCTGGCTGTGACCACCAAAAATGTCTCCAACGGTGCCAAATGCCCCCTGGGGCACAAAATCAACCCCTGGTTGACAACATCAGTGGTTGAATACTGCCAATAGTGCCTTGGCGAAAAAATTCTCTCTTTCTGAAAACTTTTGAGAGACATTAATCCCGCTATACTTCAGAAGACTCATACAAAGACAGAATTCAAAGTGGAATTGCACCGCATATTTAATTTCATCTAAATACACTTGACAAAAAAAAAAAAAAAAAAAGCAGGAGTGGCAGGAGAGGCAGAGAAGGCAATTCCATCGTCAACCAGAATAACATGGAGGGCAAGTATGCCCACCAACCTCCACTGAGCATGCGTTACAGAGTAAGGGCGGGAGACCCCCAGCAGGAAGGCCACCCCTGCGCAGTGCAGGCTCTGGGCCATCTACCCCCTCATCTCTGGGTGACCCTTCCACACCCCGTTTGGGGTTTTGCTCTTCTTTACCACTTGCTCCCTGGATAAAATTCCCTCTGTTGAACTGCCCAGTGTGGCAGTATCTCGATCAATGCAGTGTATCTGTCAAGATCAAGTTAAATTTGTAAGTTAACTTGGGGAAAACTGACATCTCTGTGATGCTGCCTTTCTATACAAGAACATGACAGTGTTGATGTGTCTTTCCACCTGTGTCCCTCCACAGAATTTCAAAGTCCTATTTTTTTTTTTTTTAGTTTGTTGAATTTCTTCCTAAGTATTTTATCCTTCGTGTGGCTGGTATGAATTGTGCTGCTGCATAGGATTGCTGTGAGGATGCAGTGAGTTACTATGTAAAGTGCTCAGAGAGGTCCCTGGCACACAGTAAGTGCTGCAGAAGTGCTTGCTGCGATTATCATCTGTCATACCCTCCAGTGGATGATTGCTTGAATGTGGGTCGCAGTTGTTCTATCTTGGTTTCAGCCCAGCTGCTGTTCAGGTGAAGCTGGGGGGCAGAAGTGGATCTTGGGGTGTCATTTCAACAGGAAAGTGTGGCATGCTGATAACAGGCCCATCCCACAGCCAGCTCTCAGCCTCTTATAGATGTCCCTCCCCACTCATCTGCCCCCAGAACTAGGGTCTGTTCCTCAGTGGTCCATCTCCCCCAGAAGCCAGGGACTATTTGGTGCTGAAACCCAATCATAAGAAGCAAGAATATAATTATTACTGCCTCATGTAAACACAAACACACACACACACACTCACACACACATCTTAGGAAAATGAAGTTTAATATTCCTAGCAATCAAAGTATTCTTGTGGGCAAGTCTTACATCCAAAACAAAACTAATGTTTGCTGCTTACTCTTCAGAAACACGCTGATAGTTATTCTCTGTGTATCAGTGAGCAAAGCCGCATAACAACTTCCCCAAAACTCAGTAGTTTAAAATAACCACCATTTAAGTCTGATCATGGGTCTTGACAGGTCTGCCGACCTGGGCCATCCTTGGCTAATCTCAGGTGGCCTCACTCATGCATCTGTGATCAGCTCCGGGGTGAGCTACAGACTTTCTGCTCTGAGGTAGCCTCCCCTGTCTGGCAGCTGTTGGCTGTGACAGTGAACCTGACTGGACTGTCGGTCATCAACCAGCAGGCTAACTCAGGTTGGTTCCCATGGTGCTCTGAGGGAGAGCGGAAGTGGGTAGGGCTCCTTGAGACCAATGCTTGGAACCGACACAGCACCACTTCCCCCCACATCCTGTTTGCCGAAGCAAGACAGGAGGCCAGCCCTGATTCAAGCAGTGGGAAACAGACCTCTCCTCTTGATGGGCAGGGCTGCAAATCATACAGTAAAGGGGGCATGAATACCGAGAAAGCCTGACAAGTTAGAGCCACAATCCATCTCCCTACACCAAACTGAGAACGCTTTTAGCACTGGTTTCCTTTTAGCGAAGGTTGCTTGTCTCACTAGCAGCCCACCTGTGGGGTGGTTCTGAGGAAGATTCCTCAGGTGGCAGCCTCACCCATTTACCCTGATTCACATCTGGTTCACTTTCTGAGGGTGCCATTTCTTGACATTGAGCCCAAATCTGAGTCTGCTTGAGAGGGTGATCCCCTGCACCAGCTGTCAGGAGGATACATTTGTTTCCCTCTGTGTCCTGGTTTCTGAGAGCAGTTGCTCGTTTGGATAGAGTTTTCCAGGACAGATATACCAAGGCGCTGAAGACAGTTCTCAGCTAGTGGCTGAATCAACCTTTGTTGATGTATTGACTCAGTCAGTCACAGGCTAATTAACTCCAAGTCCTGTTAGAAGCAATCAGAATGTCACTTCTCATTGTCAGGAGGCAGAGAGATGTTGGCGGTGACCCAATCATCCTCTCTCCTCTGGCGTCGCCGCCCCTAAACCACTGAGTTAGGACCGAGGCCCGCTGGTGGCCACGCAGGGACAGACTTTCTCTGCCATGATTTCTACTTTTGTCCTCGCCCTAGAGGGTTACCCAGAGTCCTGGCCAGGCTGGACACCTACTGCTCACCTGCCACACGGCATCCCTGCCCTCCACACCGCCCACCCAGCCTGCGGGGCAAAGCAGGGTAGCCCGGCCCTCCTGCCCCTGGGGTCAGAAGGTAGGAAGCCAGAAGGAATGGCCACTCCAGGTTGTGGAGGCAGAGAGAATTCTCCTAGAAGACAGAGAACAGGAAAAGAAAAACAGAAGCACTAAGAAAGTGGTTTAAACAGAAAAGCAATGCAAACTGTAGGTACCTACAACTAAGCTTGCTGGTTATAACTAATTAGCATATGGTAGTAATCACTGTGCACATCATTATGTTTAAAATTATTTTTGCTGTATGTTTTACTTGATCATATTAGATTTTCTTCTTATATTTATATACTTGGTGTTCCCTTACACAGGTACAATATATAATATTTTGCTTAGAAGAATTCTAGTATGATCCAACTGAGTTAAAATAAAGTGTATTTTATATATATATATACACACACACACACACACCAACATATATATAATCTGTAAGTAAAATGTGTATTTTATACTTACAATATCTACATATATATATAAACTTATATAAAATATATATAATATAGAAAATGGAAGCTATAAATATCTTTTATATCTTATTTAGCTAAAATATACAAGTCCATTTGCATTTTTGCTGAAAAATGCCTGAAAAAATATATGAGAATTACATGCAGGGGGATGTATTTTTTTCATTTTCCTTTCCATATACTTTGACTTTTTACCATGAGAATGTACTATGTTTAAAAGCAGTTCATTTGTCAGTTTTAAGGAGATTCTTCCAGTTTTTCTCACTTTGTTATCCCCAGCTTAAATTGTAAATTCGGATGACATTTCTATTGAATCCTTCCTGAAAAGAAAAATTTTCACGGTGCCCGGCCAGAAGGATAGTGGTTCTCAAAGGCAGATAGAAAGGAAGCCAGTCTTTGCACTCAGCTGCTGAAGAAGCCCAGGTCCCCACCCGGACCCCGACCCCAGCCCCGGCGGGACCCCCTGCAGCCCGCGCATCTCTCCCTGTCGTCCCCCCACCCCAGGGCCGAGGGGGCAGAGGCAGCATCTACGTGTGGGCCTCAGGGGACGGCGGCAGCTACGACGACTGCAACTGCGACGGCTACGCCTCGAGCATGTGGACCATCTCCATCAACTCGGCCATCAATGACGGCAGGACCGCCCTGTACGATGAGAGCTGCTCCTCCACCCTGGCCTCCACCTTCAGCAACGGGCGCAAGCGCAACCCCGAGGCCGGAGTGGTGAGTGCGAGGCCGGGTGGGCGGACACTCCTGACGTCATGCGCAGACACAGTGACGTCATTGGAGGAGGAGCTCCCCACCCCCCTTCCCTCAAAGAGTCAGGGCCTGTCCCGGGGAGAGATCCACCCTCTTCCAGGCTGATGATGCCTTGTTATCAAGGTAGAGACCTACGATAAACAAGAACGTGATGACCTCCTTCCCGCTCACGTGCCATCGATTTTCTTGTTCATTGTTTTGGCTTACAGATAATGATGAACCCTGGTTTGCCCCAGCACGTCACTTATAAGGATAACTAATATTAAGAACTCGGGCATCACACCTGCACCCATCTGAGCCAAGAACTCATCCATTTATTACAGTAATTTTAAAATAGCATCCATGGACGGACTTTTCTGGGTCCATAAAGCCCCCCAAATTGGGTACATGTGTGTTTTCTCAAAGGAAGAGTAGTGTGTTCCATCGTATTTTAAAATGGGTCCATGATTGAGAAAACAAAAAGGTTAAGAATCACAAACTTATTTATTGCACTTTGAGCAACTCTTCCTTCCTGGGCACTGAGGTTTAATAGTGAATTTTCCAAGGCCCCTAGAAATATATGTCTGTAGAGTATAATGAGCATTTTTGGATCTCTTCCTCTCTCTGGGTATTTCACTCACATAAGGGCCTTTCCTCAGTCTTCCAAGCCTGGAATTTAGTGGTTGGTTCAGGAGTCCTGCTGAGATACATCCTGCCCGGCCATTGCCTCCTCTGGGGTTGGGAGGAACACAGTCATCAATACCAGCTAGTCCTGCAGTCCCAAGTGCCTGCCTGGGCTCCACCTGACCAGCTGGCCAGGCTCTCACGTGACCCAGGAGAAGCCCTTTACCTACAGGAGACACAGACCTTAGCCTGACTCCCCCCATGAGCCTGGGGCTCCCCCTGGTCTTGGGAAGGACAGAGATCATGTCATCTTCTCCCAAGCAGAAGGAGGTTTCACCTCTCTCATCCTACAAGCTACATGGGCAGAAAGGGACAAGTGAGAGCGGCCCCAATTCTGTTTTGTTTGTAAGGCTCCTCCTCCCCCTAGAATAGCTCCCCTCCCTGCCCCAAGAGCCTCCCAATGGTGTCACTTTGTCCTCAATGCCTGTCTATGACTCTCTTTCTACTATGGCTGGGGAGGGGCCTTGAGTTCTCTTTGAATATTGTCATTTTCCGCAAGTAGATGCTTTTAAACCTCCCTGATACTTTGTCCCCCCAAATAATAGGCCCACTTGAGGAGCCTACAGACAAACAGGAGGAAGGAGTATTCTCGTGGTTTATAAATGCTCTTAATGAAAACCCTGGCTCTCGCAAATGCTGCAAATGGGGACTTTCTCTTTGTAAAATCCTTTAAAACTCAGTTGATCAGCCTCCTGTGGGGTGATCACTCATGTATCAGATGTGTTGCTCAGTGTGTTCCAGACTCTCTCTGTGGATTTTAGATGTAGAGAATGTAACACTTCTCTTTAATGGCCTGTCCCTCTAGGCAAACTGTGGCTGAGCCTGTGTAGTCTTTCCTCTTTGGGAATGCCACCTTTTTTCCTGAAGGGAAAAGAAAGTGCTGATGGACTGCTTTCCAAGCCAATCCCAATGCAGCAAAACTCACCATTGCTTTGACTATGGTGGTGATATTGGCTTGTCACTTTCCACCTATGATGTTTCCTTTTAGGATCCAGAAGATAAATGTCTCTCTGGTCTCTAGAATAGCTGCAGATACACTTCTCTGAACAATTGACTTGCTTTTGTCTTGTGGACACTGTAACTATACCTGATTGTGTTTCCCTTTTTGCACGGGCTACTAGGAAACTCAGATAAAATGCATGGCAAAATAGATACATGGGTGCTAAGCTTATCCTTACCTTCATCTTAATCTTCTTCAAAACAAGGCAGAGTTTAAGTAAAAGAAATAGAAAATCCTCTGCTCCATGTCGTTTTGGGTTTAAAGCAGTGTGACTCACTCATTAACTCATTACTCACTATCTTCCCCTCCAGGCAACCACAGATTTGTACGGCAACTGCACCCTGAGGCATTCTGGGACATCCGCGGCTGCTCCCGAGGCAGCTGGAGTGTTTGCACTGGCTTTAGAGGCTAAGTATGTTTCCATCTCAGGACCAAGGGCCGATTCTGCAGGGTGGACTGAGACATGTCTCCCCACCCAATACCAGGTGTCCACAGAGGCAAAAGTGGGTGTGAGAGTCAGTAAATAGTCAGGGCCAATGAACTCTGGTGGGCATTGCTAAATGATACACACACACACACACACACACACACACACACACACACACACACACACACACACACACACACATATACACATACACACACACCACAAAACTACATCCCCGAAAGAGCACAAGAGCCCAACATCCAACCACACATAGGGGCACATAGATGTTTTCTTGGTGAAAACACCCTTTTATCTTCTATGGATCCTGTGGCTGTTTTACTCTAATAATACTCCCAAACAGCTAAATGAAGGAAAACCATTGCCAAGCCGGGTATGGAGCAAGGTTTTCAGAACATGTGTTAAACAGGATGCTCTTGCTCCAGATTTGTTAACTTATAAGGCTGAACTTCTTTTAACACTGAGACAAGGTGGGTGAAGTCACACAATGTAGACCAAGAAATGGGCTTTGCTGGGAAACCATCCAGCTACCAGAGAGGGGAGACCATCCCCTCTGTTCTCACCACCTCCGCAGAGGCCACAGGTCAGTACAGCTGGACCCACCTTGGATTTGAGCAGAGGTCCCTGCCCACCCACTCCCCTGTCTTCTCTTAGTGCAAACCAGAGGCTGGCCTTGGGTTTGAACAATGAACTTGTGGATTCAGGCACCACCCATGTGGTGTAAGGGCAAATGCCCAGTAGGCAGGGAATTATCGAAGAATACAGAACCAGCAACTTATAAGAAGTTGAATTCAGGCTCCTGGGGAAGGGAAGTTGAGTTCCCGTCCCTGTCAGCCATTGCTAGGCAACCGGAGCTTCTAGCATCAATCTTCAGGCAGCCCTGCTTGACTCTCCACATATGCAGTGCATTTTTTGACTTGCAAAGGAGGTAAGAGCTGATTCCTAGAATAGGAAAGGACTTCAAAAGATTATCTAGTCCAACCCCTCTGCCTTTAAGCAGAAAAGACATCATTATCCTCCTTTTACAGATAAGGCCCCAAATTGGGAGTGACTTCTCTTTTGGACCAGGCCAAGCTTTGATTCTTTTAACAAAAGTCAGTTGGAAATTTTAGGAAAGAAGAGATGGACACTGGTCAAAGCCTTCCTATTAAGCACAGAGACCAAAACTTACTCACATATTATGTGCATTTCCTGAAGATGAAGCTGTTCCTCTCAGGGCCTGTTGGGTCCTGGGGTCTGAGCTGGCCTCGCTCACTCCAGCTGGGAGCAGGCAAGCAGAGGACAGGGAACAAGAAGAGCTTCCTGGTGTCCCCTTAAATCTAAGAGGGCAGAACTTGACTCAAAGTCTCCTTAGATTCTAGCAAGCAAAAAGTCACTTTCCCAGGCCTTATATGCCTACAAAGTGACCCCTTACATACATCAAAGTAATGGAGCAGGCTGCTGGAACTTTAAACAGATTCATGGGCTCTGCACCAATTATTCTCCATTCTTTAGCACACTTGCAGATTTCCTTACAGAAAACAATGCAATCACCACTTAGGCACACTTTGTTTTGGAGCAATGGTCATGAGTTGAGTGTTCTCTATTGCCATAAAGAGGGAAAAAATGATACCTGGCAGTAGATGGTTCAAGCCCATCTTGGGAGCCAGTCCTCAAAAATTCCTCAGAACACCAATCACCTGAGTTGGAAACACACCCTGAGATTAGAGTTTGATGCAAGTGATTTATTAAGAGAGGGATCCCGGCAGAGACCACTGGGGAGGAGAGGAAGCAGGTTAGGGATGGGGAAGAAGCTGAGCAAGGATGCGATTTCAGAAGTTCTGGCCTCAGCCTGATCCCAGGGAGAGCTCTGGAGGGTAAATTATGCCTCAGAGTTTGTTCCACATCAAGGCAAGGGAGCTGGGCTGCCGTATTCTTGTGCTGTTTGGCCATTGGCTAAGAGTTCCACCTGGGAAAGTAAACTCCAAGGCTTCTCTGTGGGCCAAAAGGCTCCAACAGCCAGGAGCTGAAACCAGTGCTCAGCATGAAATAGCCCCAGGAGAGAGCCTGGAGGGCGGAGGAGGGAAAGACTCTCCACGAACACTTCCTACAGCTCATCTCCTACAGCTCATCTCTCTTTATCTTCAGACGAGGCAGCTGGGAGTCCTTGGTGACATGTGTGGCAGCAGTTGAGGGCAGTTTCCCACCCAGAGGTCCAATAAGAAAGCTTTTCCAAAGCAACATGAATACAGTAAACAAATTATCCTGTCTAAATGCATTCCCATCGGGACCATGGAAGAGGGAGAATGACCACCCCCATGGCTCCAGGGTACAAAGGGAAACCACGCCTCTGTCCTGACCAGTCACCACCTTGTTGTTTAATCTCATAAAACGCTTTTCTGCCAAATTCTTGAAAATGCCTTTTTGAGTTGTCGGGAACATTGCTCACATTTCCCAGTGAGAGCAATGTTAGAGAAATTCCGGAGAATTTCTTTAGTGGGGAGTTACTGCTGCCTTCAAGTATTTGGGGTTCTCTCCATGACCCCAGGCTTTCTGGGTGGTTCAGGAGGGCTGAGCTGGGTTTGAGGGGTAGATGTCAAAAGAGGCAAACTTGTGACCCAGGAGAACCATCCATAGTAAAGCAGCCCATATACTGGACTAGAACAGTGTTTCCAAAACTGACCTTCCAAGGGATGGATTTTTTCATGTGAGCTCTATCAAAGTCTACTAGATGCAGAGAAAAGTGCACAAATATTAGGTACAGCTCAAAGACTTCTTTTAAAGTTAACAGATCCATGTAACCAGCACCCAAATCAGGAAACAGACCATTACCTAAGTCTCAGTATGTGCTCTTTGGTTCAAGATTATGTCTGAGAGAGTCTTCCATGCTGCTGTGTGTGCTTATAGGTTGTTCATACTTGTTGAATATTACTCCATTGTATAAGTGGATATTTGGGTTGTTTCCACACTGGGGCTATTGTGAGTAGCATTGCTGTCAGCATTCTTGTACATGTCTTTTGGTGAAGATGTGGACGCATTTCTGTTTGAGGTATATTAGGGAGTCAAAAAGCAGGGTCATGGGGTATACATAGGTGCAGGTCTAGCAGTTTTCCAGAGTTGGTGCACTTGCTGACACTCCCTCCAGCAGTGTATGAGAGCTACAGCTGTTCCACATCCTTGCCAACATTTGCTTTTATCTGTCTCCTACACTTTAGCCATTCTTGTGGGTATTCCATGGAATTGCACTGTAGTGTTAATGTTTATTTGCCTGATAACTAGTGAAGTTGAGCACTGGGGAGTTTTGAAAATGATAGATTCCCAAGACTCAGCCGAAAATCACTGAATCACATCCTTAGGGATGAATGGCCCAGGAATCTGTCTTTTCAACACCTTTTTCAGGGACTGCAAGAGCAGCCAGCCTCTTGCTGGTCTGTGGCCTGGAGTGTGTGTCATCCAGGAGTACGGCAAGGGCTCTACGAACCTAGAACTCAGGTGCGGTTTGCGGAATATGAACATCGCACTCTGCCTCTGACCAGGTTCCCGTATTAGACTGAAAACAGGGAATCCAAATACAAAAGCTAAACCGAGACAGGAATTTATTTTTCTTTTCTTTTTTTTTTAATAGCATAATACCAATATATTTAAAATAGAATATTAATTTAATTTAATAATTTTCTTATGAAGGAGTTTATTTTTCTGTCATGCAGAAGATAATACAGAGTGAGGAGCCTGGGCAAGTGCAGGGTGGCCACCGAGAATCAGGGACTCTGTTTCTAGATTTCTGTTCTTCTACACCTTCATGTTATCTAGATGCCATGGGAGCTCCAGCCATGATGTTTACATGTCAGGTAGGAAGAGGGGAAAAGCAAAGGGAAAAAAGAAATCCACCAGCTGAGTGTTCCCTGTTTAAAAGTTTTTCGAAAAATCACCCAGGGACTTATTTCTTATTGGCCAGAACTGTCACATGGCACCCCAGACTGCAAGGGAGAATGGGAAATATAGTTTTGTAGCTGTTCTCTCCTTAAATTCCCTTTGCTGTCTTGATTATCAGGAGGAAAATGTGAATTGGGTTCCAGTGAATTTGATACCATAAATAGAAGAACTCTGAAAAACAATGGTCTTTCAGGGGTAATCCTCACAAATAGGGAACTCAAAAAAAAAAAAAAGAAAAGAAAAGAAAAAAAAGGTCACTATTTTGCACCAGTGGGAAGTTAGTACACCAACCGTAAGTGCAGGGCTCTGTAGGAGATATGGTTCTATGGATCATTCATAGGCAAAACCTCACTTGCCAGGACCAGATTTAGAGGCTTAGGAAACAGCCCATCCCGAGGTCTCCTTGGTGCAAGATTCCTCTTCCAGCCACGCGGGGCCAGTCTCTCCCTGGGCTTCACACTGGTTTTTCCAAGATCCCACGCTCTCTTGCTCAAGACGACTGCCACCTTGGCCAGGCCCTGAGTGACCTTTCTCCTTGGAGCCCTGGCCTGTCCTCACATCTTATCTAGAAGCCCTGGATTAGGCTTTGACCTCCGGAGATGTTCTCTCTGAACTGAGAGGCAGATGGCCCATCCCAAGTGGCCTAGGACCAGTCTGCTGACAGCTGAACGTTTACCCCGGAACATCACAGGGTCCTATGAGCGATTGGACCCAGCCAATAGGTGCCCTGCCAGCTGCACAGATGTCACCATTTTCACTGATAGTTCACCGGGGGTTCCTCGCACATGGCCTTGTTACAGCTCACGGCTCGTTCCCCGTCGTCACTTGTTTGTGGGCCAGGTTCCTGCAGCATCCGCTTTCCAGTCCCACGTCTTGATTCCTTCTCCCTGGTGATGTTTCTGGAGATCGGATCACGGGTCTCTCTGCCCTTCCTGTCTGTCACTAAGATAAAGTCCCTACGTTCTACTGTGTCATCCTCTCTGACTCTGTTCCTGGCTCTACCTCCCTGACTCACGCAGAGCTCCCAACCTCCTGTGCTGATACGTGCCTTCTCCCGCCTCTAGATCCTTCCTTCCAGTACCTTCTCTCCCTAGGAACTCACCTTCCCTGTGTTTACTCAGTCACTCCCACTCGTCCCTTTGACCTTAGCTAAAAATGCCACTTCCTGAGGGACCCTTGCTGACCCCTTGGACCAGAGTTTCTCAAATTTGCTGCTGCTGATCAGAATCCCTGGAGTGCTTGCTAAGAACAGATACCCAAGCCCGCGCCAGGTCCACAGACTCAGAATCTCCAGAAGCTGCAGTTTTAACAAGCACCCCCAGTGCCTCCAGGAAGTTAGGAACCGCCCCCCACCCCAGCCCAAGCAGGTTTGCTGGAGCCTTTGGCAGATGCTTGGACAGGCCCATGGAATCAGCATCTCTGGGTCCTGTCTGACTTCGTCATTGTGTTCACGTTGGTTCACATGTGCAGACGAGGTTGTGAACCGCCATCTCAGACCCGTGTTCTCAAACCCCGTGTGCAGAAACATCAACTGCACTTTGTCTTGAGTACACATCCTCAGGCCCACAGCCTCCAGGAGGCCGATTCCAGAGACCTGAGGTTGAGGCCAGGAATCCATATCTGTCACAACTCCCCACGCGGTTCTGATGCAGGACCACAGTCTGTGAAACTCCCTGGCTGGGATAACTCAGGGTTCCAATGTTGGCTCCCCTGACATGACAGCCCCCAACCTTTTAAAATATTGAGTTGTCTTTCTATCCCCCGGGCTGTAGGCTCTGAGAGGGCAGGGACCTTCCTACGACCTGCCTGGAACTAGTGCGGAGCCTGGACACGATACCTTTCCATAGATCTGTCTTACTTTCCCAGCTATTACGTAAAATATTTGAGAAAATGTCATGTTCCTTGTCCTGTAGCACTGAACACAGTGACTTTTATATCGTAGATATTCTGTAAATTTATTTTTTATTATTTAATAGGTATCATCTACAATCCTTGAGCTGCTATGGTAGGATTAAAGCCTAAAGCACGTTGATGAACTAATTATTTTACACAATAGTATCTTCGGTCAATTCAGAAGTTGCTCAGAATGGGGAAATAAGAGGGACTCTGTTTTACTTTTCAGACATAAGCAAATGGTTGTTCAAGTGGTGTCACAAATTCAGTGACATTGGAGTATGGAGCACGCTCTGATTTATTTTAGAAGTAGAACATCCTTGTTCTAACACATTCTTTCTCTCTTATGGACCCCGCTGAGAATAAATCCGTGGAGAAACGTCTAGTGGGGTTAGAAGCATGGCTCATTTTTGCAGCAGAACCCCTAGCAAAGATGAGAGATGCTCCACCTGTCAGCCAGCCCTTGGATCACCTTGAGGTCACCAGATCCTCATTTATCGACACATTTGAGTTAAATGAATTCAGAATCCTATTCCAGGAAAACACTGAGCTTTCGGCCATAATCAACTTCAAGAAATTTCACACTGTCACCTAGTCCATATGTCCAGGGGACCATATGTCCAAGACATGTTCTTAAATTTCTCAAATAAGCATTGACCTTCCTTGAAACTTTCTCTTTAAAAGCTGAAGGTCTTCCTGGACTTCCTTCTGCTCAATATTATGTACAAACCTAAATGGGAAAAGAACTTGAAGGTCTGCATTTCAAGAGCATATGAATCACTATCATCTTTTGACTCTGTTTTGAAGATTTGAACCAATGAATGCTGCCTGTGTTGAGATTTTATCAAATGAGTGATGGTGTTCTTTGAATCATTTGATTCTAAGGAGAACCGTAGTGCAGGGTTTTCCAACTTTTGTGACCGTGACTCTCAGTGAGAAATTAATTTTGCATTGTAACCCAAACACATACCACAATACCACACACGAGTGCATACACACACACACACACACACACACACACACACACACACAGAGTTTCCCATATTACGTGCACACTGTTATTCTTTTCTGTTCTATTTCACTTGTGATAGCCCCATCCATTAAATCTCTGGTTCTCAACCTCAGCTGTCTACTGGAATGACCTGGGAAGTTTTAACAATTTCTAAAGCCTGGGTCCCACTTCCAGAGATTCTGATTTAAATAGTCTGAGATGTAGCCTGAGCAGTGGGGTTTTAAATGTCCCCACCAGACAGTTTTACTGTGCAGCCCGGATACATAGCCTGTGCAATCAGTTGACCTCCTAGCCCACAAATGGGTCATGACTTACACTTTGAAAAGCATGGACATTGACACTAATGTCAATAGCACAGACTATTAGACATTAATTTCCAAAGACAAGTCTGCAAGCAAACTTGTCTATTTGCCGAACGAAGAGTGTGCCGGGGCTGTCCTGGGCACTGGGAGACAAATATGCTGAAGCTGTTGTCTCTGCCCTTGAAGAACTGACAGCTTCATGTCCCCAAATGGAACACTCCCATGTAGCCAACACCCAGATCAAGAAACAGAACTCTGTCAGCACCCAGCAGCCCCCTGTGTCCCTTATAGGCACTGCCACCCCAAGACCAACCACTAACCTGGCTTCTGACAGCACAGATTCATTGTGCCTGTTTTTATACTTTAAACAAATGGAACCATACTGTATGTTCTCCTCTGTGTCTGGCTTCTTTGGGTCAGAATTCTTATTGTGAGACTCACACAATTGTGAGATCCCTGTTATTCTGAGCAGTTATAGTTCATTCTCATTGCAGTGCAGTGTTCCACCTCCTATAAACACACCTCAACTGGTTTATTCACTTTACTGTGGATGGGCATTTGAGGACTTCATACTTTAGGCCTATGAACATTCTAATATGTATATGTCTGGTGAATATATACACACATTTTTGTTGGATACATACCTAAAAGTGGAACTTCTGGGCCATACCTTAAGCACATGGGCAACATTTGAAGATAGAGCCAAACCATTTTCCAAAGTGTTTGCAATAACTTACACTTCCATCACTAAAGTACCCAGTTGCTCTACATCTTTGTCAACACTTGGTATTGTCAGTCTTTTTCATTTTAGCCATTCCAGTGTGTGTTAGATACCGCAATTGAAATGTATTTAAGTAAGAAAGGCAAGATATTTTTAATTGACATATATCTATACCTATATTCTCAGTAGTGCATGGAAATCCTCCCTTGACTTGTGGGTTCATAGATGTTTCAACATCTTACCAGGGGTCTATGTCCTACCTTAGTCATTGTGTCTCTCTCCCTCTCTCTCCCCATCTTCCCCCACCCTTGCTCTCAAACACTCTACCTCTGGTACCCAGCCTGGGTCTGACCTGGAGAGACATGCAGCATCTGACCGTGCTCACCTCCAAACGGAACCAGCTTCATGACGAGGTCCATCAGTGGCGGAGGAACGGGGTCGGCTTGGAGTTTAATCACCTTTTTGGCTACGGGGTGCTTGACGCAGGCGCCATGGTGAAAATGGCCAAAGACTGGAAAACTGTGCCTGAGAGGTTCCACTGTGTGGGAGGCTCCGTGCAGGACCCTGAGTAAGTGGGGGCAGCAGTTCTACTGCTGTTTGTGGAAAATACCCAGAGAGGGCGCCACTGCACTGGTGACCATAACAGATTCCCTCTCTGCGTCATCCCGAGATGCACTGGATTTGATTCAGGGACAACCAGCTTCCAGGCAGAGCTGCAGTGTTGCACAACTCCAAAGTATCCAGTCTACAAAGCCCTGGGGCCTGGAACTTCTTTCCCTTATTGCAAAAAGGGAGAGATTTACAAAGAGGGATTGCCAAGGGGAAGACTTACAGCGTCTGTGCCTTTGCGGACGCTGGGCCACAGCAGGTGGGGACCATGGGCAGTGTGACCAGAGCAGGATGTACAGTTAGTTGCATCCTGGCTACATTCGAGATTAACAGAAAGGTGGCACGGTTGCAGTATTTAGGGGAACGGGCATGGGGGCCTGCTTAGTCGAGGTTCACCTTGATATCAGACCTTGTTCTCCGCAATTGCCCTGGACAAGAAGGATGGGTCTCTGTTGACCCTCATGCTCTGTGCTTCTGGGGGGCGGAGGGGAGAGGGAGATGTGGGACGTATGCCGAGATGAATGACCGTTTCTCTCCCAATTCCGAGTGCACTGAACATTCTGTCATAATCCAGGTACAGGTTGGAATTTGGAGCCAGAGGCAACATTGGAAATAGGCTGTCTGACGCCTCATTTTAGTTAAGGAATCTGAGGCCCTGACTTGTGACCATCCCAATGGCTCACAACTAACTGGGAACTTATCCAATATCAGCAGCATTTTTTTTTTAGTCTGGAAAAGTCTTTTATTTTATTTCAGTTGATTCACTAGGTTAAATTTATTTCACAATAACTATATATGTTCTTGTCTATATAGAAAACATATTTCTTACAGGTTTTTAGGCAAATCCGTTGAGAATTTACCTTCCACAAATGACCTTCTGTTAGTTGAGACAATTTTATTCCAAACAAAATACACATGTACACATATACTGTGACAGCAATTTTTAAAATTTAAAGTATAGAGGAATTTCTTGGTTGGTGTGTGAAAGTATGTATGTCAACACCCCACCCCACAGAGGTTCTAATTTCTAAGGTTTGGGGTGAGGTCCAGAAGACTGAGATTTGTGGGTGGTCTCAGCAGCATTATTTTAATGAAGGGAAACTCGAGAGCTATTTCAGCACTAACTCAGCTGGGCTCCAGAAGGACAGGGACCTCGTCTGTGTCATTTGCTGGTGTGTCCTCAGGGCCTAGAACAGCGCCTGGAACTTAGTAGTCATGGGATCAATATTTGTGGAATGAATGAATGAATGAACATTTAGCCAGCATCACCTGGGCACAAGGAAGATGTCTACATGGTAGCAATAGGACCACCAGACCAGCCAGGGAGATTCAGGGTCAGGAGGCAGGCGGCCTTGTTGGAAGGGCTCTGTGTCCCCTCGTCCACCCACACCTGAATTGTTCTCAGATGCAGGTGAGTGAGGTCTGGGGCAGATGTGCTCATGGAAGAACTCAGAGGCTGGGCAGGGGTTCCTGAGGGCAACGCCCAGGCCAGCTTGTGCCTCTGGCAGAGGAAGCCCTATCACCAGGAATCCGACTTCTCAGGGGCTGGGACGGAGGGATCCGCAGGCTTGACAGCTGCCACTTTCTATGCAGGGCTGCACAGAAACGGCCTCTGAGCGGGTGAGTGGCAACCGTCAGGGTTATGAGTTTCCTCGGCACTCGTCTTCCCAGAGAAGCAGTCAATTCGAAAAGCAATTTTCTAAAGAGGCTTTATCAGGAGAGTCTGTAAAGGATGCTTGGCTAAAATAAAAGGGAAGAATAGAACTGGCTGTGAGCATCTGTGCTGGACCAGCCAAGGACCTTGAGCAGAGGAAGCCCAGGCTGCCGCATGGGCCAGCGTGTCCCCAGAGCACGCTCAGATACAGGCCACTTCCACCCTCCCCTGTTCAGTCAGCTCCTTGAAGACTGTGGCGAACTCGGATTTTAAGTGAATTTGGAGATCAACGGTAAAACCTGATCCGAATGCCTGAAGCAGCATAGTAGAGAAGAAGAGGGTGTGCTTGGCCACGCCATGCTGGCCAGGTGGCTGTGGACTGGTCACTTCTGAGCTGCAGTGTCTTCTGTGTAGGTTAATGCCCACCTGACACTGTGACATGGGGAAGAGCGAACATCAAGTGACCCCTGCTGAGTGTTCTTCCGAGACCAGCACATGGCAGGTGTTTTAGATACTCGGGAAAGGGCAGCTGCCATTGTTACTAGTATTATTCTAACAAAACAACTACAGCTTCATAACTGTTTTTATCATACAGCTGAGGATTGAGAGCCCAAAGAGTATTCCAAGGGCCCCCTGGGAAGCAATGCCTATTTCTAGGCACAAAGTCACTGAGCCCTCATTTTGCACCAACATGCAGTAAGCCAAAGATATAAGCCATGTTTGTCTTTATAGGACTTGAGCACCAGGCTTCTGTACTTGTTTCTGAAAGCTCAGAGAGTAGCTCACGCCTTCTGACGGGTGCCTCCTCTTCAGCAGCAAGTGTGTTCCCGAGCGTGGCTGTGTGGCTATAGATCAGGGTCTCTGAAGAGTCTCTTTGGTTCCACAAACAACCATCTCCTACTGCAACCTTCTGATAAACTGACTTTTCCTGAGCACCTGCCCCCGTTCTTTTAAAATAAGAATGAGTTGTATTCCTTTTCTTCTAAAAGCAATATATGGCACTGGAGGAAAGTCAGAACATACAAAGCAGCAAGAAGAGGGTAAGAAACATCCACGAGAGCTGCTCCCCGGCTCTCCCGACCAACCAACGAACGCCAGGTCACCTGTGAGAGGGGGTGGTGTTCTCTTTTCTCTACCAAGCTTGCTGCCTCTGGAATTCACAATTCAAGTCAGTTTCAAAGTGACTTAACATTCCAAGACGAGGGCAGTTAAATGTCCTCTCCCCAGGGCCCCACGCCCTCAGCCGGCAGGTGGGGATGGGAGTTTGGGGGGCAGGCAAGTCCCGCAGGCGCTAAACAAGCCAGACTGCCAGGGGCCCAGGGGTCCCCGGAGGGGCCTCCGACCCTGGCACACACCCCAACCCCAAGGCTTCTAGGACAATTTGTGAATCCTAACACGTGTGTGTGCTTGTTCCCATGCCAACCTGCCCAGGTGGATGGCAAAAGTCCAATTATTTTCTCAACAATTAGATCTGTACTATACAAAAACAGAAGCAACTAGCCACGTGTGGCTATTTAGTGAAATTAAATAAATTTACTTTGATCACGAAAATTAAATTTAGTTAATTAAATAAATGAATTATGAAAATTGAATTATTAAATTGAATTATTAAAATTATGAGCTCACTCGTACTTGTCACATTTCAAGTGCCCAAAAGCCACATGTGGCCAGTGGATACTGTATTAGCAGAGATATCGAATGTTGTCGTCCTTGCAGGAATTGGTAGTGCTCTTGGCCAGCACTGGTCTAGACATTTGTAAATGTACAAGGTATATGAATGTGTGTCTATATTTATCTTCACAGCAACTCCTCAAGGTAGGAAGTCATATCCCCTTTGCACAGGTAAGGAAAATGAGCTCAGAAAGTTCAAATTCCTTACCCACGACTGGACCTCTAGTCTACCCATGTAGCTTTCTGCCCAGGGGCTGGAGCCCATGTGATCATTAATCATTTATCAGCTCACCTGTTATGTTTCTGACCCTGTTCTGAGTAAGTAGCATCTTCTTTGAGAGGTCCAGGTAGTGGCTTGCCATACTCACATCTCCAAAGCTGGCCTAATGCCTGCTTTCCACCAAACTGGATGATTTCCCCAGAGCCTGGGGCTGGGGACCCTCCGCCCCTGCACCATCACTGGATCTCCATGGCCAGTGGATGCATGATTCAGCATCAGAGTCCACGCAGAGCGCACACGGTCCATGAGACTCTTTATGTGTATATTTTTAAGTCCCTTGGGAGAGTATTGCCTTTATCAACGAGCTGCAGGGGAGCTCCAGCAAGCCCTCCCAGGTTCTTTGCCTTGGTTCCAAGGGTAACGTAGAACCAAGGCTTGGCTCTGAGCTGGGTGTATGACCAACATCTTTTTGTAGATGTATTCTACAATATGTGTGTTTAAAAATACACACCATGGGCTTCCCTGGTGGCGCAGTGTTTAAGAATCCACCTGCCAGTGCAGGGGACATGGGTTCCAGCCCTGGCCCAGGAAGATCCCATATGCCGCGGAGCAACAAAGCCCATGCGCCACAACTACTGAGCCTGCACTCTATAGCCCACAACTACCAAAGCCCATGTGCCTAGAGCCTGTGCTCCGCAACAAGAGAAGCCACCACAATGAGAAGCCCACGTACCTCAACGAAGAGTAGCCCCTGCTCACCACAGCTAGAGAAGATCCCACACGCAGCAACGAAGACCCAACGCAGCCAAAAATAAATAAATAAAATAAATAAAAATTTAAAAAAATGCACACCATTTTATGCTCCAAAATAAAAGCCATGTCCAGGGAGGACATTAACATAGACAAAGGGCCGGAGAAAGGGAGCTAGTATCATGGTCCAGGCACTGTGCTCAGTGTTTTCCTACATGGTCTTATTTAAACCCACCCACAATGACAACGAGACTTCAAGTATTTGAAAAATTTTCCCAAGCTCTCCTGACCAATAAGCATAGAAGCAGAATTCTAACCCAAATAGGTTTATTCCCAAAGTCTGGAGTCCTTCCATTATACCATGCACTCCTCGAATGTAGTTCCCTGTATTACGTTTCTAGTGCAAGAAACTTTGAGCATCTCATCTCCAAAGGAGGCCACTTCCAGAAAGGAGATTAGTTACATGGAAAGACAGCTGAGGAATCTTAGACTGACTGTCCGTGGGGCTCCAACTCTATGACCAAAGAGACTCCCAAATTCCCCTGATCTGTCACAGGACTGTTCTTCACTAGGATTAATTAACCCAATTTCAGCTTTTTAATGATAGTGATAACAATCACATTAGCAATAATTTCTCCTTATCAAGGTAGTGAGTACTTTAAAAGAAAAGTATATGAGCTCCTGTCTCAGTCTGGGTTGTCCCAAAAGTAGACCCTGATGGGACTTGGGTACTGACAATTTTTTGAGAGATGATCTCAGGAAACAAGTGAGGAGGTGCAGCTGTAGGCAGGGAAGAGGAAGCAATCCAATAAAGATGCACTGATGCTCCATTGATCGACACCTTGCCTCCCTGGGCAACACTGAGTTGTCCCCACTGGGAATAAGGAAGCCAGGTGTATGTACTCACCACCTTCCGTCAATCGCTGGTAGGGGGCTTTCCCTGTGGGGTTAAATCCCTGACACTTTGGGGCCAGCCTGCACACAGGCTGAGGACACTCCCAGGGGGCAGGGAAAGGCTCCAGGAGAGAAGCTGGGAGATGCTGATATCCGTGGTGGATACAGTCAGGGTCCACGGTAGCCTCAGCAGCAGGCAAACCCAGCAGTGACTTAGGAGAAGCGGGAACGGTGTCCACAGCATCTGCTGCCTGCCCCGTCCACACACAGTCGGTTCCGAGAGTGTGGGTGACTTGCTCAGGCTCACATAGCAACTGTAAGAATTAACCCTGGATTTTGTTCCTTTTTATGGCTGAGTAATATTCCATTGTATATATGTGCCACATCTTTATCCATTCCTCGGATGATCTTATTTGCAAAGCAGAAATAGAGACACAGACAGAGAGAACAGATGTATGGACACCAATAGGGAAGGAAGGGGGTGGGAGGAATTGGTAGATTGGGATTGACACATATACACTATTGATAATATGTGTAAGATAGGTAACTACTGTGAACCTACTGTATAGTTCTTTTTTTAAATATAAATTTATTTATTTATGGCTGCGTTGGGTCTTTGTTGCTGTGCACAGGTTTTCTCTAGTTGCAGCGAGCGGGGGCTACTCTTCCTTGCGGTGCGTGGGCTTCTCATTGCAGTGGCTTCTCTTGTTGCGGAGCACAGGCTCTAGGCGCGAGGGCTTCCATAGTTGTGGCACATGGGCTCAGTAGTTGTGGCTCGCGGGCTCTAGAGCGCAGGCTCAGCAGTTGTGGCGCATCGGCTTAGTTGCTCTGCGGCATGTGGGATCTTCCCGGACCAGAGCTCGAACCCACGTCCTCTGCATTGGCAGGCGGATTCTCAACCAGTGCGCCACCAAGGAAGTCCCTACTGTAGAGTTCTACATTTTAATTTTCTAATAAAATTTTCAGCTACCTAAAAAAATAATAATAATAATTCACCCCAGAGCTGCTGCTCTCCCCGCTCCCCAGGCTGCCTCCAGAGCCCCTGGAAGAGTGTGCCCAGCCCTCACGGTCTCCTCCCCTCTGCCCTCAGGAAAATACCGCCCACCGGCAAGCTGGTGCTGACGCTCACCACCGCCGCCTGCGAGGGGAAGGAGAACTTCGTCCGCTACCTGGAGCACGTGCAAGCTGTCGTCACGGTCAACGCGACCAGGCGAGGGGACCTGAACATCAACATGACGTCCCCCATGGGCACCAAGTCCATCCTGCTGAGCCGGAGGCCACGGGACGACGACGCCAAGGTGGGCTTCGACAAGTGGCCTTTCATGACCACCCACACCTGGGGGGAAGACGCCCGGGGGACCTGGACCCTGGAGCTGGGCTTCGTGGGGAGCGCGCCCCAGAAGGGGGTGCTGAAGGAGTGGACACTGATGCTCCACGGCACCCAGAGCGCCCCGTACATCGACCAGGTGGTGAGGGATTACCAGTCCAAGCTGGCCATGTCCAAGAAGGAGGAGCTGGAGGAAGAGCTGGACGAAGCGGTGGAGAGAAGTCTGAAGAGCCTCCTGGGCAAGAACTAGCACCTCGGCACCCTCTCCCCACCGCCAGCCGGCCGCCCCAGCCGGGCACCTAGCAGTTAACCTCCCCTCACACAAGCGATTCCAACTTCTTGCTCCGAAGCTTCGCTCACTGTCAGTGGTTATTTTCATTACCATGGAAGCAACCTTTTTTATTCTGTGCCCAAAATACAGTGTTCCCACCAACACCTCTGTCCTATTTGTGGCTCGAAGTTCTTTATTTCTGTCATTCAGATAGGTGATATCTTGCCAACAAACCTGCGACAGCTCTCCCCTCAGTTTCTTTCAGAGAAGAGAATGCATTTTAAAAAACCAGGCACGGTCACTCCAAGGACGTTAATTCACGGTCTCAGCTGAGGACCTGTTACTTAAAAGGAGAATCCAAGATTATGACAGAGGTGAGCTCTGAGTCTCTTAAAGCACAGATGCTGTAAATGGGGAAAGATGCTTTGACTTGTAGCAAGATTTTTCAGCGACGTAAGTGAAGGTGACGTGAATTGAAAGGTGCCCTAATTACCAGATGGGGAAGAGAGAGTCAGAAAGCATGAAGGTTGGAAATCTTACCACCAACTCCCACATGGTAGCTAGTCTCACTCGGCCAGCGTGATACACGTAAAATCTCAATAGCCTGGCTGCCCTTTACCAGCGGCTGCTCTGAGTGATGGTAAACTCTGCTAGAGATGCCCAAATTACCCTGTGTGTGTAGCCTTCATCCCGGCCCTAAGTTTCTGGGGTTCCTCCCGTAGTTATCCAAAAGAAAGGCAAGGCAGGATGGCAACACTTCTGGGAAAGAGTAGCTTAGTGGGTTTTAACACAGGAATGTTCCTTTTCTGCAGTCACTCTGGGGCTTCCTAATCTGATGGAAGTGAGAGGTGAGCTGAGTGTTTTCAAGAGTTTTCGGCTTGGGCTTTGATTTCCAAAGCACACGACTAGAGGGAAACACCTTCTGCATGTTGTGATTTCTCTGATGAGTTGGGGAAACGGCCTCTGTTCCAGAAGAGGTGTGTGAAGGGCGAGGGGGCAGCCATTTCACATGGACCCTCCCTTTGTATGGAGCCCCCTCTGCTGAAGAGGGGAAAAGCCAGTTCATCCCCCAGTAACCTGAGGCCCGAAGGAAGCGGGAGGAGCCCTCTGTACAGTAGCACTCAGTTACCATCTCGGCAGCTAAGCTGTCAGGAGGGGGGTTTACATGTAATCCAAAGGCGACACACCCTCTTCCCCAGTCAACCCCCAAAGACCCCATCTCATCAGCAAATAGAAATGCTTTCTGAGCAGCTGTCACTTTGTTTTCCTGTTCGAGGGCTGGCTCCTCATCATCAAACCCAATGCCCACCTGCTCCGAAGAAACGATGTGTTAGTTTGATTTGATTCCAAAGAACTGATCAACCACTTCCGTTCACACTTCTCTCTTCCCATGGGAGCGGGTAGCTCAGCCTGGAGTTCCTTTCCTTAAAGCCAGCAACACAAGAGCAGGAGGTTCCATCCCCTGAAGGTGACAACTTGAAGGGAAAAGTCTAGAAAACCCATTTTCTTTCTTTTTCCCCCCATGTTGGCATGAATTTCTGTCTTCTCTAACACCATATGACCTTCTCTATAGAATGCTTTACAATGTAATACTATTTATGATTTTTAAAAGAAATTTATTACATGTTGCAAAGGTCTTTTTAAACCAGTTTAGACTTAAAGAAAAAATAAATGGAAATCATCAAAATTTCATTTCACATTAACAGTCTGAAAATAAACCAAAGGACGTTATGTGTGCATGTGTGTATAAGTGCACACAGAAATATATATACATATGTAGACTATATACACGTGTGTATATATGTGTATATATCTTTATATACACTTGTATAACTGTATATACACACATATACATAAAATGTGTGTATGTGTATTTATTGAAGAAACAGACACCACATTCATCTCTAAAAGAATATTCAGAGGATATCAAGATGATTCTGGCTGAAGAAAAAGGCTGGTGGAAATTCAGGTGAAATGTTTGTCAACTCCCATTACTTCACCTCTGTAATCTTGCACCTCTCTGTATAAACATTAAGTGTCTTATAGAGCAACACAGATATAAAATAGTTGTCCATATTTTCACAGTTATGGTATAATTTGTGAAATTAGAGAGTAACTTATCAGCTTCTTAATAGAAATGGCAAGTTTTGATATGAGTATACAGTACATAAAAATATATATAGTGCTATTTAAAAATATTTGGTCTCTATTTCATGTTTTACACCAGTATTAACACTAAAATATGTCTACCTAGTGAGGTTTTTATGACATCCTGATTCTAATGCAAGAGATATTTATAGTCATTTATTTTAAAAATGAAAATAAGTGAATAATAATTAATCAAGTTAACATTGTTATTCCCTGTGACAAAATTTTATAAGTAAATTTAAACGTACATGATGTAAATTAGGAGATTCAACAATAAAACATTACCTTCCAGAAATTACGTGGGATGTGATATGTATTACATAAAAACACTTCCATCCATTCTGGGAGCAGATAATTAAAAGTTGCCAAAGAGAGATCTAAAAAACTTGCTTTTATAAATATTCATGAAAGATTTATAATTAGCAAATAAATCATACCCAAATTATGATCTATAGCAGCATTTTTCAAACTCAGGTTACACCCCATTAGTAGTTGTAAAATAAATTTAGGGAGTTAAAACCAGCATTTTGGAATAGAATAGAATAGAATAGATCATGCATATTAATGACAACTATTGTTACCTGAGATTTTTTTTTCAGAAATGTGTGTGTGTGTGTGTGTGTGTGTGTGTGTCTGTGTGTGTGTGTGTGTCTGAGTGTGTGTATTGGCTTACAATGTAAAATACATTTCTTACTGGGGTCACAGTCAAAGATCTTTCAGAAACACTATTCTAGAACATATTCACCAGGCTAGACTAAGTTATACTGCAGTAATGAACAGCCCCCAGATCTCAGAGGTTTAACACAACAAAGGTTTATTTATGATTTACACAAATTTCACGGAGGATCTGGGTGACTCCCCAAGGCCACAGATCTCCATTCAGTGACCCAGGGATTCAAGCTGCTGCAACCTTCAATCAGGTTTATCATCACAACGCGAGGCTGCGACCGTCGGCAGGCAGGAGAAAAGAACTCATGAAGATTTGTTCACTCTTCTACGTTCACTCTGAAGGAAACACACGTCACTTGACCTACCGTGCACTGGCCAGTACTGGTCAATGACCCTGGCTGCATGGGACGCAACTGAGGAATTATAGGACAACTACTGGAATACTTGGTGAGCGCTGGGGTCTCTACCACAGAGAGAACTTGATGCCACTTTAAAACATATTCTTATGTAAAGAAGGTAAACTGAGTGGAAAATATAAGGGAAGAGTAACCGGGGATGTATTTATAACATAAACTATGTAATGACAGCATACCCCTGCATCAACACCACAGCTTGACTTCAGTGTCTGTTCAGTGTCAAGAGGGTACTTATTTTGCTATAACTTTTCTGATCCAGAACTGTATTTAGTAGTCTCAAAATTAAGCAAGCTTCCAGGTGAAAAGGAAAATGGTATTTTACCAACTTTGCAAATCCTGTGACTTGTGGAGGAGTTTATTAAAAAGAACTGATCTCTTTCAAAAAGGAAAAAACATATTCTTAGGTACTGATTCACATGGCAGCCTCTCCTCACGGGATGGTACCATGAAGAGTAAAACCAGCTCTACCCATGAGACCACATGCAGGTCTAGCAAATCTTGATAGTTATTAATAAAATACAAATATATTATATTTCTCAGAGTTCACTGTAAAAACAATTTTCAGTTTTATCCTATGATACACTACTGTAAAATCTTAAGAGAGCCAAAGGCTGAAAACACATACTGAAAGGTGTAAAGTCCTGTCTGATCTTGTGACAGACTGAAGGCTCCTTTTCAATACTTAAGTTCAAAGAATGATTTCACAAAGATTAAGTTAACAAATTGATCATTCTTATAGAGTTACTACTATGTGTCATTTTTATTGTCACTTACAAATTAATGAGTGGTTTTCATGGGATCAATGCCTTCAGTGGTGGGAGTCATCACGTGAAAACCACACACTACAAAACCTTTAGGAAACGCAGCCAAGCATTTCGTATTTAGAGAGAAAAATGCTGAATGCCTTAAGAGAATTGGTGAACGCATAGCCAGAGTCAGTTTTTGGAGGCAGAGTCTAATTTGATAGAAATTTCTAAAAATCAGAATGCCAAGATTACAGGCACTAGTTGTGGGAGAGAATAAGGGGTTTGAAAAACACTGGAAGTAACAGGATGTGTCCTGCACCAGTGAAGGGGGTTGGTTGTAGCTGCCAGGTGGTTCCCTGTCTCCAAAGAAGGAACAAGCTGTGGGGAAAGGGGGGCCGGTACTCAGCACGTGGGAGCTTAGGAAATGGAGAGTGGGGGACGGAAGTCAGGAATAGTATCTGGCAGTGCTCAGCGTAGGGAAACGCAGACGCTGGGATAAAGGGGGATTCCATCCTCTGAAGAGCTGAAGTCCGTTGAGGACAGAGACCAGTGCACAGGGAGGCCGTCCCCAGATGAGCACCCTGAAAACCCATCCACCTGCCAGGGGGGATTCTAGGCCCACACACAGCCTCCCGATGCCTTCATCAGCTTCCCAAGGACATTGACACCAGGAGAGGGGGTGGCCAGCTCCTGGAGCTCTAGGGAAGGAGGCTCCCTCTTTGCGTTGCAAATTAATAAACTTGTACTTGAGTTGGTCCACTAATCTCTTGTGCATTTAATTGTCCCTTTCCTTGGGTTTAAAAAACATTGGTTGCTTTTGGTTTTGAGTTTATAAGGCGCCAGGAATCAAAATCTGACCCGAGGCAAATTCTCCAAGCCAGCCTGCCAGCTTCATTTTTCTCTCAGGACTTAGAGGAGACTCACTGTGAACCTGGGGATAGAATGAACTTGACTATGAGAAATGTGCTCGGCCCAGGAGATGCAGACTCTGCGTTGCTAAATTCCTAATATTCAGTCCTGCGCTGTGTGGGGTAGGATGGGGGCAATTAGAAATCTCAGCCCACAGAGTTTCGGATGCCCGAACAGCCAAATGAGGCTGGGAATTCCTTAGTTATAATGTGAACTGTCACCAGTTCCTACCATGGAGGCTTCAGGCCACCCTACCCTCATCTTCCCAGCATGGAGGGGTCCCACATCACAGTGCCCTGAAAGATGTTCCTCTGCTCCCAAGAGGACACCCTTGGTCTACTCCAAGCTGGATGGAAGGCAGGGCCTGCAACCTATCTTTTTCTCTTTTGATCCCATGTCTTGGAGACACTGGCCACAGGTGACAGGTAAGCCACCAGGTAACTCCTGGTCACAAGCACACAGGTGAAGGGGCAGGTGTGACAGGTGAGCTATTGACCAGGGATGTAACCTCCTGATAGATAGCATACACATCTCAACTCAAAAACCCCATGTCTCTGAATAAAACATAAGTCAGCGTGGCTTTTTTTGTGGCATTTATTTGCTTTTATCCAAGCACGAGAGATGGGAGTCGAGCATTTGCACTAATCGTGGGGCTTGAATAATGTTTTTCATCAATGTGCTAAATGCCGTGTGAGCTTTGAAGTGACTTCTCTCACCAGCAACATCCCGTCTACAAACCTGGGACACAACCGTTTTAGGATAAACTTGATTATGGTGGTTGCTTGAAGATCCTTTCTCAAAATATAAGTTTCAAGACAAGGAGAGACCTCAATGGAATTTCCCAACATGAAAGGGGAAGGAAAAAACAAGCAGCCATGCCAGGTAAGACGTATCCTCTGATAGGCAAATTGGATTTTGTATTAGACCTTGTTGGTGCCTGCCCTGCAGCAGGGATCAGCAAACTACAGCCCAAGGACCTGATCCAGCCCACGCCTGTTTTGTAAATACAGTCTTATTGGAAGCAATCATGCCTATTTCCTTTTGTATTGTCTGTGGCTGTTTTCATGCTAACAGTTGTGTAAGAGTTCTGCAGTTATAACAGAGGCTGTACAGCCTATAATCCTTTATAGAAAACGTTTGCCGACCTCTGTCCTGTATCTGTCTCCTTGGGTGGCCCTAGAGGTCACCTGTAGACAGTTTCTGCACATGCCAAGGATGCTTTCTCTGCCAGGGATGTTCTCTGGCTGCACACAAGACCTCATGTACCACAAGCAGAAGGGCCTGGGAATCGGTGCCCCGTGGCCGCCCTCACCTGAGGAAGGGTGGGAGCTGGTCCACAGATACCCCAGCTCCTTCACCTCCTGTCAGGACAATTTGAAGATGTTCCACCTGGTCTCCTCCCCATGGGTGTCTGTGCAGGCACCTCTCCTTCCAGTCTCACTCCCTCTCCTTCACCAGTCAGGGGACAGAAACCCCACTGGTGATGTTAACAGAGAGAACTGAATATAAAGCACTAAAACAGAGTACAAAGACGCAATGCCTTCTTAATTAGAAAAGCAAAAGAGAACATTAGAACACCGTATGGACCAAGGAGTCTAACACCTGTGTGAAGGTGAAGGCGGCCTGTTGGATGGTGGTGGGGTCCCGGGGAGGGGGCACCACCCACCCAACTCCCCCGCCAGCCCAGAGGTGGAGCGAGAGTGCCCCTGGTAGGCAGGCCCGCCCTGGAGGACCCAGACCCCTGAGGAGACTGTAGCGAGGCCGCTTCTGCAAATGTTGGAAAAACGGAGAACTGGCTTCAGCTGCTCTGGGAAGGAACTGCCACTGCCAGGGTGAGGTAGCACTGCCAGGAGATGAGAACAAACAAGGAGCAGGGCCCTTCTCCCTCCTCCAGCCTTTCTCTCTTCTCCTACCAGGGAGGTGCTGGCAGAGCAAGGACGAGGCCGCAGCTTGCAGCCCCAGCACTGGAGTGTACAAAGGTGGGCTTGGAGCTGAGACTGGTGCTTGCCAATGGCACGCTGAGCTCCTGTGATCACCGCTCTGATAAACCACCTGCCCCTGAGACCTTGTTTAGGGTCTGCTCTGGGGGCAACCCAACCTAATCCAAACTTCCACGAGTTCCCCCTTGATACCAAACCTCCTTCACTAGCAGTTATCTTTGGGATCTCTGGGGTTGCAAGCAACAGAAACCAATTCTGACTAGTGAAAACAAACAAGCAGCATGTCCGAAGCATGCAGTGTAGCTCTCAGAACTGAAAGGAAGACCGAAGAGCCGGCACAAACCAGCCTGGTAAAGGGACAGAGATTGCACTGTGGGAAGCAGTAGGACGACATCAGAACCCCTCCATCACGGGGCAGCGCCAGCACATTCAGTCTTGGCTTCGCTACGCTCAGATCTCCTATTCCAACAATGGGTCTGGTTTGGACACTTGCCCACCCACAGGCAGAGGAAGGCAGGATGTCTTGATGGTCCCATCAGGGCTGTAACCTGTGTGGGAGAAGCAGCTCCTCAAGACAAAATCAGGACTAAGGGCCTCCTGAGCAGTGGGAGAGGTGGCTGGGGAGACACCCACCAGCCGTCTTAGGTTGGTTCCTCCCAGAAGCTGACTCTGACACAAGGAGTCGAGGTCAAGTCATTTACTTGAAAGGAAGCATCTTTATGTAGGGAAGCAGGACAGTGGGACACGAAAGGGAGGAGTCCCACTCAGGGCACACAGATGAGTGGGTTTCTCCATGGGCATCTGGGGCTGACACCCACCGGGGACTGTGTACAACATGCCTTGGAGTTATCCCAACAGAGAAGCGCGAGGGCTGGGGTGTTCACGCACCTGGTCTTGGATGAGTGCTGCTCCCGGGAGGCCCTGCACTGCCCACCTGCCCAGTGTGTGGACTAAGCTCACTCCTGGGGCCACAGGAGCCCCTGAGGCAGAGTCACACGTGCCTGCCGTGCTTGCCTGGGGCGTGGGCCTGAACCAGAGCAGCAAGGGTTGGAGGGTCTGGGGGGTCAGCACCAGGGCGGCTGATACGACAGCAGTTACTGGTCACTGACTCAGACGCTTGGAGAATGGGGGGCTGGTGGGCTGGGTCACAGCTTCTTTATGGGGAAGGCAGCCTGGGAGAGTCTTGGTCCTGGGCTTGAGGCTGAGTCGGGAAAGAGGCCAGGACCCCTGATATAGCAGTTAGGACCAGCACTCGGGACACCAGGACTTTGGGACCTCGGCACGTGGCAAAGCTCTGGCGTTCTCCTGTCTTTGATGCTACTGGGAGGCCTGCTCTGAGTCCCCGGGTTTACTTTTTATAAAAACTCGCTCGTTTTCAGAGACCTCGGGGAGAGGAAAAGCCAGGAAATGAATCCATTCTGCAGCTCTCCTGGGAAAAACAGAACCAAGAAGGAAAAGTGGAGAGGAGTGCCAAGAAAATGAGCAGGTGGGGCTCTGGGGTGGGGGGAGTGGGAGGCAGACAAAGAGCCTGACTAGATGCTAAGGTGTTCACTGCCTGCAGCCCTGCATTTCACACTGCAAGCCTGGCTTTCAGGCTGAGGTGAGCCTCCCGGAAATGCTGCTCACCTGGTCCCTGCCTCCCACCTCAACCTCCCCTCCTTCCATCATCCCCAACTCTTTCCATCGTCCCTCCCAGTCCCCTTTATTTCCCGTTTGAACAGGCCAGTCCATTCCTGCCCCAGGATCTTTGCACTGGCAGTTCCCGTTGCCGGGAATGCTCTTCTCTCCGATCTGCCCGTGATGGGCCCATCTTGTCATCAGATCACACGTCACCTCGTCCGTGGGGTCTTCGCTTGACCATCCAACTCAAAAGAGACCGCTGGCACTCTAGCACATCTCCCTGTAGTATTGTCTCTAGGTGGTTTTCTCCTATTTAGTTATCTGCCTGCTTGTGCAATTCCTTCCTCTCCCGCCAGAAATTTGTGACTTTGAGAGCAGAAGCACGTCCAGTGTTCCCTGCTGTCTCCCCAGAGCCATGCGTGGCACAGAACTGGCCCCGGAGCCCTTCTTGATCATTGATTGAATAAAATATAAAAATGACCTTTCTTTCCAAAAATATAACTCCCGCCTTTTAAAATAGGAATATTAACAGAACACATGGTCCCTGAAAATAAAAAAGAAAAGGTTTACAGTGGCTGTTACTGAATATAATATACACACTGGTCCAAATTCCTAGCACATTCTGTGCTCCACTAATGGTTTCCATTATTCTCTCTTAAGCTCTTAAATGATATGTACCTCAAAACTGTGCCACGGAGCCGGTTCTCCACTCATCTTTTGGAAAGAACAACAAAGGCATATTTTTTTCTTGAAATTGAACCTCAAATGAATTCAGAGAAAGATTTTTTTAAAGCTCTAAACAGAAAGGAAAGGAGACTCCATTTAGTATTCTTTGTATTATTTCTAACAAAGAAATAATAGGATGTAATTTATGACACCATCAATTTTCTCTAATAATGTGTAGTTGTCTCGCCAGGTACTTTTGTTTAGGCAAATGCAATAATCCCTTTCAGCACATTTATTCACTGAGCTTAATGTTATTTTGGAGCATTGACAAGGGGAAGGAGTAATTTCTTAATTGGATAAGTAAAAAAAATATTTTTGGACTGTTAGTAGAAAAAAGAGATATCTACAGGCAACATAAAAATTTTTGTAAAGATTCTGGCTTCAAGTAATTCCTATTTCCTAGGATGTGACACTGTAAGTACCTGAGTGCATGTGTGTGCACAGGAGAACATGCACAAATGTGTAGTATGGTATATTATATTACGGTAATTGAGATCATTAATAAATTTGAAAACTCTCCCTTTACCAGCATGCCACACTGTCTGGCACACAGAATATGTTTAATAAATGTTGGACTAGTTAATTAACTAACCTCTAAACGAGGAACTACGTGATGACATTTGATTTTGGTTTCTGAAACCTGACCCAGGATTGCAATCTCTGAGTGACAAATTCTAAGTGACTTAGACAAAAGGACATTCAGCACATACTCTGTGGCAGGTGGCAATGGTCCCCCACTTACATCCCGTGACCCTTACCATTTCCATGTATTTCCATGCCTGACGTCCAAACGCCTGCACCTGTACTTCTCGGCTGAGGGCTTTCCTGGTCCTCGAAGTCAACGCCCTGGGAGCAGCGCTCCCTTCTGACTGACTGGCGTTGTTGGGTCAATACACCAGCTCCCTCACCCTCAGGCAGGGTAACTTGGAGGCGCATGTTCTACCCCATCTCCCGGAGCCCCCGGGGGTGGGGGCCAAGCGCCAGCCACCCATAGGACTGACCCATCTGGTAGCCCATCTCTTTGCTGTCCCTGCCGCCGTCTCCCTGCCCTCCTGGCACTTCCTGAGACCACTCCCCCCAGAAAGTACATCAAATCCTTGCTGTGAGATCAGCTTCTGGGGGAACCCAAACCAAGACAGACACCTTTAATTGTTTTACTTCCAACAAAACACTCCTCATGTGATCAAATGTTTGTGCTTGAAATGCAGAGAAAACCAGCCAATCCATCATCTAACACGTTTCTGTGTGAAATCCAGACTCTGAGCCTCTAACGAGTCTCTCAATGACCCATATGAAGGGCTTGTCTCTTTCCTAAACGAGCATGGCTAGGTGGCTGTTAACAGAGCACCCCTGTCCTGAGCGAGGCTGACCCACCTAAAAGCCCAAAGCCCCTGTTAATTAGACAAAGGATGTGCAAGCAAAGAAAACTCTTTAATTAAGGCTTCACTGGCAAGCCAGACAGGCCAACTATGGTCTAATCCAAACAAGAACCCTCAGTCTTGTATGGTTTGTCCTAAAATATCCAAGCACTTCCCAACAGTGGCCCAAAGGCACTTTCTCCCCTCGAGCCTAGGCATTGGAAGAGCACTTCTCCTCCACCTTCTTCTTGTTTGCCTTGGTCTTTTCGATCATGGTCTCCACGATTACAGCAGTCTCTTCGTATGTCTGGATGCTGTCGGTGGAAAACTTCTCAATGGATTCCATCACCTCCACCTTCTCATAGGCCAGCGTCCTGGGAGGGCTTCTCACCGGCAGGCTGCTGCTCTGAGCTCCAGGCCCGTCGGACCCACCCTGAATGACCTGAGGCCCTTCAGACTGGGGTGTAGACGGCCCCTCTGGACCAGGCGTGACTGCGGGACAGGGCTCCCTGGCCCCGTCCTCCTCCTTCTGGCCATCCTGTTTCCCCTGGGGGCCCTTCAGTTCTTCGGCATTCACCTCACCCCCCTTGTCTACAGTGTGCGGGGTAGGGGGTTGTCCATCTTCTTTCCCCTGGGGAGGCCCCTGTCCATCCTCCAGACCATCTTCTTTCCCCTGGGGAGGCCCCTGTCCGTCCTCCAGACCATCTTCTTTCCCCTGGGGAGGCCCCTGTCCGTCCTCTAGACCATCTTTCCCCTGCGGAGGCTCCTCTCCGTCCTCCAGAGGGGGCTCCGGCTGCTGGGGAGAGGGCTCCACGTGGCTATCAGGACGCACAGAGTCGTCCCCCTTGGAAACCACCACGCCCCCTTTGGCTGGGACGGAGAAGGAACAGAAGGCTGGGTCCACGAAATTGGCATCTCCGGAGACCAGCACATACCGCCCCTTGGTGTACAGGTCAGCAGGGGGCTCGGGTTCTTTGGGGCCTTTCACCCTCTCCTTGACCATCTTGCCTAGTTTTTCAAAGGCTTTGCTTATCTTCCCTCCGTCTGGGACATCCTCCGGAGCCCCGTCCATGGTTGGGGGACTTGCTTCTCTATCCCCTGATTCAAACTTAGATTCACCCTCTTCTTTAAGTACCACCTGCCCTGGCTTCGGGTCTTCAGGACCTCTCAGTGCTGCCTCTTCCAGACTTTCATCTGCTTTGTCTTTCGCTATAATCTCCTTTTTCCTTGGAAAATTCTTGGGGAGGCCTTTTTGTCTTGGTTTTGCTATTGTTATATCCTGCACAGCCTTGGTGAGATCTTTTTTAAAAAAAAAAAAAAAAAAAAAGGACAATGAGGCAAGTATCATCACCAATGAAAGAGGAAGAAAATGTATTTGTTGAAAAATACACTAATTATCTTGGAGCCCCCTGCCTAGTGCTGGGGTGGGGTTTACTATGTATGATAAAAAGCAACAGGGAAAGATCCCTGGGTCTGAAGCATCCACGGCCCACACTGAGGATCCAGCTCCGCTGGCCGCTGTGTGACTTTGGACAAGTCACTCGGCCCCTCTGGGCTTGCAGAGGGGAGGGAGGCACCCACAGTTCCCATCACACTGGGTACAACCGACGGACATCCGTGATCCTCCTGCAGTAACACTCTATGGGAGCAGGGCTCCAGTGCCCACCCAGCCTCCTGCCCCCCGAGTTCACAGGGGACACTGGGATCCCCAGAGCAGACAGTGGAAACCCAGTCCACAGGGCACTCTCGCCTCAGGCTTCCCCAAAGGAGCAACGCACAGCTGCCTGGGCCTCTGACAGGTTTGGAATGGCCTCGGCCATGGGGAGTAGCTCCCTTGTCCCACTCGCAACCCAGGCCACATGAACACAGCCACCCCTTCTTCCTGGGCAACAAGAGGAAGTGATGCTCTCAAACTCAGAACAGGAATCCCTTTGGCCGAGGCCATATTCATTTCCTCAGATCAGCTAAGAGGAAAAACTGAAAGTTTAACACAAAATCTCACCCTGCCTCACCCAGGAGGCTTTCCAGCTTTGCTCACAGTGATTTTTTAACTTTTTCATCCCGAAGTCTTCTACAGCCCCTCCCTCCCTTCGCTAACCAGAGGACTCAGTTGCACAGAGCAAGGGCCTCCCGTGGGGCTGACCCTCAGTGACACAGCGGAGTGAGCAGGCTGTGAAGCCATGATGGGGGGGATGCAGGGGGGACATGACAAAGCAGGTGGCTGGGAGCGGGTGTGGAGAAGGGCTTACTTGCAGGACCAGCTGCCGAATTTCAGGGCCCGCTAATCAAAACTGTGAAGAATGTCCAGAGAGCGACTGTACAGCATCAAGCCCAGCACCCTGCACACAGCCACCCGCCCCTGGAGCTGGCCCTGTGGGTCTGGGGACCCCTGCCCCTGGCGGCAACGTTCTGACTCTTGCACCCCATCTCTGCAAAGCCCTCTGAGCTTTCTGAGACCCCTGGATTTGAAGGCACTATAAGCACAGGCTTCTCTTCTCCCAGGCACTGTTCTGTTCCTTCAGGACTGGGGAGACTGAGCTGTGAGCTGACATCTCACAGGCGCGTGAAACCATCCCCAAAGGACCAAATGTTGAAGGCAGAAGCTGCGCTTGCCCACCAAGCTATTTGAATGGGAGAGAGAACGAACAAAAATTGAGCATCTACTCTGCTCCTGACACTAGATCAAGCACCTCTGCATAAAAGGGTTCATTTCAGGGCTTCCCTGGTGGTGCAGTGGTTGAGAATCTGCCTGCTAATGCAGGGGACATGGGTTCGAGCCCTGCTCTGGGAAGATCCCACATGCCACAGAGCAGCTAGGCCCGTGAGCCACAACTACTGAGCCTGCGTGTCTGGAGCCTGCGCTCCGCAACAAGAGAGGCAACGATGGTGAGAGGCCCACGCACCGTGATGAAGAGTGGCCCCCGCTTACCACAACTAGAGAAAGACCTCGCACAGAAACGAAGACCCAACACAGTCAAAAATAAATATAAAAATAAATAAATTAAAGATTACTATTTTTTTTTAAAAAGACCAAAAAAAAAAGAGTTCATTTCACTGGGGGGGTGGGGGCGGGGCAGTGAATAGATACAATTCAGTATTCACTTCTTGCCAAAGTAAGTGTTGAGCTGCATTTTTTCTCCCCAGGTAAATGCCTCGTGTTCATGGACCACGTTCCTGAGGGGGCCTAACCCCCATCTGATCTTCTCCTTGTAAACTTTTGGACTCAGTCACTCAGCACCTGTTGGAGGACATCAGTGAAGGAGAGACGGGACCTCACATAAAAGCACTGAATTTCCAGATGGATGGGGAGTATGAATGCTAAGTTTACGGAGAAAGCCGCTTGATTTTTCCTTTTTCCCAGGACAGAAAGTCGCAGAAGCCAGCGTTGGGGACTCACCTTTCCCACCGTGTCGAGGGCTGAGGGAGGCTCCGTGGCTCACGGTGTACAGAGTGATCGGAGCTTCAATGAAGGCGGAGCTCAGCCTGGCAAAAAGAACCAGAAAGAGGGTGGTCTCCAGCTTTAATTCACTGAGCCAAACAGATGGGAGGGCGGGCAAGAGGGATGCTCTAATGTGCAACAAAAATGAAAAAGGCTTTCTCCAGATCCAACCGCTCATGAACCACAAACACATCTACACACTGGAGGACAACGGAAAGGAATAATCATCTCTTTGAGCTCAAGTCAAAGCTGTGAAACACCCTTATAAAAAAATTGTAATTCTTTTGTTTTGGAGTTTTTTTTTAATAAGAGAATGGCCAGCCCAGGCTGAAGTATTTAGGGCAACCAGGGTATAATATCTCCAGCTGGTCTTTTTTAAAAACTAGTTATATATAGGGCTTCCCTGGTGGCACAGTGGTTGAGAGTCCGCCTGCCGATGCAGGGGACACGGGTTCGTGCCCCCGTCCGGGAAGATCCCACATGCCGCGGAGCGGTTGGGCCCGTGAGCCATGGCCACTGAGCCTGCGCGTCCGGAGCCTGTGCTCCGCGACGGGAGAGGCCAAAACTGTGAGAGGCCCGCGTACCGCAAAAAAAAAAAAAAAAAAAGTTACATATAATCAGAGACAGCAGAAAGAAAAAGCAACTGAGACAAAATATAAATAGCTGGTGAATCTAAGAGGATTCAGAATTTCCTTGTTCTGTGCCTGCAACATTTCTATCAATTTGAAATTATATCAAAATTAAGAGTTATATATAAACCAACAAAAGGGGTATCCAGTTACCTTTTGATGAAGCCCTGCCTCCAAAACAAAAATTTTCACAATGACACTTAAATACCCGTTCAAGACTTATTTTTGTATATGTGTGCATGAAGCATTCACTGTGACATAAATATAGAGTTCAGCACAATATGTTGACCAGAACTAGAGAAAACAAAAGAAAGTCTTGCTTTTCCTCCTACACATTAGAGCACTCACAGCCGAGACAGAGTCCCAGCGAGAGGGAAGTGCTCCTGTGTCTGGGTGCTTCTCTTTTAACTCAATCTAAACCCCCACAAAATCAGCAAGACTGAATTGAAGAACCTCAACTTAATAGAGATTCAGAGTCTGTATAGGAGTGGGCTGGCCTCAATCCATTCTCTGAATATCTACAGATACAGACATTGATGTAGCCATAGATGTAGGTGTAGGTGTGGCTATAAATAATGGAGACATCATTGTAGATGTGCATGTACATGATGATGCAGATACAGATGACTTAGGTATAGATGATGTATAGGTGTAGGTGTAGATTTAGGTGATAAATATGTAGGTGTAGCTATAGATAATGTAGATACAAGTGTATGTGTAGGTGACACAGATGTAAATGATGTAGATGTAGATACAGATAATGTAGATATAGATATAAATGTAGGTGATATAGAGGTAGGTGTAGGTATAGGTGTAGATGAAGATACTGTAGGCATAGCTACAGATGAGGTAGATAATGTAGATGCAGTGTAGATGTACACACATACAGATAATGAGGACACAGATGTAGATGTAAGTGTAGGTACAGGTATAGACATAGGTGATGTAGATGTATTTTTTTAATACATTTATTTATTTATTTTTGGCTGTGTCGGGTCTCTGTTGCTGCGTGTGGCCTTTCTCTAGTTGCGGCAAGCGAGTGCTACTCTTCGTTGCGGTGCGCGGGCTTCTCATTGTGGTGGCTTCTCTTGTTGTGGAGCACAGGCTCTAGGCGTGCAGGCTTCAGTAGTTGTGGCACACGGGCTCAGTAGTTGTGGCTCACGGGCTTAGTTGCTCCACGGCACGTGGGATCTTCCCAGACCAGGGATCGAACCCATATCCCCTGCTTTGGCAGGCGGATTCTTAACCGCTGTGCCACCAGGGAAGTCCTGATATAGATATATTAATACATCTAGAAAATGGACAGTAGATGATGAAGGTGCAGCTATGAATGATGATGAGATGGAGACAGAGATCTACTTCACAGTGGAGTTCAAGTCAAAGTTCCATCACTTGGAGGAGACCAGACGGCCTGTCCACAGCCACGTTACTGACCCAACCACGTGGTCAGAGTCACGATGGCAGCAGCAGTAACAGCACCAACACTGAGCACTGGTTGAGCTCCAGGTACCGTGCAGGCCCCTCACCTGCAGCATCTCAATAACCACGCCTGATCATCCTCTCTTTTAAGACACTCAATGTCCCCAGAGGCCTGTAAGCTGAAGGGAGCCTTCTCCGTGGGGGCTATCTGACCCCCTGCTTGACATTCAAACACTTCCCCCATCACCCCCGCCTCCTCTCCCCTCTCCCTGCTGCGATTCACTCCAGAGCACAGGTTACAGGCCACACGCCCTCTGCTACAAACCCACTCATCCTGTCTCCCCAACTAATATTCAAGCTCTGTGAGGTCACGGATTTGGGGGTTCCCTTCCTGGCCACATCCCCACTGCCTAGAACAGGAACACAGGAAACACTCAGCAAAGATCTGTGGAACAAGTAAGTGGCCATCCAGAGAGGTCGGCGGGCTCTGCTCACCCCTGACCCCACCTGTTGCCTTCGTTCTCGATGATCCGGTGATACCGGTCCAGCTCGTTCCTCAGGGTCTGCTGGGCGACCACCAGCTGTCGGCAGTCGTAGGATGACCTCTCCAGGCTCCTCTCGGTCTCCTCAATCTCCTTCCGCAGGGTGTCAATCTGCTCGTTGTACAGCTGAATCTCTTCATCGTAGCACTCGTGGGCATCTTTGATGGCTTGTTCTAGGGCCGCCGTCTGTGGGCAAAGACACAGCTGTAAGGAAACCCAGCCCGCCCTCTCCCTTAAGACACAGACCCAGCAGGGAGACCCTGGACGCGGCATATCCAGTTTTATTTGTTCTGTGGGTTTGTTTCTCTGTTTCTCTGTCAGCAGGGAATCCTTAAGCCACAGAGGGATGTGAACCCCTTCTCCTTACGCTTGCATCAGCACCCTCGGAAATCTGCCCTAGCAGAGTATCCACCCCGCAAAGGCAGTGGGAAGGTGACAACCCCAGAAACTGAAACGAAAACTGCCGTCAATGGAATAAAATGTACAACTCAAACAAAGTACATTCTTCATAATTTACTGAGTTAGCATAAATCTGACAGCTGAAAAATTAGTAAAGAGAAGAACATGTACTAAATAGATATGATGCTATTTTTACTGAAATAATTAAGGGAGGACGTTTCCTTGATCTTATCCAATCACTATGGCACTTTAATTTTCTCCTGATTTCTGATCTGTAGAGTTACATATATGTTTTGGTAGCTAAAGGGTGTGTGTGCGTTTGTGCACACTCGCACATGTGTATAAATAAAATAACTTCGGGGAAACCTTATTTACATATTAATGCAGGACAAATCAAAAATTAAGGTAGGAAAATACAAAGAGGTGGCCTCATATTCGCTGTAAGAGCTGTGACAACCCCTAAAGGGCCACAGCGTACTGACTTACAAGCTTAGTACAACCTCATTGTCCCAAAGAGAAGACATCTAACAGGCATGGCCAGTTCTCAAAAGCAAAATAGAACAAGCAAACCAAACCCACTTCTCCTGGAGGAGTGCTTCTCAAAGCTCATCGTGCATCTGAACCCCCCAAGGATACTGTTAAGCTCAGATTCTGACTCAGCAGGTCCGGTGAGGCTGGAGGGGCTGCATTTCTTTTCTTTTTTATTTTTCTTAAAGGATAGTTACTTCTTTTTTTTTTTTTTTTTTTGGCTGCGTTGGGTCTTCATAGCTGCGCGCAGGCCTTCTCTAGTTGCGGTGAGTGGGGACTACTCTTCCTTGCGGTGTGCAGGCTTCTCATTGCGGTGGCTTCTCTTGTTGTGGAGCACGGGCTCTAGGCACACGGGCTCAGTAGTTGTGGCTCACGGGCTCAGTAGTTGTGGCACATGGGTTTAGTTGCTCTGAGGCATGTGGGATCTTCCTGGACCAGGGCTCGAACCCGTGTCCCCTGCATTGGCAGGAAGATTCTTAACCACTGCACCACCAGGGAAGCCCAGGGGGGCTGCATTTCTAAGCGGCTCCCACTCGATGCCCATGGCTCTGGTCTCCGGGCCACACTTTCTGAGTCACGGGGGACTAGACAGGTATCTGAATCCAACCTCACGTATGTCCACCACAAGACGCCTCACACGTGCAGCTAAACGAGCACATTGGACATGTAGAGGGTGATTATTCCGGCGACAGCCTGATTCCTCACTTTACGTACAGATGTGGCCATGGAACAGTGATGTCCCTAGTGAGGACACCGGCAGACTCAGCTGACAAAGGTCGTCAGGAATGGATCTGTTGCATCAGGAATGGGGGAAGGAAGGGAAGGAGGGAGGAAGAGGGGACAGAGGTAGGGAGGTAGGGAGGAAGGAAGGAACAGAGGGAGAGGTACATGCACTAGACACTCTGGGAAGCCGTCCACTGGCCTGTGTTGTCCCATGTCTGATGACTGTCCCATGTCACACGTAGGAAGTGTCCAGGAAGCAGTGTGACCACACTCCCCTGACCAGAGCCGCAGAACCAGGACTCAGGCTGGCCTGTCACATGCTTCCTCCCCAGGCATCTGGGAAGGGATCTCAGGAATAGCAGTGACTTGGTGGCAGGTTCTAGACTCACTGGGACACGTAAGCCTGGGGTCTGAGGCCACCACCCTGGAGCAACAATCTTTCATAAACTGCGTGGAGAGACTGAGAAAGGCAATTCTTCAGAAAGACAGAGACATGAAGCCAAAAGGCAAAGGCAACAGAGATGAGAGAGCTGGCAAAAGAGAGCAAAGAGGGAATTGGGGAGAGTGAGAAGCTTCCGCCGCCCGCCCTGTTCCCAAACGTCATCAGCCCCTTTATATCTTGCTCCTTTGGGGGGAAATATCTTTACAGCCGAGAAAGCTGGAGACACCACCCCAGGTGACCCAAGTCACACCCCCAGCGCAAAGACACAGCCACATGGTGATCCTGGTGAGAGGCACCGAGGACCCATCACTTCTGTCGTGTTCCTGCCGCAGACACAGCTTCTCAGCTCAGCCCCGAGAAAGCATCAGGGAAGCCCAGATGGGGGGACGTCCCACAGGAGGACTGGCCATCAAAGTCATGAGAAACAGAGATGGGCAGGAACTGTCCCAGATTGGAGGAGGCTGAGGAGACAGGACAGCTGAATGCAAGCAGGATCCAGGACCAGAAAACATGCGAGCGGGGTAACAGGTGAGATCTCAGACAAATCTGTTACCAGGATGGCGTGCTCGACAATGTCCTGGTTCCAACCTTGGTGCTGTGCTATTAAGAGGTTGACTTTGAGGGAACTGGGTGGAGAGTACGGGAAACCTCTGGGCTATTTTTGCAGCTTCTTAGAAGTCTAAAATTATTTCAAAATAAACCAAGCGAGTTTGACCAGGTTTCTGTTCCTCATTAAAAATTATCTCCATTCAAACAGTCTCCTGGGATGTCAGATACTGAGGCACAGCCTCTGATTCTTGGCATGGCCACAGGCTCTTACCCACACCGGTGGTTCACACACTCTAGGAAATGCTTCCATGAAGTAAGGAATTCAAAGGACCCCTTTGAGGCTCAAATCTCAGAGACAAGAAGCCATCCGGAGTGGATGAATCCCCACGTAAGACTCTCCATTTCCACGGAGCAGTCCTGAGAACGAAGCCTGCGGGTCACAGGCTGGCCTGGCTGGGGTCCAGCGATCCCAGTGTCAACTGGGCAACAGGAGGGCATGAAAGCTGATCACAACTGCCTTGCATCAAAGTTTAGCTTTCTCCCACATGAGCAAGAAAGGGCTGTGCCCTCAGCACCCGGTGTTATAGCTCAATAATTTAAACCATTCATCAGAGGGTGGGGTGTTGAGGAAAACCAATAAAAACCCCACTTTCAGCAGCTCAAAGGTGGCTAATGCAACGTCTCTGGTGAGAGTGATCTCAGCACAGGCTTCAGATGCCGTCCAGCCCCAGCCTGACTGTGGGAGAAAGAATCCCTCGTTCCAGGAGCCACAGCCCAGAGGGGGAGGCAGCTCGGTCACAGGAACAAGCCCAAGGTGTCACAGAACCCACAGAGAGGCCCAGGGTGCTGGGGACATCACGGAAGTCTTCCAGAAGGAGGTGGGGCCGGTCCAGGTGCTGCAGAAGCAAAGCCTCTCGCAGAGAGAGAAGTGGGGAGCAGGGGCGCCGGTGCCAGGGTCCGCAGGAGGGGTCCAGAGAGGAGAGGGGGAGAGAGCAGCCCACAGACAGCCCTGGCGGGTGGAAAGAGGCGGGTGGAAAGAGGCAGGTGGAAGGTGTGGGCCTCTAGGCAGCCGGAACTTCATCTTGAGCTAGGTGACTGTGTTTCCGCTTGGACCGCTTAGATCCGGCTGACAGCCATCTCCCCCACCGGGCCTGGGCGGCCAGAGCAGGAGCCAGGCCAGGTTCTGCTCAGTGTTCCTCGGACCTCGCGTGGGGCTGGCCAGAAACGGCTGAAAGCTGTGTTTCAGCACAGCTGCAGGGCTTGCCTCTGCACAGCATGGTCCTCAGGGACCCGGGCCAATGCCTCACAGTGAGCCCATCTGGAGAGGTGACCTCCTGCCTCAGTCCCTTTAGGCACCCAGACTCCTTTGGATCCAAGGTCATTTCAAAAAGGAAAAAGAAATCAAGTGTCCTTCACCGATTACATGCTGTCTTACCAAAACCTACCACCAGGTGGTGCTAAGGGACTTTAATGAGAAATGACGCCTGGGAGGAGTATACTTTCCCAATAATCTCACTTTTTTCACTTTCCTGTCACAGAAGCTCTCAGCAGATGCAATTTAGAGAACCAGAACGCCTGTCCTTTCTCGTCCGCCTGGAAGAAGTGCCATCCCCAGGGGTCTCGTGTGTGGTCCACATTCAGCTCCAATCGTGGGTGCGGTCCTGGGCAACCTGTGGATCAACGTTCTCAAACTTGAGCCTGCGGAGCCACCTGGAGGGCTTGTTAAACGAGATGCTGGGCCCGCTCTGGAGTTCCTGGTTCCGTAAGTCTGGGACAGGCCCGTGAACGAGCATTTCTGACAAGCCCCTAGGTGATGCTGCTCGTTCAGGGACCTCCCCCTGAGGACCCTGCGACGGAGGGTTCCAGAAGCATCAGATGCCCTAACCACAGGCAGAACCAGCTGCCACAGCCCTGCCGGCTGGAGCCCTCAGGCTGCAAGGAGCTCCCCCTCCCCTGGCCCCCATCATGTCCCCAGTCATGGCCCTGGCCCTGCTGAGGGGCTAGGTTGACGAGTTTCCCCTGGAACGCTCAGCTCAGCTACTCCACTGGGAAGTCACGACAGCCTTTTAAAATCAGCAAAAAGCCAGCCGTGAACATCTCGGGAATAAGGCTGTGGAGGGCCTGAGCCAGGAACCCAGGTGCCCGAGATGTAGAATATTGTGGCCCAACGTGGGACCCACCCCTACATCAATGTTCTCAAAGTGTGGCTCCTGGACCAGCAGCAGCATGTGGAATTTAGAAAGAAAAATTCTTGGGCCACGCCCCAGACCCACTGAGTCAGCAGCTCTCAGGTGGGTCCTGCCACGTGCGTGTTTTGATTCAAGCTAATTAGGCAGACTTTCGGCCCCCATGACCTTTGCGCCTTAGCTGTATGCCCATGAATATATTATGTTGCTCGGCAAAGGGACTTCTTACTCAGCTGACCTTAAAAAACAGGGAGATTATTGTAGATTATTCCTAATTCCACGGGCCCTTAAGAGCAGATATCAGGGAGATTAGATGCACGAGAAAGATTCGAAGCACCATTGCTGTCCTTGAAGATGGAGGGGCCACATGCCAAGGAAGGTGGACGTGGACGGCGTCTGGAGTGAATCCTGGCCGACAGCCAGCAAAGAAATAGGGTCCTTGGTCCCAGCGACACACAGAAAGGAATTCTGCCAATGACAGGAATGGGACAGGAAGCAGATTCAGCCCACCCCCCCAAGAAGAACTTCCATATACGGGGGACCCAGGCCAGCTGACACCTTCATTTCAGGGCTGTGAGCCCCAGAGCAGAGAAACCAGCCAAACCTGCCTTGACTTCTAACCTGCAGAACCATAAGATCACAAGGAAGTGCTGTTTTAGGCCCTGACCTTTATGAAAATTTATTATGGCCGCAAGAGAAAACTAATATGACTCATGTTTCATCAGACCCCTGCTAGGTTTTATTTATTATAAGCACATATATTATTATAGAGGAAATGCTTTGGCAATATTTTGATAACTAATTTAGCAGATAATATTTTGTTTCAATATAATTGGTTTCCTTTTAATTCTATGTACTTTATTTTATGCCTTTAACATTTTTCATTTATGGAAAATGTCAATATCTTATTTTACTATTATTAATGTAAGTATGTGATGTCAAAGAAATGAAGGTAATTTTACAAACTCAGAATTTTGGCAAATACATGAAATTTCCGTTTTATTGAAGTTTTATACCACATTAGTTCAAATGCATTTCTCTACAACTACTCCAACAGAGCTCCTCTGGAATTATTTCAGTCATCCTTAATATGTGACTTTACCAAAGAGTTTGAATGTAATAAACATATAAAATTTCAAATTAGTAACTTTTAATTATGAATGGGATAAGAAATAAAGTCATCAGATGATGGCTGGGGCTGGTAATTTCCAACAAGACACTTTGTTGAAATGTTTCTTCTGATACCCCAGGTATAAATGAGAACCTTCAAAAAAACAAGGGCAGAACCAAAGTACAATAAAGAAGCCTCTTTAGCTTAAGCCTCCCATAGTCCTAAACCTCTGACAGAAGCTATATGCCTTTAACATTTTTCTCAGAAAGGGTCCAGGGGCTTCACCAGACTGCTGGGCAGAGGATTGGCGGGGGGATGGCACAGAAGAGACAGTGAAGCCCCCCCAGTTAGAGAGATAACGACCTCAGAGTTAGACAAGCCAGTCTTTCTGCAGCAGCTACGGGTGGGGACAGGCGGCCAAGCAGAGACCTTTATCTCATATTCTCAGAAACTAGGCTAATCCTTTATGAAACGTCTTACTTTTATAGTCAATAAATGCATATGTGTCCACAGAGAGACAAGCATTCTTTTCGCCCTGGAACCAGACGTCACCGGTGATGAGCCCACCACATCAGGCTGGGCTCCCTCATCTCCTGAGGAGGAGGCTGGGCTCCTTCTCAGTCTCTCGGACAGAGGTTTTCAGCCTCATCACTGTGGCCACTGGAAGAGCCACATTTTACATCACAAACCATAGACATCATACAAAGATATAAGTACATGTGTGTATTTGCACAAATCTATATACTTAAACACACATACAGATATACTTAAAACAAAGGTTTCACAAAATAAATCCTGCCTCTACTTGCCATGCACCCTGTCATTTCCTCTTCGGTGGGTCTTAGGCTAGTGTTGTGAATTCTTTCTTTTCTCAACCAGTCGATTCTGCTGAGTTCATTTTACAGCCCAGTAAGGAGTTGTAACTGGTGGTTTGGAAAACACTGGTGTCTAGAACCGTGGCTGGGTGTGCATCCACTTCTCCAAACACTCATTCACACACACACACACATACATGCATACACTTACATACACACATATACACATACACACATAAACTTACATGCACACACATAAAAACATGCACACACATTATACACACGTACACACATACAGTTACATACACACATTTTACACACATGCATACACTCACATACACACATATATACATACACGAACACACAAATATATACACATATACCATATACATACACACTTACATACAGACATATACACACATATACATATACACACATGCACACATATAAAAACGTGCACACACATCACACACACACACACACACACACACACACACACACACACACACCCTGACCCTCCCTCCATCCTCTCAGGGCCTCAGAGAAAACCACACACTCACCAAGTCACCAAAACGGTGCATCTGGTCCCGAAGCTGTAGTTTGTCAACAAGAGCAGGACGCGTTTTAAGGGCAGTACTCGCTTTCCTGAGCTGGGGTCTTTGCCTTGGGGGACCATCCCCAGGCCCCCATTTGCTCTCCGTGGCCCCTGAGTTGCTGCACAGGGAGGGGCCGGGTGGTGGGTGGGGCAGGAATCAGGATTCTGGACTCAAGTCCTGAGATCTGGAGGACACCGCGTACCCACCAAAAGCACCACACCTCATGTGGCTTCAGCAGGGTTTGATCTTGTCAGGCATTGGTGGGATAGAGACAAAGTAACATATAGCCTTTAATGGTCTAGGGTTTTTTTGTGTGTGTGTGTGGTACGCGGGCCTCCCACTGCTGTGGCCTCTCCCGCTGCGGAGCACAGGCTCCAGACGCTCAGGCTCAGCGGCCACGGCTCACCGGCCTAGCCACTCCGCGGCACGCGGGATCCTCCCGGCCCGGGGCACAAACCCACGCCCCCTGCATCGGCAGGCGGACTCCCAACCATTGCGCCACCAGGGAAACCCTGGTCTAGGTTTTCTAGAGGGGCAGATTTTAAAATTTTTGTTCCCTTGTCCCTTATGTGTACTTGTCAAACAGAACGTCAATTTACTTTTGGATTTGGGAAATGTGGTTACACAGAGTAAGAAGCATATTCTAACCCAACGTCCCCAACAGAATGGCCCAGTGTACAGCAAGGAGAGAAAGAAAACTGGAGGAATCACAGGGGTGGCGGGGGTGGGGTGACTCATGAAGCTTGTTAACCGAGAAGGAAGGCCACAGAGACAGGACTGAGCTTTCCTGCAAAGCTTGCAAAAAGCTTTTCTGCTCATTTGCAAACTAAGCTTCACTGAAAAAAGAAAAGGGGTGGGGTGGAAATGCAAAGTTTCCGCTGACAAATTCAGAGCAGGAGCAAATCCCAACACAACCACTCTCTCCAGGGTTGCAGTCAAATTCCAAAGGAGAGGGTTTAGTCATGAGAAGAGAAACAGGAAGCACAGATTCGCGCGAGCGTAGGGTAAAAAACCCAACGTATGTCCATTTCTTATTTTCAAAAACAAGACTAAACTGGGCAAAACAGATAGGTTATGCAGAAGTGGGGATAGCTTACCCTCGGTGGGGGAGGGGCGGCGACTCAAAGGGGGCCTGTGGGGGACCTCCAGGGGCCACGAATTAGTGGGACCCACTGCCCCCGTTGGCCCAGGGCTTTTCCAGTCTGGGCAGCAAGGCGTCCTGGGAAGTGGACGGCTGGTCACCCCACTGGGGATGCTGTTTGCAGCTCTGAGGGCTGAGGACACAGGTGTGTTGAGTTTGTAGAATTCGCAGCACTAGATGCACGAGTGCACACCTCTGCAGGCACGTGACACCTGAATGAGAGGAGCAGACAGGAGGGGCGGACATACCTGGGCCTGCAGCTCGGCTCTCTGGGCCTGCAGGAGGCAGAGCACCTCTTGGCCGTCCTCCAGCTGGCTCTGCAGGGCGGCCACCTCCCTTTCCGTCAAGAGCTTCGCCTGCACAAAGAAGCCAGACTCAGCACGCTCACACTCGGAGGAGAGGGGCCGCTGTGTTCTGCATGTTTACGTCCCCCCAAGTTCTCAGGCCGCGGCCCTAACCCCTAATGCATGGCATCTGGAGGTGGGAACTTTGGCAGGAGGGTTGGTTTAGATGATGTCATGAGGGTGGGGCCCCCACGATGGGATTAGTGTCCTTATTAGAAGAGGACGAGACACCAGGGCCCCCTCCTCCATGTGGGCAGCAAGGAAAGGACAGGGAGAGGGTGGCGTCTACCAACTGGGATGGGGTTCTCCCAAGGGACCAAATCTGCCAGCCCCCTGACCTTGGACTTCCAGCCTCCAGAACTGTAAGCAATAAGTGTCTGTTGGTTGAACCACCTGGTCTACAGTATTTTGTCACAGCAGCCAAGCTGACTCAGGCGGGCCCACTGTGGCCACTCACTGCCTTTTTGCTTTGTTTTCTAAGTCTGAGCCCTGAGCCAGAGCCACCAACTGTGCTGAGCCATCCCCACTGCACACAGAAGGGGCCACGGTGACAGAGGAAGCCCTGTCTGTGTTCCCGGAATGTTCTGGAAGGAGGTCCACCCTCAACCTCTCCACACTCAGCAGAGCAGCTGCCCTTTTCCCACCAGCCGTTCCACATTATTCAGAAACATCTAAACCCCTTCCTGAGAGCCTGGTCTCTCTAGAGCAGCACCTTCTGATACGGAGACCCACCCCCGCCCCATGCCAGGCAGAGTCACAGCCCAGCATGTTCTCGGCCACCCGCTGAAGGTGCCCCTGCTCTGCAGCCGCCTGCAAAGTGGCCGGAGCAACGAGACACAGAGAAAGTGAGAGCGAGGGAGGAGGCGCAGGCCTGGGGACAGAGCTGCCAAAGGATGGTGTGTTTATTTCTGAGTCTCTCAGTGGAGACATGCATTCTCTCAGTCTCTCTGTGTGTGTCTCTCTCCCTGTGTCTGTCAGTCTGTTTCTCTCTCTGTCTCTGTCCTCCCTGCTTCTCTGTGCCTCGGCTCCCGCCTCCCTGCCCCAAAGACACAGACGTGGGGACAGCTGGGAGCACAGGGGACTCACGTCCCGGGTACCACTACATGGAGAATGTGCAAACATGCCAACTGAGACCTGCAGCCTCAGCATGGACGCAGACACAGTGCAAACCCCTCACCCACCTCCCCGCCAGGGCCCGACCTGCTCGTCTGGCCCCGCCTCTCCTCACCGCCCAGCTCCTACTTATACTACATCCTCCCCACGTCCACCCACAGGTGCCCCCACAGTGCCTCGCACACAGGAGGCCCTTGGATACTTACTGAAGAAGAAGGAAGACAGCTGGCAGCTGGCAGCCGGAGGCCGGCACTGACCAACCCCCCCAGCATGATGCTCCCTCCTTTTAAACTTACAGACGATGCCACCTCAACACCCAAAGATGTCACTCTGGGATCCCAGGGGAACAAGACAGAAACAAGACCGGCTCTGCAACTGTGTCTGAGCTCAGACCAAGCGATCACCGTGTAACCACAGAAAAGACCACTAACTCAAGTGATGATGCTTAGTTACTAAGCACGGCCTTAGCCTCACCCCATACCTCAGCCTCCAAGGTACAAACTAGGGGGATATTCAGCCATAAGACCAGACCCCCACCCCCCGAGAGCACCCAGGCCAGGGCAGGCCCCCACCCACGGCATACACCCTCCCCTCCTGTGGGGAATAATAAACCCAGCTTGATTTGACCACAGGGGTGGCCCCAGGGACCTCTGGCTACAGGACACTGACTTTATGCTTTATGGACACATTAACCCCGCGCTCCTAGGAAGCAATGCTAATTATATCCTTTGTGCAAACTCAACTGGCATTTTCTAGGACAGTAACAAGAGTCAAAGGAGCAAACCTGAAAGCAACCACCTAGCTCGTATGTAGAATTTTTCAGCTGAGATTAATAAAGAATGTGATTCTTTCTAAATCTGCTTTTTACCTGCACACGAATCCCTGAGTATCTTGCTAAAATGCAGATTCTGACACAGTGGGTCTGCTGGGGGTCGGGCTGCAGATGCTGCATTTGTCTCAAGCTCCCAGGCAACGATGCTGAGGGTCTCTGATGATCATTGACACTATCAAACTAGGTCTAGATGGCTCTACATTAGTACAACTCAGAAGAACAGGGTTACAAGGGAACAGATGATGTGATTTTAAAAGTGTGGTCTGATGTAAAACACCTATGAATTAATGGGAAAATGTCTGCAAAGCAGAAATAAAGTGTCTGGAAAGAAGTCTCTGACAAAGAAAATTATACTTTAGGAGAAGCTGTTTTCTAGGCCTTAGCGGCAACCCCAATTCAGTTGGGGTCATTGGTGGGCAATGTGGACAAGAATATCCCCATCAAGGCCAAAAAAAGTAACTCTCCTGCCTCTTAGATGTTACTTGGCAGGGTTCAAAAGTGTCTCTGAAAGCAAATTTGGGGATTTCTTTAGCTTTGATATAAAAAATTAGGTTCAAACAAACATCAAGCAGTCAGCTACCCCAGCCCACTGGTTCTCCAGGGTGTGGGCCTGGGTAGACTTTTGTCCTGAGTCATCCTTGCAGAAAAACCCAGTCTTCTCAGTTGAACAGTCTACAAAACCCTGTCCCAGCGTTACACTCTTCTGAAGAAAGGACACATGACATTTTTGTTTTAATCTGCATCCTTTTCAGTTTATTTTTACAATATCATATCATGCATGACAAAATCCCATAAACCACATTAGGGGAAAAAATACAACAATATCCTGTTGCCCTGCTAGAGAGCTAAGTGAGGAAGGGATTTGGAACATTATATTGGGAATAAGGTTTTACATCCAAATCCCAGTTTTTTAAAAATCGGCTTCAATCACCTCTGTCCTTTCCCAAGAGTTTTCATGCCCCAGACTAGCAGAGCCTGACCTTGAAAATAGAGTCACTAATTGTCTGAGGTTCTCTGTATTCAAAATTATGGTCAAATAAGGGAAATAAGGGAAATAAGAAAACAAACAACCCAATAAAAAAATACGGGCAAAAGTCTTGGGCAGACAGTCCAACAAAGAAGCTATACAAATGGCAAATAAGCACATGCAAAGATGCTCACCATCATTAAGGCTAAGGCGTGAGGGGATGCAAGTTAAAAGCACAGCGAGATACACAACATACCTATTACAGTAGCAAAGGCAAAACCAAAATAAAAACCCTACATACCCAGCGTTGACAAGGAAGCAAAGCAACAGAAACCCCATCCGTTGCCAGTGGGGATGCAGCAGTGCTACAGTGCTTGGGAAACAGTCTGGAAGTTTCTAATAAACTAGACAAGGAAGGACAGCCCGTACTCCTCAAGAGGAAATACCTAAGAAGATGGTCAGGGGCACAGTTTATGTCCTCAGATGTCTAAATACCCGCATTCACCGTCCGAGTGAAAGAGCAGAAAAGTGAACTTCGAATGTGAACCCGCAGTGGGGGTGACCTGACGCCTCTCCCTGGGTCTCTGGGCTCCCGGGGCTGCAGGACAAATCCCCACGTGTGGTTTCCCAGCCGCCTGGGCTCCCGTTCTTACCTCCCTCATGCCACTCGTTATGGAAGCTGCTTGCGGGGTGGTCTGGATGATCTGCTGCAGGATGCTGACATAGGTCTGAATCTCCAGAAGATTCTGTTGGGGGAGGAAAGCGTTCTCATGAAAACTTGAGCTCCCCACATTTTCCCCTCCAGTACCAGCTGACCCACAGGATGAATGCCTTCACGTGTCCCACCGCCACAAATTGGACAGACCATGATGGGTGCAGAGGACGCTTTATGCCTCCTTTAATCTGCATGAGAACACTGGGCTCGATGAATAAACCGAGGCTTAGTTCATGTCACCGTCCCTTCAGTCCCGTGGCTGCCTTGCGGCTGTCTCCATAGCGCCCTGGATGCAGGTTTATCAGAAAAGCAGGGATGGGGGACAAAGAGTCCCTGGAGGGCACAAAGGACCTTGCTGACTGCAGCACAGGCGGTGCTTCAGAGGACAGGCTGTGGCCAGTCCAGCCCGGACTGCCTCACTCACTAGCTGCATGTGGCCTCAGGCAAGGTATTCAAACCTCCTAAACCTCCCGGTTCTTCTACAAAAGAGGGATTAACAACCTGAAGGCAATGCCTGGTCCCTTTCACCAGCGGATCACCTGGGCCTGCTCCCTGCATGAGAGCTGACCTGACAACGTAGCACAGCTGCCCCCTCTGCAGAACTGCCCTCGGCCACACAGTGGTCATCCTGCCAGGAAGCTATGCGACTGCCCCCAATGCCACACCATCCCCCACCCGGACCAATGACTCCTGGCCCAGGACACAAGACCAACGCTCTTGCCTCAAGGTGGGACCAAGCTTGTGGTGCGATTCATGCTCCAGAGCCCCCGTGGGATCAGGCTGAGCCTGGACTCCAGCTCAGTCTCTTCCCCTGCGCCTTCCTGCCCCCCGTCCCACCTATATGCACCTCAGGCTCTGCTGACAGGGAACCTAGGACACTGTCTCTTGAGGCTATTTTTTGGGATTCAGTGAGACAATGCAGCAGGCACCCACAGAGGCAGGAAGGGACTCTGATGCTGCCTGAGCACTTGCCAAGTTCTAGGTTGTACCAGGTGCTTCACCCATATTACCTCACGTTGCCTCAGTGTGGGTTTCCCCAGAAGCAGAAAGTTATAGATCGAAAGTTGTGTCCCTCCAAAATTCACGTGCTGAAGCCCTAACCCCCAGCAGGATAGTATTTGGAGGTGCGACCTTTGGGGAACAATTAGATTTAGATGAGGGCATGAAGGTGGGGCCCCCAAGGCGGGATTAGTGCCCTGATAAGAAAGGCAGTCACTCTCTCTATGGATACGGATCTAGGAAAGGCCAGGTGAGTGCATGGCAAAAAGGCAGCCGTCTGCAAGCCAGGAAGAGGGTCCTCACCAGAACCCAACCCTGCCGGCATGCTGATCTCGGTGCTCCAGGCTCCAGAACTGAGAGGAATGAATTTCTGTTGCTCATAAGCCACCCAGTCCGTGGTACTTTGTTATAGCAGCCCCAGTTGAGTAAGATACAGACCCTGGGGGAAGGATCTAGGTGCAAATAGTTTGCTTGGGCAAAGATGGCAGGAAACATGAGCAGTGGAGCAGGGAGGTGAGACACTGTGTTATCAGGTGAATTACCCCTGTGGGCACCAGTCCTAGCAGGGCTCTCTGGGAGCCGGTGCAGAGGGAGCTGGGGTACGTATCCACCAACTCCATTCGTCCCTGGCTGAGGCTGCTCCTGGGGCATTAACTCCCCAACATTTCCTGTGAGGCAGACCTGCCCTCCGCTGACTGGTGCACATCCGTCCTGAGGCAGAGACACAGATACTGCAGCTGGAGGGAGGCCAGGCCCCCTGGAGAGGTCAGCCCCAGGGGTTGAGGCTCATGGCCAGGCCCACAGGTGTCTATGCTCAGATAATACGGCTGTGCAGGAAGGAGAGTCTGGCGTTTGCATTTCGAAGATGAAGAAGCTCAGAGAGGTTAGGCCACTGGCCCTTGGTTACACAGCTCCAGGACTGGACTTTTCCAGAACACCAAGGCCCCCCCATCGTGAGGCCTGTGAGAAGCTGGTGGGGGTGGGGGCAGAGCACAGCGCTACATGCGAGGAGGCCCCTGCATGCCATGTGTTCCCTCAGAGATAGTGCTAAAAAATTACGATTTTTGCGTTTTCTCCATTTTCTGAGCTGAACCAGTCAATAGGCTACAGCTTAATCAAGACAGATCTGTGTGCAATTACTCTGTGGACTGTAACGTCCTGCACAGATATTGGCTCCCCCTGACCCATAACCCCCCCACACACCCCACACACATACCCCCCCCACGTGCGCGCGCGCACACACACACACACACACACACACACACACTGCCACCCCTCCCATAGCCCTGCAGGTCTGGCTCACTAGGTTCCATCCAGCAACCAGCCCAGCCCCGCTTGGTTCGGGGCACCGCACACAGGGCAGCCCACTCCAGCCACCCCATTTTTTCAGCCACAAGTGCCCTGAACTGGTTTTCTGGGGGGAAGGGCTACAGAAGGGTCATGGTTACCTTTTTGTACCTGTCCTTGGCCGCACTGATGTCATCCTGCAGAAACTGGGCTTCGATCTGAAGTCGCAGATTACTCAGCAGGGTTTCATCTGCCTCCTGCAATGAGAGGCATCGACTCTGAGGGGCCGCGGGGGGCTGGGGGCGGAGAGCACAGGCGTGGGTGTGACATCGGCCAGGGCCTTACCAAAATGCAGACTTGTTTGGTGGGTCTGGCAGGGCGTCAGAGATTCTGCATTTCTAGCCAAGCACTGGGTTAGGCCATTGGACCTGGTCTAGAAGAGTAGTTCTCAGCGGAGAGTGATTTTGCCCCCAAGGGGACATTTGGCACAATCTCGAGGCTTTTTAAATTGTCACCACTTGGGGGAGGGGCGGGGGGGGCGGCGAGCGGGGGGTGTTACTACCGGTGTCTAGTGGGTAGCAGCCACCAATGCTGCTAAATATCCTACAATACTTAGGACAACCCTACACAACAAAGAATTCTCCAGTCTGAAGTGTCAATAGTGCCAGGATTGATAAGCTTTGATCTAGAAAGATCAGGGAGAAAGTGTATATTTATATACCGATAACCTTAAAATTTAAGTTACATCTATATTTGTTCTATATCCTATCATCAGTGAGTTGAGTTTCTAAGACTAAGAAACAGTTTTCCCTTAACACTGAAACCTTTATTTCAGAATGAAGCTAGACTAACACAACACTGTAAATCAACCATACTACAATAAAGGTTAAAAATAAACAAATAAAATAGAATGAAGCTAGACCCCTATCTTACCATTCACAAAAATGAATTCTAAATGGATTAAAGATTTAAATAATTTAATACTGAAACAAAAACTCCAAGAAGAAAACAGGAAAAAAGCTCCCTGACATGGGTGTTGGCAATGATTTTTTTGAACATGACACCTAAAGCACAAGCAGCTAAATCAAAAATTAACAAGTGAGACCAGATCAAACTCAGAAAAGCTGTGCACAGAGACCATCAACGAAGTGAAAAGACAGCCTATCGGATAGGAAACCTTAATTTTAATAGTTTTCTCCCAAGGACTGTTGACACCTCGAGGCCATACATCTTCAACATAAAATTCATGTTTTAGCATGATTGCTGTGGTGAATAGTGTTTGTTCCTTTCAAGTTGGAAATAACACTTAGGACAGAAGATTGAATGTTCTCACCAAACTTTTTGATAATTCACCAACTTTTTTATCTCATTGATCTTTTTTTTCAATAAATTTATTTATTATTTTTGGCTGCGTTGAGTTTTCGTTGCTGCACACGGGCTTCTCTTGTTGCGGAGCACGGGCTCTAGGCGCATGGGCTTCAGTAGTTGTGGCACACGGGCTCTAGAGCACGGGCTCAGTAGTTGTGGTGCACGGGCTTAGCTGCTCCGCAGCATGTGGGATCTTCCCAGACCAGGGCTCAAACCCATGTCCCCTGCATTGGCGGGTGGATTCTTAACCACTGCGCCACCAGGGAAGCCCATATCTTATTGATCTTGTTTGGATCAATCAAATAGGTATGAGTAAGTATTTGTGCTATTCATAAGATAGTGCTGTGATGTCTGGAACTGACTTAAATACTTCAACAATTCAGCAAGATGTTACAGGTCCAAGTTCCTTGCCCCCTCTGCCATGCCCACCTGCCAATACCTGAAGGCTTGCTAAGTGAATTTTTACTGACTTCCTAATGACTTGTTAAAAAGCATGATGAATGTTAGCAATGCACTCTCACTAACAAAGGTAGAAATGTGGTTTGCTAAAATATTTAAGATAATTCCTACCACTGTGTGAAGAGAGTTAAGACAGTCAAGGCATGTGGACAGGCCAAGATACTTTGAGACACGCGCCATCCTGGTACTAATAGCGTTTAGGTTCCAGGGAGGCATTAGGCCTGTACTCTTAGGAAAGGCACTTGATTCCTTATAATCATTCCTGTAAAAGACCGCTGGTGTAGGGAGATATGATTGTCTGATGCTGACAGCAAGGATACCAGAATCCTGACCCTATTGTATCACCTACCTTGAATGAGCTTTTCATGCAAAGTGTTGCCTTAGCACCTAAAACGGCAGAGATCTGGGACTTCATGGAGCCTGGAGAAGAGGTTGTATGAACCTTAGGGGACTGCATCAGAAAAAAGGCTTATTTTAAAAATATCCATTCACGTGAATTTGGTCTGAAACTTCAGCAAGATTGTCAGGTATCGGCTAACCCTCACCCAACTCAAACCTCTGAAACTATTTTATTTACCCAAGAGAACTTCAGAGTTTATCTTAAAGAACTTAAGAGTTGTGCTAGATCAGATTAGTCAGTTTGCATTCGTTAGCAATGTACCTTCACACATGCCTTTTGTGTGGGTTTATGCAAGCAAAAATTAAATAAGTTGGGACTTCCCTGGTGGTGCAGTGGTTAAAAATCTGCTTGACAATGCAGGGAACACAGGTTCGATCCCTGGTCTGGGAAGATCCCATATGCTGCGGAGCAACTAAGCCCGTGAGCCACAACCACTGAGCCCATGAGCCACAACTACTGAAGCCCGCGCACCTAGAGCCCATGCTCCACAACAAGAGAAGCCACCGCAATGAGAAGCTCGTGCACTACAATGAAGAGTAGCCCCCGCTCGCCACAACTAGAGAAAGCCCGCGCGCAGCAACAAAGACCCAATGCAGCCAAAAAAATAATAATAATTAAAAAATTTTTTAATTAAATGTTATTCTAATACAGGCTTGTCCAACCCTCAGGCATAATTTTAAATGTCTTAGTAGCCCCATCAAATAAAAGAAATGGGTGAAATTAATTTTAACAATGTATTTTATTTCACCCCAAATCTTATCATTTTATCATGTCATCAACATTTTGAAAGCTATTGATGAGATATTTTCCTTTTTTCCAGGCTAGGTCTTTGAAACCTGGTGTGTATTTCACACTCACAACACATCACATCGATTTGAACTCTCTGCATTTTGACCCCTCCCCAGCATCACATGGCTAGTGGCCCCTGCGCTGGACACGGAAGGTCTAGAGGACTGATTTTAGACATGTGGACCATCTTGTCTTCCTCAGTGTCTCCTGCTCTAGGGTGAATCCCACAGCCCTTTCAGCCTCTAATTTCCGGTTACCAAATCCTTTCCCATGAAGACTCTGAAATCCCTTCATGGATACCAGGGATGCCATCACTGGGCAAACAGGTGGGGAGGGAAGAAGGGAAGGACTCCAAGACCCAGAGCCGGTTCCTCACCCGCAGCCCCTGGACTCTCCTGCATGCTTTCCCTGAGGTGCCGCCCACTTCTCAGCCCTGGAGCTGAGCCTCCGCTGTCCAGACTCCGCTGCCCATCGAGAGAAGCAACAGCATGTGCGAAAATCACACCCTTTAAGGGACCCACCCATGGTTTGAAGTATTATTTTTAAATCAGAAGTAAAAGAATGAACCAAATTATTAAAAGGGATACATGTCTCCAGGTACAGGGCTCTGAACTAAAATAATGTGAAATCCGTCTTTGGGTGTTTTAGCTTCTGGGCTCATTCCTTTGATAAATGAGTTAACCAGTCGCTGACTTTTGATACGCTCTGCCTTCAGGAGTTTACCATCCTGGGGGCTTAATGATGGGTCCTCAAATCCCGTGTCACAGGGATGGTCACACAGAGTGCAATGAAAACATAACAGTATTGTCCTTGTTTCAAGACCTGTGCTGCCCGACTCCCCGCCCCCAGCCCCCAGGGAGAGCAGAGCATTACTGATGCTCTTGTGCAAACGCCCCAGGGAAGGTGGGGGGCCCCTTGGAGGTCCTAGTGAATGGCTTTCTGAATTACTCAGGACTGTCACATAAGCCTGGGGAAGCCCCTTCATGAGAGACATGGTGAAGGAAAGAAAGCCTGGGTGTCTTTCCAGCAGTGGGAAAGGGCTGAGGAGCCAGATAGATCCTGGGTAATTTACAGGCCTTGGGAAGGACAGAAACCAGGGCAGTCCCAGCAATCTAAGCAGCTGGGGTCCGCGGCACTGCCCTTGGGATGACCCAGCTCTAAAGGCATTCATCTCGGCCCCCAGGAGTCACATCTCTGAGAGAGCTGCGATTGGCCCACATGGTCACATGACTGTCATCTTGCCAACAATCCTACTAGGACCACACTGACGGGAAGGAAAATCAGCCCCACCCCCTTGAGTCATGGTGGTTCCTTGTGAAAGTGATTCTCAGCTCTGGGGATGGGACACTGCTGAGTGGGTGTGGCTAAATCCGGGGCAGAGATGAGGCAGTGCTGGGTGGAGAACTGAGCTTCACCTTCACCTTCGGGTTGCTTTTCTACCCTCCCCATCCTCGGCCCCTCAAGACTGCTGAGGATGGAATGGGGCAGGGAATTCTCAAAGGATCTTAATTTTTACCAAAAATTCATCCACAATTGATACATAATTACCGGAGCTGAAGAACTGAAAATGAGGTTTCAAGGACCTTTTGTGTTATAAAGGGATCGAACACTCAAGATTTTAGAAATAGAAGGGACCCTGGACTTTCCTGGTTGTGCAGTGGTTAAGACTCCAAGCTCCCAATGCAGGAGGCCCGGGTTCAATCTGTGGTCAGGGAACTAGATCCCACGTGCATGCCGCAACTAAGAGTTCACATGCCACAACTAAGAAGCCCTCGAGCCACAACTAAGACCCGGTGCAACCAAATTAATTAATTTAAAAAAAAATAGAAGGGACCCTAAAGGTCATTGGTCCTCAAACTTTTTAAAGCCACATGTGTCATCCTTCAAACAAAATATCCCAGGGAAGCCAACAAACAGAAGGAAAGCAGAGATGTGCTTCTTGAAGGACATGAAGGGAACCCCGATCAGCTGGCAACACTCCTCCCTCAGAGGCCCTTCAGCAAATCCATGGAACCCGAGGAGTCTGACAAGCGCAGCTCAGAAACTGGAGTCTCACCTTACGGACGGGATACGGACGGGAGATATCGCACCAGTGGGCCGTTCAGCTAGTTAACAGAGGTTACCTGGAGATAATGGGAATGCGATCTTCACTCTACTAGTCAGGAGTTGAGGGCTGAGTCCTGACCCTGTCCTGCAAGGTGCTGTCCGTTCCCTACTTCCCTCTCAGGGTCAAGCCAAACAACCACTCTTAGGTCCCATCAGCCAACCTTTAAAAGAGTGATAGTAAAAGGCCAGCCCACATTCGTCCTTAAGAGAGAGAGTAACCAGATGCTCTGCAAGCACATTCTCTTGGTTTGAAGACAATCATCTGATAAATTGCCCGGGAAAACTCCCAAAGGTGAGTAGCTGCCGCTGGAATGTGCAGTTGCTGATACAGGGAGAAGAATTCGTTTAGAAGTGTTTTCTTTTGTTTGCACCAGAACTCAGAAATGTGTAGACGCTTGTGTTTTTATTATGCTTTTGGATGCTGTCAGCTGCATTTTCAAAAGATCCACCAGCCAAAGCGTCTAGATTTTTCCAAATCGAGACTCTGGGCCAATATTCTAATTTTAGAAAACACTCCAGCCCTGATACTGTGTATGTTTTCATCTAGGCCAGTGGTTCTCAAAGTGTGGTCCCTGGACCACACCATCTGGAAATGATTAGAAACATAAAAAATCTGGTGGATCCCAGACCTACCGGATCAGAATTTCTGGGGTAGAGGCCCAGGAGTCTGTGTTTTAACATGCCCTCCAGGTGACGCTGATGCACAGGAAGTTTCAGAACCGCTGGCCTAGACGATTTTTGAGAAAGTAACTGAAGAAATAACTAGAGTCCTATACACCCTTGAAAAATCAGCCTTGCCAACCCAATCACAGTGATGCTGGAAATCCATTAAAAACCCAACTGTCTGTATCCACACGCAGCCCCAAATCCAGCCCAACTAAAAAAATAAACAAAAACCAAAAAAACCAACTGCTAAAGAATGGGTATTCAAAGTCACTAAGATTTCTAGTTAATTAGGGTTTGATTTAAAAAAACAGCTACTTCAAGCCTGGACGTCAAAAACCTTTCCAAAAATGTTAGAGCTGCTTTCCTTCCAGGGCTCACACTGACCTGGAGGAGCTGGGCACGCCCTGCCGCTCGCCACCCTCTTCCCACCACCTCGCCTTCTCCACTCCACTCTCACCCCCTGCATCCTTCCTCACACTTCCTCCGCCTTCTGTTCTTCCAGCTGCCCACCGCCAGCCTCCTCCTAAACTCTTCTTCCCCAGATGGCTGTCCTCTTCTCCAGAAGTTCATTTCCAGCCTCAGAGGAATTCCTGGACATATGAAGGCTTGTAGCCCTGGAATCAAAAGCTTCGTGCCCTGTCCTTTCACCCCCCTGAACTCCCCTGCCTCTTGCTCCTTTCCAGACACGTTTAAGATACACAACTTTGGGCTTCCCTGGTGGTGCAGTGGTTGAGAGTCCGCCTGCCGATGCAGGGGACACGAGTTCGTGCCCCGGTCTGAGAAGATCCCACATGCTGCGGAGCGGCTGGGCCCGTCAGCCGTGGCTGCTGAGCCTGCGCGTCCGGAGCCTGTGCTCCGCAACGCGAGAGGCCACAGCAGTGAGAGGCCCGTGTACCAAAAAAAAAAAAAAAAAAAAAAACAGGCACTTAATTACCTGGGCAATATACACAGATGGCAGCTTTATGAACATGGTGGCACGCAGTCCTGCCCATACATTGTGATATTTTCCAAGCCAGATTCAAAGACTGGGTCAGAGATTCCTAGTGTACCCCATTTCACATAGCCACACCCAGGGATCAATCCCTTCCAAAGAGACCAAAGGAAACAGACATTAGGCTGCATTGTCAGTAAAAACCCAGTTGATGTGATGTCTGTAGATATTCAAAGCTTTGTCAACTAAAATCAATGATATCACCGACAGCCAACAAGATATGAATTCTACTGTACCATTTCACCTCCTTCTTCTCCAGTGACCATCTCAGTGGACAGAGAACCTGAAGGTCCAGCTGGCTGACCCTTGAGGGGTTGTCTTAATTTGAGTTTTCAGAAGCAGACCCCAAGGCAAGGACTGGGAAGGGGTCCCTTATTTGAGAGATAATCCCAGGAGCACTGGAAGGGGTGGGGTAGTGACACAGGGAAAAGAGCAAAGCCAATAAAGGTGTGGAATGAGTGGGTTCCCACTGTGGGCAATGGGCTCAGTCCTGCTGGGGACCCCCCAGGAGACTGGGAAACTCACCTCTGAACTGTCGGGACGAGGGGTGGGCCAGCCAGGGACTCAGCCACACCCTCCTGCCCCCAGTGGCTGAGGGTTGCCCCTGGGGTGATAATGCCCACACTTCTGGACTGTGCCCCCTGCGACTGCAGATGTTCCCAAGCCAGACAGATGCAGGAAGCTGCCAGCGGGCTTAGCATCTCTATGTGACATTGAAGGCGGCCTGGGGGGATGGACAGGGCACCAACATCTAGTGGGAAGTGGCCACCTTCACCCAGAGACTCTGGCTCTGTGTCTGTCTCCTGAGAGACAGCGATTCCCTGACTGTCCTTGGGAGGGAAAGAATGAGCTGTGGACACAGAGCACTTCGCTCTTGCCCACACCTGCCGCGGCTGGGCTGGGGGTCTCTGAAGTCATTTAGCCTCAGCAAGGGCGAGTTCCCCCCTGACAGAGGGGCAATCAGACTGGGTTATCTGAGGGTAAAATAAACAAAATCCAAAAGGCTGTTCCGAGGCTCCCATGAGCTAGTGCAGGGACCTCCTGATTCACTGTATTTGCATCCTGTGTCTGTGATTTCTGCTACATCCAAAATCTTCTACTATGACTCACCCTGTATTTTTTTCAAATTGATTCATGTTTATTGACGTGTATTTAAAAAGAAACTTTTTTTAAATGTCACCTGCTATAGAGAAAAGGTAGTCATAAAAATAAACTCACAGCTGCTAAAAAGCTGTTCCTCCATGCACTCCCACTCCACCAGGGGCATGCAGCCACTTCCTGAGAAAACTAAGCTGGTGTCCATCACATCACGTGACCTGTAATAACAACTGTAACAGGCAGGTCACGTGCATTATGATGTCATTTAACTCTCACCAGGCATGCAGAAGGACACCTGCTCCTATGGTGGTGGGAACTAGCATTGCTCCCATTTTCCAGACAAAGAAGGTGAGTCTCAGAGAGATGAAGCCTCACAGATAAGTGTCCTGCTAGCAGGCTACCCTCCTGTTCTGGATGGCACAGTTCTTGTGAGGAGAAGTGTCTTTCCCTGGACGCGGAAACAGCCACGCCGATGCCTATGCGGCCCCTGCCTGCCCGCACACTTGGTCCTATCTTTCCCCAGAACCTTCGTAACATTCTCACGGGACTCATACCCCAATTGTCCACATGGTACATCACAGTATGACGGGGGGAAATGGTGGAATGCCTTTCCTTTATTTTTCATTTTCTTTCTACTGCCTTATTTTTCTACTGGGAATAGGCATTGCTTTTGTAATAAGAGAGAGAAAAAAAAAAACAGAAGATTTGAGCTTGTTTTTAAATCCAGTGTCACTTGCCACCAAAGGTAAAAAGAAGGACTAAGTTCTTTCTCTCTCTTCTTCAAGGAATGCCCAGGATGGCACCATGTGAGCAACAACCTTAGGGCCCAGTCCAGAGAGAGCCCTGCTTGCAGGGAGGCCAAATAGTCACAAAGCAAAACGAGGTGGTGCTGCGGAGGGGCTGAACTGGTACCTAAAGGCGAAGGGTGTCAGGTGTCCCTGTTCCTGAAGGCCTCGGCTGATGGACAAGACGGCGGCCCCACCTGACAGCCTGGAATCACCACCAAAAACACAAATGGGGGTGAGCTACAAGTGTCAGCTGAAAGCTGAGTGAGGTCAAATGCTAATAAGGCCCCAATCTACTCAGACTTGCAGCAGGCCTTGGGTCCTTGCAACCCAGCTCAGCACACGGCCAATCATGAGCTGTGTGCTTAGGGCTCCCCTGCAGGACACCCTCCCCGCCATCTCTGTGCTCACTTCTGTGTGCCCATCTGTTCCACTGGCCTGAGACAGTCCAGCTTCTAACAATCGACCTGCATAATTACTGACAGCATCTCCTTCACACAGTGTCCCAAGTTGGACAATACATTAGATGCTCACACAGAGATGGTCACAGAAATATCATACAGTCAGTAACATACACAAAGCAAAAGTCAGTGTCCCTAGAGTGTAGTTCTGACTTTCCCACCAACTAGTGGAATAATCCTAGACAACAGACGTTGGACAAAGCCAGGAAATTAGTGGCAAACAATCCGAGCTAACCCTGAGCTAACCCTGACCGTCTGAAGTTGCCTGGGGTTCCATGTGGAGAAGCATCTTATTTTTTAAAAATTTATTTTATTGAAATATAGTTCATTTACAATGTGGTGTTAATTTCTGCTGTACAGCAAAGTGATTCAGTTATACACATATATACATTCTTTTTCACATTCTTTCATGGTTTATCACAGGATATTGAATACAGTTCCCTGTGCTCTACAGTAGGACCTTGTTGTTTATCCATCCTATATATATATATATATATATATACTAGTTTGCATCTGCTAACCCCAAACTCCCAATCCATCCCTCCACCACCACCCCCCTCCCCCTTGGCAACCACAAGTCAGTTCTCTATGTCTGTGAGTCTGTTTCTGTTTCATAGATAGGTTCATTTGTGTCATATTTTAGATTCCACATATAAGCAATATCATACAATATTTGTCTTTCTCTTTCTGACTTACTTCACTGAGTATGATAATCTCTAGGTCCATCCATGTTGCTGCAAATGGCATTATTTCATTCTTTTTTATAGCTGTGTAGTATTCTGTTGTATATAAATACCACATCTTCTTTATCCATTCATCTGTCAATGGACACTTAGGTTGTTTCCATGTCTTGGTTATTGTAAATAGTGCTGCTATGAACACTGGGGTACATGTATCTTTTTGAATTAGAGTTTTGTCCGGATGTATGCCCAGGAGTGGGATTGCTGGATCATATGGCAACCAGGTGGAGAAGAATCTTAAGGCCACATCTGGGCGCATAAGGGAAGGGTGATGGATTTTATCAGCAATGAGGTTAGGGGTGGGGAACGGGGAAGGGGGAAGGCAGCCAGGTACCCTGAACAAGCAACCTTTCAAATAACCAGTTCCCATAGGTCCTTCCCCTCTGACATCTGAGCTCTGAAATAATCAGTAAAGGATAATGCTTACAGCTCTTTGCCATCCCTGGTTTTGTCCAACCTCTGTGGTCCACAGTTATTCTGCTATCTGGTAGTCAAGTTCTCTGGGCTACAGCAGAAAATCTAATCAGTTAGGAGGGTGATGGAGGATCCAAAGAAGGAAACTGCCCCTGCAAAGAACAACTCCACCCAACCTCTGCAGGACGGTCTCCAGCAAGAAGCTCAGAATCCTGGTGCCTTGCACATGGTGACTGTTCATGCTTCAAGAGTGAGCAGCTTGAGGGTAAAAGGAAATTTCGTCCTCTATTCTCTTGAGACTTTCCCTGGGGAGGAGTAATCTCAAGACTCTTAGCCAAGGGCTTCCCTGGTGGCGCAGTGTTTGGGAGTCCGCCTGCCGATGCGGGGGACACGGGTTCGTGCCCCGGTCCGGGAAGATCCCACAGGCCGCGGAGCGGCTGGGCCCGTGAGCCATGGCCGCTGAGCCTGCGCGTCCGGAGCCTGTGCTCCGCAACGGGAGAGGCCACAACAGTGAGAGGCCCGCATACAGAAAAAAAAAAAAAAAAAAAGACTCTTAGCCAACAGGATAAGGTAGCATTGCATCCAAATAACCACTGCCCGGAGAAAGTTCCCTCCTAAGTTTGCTGCAAACAACAGCCAGTCTCTGTAACGTTGGCCCATTTTGAGAGCCAAGTTATCAAACCAATGAGCTTAACCATCTAGGGATCTCTCACGAGCTCATTTAGCTTGTGGTAGAGGAGTGTGTGTGGGTGTGTGCATTCACTCACAAAGATTTAGCTGAAATTACAAAGTCAAAAAGGAGAGTGACACACAGACATAGAGACCAGACTTGTGGTTGCCAAGGGGGAGGGTGGTAGGGGAGGGAGGGATTGGGAGTTTGGGGTTACCAGATGCAAACTAGTGTATATAGGATGGATAAACGACAAGGTTCTACTGTAGAGCACCAGGAACTGTATTCAATATCCTGTGATAAACCATAATGGAAAAGAATATGAAAAAGAATGTATATATGTGCATAACTGAATCACTTTGTTGTACAGCAGAAATTAACACAATATTATAAATCAACTATACCTCATGAAAATAAATTTTTTAAGAAAGAAGGAGAATGACAGAAAAAGAAATAGGGGAATCCTGAAAGAACACAAAGAGGCAGTGTGTGAAACAATTGTTCAGCCATTTAGCTCAATCTTGTAGTGAATCTACTCAAACCCAAGGATGGTCTCAGCTCACCTTGTTTAGCCGTTTGAGCATGTCTTTCAGCAGCAGCTGACACTCACACTCATTTTCATACCTGCAGATGGGACACAGAAGGGAGAGTTGGGCAGCTTCCGTGATCTAGTACGTGTGGTCACACAATCAGCATTCAACTAACCCGAGTCCTACCCCTCTCATTAAGGGAAGCAGGAGCTGATGCTGCATTTTGGAGCCCACTCCTTCCCAACCTTCTACACATCAAGGCACACGCAGGAAGTGCCGCCAGTGGCACCACAGGTGGAGCAGGAGTCTCCCAGCCCGAAGTCCCAGCCCCAACCCCCCAGTGCCCCTTCCCCGCCACCCGAAGATGCAGGACTCAGATCCCAGCACACCTGTACCCCAACTGCAGCGGCAGCACAGAGACTGGGAGGCTGTACTAACAATCTATTACATCAAACACCACTATCCTGACCTGGTCCGGCTACCCTATACTATTGTATTTATCATCATGAGTCAGCTTTTCTGGATTACGCCATTTAATCCTCACAAAACCCTAGCATACAGCAGTTTCTGTTAGCCCCTCGTGAAAGATGAGGAAACCGAGGTTGAGAAACTGTCCCGAGGTCTCCGCAGGTGCTCCTGGCACTTCACCCGCATCTGTACGGCCTTGCCCTGCACACCAAGGGCCTCCTGTGGGGTGGCAGCCAGGGCAGGCTGGACGGGTCAGTGAGTCAGTGCTCCTGGGAGCAGCCTGCAAGCTCTGACAGGGCGAGTGGGTACGTACACACCCTGGCTCCCTGGCCCTCAGCTGGGATCACTGAGGTGTGCTCTCCACCCCGCAGGTGGCCTCCAGTGGCCCTGCAGGTAACTTGCCGGATGACGCACTCAGTGTTGGCTCCTTCCCTTCCTGCCTAACCTCCTCACTCAGCAACTGGTGCTGCCTGATGCCACCTCCCAAATAAGCAACTTTCTCAGGCTGGGCTTCAAGGATTCCAAACTAAGAGAGGGGTGCAGGACTCAGATGTGAGTCTGACAACAAAACTGTGTCCTGACAGCCACACCATGCTGCCTGGGTAGAGCAGGGACACCCTCAAAGTTAAACATACACAAGATTAATAAAGCAGCAGATACTAGGAGCAGGTGTATTTTTTTTTTCCTAGTCGACTTCTTCCCTGGACTTCTAAAGAATGGTAAAGATCAAGGAAGCTGAGAGACCCCAGAAATCATTCTGGTCAGAAGGAGTTTCCTTCTAGGGGGAATTTCACCCCCTGCAGAGAAAGAGAAAGCCCCTTCCCAAATGACCCCCGACCTCGTTCCATGCAAGCTGCCCCCAATATCCATTCTAATAGGACTTAGAGCCCGTCATGTTTGGTGGCCACAGGGCTGCCTAGAAGGGAGACTGCATTTCCCAGCCTTCCTTGCAGCTCAGTGTGGTCCTGACCAATGGGATGCAAGCATGTCTGTGGCCCCTTCCAGGCGTCTGCAGTAAGAGATGGTGTAGGTGTGTCCTTCTGCATCCCTTCCTCCTGCACCTGAAACATGGATGCCGCCTTCTTGAAGACCACACAGAGCCTTCTGGGCCTTGAATACTGTAGGGTGCCATACTAAACTGTTAGTCCAGACCTTACACAAGAAAGAAACACACTTCTGTTTGGATAAACCAATGTCAATTTGGAGTTTACTTGTAGTTGAAACTAATCCTAATTAGCACTCAGCCCAACCCACAAAGCGTCGCTTTCTGTGTCCTTGTACACCCATGCCACAGGTTCAAGTCAAGGACTTTATACTGTGACAGGTGCTGGGAAACCATGCCTCAGAATTTGAAGTCTTGACCTCAGGGAAGAACATGAGGTATAGGAACACTGTTCTAAGTGTTCCCAGTTCTAGAGTCACCTAAGCAGCTCAGCTATAACCAGTAAGCAAAATATATTTGCATCAGTTTTACTTTTCACACCAGGATGTCACATTTAACAGTTTCTTTTCTGTGTGGCTCTAATGGAGCCAGAAATGACGTTTTTTAATGTTAATTAGCTTTAAGAATAAAACTGCTAACAAAATCTAATTTTCTCATTGCTTTTTCCTGTTAGAAACATCCAAGAATTTCTGTAGCTTAAAAACATATTTAATAAACAACATATTAATGTGATTTTCATGCCTAGATATTTTATTACAGACAAGTGATTTCATTATAAAGAATTCATTGTAAGAATTCATGATATATTCATATATTCATAGAAGTGAATATAAAAGTGAATTCATAAAGTGGATAAAAACACTTTGGCTTCAACTACCTGATTGTTTTACAGGATTATTTTTGGTTTTCAGCAATTTGGATAATTGACTCTATTCATCATTGTATTTTGGTAGTTTTGTTTTTCTTTGTATTTAGTTTTTATTTTATTTAGCCTTTGTTTGATGTGCTGAAGACCTGATTTTGAAATTATTCAACTATCCAGGTAAAGAACATGCCTAACAAGGCTGCATATACCTTCCTATTTCTGCATTAATTTCACCTGGCTCTGGCTAATCATCACCTCACCTCTGGAATTAAACCAAACTAGGTGTGTGTACCCATGCATGTAGATGGGCATGATTTTTATAATGATTTTCAAGTCCCACTACTCAAAACATCAAAACTTCTCCCAGGGGGCAATGGGAGGGAATAAATTAACCAGAACTATCAAATAAATCACAGAGCCTGAAGGGTCGGCTCCACGATGGACACACGACTCAGAACCAGGTGAAATCAGGAAGACTCAACATGGCCACTCCTCCAACGAGGGCTTCTGGGAGTCATGCTCGCCCAGCCAAATCACAGCTGACTGTGGCCCAAGGACCAGGTAAAGGCCATTTGGGGATCTGAGGTACTCTGATGACCCATGGAACTGCCCTGGGTGTCAACCAGCATTCACTTCCCTTTTCTTTAGGGAACATGACCTTAGTATGAATGAAGTCTTACCTTTGGGCCTCACTCCACAGGAGTCCAAGAACAGTTTCTCTCTAAGACACAGTGTTCTGGAAAGGGCATGGGCCTAGGGTGAAAAACCCAAGTTCAAGTCCTGCCACCCACAGGCCCTCTGCAAGCCTCAGTTTTCCCTTGAAGGGCCACAGGGATTTTCAGGTACCTTCTTCCAGCTGCAAACCTACTTCTGTGGATCAAAACCAGAAACAGGGATTTCCCTGGCGGTCCAGTGGTTAAGACTCCATGCTTCCACTGCAGGGGGCAGGAGTTCGATCCCTGGTCGGGGAAATAAGATCCCACATGTGCCATTTGGCCAAAAAAACAAAAACCAGAAACAGAAGGACTGATGGGAATGGAATCGATGCTTATGATCTGATAAATATGCTCAGTACCCAATGCTGAATACCCTGCCCACAGCTGGGGTTGAGAATGTGGAACCCAAACACAAAGCACGTTTGAAGAAAACCCTCTGGCTACCCTAGACCAGAGGTCCTCAAACCTGGCTGTTCACTGCAATCACCAGTGGCGTTCATTAAATATAAAAAACCTGGGCCCCACTTGAGGTCCAGGATGGGGCCTGCACATCTGTATTTTTAAATTAATTTACATAATTTTTAAACAGATACATCTCTTACATGGTTAGAGACTTTTTTAAATGACAGAAAAAGGTAAAAGTCTCCCTCTCACCTCTGCTCCTACTTCCTTATCCCCGTAGGTAACCAGTGTTATTAGGTTTTTGTGTGTGTGCTTGTGTCTTCTTTTTTCTTATGCAAGCAAAAAATCTCTACTCTGACCCCTGTCTTTTTAAAATAGATGATAATAACACACTATTTTTTTTTCACAATTGCACAGTATTCCATTACATAAATGAAGCACAATTTTATAACCTGACTCCTATTAACAGGCCTTCAGGTTGGTCCCAGGCCTTTGCTATTGCAGATCACACTGGAGTGAATATCCTGGTGGACATGCCCTTTGACACCTCCTGGAGTGAGCATCAGAGGGTAAATTCCCTGAAGTGCCCAGCTGAATCAAAGCGCACACCCATTTATCACCTGGAAAGATGCTGACAAGTTGCTGAGCATCTTGTTTCTTTGAATAGCTTTTTGGGTGATTTTAACACATTATTCAGTCTGTCAAAAAGGGGGACATTGCCCAGGAGCAGGACCTCTGAAACTTCAAGGTCGTTAACTTAAACGACGAATCACCTGGGGGTCTTTTTCAGAGTCTGATTCAGGAGCTCTGGGGTGGGCCCAAGAGTCTCCATTTTTAACAAGATCCTGGGTGATGGCAATGCTGCTGGTCCATGGATCACACTTTGAGGGACCAGACACTAGCAGGCACACGCTGAAGCAATGTCCACGTGTCCGCTGCGATGCAGTGAAGGCCGTTAGACTTAGCATGCTCAAGACTTGAATTCCAGTCCCAGTGCAGCGATCCACCAGCTGAGTGACCTTGCCCCCAATCTCTACATTGTCTGAACCTCAGTCTCCTCATCTGTTAACTGGGCGCAGTACCGTCTATAACAGGATGAGGCTGTGAGGATTAAATAACATTGACACATCTCACAAACACTGTGCTGAGCAGAAGGGCAGAAGGCGCCAGACACATAAGAATATGTCTAGAAGATTCCAGAACAGGCAATAGTAATCTATAGTGACAGAAATCAGAACGCTGGGTGCCTCTGCTTGGGGGGACTGGGGAGAGGGAACCAAAGGCTGGGAAAGGGCAGAAGGTAACTTTCCGGGGTAGAGGAATATCTTGCTTGTTTCAGTAGTTACATGGGTATCTATTAACACATTCGTCAAACTCATTGAGCTATACACTCAAAATCTGTGCATTTCATTGCATGTAACTTATATCTAGACTCTAAAAGACATTAACAGAAAATTACACCATTTCATGCAAACCATGACGTGCCACCAAAATGGAAGCTAGTCCTATCTAGGGAGATGCAACACGTGCGTGCCTCTGCCGGGATGAAGTCACCGGTAGCCTGGGCCCGGAGACGGCCCTCCCACCTCCGGCGGCAGCGCTCTCCCGGCCCACGCTGCCTCGTTACTCCCATGGCTGCGCTTACTTGCTTCGGAACTCGCAGAGGGCGCGCTGCGCCTCTGCGCCCTGGCGCTCCAACCGGGTGCGCTCGGTCGCCAAATCCCGGGCGCGCTGGCGGTTGCCCTCGATGTGACGGGCGAGGGCATCTTCGGGGCCGGCCAGCTCGTCCAGGCGCTGGAAGGCGTCCAGCTGCCTCCGCAGGACAGCGTGGCGCTGCTCGAGCGCCCGGGCCCGCTGGACGTGGGCGGCCACGCGCTCGCCGAGCCCCTGCAGCTGCGCCAGGCTCGGCGCGGCCGCCCGGCCCTCCACCAGGCTGTCCGGCTCGGCGGCGCGCGGCGCCTCCTCGGCGCGCTCATACTGCTCCTTGCGGGCCTGGAAGACGTAGCTGCGCCGGTACATGACTCCTCTGCGGGCGAGCGTGCAGCCGGCTACCGGAGGCCCCTCGTCGAGACAGCAGCGCGCTAAATAAACATCGGAGGCCCCTGGCACGCCGCTGGGACGTTCCAGAGCCGACCAGCTGTTGCTCAGCGCTGCGCCCAGCCTCGGGCAGAACAAAAGAGCGGTCGGCCTGCTTTTGTGGGCTGGATTAGCGGCCCATACAGCTCTGGAGGTTGGAAGGTTACATTGGGCAATGTGGTTTTTGTTCCGTGATTGTTAAAGCCCGTTGTTTTATGAGTAAATGGAGGGTCAGGAGGACAGGAGAGGCATGGCTTTCTTTTGACTGCTACCACTGGGAATTGTGAAGGAAGCCCAAGGGAGCTTGTTAAACTTGGACTAGTCGGAGAGCCCAAGGACTCCTGGCTTTGTCTCTTCTCTCTCTTTCAGTCAAACTCTCAATGCCAGAACTTTTTAACAATACCATTTTCTTTTCTGATTACTTAAGCAATTCTTTTTCGTAATTGCAACATGACATTCAGGACCCCTCCTTATATTAGGGGTTCTTAACCGTGGATGCAAAATCAAATGGCACCTCTGGGTAAATTGTGAGGTGTTTGCAAGTAAGTTCTTACCGATACTTGTGCATATTTGTAACCAATCTCTTCTTTGTACAATAACTCAGAAAAGTTGTCCTTATTATAATATTATCCTGACTCTCATGGATTCTGAAAACCTTTCCAGAGTAGGAGATACAAGCAGAGCTCCATCAGGACATTGGCATAATAGATTATTTGAACCAAAGAAAAAAATCTTAAAGATTTGATAAATTGGCCAATTCTCAATTACATAATATGACGGAATATTTTTTTGCCACTTTGTTTCATTTTAATTTGTATTATGGAAATAACAAAGCTAGGCTTTGAAAAATGTAAAAGTAAATTGTGGGTGTTGAAAGAAATGAATAGCATCTGATGAGAATGTTCCTAAATATAAATATTTTGTCCTATCTCCAGTTTGTTGTTTTTTTTTTGTGTGGTACGTGGGTTTCTCAACGTTGTGGCCTCTCCCATTGTGGAGCACAGGCTCCGCGGCCACGGCTCCAGCTGCTCCGCAGCATGTGGGATCTTCCTGGACCGGAGTACGAACGCATGTCCCCTGCATCGGCAGGCGGATTCTCAACCACTGCGCCACCAGGGAAGCCTCCTATCTCCAGTTTTAAAAATCATTATCAAAGCCTGTTTTCATAAATATAAGGATTAGCAGTGCCATATAATTAACTGTATGGATTGCACATGGTATACTACAAATTAAAGTCATAGTTATCAAAGATCAAGAAAATTACACAGATCTTTGTTGGTTTCTCAGAATTTATTTTTTTCTCCAAAAGGACTATGATAATGGAATGAATCTATGTAAGGGCCAAAGTTGTGCTGGCGGTGTGGTTATTATTCTATTTTGCTGTCTTAAGCCATTTAAAAATAGATTTTATGATCAAATCAAGGAGCACCAATGAGTATTTTCTATGGTATGGCACACAAATACCATGCTGATTGCATGGTAAATTGGTTTCAGGCTTCCTAGAGAGCAAAACCAACGTAGGACAAGAATAATTTATTTTTAAAAATCATTCATTCCCTTTGACATCATGTATCAGTCAGCTATTGCTACAGAACAAAATGACCCCCAAACTAAGTAGCAGACAAGAAGTCTTTATCACTCTGTCCCAGGTCTGCAGCTCAGCTGGATAGCTCTCCGGCAAGCTGCAGGTCTTCTGATCAGCTGGTGCAGCTCTGCTCCAAATGTCTGTCATCCTCCTAGAGCTAGCAGTGACAGAAGGACGAGAGCAAGCCCAGGCACACAAGATCGTTCCAAGCCCTTGTTGGCATCACGTCCACTAACATCCCATTAGTCAAAGCAAAGCCCACAGCCACAGCCTCAGTCAAGAGGCAGGGAAGAGGCATGGCTCACCGAAGGCCATGGCAAGGGTGTGGGTGTGGAACTCTGTCACAATGTAGTGAAGCATTGGGACCAGCAACCCAGTCTACCACTCATGGAAATCCTGTCTGAGAAAAATATAAACTTCCAGGAACATAACAAAAGAAAAAATATTATTTCCTTTTAATCCAGTGGAACAAACACTTAGAAAATATCTACTCACAAAGCATCATCTGGAAGAGTTAAATATTGAACAAGGTCAAGTCCCTACCTTTAAGGGGCAGGAGACAAATTCCTACTCAACAAATGAAGACACAAGGAAATCTGGGATAAGTTCTAAAATAGAGATGGTAATAAAACGCTGTGGTTGTATCAAGTCAGCAGCAGTGAGCAGTGTGTGGGCAGGTAGGGAAGTTGGAATTCCAGGCAGAACAGCATGAATGAGGTGTGAGCCCTGTGCTCCCCGAATGTGGTGAGGCCAAATCGAGGCGGGCATGGCAAGAACGGTCCCACAAGGGTAAGTTCGAAGGCCTCCCATTAGTGGTAGTGGATTGAACATGGGCATGATCTCTACTCCCTCCTCCAAGCCCCACCAAAAATGGCAGCAAAGAATGTTTTTAGATTAAAACTCCACAAAAATAAGGAAGAAAAGAATACAGTAGACAAGATATGTCAACAAATTTTCAGGAGACTGACTTAGCACAGTGGAGAAAGCTAAGAAACCTAAGTGTCTTGGGGGGATGGGAGAGGAAAACAGCTGGCTCATGCAAGAGAATCTCAGAAATCTTAGGAATTGGATGTACCAGATATGGCAGAAGATGGAGGTGAAGGGTAGCGTTACCGAGTCCAAGCTTGTACTGCTCACCACATGACAGGCCAATAAATGGAGAGGAGAGTTGTTGGGGGAATGAATAGCAACTTTATTCAGAAAGCCAGCAGCCCGAGAAGATGGTGGACTCGTGTCCCAAAGAACCATCTTCCGAGTTAGAATTCAGGCTTCTTTTATAGTAAAAGGGGAGGGGGGGTGGCTGGTTGTTGCAATCCTCTTGGTGCAGGAATCCTTTGTTCTTGCAGCTGTCCAGGTAGGTCTGGTCACAACGCTCCTATAAACCTTCAACAAGTATTATTCTCTGCCTGCAACTTTTTATCTCTGTATGAATGGAAATGTGTTATATCTTTAAAGGTCAGAGCCTTGAGAATAGGCTCTCCTGTGTATTTCAGGCTATAGGCAACATTCTTTTACAAAAGGTGCAGAGCCTGCATGACTAAGCCCCCGCAACAGAGCACAAAGGTTAGAGCTAAAGGAATAGATTCAATATGGAGTCAAGTTTGTTCTCTGTTACAGTAGAGCTGAAACACAAGAGGGTTGCCTGAGAGTCTGCATAGGAGCAGTTAGAATTTCAGATCTCCTACCCCACCCTGCACAGCCAGGCAACCACCCAACCCCCATCATGACAGGAGACTAGAAGTTATTCTCCAGTGAAATTGAACAAGACCAAGTTGCCAGGTGCAGCCAAGGGTAGAATGATGGCCAGTTGAAGCCGGTGGGAAAGAGAGGCAGCTGCAAGCAGTGGGAGGTGGGCCAGCAAGTCCATCTGGTCCCAGTATGGGCACTGGTAGAAGGGGGATAATCACTTACAGAACAAGGGTCACCATACCTCCCAGTTTACCTGAGACCATCCACGTTTACACCCTTTATCTCAGTGTAAGTGTAGGTGGCACCCACTCTCAAGAATATTGCGTGGTTTGTCTGAGAAGGACACAACAAACATCTCATCCTGGCCCTGGATGCATAGCCTGAATCTAACCATATAAGGAAACATCCAGACAAACCCCAAATAAGGACATTATTAATAAAAATAGATGGGAACAATGTTCTTTAAAATGTTAATATCATAAAAGACAAAGAGAGATGTGGAAAGGTTCCAGATTAAAGATGTGACGTCCAAATGCAGTACTGATCCTAGACTGGATCCTGTGCTGGAGGAGAAAACATGCTGTAAGATCATCACTAGATCCTTTGGCAAAATCGGAAGATGGACAATAGATTACACCTGTATCAGTGTTAAATTTACTGAAGTTTATGACTACGCCACTGTTAAGTAAAATAATATCGTTATTCTTAGAAAATAGCCTCTGGGGACTTCCCTGGTGGTCCAGTGGTTAAGAATCTACCTTCCAATGAAGGGGACTCAGGTTCGATCCCTGGTCAGGAAACTAAGATCCCACGTGCCGCAGGACAGCTAAGCCCTGCGCGCCACAACTACTGAGCCTGCACACTCTGGAGCCCATGTGCCACAACTAGAGAGAAGCCCGCGTGCCGCAACAAAAGATCCTGCATGCCGCAACTAAGACCTGATGCAGCCAAATAAATAAATAAATATTAAAAAAGAAAATATCCTTTGAACTATTTAGGGGTAAAATGCATGATGTATGTAACTTACCCTCAAATGATTTTTTTAAATTACATGTATAAATATATACAGAAACATTAAAATGTATGGAAAGAGAAAGAGAAGGAAAATGGGGCATAATAATAACAATAGGTGAATCTGGGTAAAAGGTATGCAGGTGTTGTTGTACCATTCTTACATAGTTTGAGATTATTTTCAAAAACATTTGTGAAAAGTGTGATCACCTTATACATTAAGCGCTTTGCGGTGTAGACATCTAAGAACTATTACTTGCTTTACTTTATAGCCGACTAGCTACATAAAAGCAAAAAGAGGGAGAGGGACAGAGGGGAAATGGTTTAGTCAACTGTGCAAAAACAATAGGAGAAAATGGTCTATAACCATTAACCAATTTTAATCATGTGGAATATGTGATGACATAAGTGAAAAAGTTTATAACAAACATGAAGGGGAGAAGATAAAACAAAAAAACAGATGCATAGTGATTATAGTCATATAAAAACATACATATAATTAGAAATTAGTGTAATATGCCAGGTTTTATGTTCATCACATCTTTTTATTTCTATTTCAAGTTGTTTCAATACATGACACTTTAAAATTTTTTAATTAACATTTTTGTCCACTGAAAAAATAGGCATAGATGGTTTGCCTTTTAGTCAATTTCATATGCTAGAGGTTTAAGCCTTCCCTTTCAGTTCAGATACGTTCTAAGTTCGCTCTGGGCTTTTTATAGCCATAAAGGATAGTGGAGGGGTCCCTGCCATCTACTAGCTGTGAGGCCTTGAACAATTCAGTTAACCCGTTTTCTGAAAAGATGGAATTAAGCTAAGGAATGTCTACCATCTTGCTGCTCATTATGGGCTGAATTGTGTCCTCTAAAATTCATATGTTGCAGTCCTCACCCCCCAATTCCTCAGAATGTGACAGTATTTTGGAGACAGGGTGTTTGAAGAGGTAACTAAGATAAAATGAAGTCATGTGGTTTGGTCCTAATGAAATATGACTGGTGTCCTTATAAGAAGAGATTAGGGGCTTCCCTGGTGGCGCAGTGGTTGAGAATCCGCCTGCGGATGCAGGGGACACGGGTTCGTGCCCCGGTCCGGGAAGATCCCACATGCCTCGGAGTGGCTGGGCCCGTGAGCCATGGCCGCTGGGCCTGTGCGTCCAGGGCCTGTGCTCTGCAACGGGAGAGGCCACAGCAGTGGGAGGCCCGCATACCACCAAAAAAAAAAAAAAAGAAGAGATTAGGACACAGATAGAAGCAGGCGGGAAAACCACGCGAAGACACAAGGAAGACAGCTGTCTACAAGCCAAGGAGAGGGGCCTCAGAAGAAACCACCCTGACGACACCTTGATCTCGGACTTCTAGCCTCCAGAATTGTGAGAAAATAGACTTCTATCGCTTGAGCCACCAGTCTGTGGAACTTTGTTGTGGCAGCCCTAGCAATCTAGTAGACTGCCCGAGCATTCTGATCCTGCACGGTCTCCTATTACGGTCCATCCTTTCCCAGGACACACACATGTCCGCCACAAGAGGGCCATGCTGCCCTAAGACTGCCTCCTGGCCCCCAGGGCCACTGCAGACAGCAGAGGGGGCAGCTGGGTGCACAGATGCACAGCTTGAAGCCTTGCCACCAAACTGGATCAACTCAAAACGCGAGTCACTCTGGAAAGGCTCGTGTTGAGTAAGGTGGCCAGCAACCCCGGAGTGAAAGGGCAAACCACTGACCACCCCCAATGCTGGCTCCCTTAGAGTGGCCTCCCCATCAGCTGTAAAGCAGGCTTGGCTGCTCTGTAAGTGATGCGTCGACACAAAGTAAGAAACACACTCAAAAGCAAGGCTCTCTCTCCAACTGCACACACGTTGGGGATGCTGAAGGCCTTCTGGAAAGTGAAGCCATAGATTCACTCACTATCAAAGCCAGGAGGGCACTGAGTATCCACCTGCTTTTCTCAGGGCCCAATACAGTAACTGAAGCAAATTTCAAATTTGATGACAGACGTATTCCTTGTGGTTTTTGACTGATGGGACCAACAAAAGGCATAACAACTAAATGCAGTGCATGATCCTGAATAGGATTCTAGACCAGAAAAAAACAAACAAAATAAGCTATCCTGGAACATTATTGTGATGATTGATGAAATTTGAATAGATAGCAATATTATGTGTTAAAATGCCTAATTTTGATAATTGTTCAATGGCATATGAGAAGATGACCTTGTTCTCAGGAAATACATGATGGTTTAAGGGATGATTAGACGCAATATCCAACTTACTTGCAGTGGTTCATAAAATAAATAATATATATGCATATGTGATAGACACATATATAAATCAATGTGAATAATAAATAAAACATGGAATAATAAAGCAAGTAGAAAAATTGCAAATAATTGGTGGATTTAGGTAAAGGGTATAATGGGAGTACCCTATGCTATTCCTGAAACTTTTCTGTAAGTTTGAAATTATAACAAAAGAAAAAGCTACCCTCCGAAATCCCAAACACCTCTGGAAAATTTGTGCTGAGAGTAGATGCTTCTTAATGAGAGCAAGAAAATGCAAAAATGCTCCTTTGATTCACCAGATGGTATCATGGTCTTGGCAACGAAGATTTCACTGATGACCAAGGCAGGAGTTTAACACACTGGTGATGAAGGGGTTTTGAGATGTATCTGGACTCACCTCCCCTGAGCACCAGACAATGGGGCACAGCCTTGGAATGTCGTTGAGACACTGTCACACCTACTCATTCATCCGCACTCTGGTTATGCATGAAAAGTGGCCATGCCTGTGACCTCAGGGATGCAGCAATGAGTCATGACCCCAGCAGGCGCCATCCTCAGGACCAAGTTTGGAGAAGTCTCTTTCACAGTTATAATTTCTTGTGGCTTTCACTCTAGCCATGCTATTCATATTTCTGCTCTGTGCTTCTCTTGAAGATATCATTAAACAGACCTACTGCCATGCTCAAGTTGGGTCAGCCTACATCTGAACTACCCACTTTTCTTTTGGAAATAGATTGTCAAGTGGTTTGATGTATCATCGAGCCACAGTTGGCCAACTGGCATGCTCATTTTGCCCTAAAAGGAAGATGTTCCAGACCCCAATTTGTACCAGTAGGAAGTGGATCACAAGGAATTAGGCACAAACATCCATGAAGGCATTTCTAATATAACTACACAGTCACAGATTTAAACCTACGTCTGGTATACCCACTGTTTTTATGGGTCCTTATCTACTTCCTTATTGCTATCAAGAGGAACTAGTTGAACTATGTCACAAGAGAAGATGTTCTATCTTCTGAAGTTTACCAACTTCTCAGCTTTGACCTGAAGTTGGGACAGATGATATCCCAAGCTATTTTATCATCTATTTTCAGATTCTGCACTCAGGGATACTAAGACTCTACATTTTAAGCCCTAACTTTCAACTCTCAGACCTAAATTCCACATAAAGTTTTCTAATGAAAGTTCTAATAATAGCCGGTTTGCAGAAGATTGCCATTGTTTGGAAGGCATATAGTGTTACTGAGTCCAAGCACATACTGCTTGCCGCACAACAGCCAATAAATTGACAGATGAGCCGTTACGGCAAGGAATAGCGACTTTATTCAGAAAGCCAGCAGCCAGAGAAGATGGTGGACTTGTGTCCCAAAGAACCATATACCCCAGTTAGAGTTCAGCCTTCTTTTATACTAAAAGGGGAGGGGATGTGGCTGGTTGTTGCCCACTTCTTGGTGCCAGAATCATTTGTTCTTGCAGCTGTCCAGACAGGTCTGGTCACAATGTTCCTATAAACCTCCAACAAGACAATTATTTTCTTTTCTGCAACTTTTTAAATTCTATACTAATGGAAAAGTGTTAATACCTTTAAAGGTCAGAGCCTTGAGAATGGGCTCTCCTGTATATTTCAGGCTATAGGCAACATTCTTTTACAAAAGGTGCAAAGCCTGCATGACTAAGCCCCGGCAACAGAGCACAAAGCTTAGAGCTAAAGGAATAGATTCAATATGGAGTCAGGTTTGTTCCTCTCTGGTACAATTCCCCACTGTCAACGTCCATTCCACCATTTTGCGGGGAAAGGGATGTCAACCGCTCTGCTGAACGGGGGTGATGTCGGGGTGATTGTGGAATGGAACTGATCAACTTGGGACAGGAAGTATTGCCAGGTTTGGGCAACCATGGATCCCCTTTTTATGGCCCTGTCACAACACTCAGACAAGCACTTGAACATAAACACAAATTCCAGCACTTGGTATAAGGATACCCAGGATGCTCTGGTCTGTGCTGTCCATTGGTCCTTTCCAATGAGTGGCTGTCTCCAGTGTAGTGAAACAAAAGAGAAGACCAAAAGCCATCATTACTTATCTGGTAGGAGGCTTGGCTCGAAACAGCAACTTAAGATCTTCTAATGGCTCACAAGACCAAGTCCCATTTTCTTTCTTCTGTCCAGTTTCTGGAGGAGTGAATTTTCCTCAGGTCTGGTGAATCCATGGCCTTACATCCTTGCTAACCTAACAGAGGAGGGAGTGTTTAGCAGGACCTCATATGGTCCTGTCTACTTAGCTGCAAGTTGATGTTCGGGTCCTTGTTCTCTCCAGGTTTTGAGGAGGACTCATTTCTGTGCTAGAAGGGATGCAGGAGCACCTCAGTTGGGTAGGCAGAACTATTGGAAGCAAACTTTTGAACAGAAGTTAAGTATCCTGCTAGAGTCTTAACATGATTGGCAACTGCCAGGTCCTTTAAGATGTCCTACAGATTCTCCCACACAGGCAGACACCTGGAATGGCCTAGCATGCAATATTTCAAAAGGGCTTAATTTAAGCTTGTCTATGGGAGCCACTCTGATCCATCGCAGGGCAACTGTCAAGGCTTTATCCCAAGTTAAATTAGTCTCTTGACATATTTTAGCAATGTTCTTTTTACTGGTTTTTTTTTTGGCTGCACCACATGGCTCACGGGATCTTAGTTCCCCGACCAGGGATGGAACCCGTGCCCACTGCAGTGGAAGCGTGGAGTTTTAACCACTGAACGGCCAGGAAATTCCCAGCAATGTTCTTTTTAAATGTATGATTCATTTTCTCAGTTTTTCCTGTTGATTGTGGTCTCCAGGATGAATGTAGTTTCCAATCAATATGCAGAGCTTTAGATACCTGTCGGGTTATAGTGCAGAGAAAAGCAGGCCCATTGTCACTTTGAAGGGTGTTGGGCCATGCAAATCAGGGGATAATTACCGTAAGGAGAGCTTTCACTACCTCAGAGGTTTTTATTGTCTGGGTGGAATATGCTCCCACCCATCCTGAAAAAGTGTCCACAGACACTAACAAGTATCTTAAGTTTCCTGCAGCTCACCTACCTGCCAGTAGGTTCTCCGTGGGGCAGGTTTCTGTATACAGTACTGAGTTCCCATGGGGGGGTGCTGTGTTTAGCAGCAGTCTTTGCATTATTTTTAGCACAAATCATGCAGTTCTGAGTGACCCTTTGGATGGCCCTTTGTAGGTTAGGCCCCATTTTATATTTCTGAATCCATTGTAAGGTGGCATCTCTCCCGTAATGGGTACTATTATGAATGTGCCTCAGGACGGGTTCCAAGCCTCTGGGATCAAAACAATTCCTCATGCACTACATTTCCAGCCGGGCGAGGTGTGATCAAGAGTGGATCCCCACTCTTTAGCCCTTTCTTTGTCCTCTTCTGAATACACTGGCTGGTATTTTGACAGATGGAGCTGAGGAAGAAGTGACCCTCTCACGGCTTGATAATCGCCTTCTTTGCAGCTTGGTCAGCTAATTGGTTTCCTTTTATTATATGAGTTTCGCCTCTTTGGTGGCCTGGGCGGTGCATTACGGCCTCTTGTGAGGGCTTATGGACTGCTTCTAACAGTGACAGGATTTCAGAAGTGTGTTTTATGTCCTTATTATTTGAAGTAAGGAGGCCCCTCTCTTTCCAGATTGCCCCATGAGCGTGCACCATGGAGAATACAGAGCGGGAGTCTGTGTATATGTTCACCACATTCCTTCAGCAATAAAGAGAGTTCTTGTCAGAGCAAAGATTTCTGCCTTTTGGGCTGAGCTCCCTGGGGGCAAGGCTCTCCTCTCAGTAGTCTTCTCTGGGGTTATTACTGCGTACCCAGAGCATCGCCTACCTGGTGCGTGAAGCTGGTCCCCATCAGTGAACAGTTCCAAATCTGGCTGGCCAAGCCTTGGTCTGCTAGAGCACACTAGCTCCATGATGTTCAGGCAGTCGCGCTCTGAGGATTGTGTGGCTTCAGTCAGGAGCAACGTGGCTGGATTTAGGGCTGAAGTGACCTGGAGTCTTACGTTGGGATTGTCTAAGAGAATGGCTTGGTACTTTCCCATTCTCCCAGAGGTCAGCCAATAGCCCCCTTTTTGTTCCAGTAAAGAAAGGAAAGAGTGAGGGACACACACAGTGGTAGGTTGCCCCAGGGTATATTTCTCAGCTTCTTGAAGTATGTCACAAGTAGCAGCTACAGCTCGAAGGCAAGGGGGCCACCCTTAATGATATGATCTAGCTGCTTTGAGTTGAGAGATGTTGCCCAGAGCTTGACTTAACACCCAGAGACTTATGCCTTGTTCTTCATGGACATACAATTTTTTTTAAAGTAAATTTATTGATTTTTGGCTGCGTTAGGTCTTCGTTGCAGTGCGCGGGCTTCTCATTGTGGTGGCTTCTCTTGTTGCAGAGCACGGGCTCTAGGCATGCGGGCTTCAGTAGTTGTGGTACACGGGCTCAGCAGTTGTGGCGCACGGGCTTAGTTGCTCAGCGGCATGTGGCATCTTCCCAGACCAGGGTTCAAACCCGTGTCCCCTGCTTTGGAAGGCGGATTCCTAACCACTGCATCACCAGGGAAGTCCACATTATTTTTTCAAGGCAACCTGAGTTTGGGGGTAACACACACACTGGATCTGAAGATGCTGCTTTGCCAGGATTTCTACATGATGTCCGTGTGACGCTAAGAACAATTCCAGGCCATCTCAGAGCTAACAAACCGGTGTTCCCAAGGCTACATTTGGGGCACTAGTTTGCTGAGTCACTTGCAGTGCTGTTCTGCAGCTGCCTCTTAGGACCTTATAAGACCCAGTTGTTAAATTTTCAGGAATTTGGGGAGCTGGTTGACACCGCACTGGTAGCTTGATATCAGCCAGGTGGGAATATTTACACCACAGGAATTGACAAACACCATAAAACAGTTCAGGACATTTGCCCCTTGAAAGTCAGGTGTTCAACATCTACTGCCATCGCATTATCTGTGAAATAATACAGATCCATCTCTCCAGTGGCAGATGTTGATGGAGATAAACTTTTGCTGTCTTTTCTTCAGATTCTGCAAGCTCAAAGAAGAGAATCAGGCTTCCCAAGTATGTTATGTAAAATGGTACCCTAAATTTAAATGCTCAGCTTAAAAAAAAAATAGACTAGAATCAGAGTATATAGCCTGAGAAAATGGCTTGTTTTGATGTCAAGTTGGCGCAAGAAGTTTCTGAAAATTAATTTATGATAAATTGCCTTATAAAATTAACATAGCTCCCAAAATGTTATGGGGCCATTTTAAAAACTGGGGAAGTCAGCCAGTAAATTAAAGTGTAGCTCTGTAAAGGAAGAAAGAGATTTATCTCAACAATAGTTGAGACCCAGCTGGAGGAATTGGTCTTTATTTTAGTGGAAAGGGAGATAGCAATCCTTAGCTAATCTCAAGATTTATTTTCCCCCCTGAAATAATAGCTGACCATTGGCTCTGTTGTTTTTGGCTAAGTTTTCTACAAACAAGAATTTTGCAGCTGCAATGACCTAACCTGGGAAACAATTTGATAACATTTTGTAGAAAACACAAAACATTTGTTTTACTCTTTCTGAAGACCAGCAGTGGACTAGGAGGAGAGCATAATATTTTGCCTTGAAACAGAAAAAAAGTTAATAACATCACTGGTTGGAAGAATATTTCAGTTCACATAAAGGTCATCTAAAGCCCGTGAAATGTTGTCTTTCAAACCAGTAATGAAAGCGCCTTACACAACCAGCTATAATCCTGGATCCATTCAGTTGGTTATTAGGGCATAAATGGAGACCTTTATCATACAACAAATAGCTCGGCAGCTAGTTTTGACAAAAACAGCAGGAACAGTGGTTAGCTGCAAAAGCAGACATGTTTTAGAAGAACCAGGAGAACACTTCTTGATGTGGTTGGTAAAAAAGAAAAGCTGCTTGCAGTGACTCGGATTTCAGTTGGATGAGTGCAGACGATCCAATTTAGGCAACATTACTGCTGATAGTTTGTTAAAAAAAAAAAAAAAAAAAAGTATATCAGCTCAGTTATCAGCAAAATGCCCTCCCAAAGCTGATTGAATATGTACCAGTGAAGTTATCTGAAGTAACTTGATACACTGTGTCATAGGACATATAGATTAAAACCATGGATGCTTGAGTTAAATAGTCCAGGTTTAAATCCTTCATGATCCATTAGCTATGTGATCTCAGCAAAGAGATGATCTCTCTCAGCCTCACATGCTTCATCTGTAAGCTAGAGATGATATTAGTTCCCAAAACATGTTGTTAGGGTTAAATTATGTGCTTACGATGGTCAGTGCTTAATAAATATCAGCCATTATTTTTTGCCTGTAGCTTGATTCACTTTAAGCACTTGTGTTGACTTGGAGTCCCCAGAAGCAGACCCTGACGCAAGGGTTCAGTTACAAGTATCATTGGCGCTCTGTATCCGCGAGCTCCAGCAACCGCAGATTAAAAATATTTTGGGGAAAAAATTGGGGGGACTTCCCTGTTGGTCCAGTGGTAAGGCTGTGTACTCCCAATGCAGGAGGCCCCGGTTTGATCCCTGGTCAGGGAGCTAGATCCTGCATGCCGCAGCTAAGAGCCCACACTCGTCAACGAAGATCCTGTGTGCTGCAACTAAGACCCAGCACAGCCAAGTAAAGAAATAAATATTTTTTAAAAATAATAATTAAAAAATTTTTAAAAATAAATTTATAAAAAATAAAAAAGGCTTCCCTGGTGGCAGAGTGGTTAAGAATCCACCTGCCAGTGCAGGGGACATGGGTTCGAGCCCTGGTCCAGGAAGATCCCACATGCCACAGAGCAACTAAGCGCAAGCACTGCAACTACCGAGCCCATGTGCTGCAACTACTGAAGCCCATGTGCCATATTGAAGCCCATGCGCCTAGAGCCCCTGCTCCACAACAAGAGAAGCCACTGGAATGAGAAGCCCACGCACTGCAACAAAGACCCAACACAGCCAAAATAAATTTATAAAAAAGAAAATAATAATAATATAAAAAAATATTTGGGGGAAAAAAACTGGGGGTATTCCCTGGCAGTCCAGTGGTTAGGACTCCATGTTTTCACTGCTGAGGGTGCAGGTCTGATCCCTGGTCCGGGAACTAAGATTGCACAAGCCCCACAGTGTGGACAAAAAAAAAAGGAAAAAAATTCCAGAAAGTTCCAAAAAGCAAAACTTAAATTTGCCCATGCTCAGGCAACAATTTACATGTACTTACCACTATTTACACAGCATTCTATTCGGTATTATAAGTAATCTGGGGATGATTGAAAGTGTAAGGGAGGATGTGCGTAGCTTACATGCAAACACGACACAATTTTATAGAAGGGACTTGAGCACTTGGGGAGGGGTCCTGGAGCCAATACCCCATGTATACTGAGGGATGACTGCAGTGTATTGGGGAGAGGATCCAAGACACCAGTAGATGGGTGGAGATGCAGAGCGGGAAGGGAAGGCGGTGAATCATGGGCAACTGGGGCTCACTGCATCTGGGGCCTCTCGGAGACAGAGCAGGATGCCCCACAGAGACATCCCACTTGGGGCGAGGAAGCTGGGTTCTTATCCACCAACTCCCTGTCCATCTCTGGTTGAAGGTAGCTCCGAGGGCAGCCTTCAGGGTTAGAGGAACGTGTTCAGGGGACACTGGAGGGGCACTGGTAGAGCTTCTAGAACCTGCATTGTTGTTTTCTGATCATTACATGAGCTGAAGTTCCTCTACATATTTAACAGGTCAACCCTACAGTGATAATAATGCAACAAAACAAAACAAAAAAACTGTATTCATTCTATGCTGGTTTTAATAGAGGTACTAAGAGAAGAAATAAATTATGTAACAAAAAAAATTTGTAAGTTTCCCTCAAATCAACACAGCACTGGGAATAATACGTGGAGTTTAAACCTTAATTCTGCTTTGAATCACTTACTTCTTCCTCAGTATCTACCACCTGAAGCTAGAAATGTATCTAATGTTTTTCATAGTGCTGTGCAATAGCTAAGTTTTCTCGAAAAAGGAAAAAAAATCCCTCTTTTTCCAAAAATCACCAAGCTTTAACAGCTGCAATAACATGCCTCCCCAGTAACTGAAACCACTCAAGTTTTTAGGAAAAATAACGTGTGAAGACTTTCCCATGCATCTAATCAAAGGTTCAGATACTAAAGTGGTAATTAACACCTATAAACTCCATTCCTAAATTGAGAAATTTACCTGTTAATCTGATCATTTGTGTCTTTTTCATGTGAAAAGAGGAAAGTCCGCATATATAGCCAACATTTCCAAAATAAATAACTGCCTCAGAGAAAAAGAGTGAATGATTTGACCACATATTATATGGACTTTTTTGTGCTACCAAAAAAAAGCCCCCAAAACAAAAAAACCTAACAGGAACAACAACCCCCAAACAATGTTAATGCTAATCAAAAACAGAAGGAAAGCTTGCATATTGGATAAAAGACAAAGTACTACATAAAGATCACAAATCAATCCAAAAGGACAAATATCCTATAGAAAAGCAGACAAACAACAAAAGCAGCTGAGAATTTTATCTGTTACAGAGTCTGACCATGTGCGATATTTTCAAATGAAAAGAAAAAGCCGTATATAAGCAGCCCAGGTTTCTAAAGCAAATAATTATACTTTAGAGTTTGATATGAAATGTTAAGGAGGAAGGTGCATGGTCAAAAAACATGAAAAGATGTTCAAGCTCATCATTCATCAAATACTGCAAATGTAAAATGATAAAGTGGTACCTCCCAGCTAATTGGTGAAGGTTAAAAAGATCATTAAGTACCTACCTGCCATTGATGTGGGGTCCAGGACCTGGACAGCCATACACTATTCCTAGGAATGTAACATTTCTAGAAGGCAAACTGACAACATACTGCATATTTCTTTGGATAGCTCAGGAATTTCGACCTAGCAACTTTACTTACAGGAATTCAGCCTAAGAAAATAATTGGACAAATGTCTGAACATGTTCTCAATGGATGCTGTATCAGTTTGGGCTTTCCAGAGAAACAGAACTAATATTTTATATATATATTGAGATCGAGAGAGCGAGAGCGAGAGAGAGAGAGATGAATTGAGATTAAGGAACTGGCTTATGCCATTGTTGGGGCTGGTAAGCCTGAAATCCATAGAGCAGGCTGGTATTTAGGTAAGAGTTGATTTGCAGCCTTGAGTCTGAAATCGATCAGGGCAGGTCAGCAGGCTGGCAATTCAGGCAGGATTTCTACTGTTACAGCCTTGAGGCGAAATCCCTCTCCAGGAAACCTCAGTTTTTGATGTTACAGCCTTTAGTTGATTGGACACAGCCCATCCACATTAGGGAGAGCAATCAACTCCTCAAGGAGTGCTTGACCAAGACACTGGGCACCGCAGCCGAGCCACGTTGACCTATAAAATTAACCACCACAGATGGTCATGCCTGCTGCTTTACAGAGAAAACAGGAATCATCAAAAGACACTCTGAACTTCCATCTGGAGTTCCTAGTCCAACACCCCTTTTCCCTTCCCGGGTCTCCTCACCAACATTTGAGTCTGTTTTTTTGTTTGTTTGTTTGTTTGTTTTGCGGTACGGGGGCCTCTCACTGTTGTGGCCTCTCCCGTTGCGGAGCACAGGCTCCGGATGCACAGGCTTAGTGGCCATGGCTCACGGGCCCAGCCGCTCCGTGGCATGTGGGATCTTCCCGGACCAGGGCACGAACCCGTGTCCCCTGCATCAGCAGGCGGATTCTCAACCACTGTGCCACCGGGGAAGCCCCTGAGTCTGTTTACCACATGCCCTTTCTTTCTTTCTTTTTTTTTTTTTTCTTTAAAAATTTTTTTGGAGAATAGTTGATTTACAATGTTGTGTTAGTTTCAAGTATACAGCAAAGTGATTCAGTTATATGTATACATATATTCACTCTTTTTTAGATTCTTTTCCCATATAGCCCATTACAGAGTATTGAGTAGAGTTTCCTGTGCTATACAGTAGGTCATTATTAGTTATTGATTTTATATATAGTGGTGTGTTTGTGTCAATCCTGATCTCCCAATTGATCCCTTCTTCCCCTTAACCCCCTGGTAATCAGAAGTTTGTTTTCTACATCTGTAGATAAGTTCATTTGTAGCCTTTTTTTAGATTCCACATATAAGCAATATCATATGATTTTTGTCTTTCTCTGTCTGACTTACTCTAGGTCCACCCATGCAGCTGCAAATGGCATTATTTCATTCTTTTTTATGGCTGAGTAATATTCCATTGTATATGTGTACCACATCTTCTTTATTCATTCATTCGTCAATGGACACTTAGGTTGCTTCTATGTCACACATGCCCTTTCTTGAAGCATTTTTCTTAGCCCCAAGATTCCACTTGCTTCCGGGTTTTCCATTTCTTTACTCCTTTTTAGCCTCTTGAAGGAATCCTCTTCAAATTCACATCCTTGAATTAGTGGGAGTCCGCAGGCTCTGTCCTAAGCCCTCTCCTCTTTCCACCCTCTGGGCCACCTACAATCACATTCAGAGGCACATAGCAGGCACCCGCCAATAGCTTAACCAAATATGATGGGGTCTAGAGATAGGCAGGTCAGGGCTGGTTGATGGACCCTGATTCCTCCCCACTCTCATCTTGCCGACCTTGGTTTGTGGCTCTGGTGCCCCTGCTCACGAGATGCCTGCTGCCAGGGTCTCCCCACCAACTGCTTGGAATCTGAGTCATTCATTTATTCAACAGATACCTATTCACAACCTACTATGTGCCCACACTCTTCTGCACTGAGTATACAGAAGTGAAAAAATATATATAAAAATCCTTGTTCTTGTGGAGCTTGTAGTCAGATGGGGGAAAACTGAAAGTAAATAAGATAAACAAGTGAAAAATGCCCTGTGTCCGATTGGGTGATGGGTGCTATGGAGAAGAATAAAGCAGAGGGAACCGTTGCTTCTTGCTGTGCATTTTCTCCTATTACACATAGGTTTTGGGGTGGGGTGGACCAAACGTTTTTGTTTGGGGACTTATTTAGCAGTATTGAGTCTCTTATAGTCCTACTCAGAAGCCTTCCATACTCTCTACTCTTTATATTTATTTCTGAATTTATAAAAGCCCCCAAACTGCATATAATATGAGCCTCTAAGCATGGGTAAAACTACTCCCAATGAACGGTTTGGAGGTGTGTTAGGGAATGGAGATGCTCCAGAGCTCAACATAGTTTTTTTAAGCAGCAAGTTACATCCCCCTGCAATCCCCCTGCAATCCCTCCTGCAATTCCCCCTACAATCCACCCTGCAATCCCCCTGCAATCCTCCTACAATCCCCCTGCAATCCCCCTTACAACACCCCCTGCAATCCTCTGAAGCTTTTTACCTGAGTCCTTTCTTGCCTCTCCAGTGCTTTTGCCCTTCAGAGGGACCATAAACATAATTTCTTGAACACTACTAGAGAGACCTCGAGACAATAAGATGGGTATTAACCAGCTCTCACAGATGTTTGATCATGCTTGCTTGTACAGTATTCCCCCATTTTAAAAACGGAATGTCATAAAAATTTTTTTCCATAGAATTAAATAATATTAAGATGGAAAAAAATTAAAAAGCAGAGGGAATCGGAAGGCTGGGGTGTGTGTGGTAACTTTAGACAGGGTGGTCAGGAGAGGCTTCACAGAGGAGGTGACTTCTGAGCAGAGAACCAAGAGAAGTGATGGGACAAGGATCTGGATGGCTTCCTGGCACAGCGGAGCATGCTGATGACGGAATACGATGCTAGCCATGGTTTTAAAAATCACAGCAATACAAAACTATATCTATTGATAGATCAATCGTGTGTGTGTGGGGGGGGGTGGAGTGTAAATGTACGAACTCTGGAAGGACACATTTCAAACCAATGATAGGGTTTCATTTTGGTGAGGGGTAAAGAACCGCAGGGGAGTGAAGTTGAAGTTTTCTATGTTTTGTTTTGTTGTTTTTAAATAAGAGAAAGCACTCCCAGGTAATTTGTGTAATTAAAAATTTTTCAAGTCATCTTTTAAAATGACTGGATTAAAAGGCAATGGGCAATGAAGGGGGGAATACTTATTTTCTTTCTTATACATTTTCAGAATAAAAAAAACCCCTGCATTTTTTAAAAACCAGGAAAATAATGCAACAAGGTGATTTCTATCCTGTAACTATTTTTACTGCTTTTTGAGTCAACCAGCACATGACCCAGGGCCCACCTGTGTCATGGCTCGTGGCCAGGGGGCTCCCTCTCCCTTGGCTGGTGGCGGGGTGTTCTTGCTGGAGCCACCCCCATGACTGCTGCCTCTGTTCTGCCAGCATCACCGTGGCCACCTGCAGACGCACTCCTGCCACGGCCTCTTGGGGTGGGGAGAGCCCCCCAGCAGGCTGCAATGCTTAATAATATAAGATGAGAGAAGAAGCAAAGGGAGGAAAAGTACAGAGGGCCAAGCCTTCCAAAGGCAAAGTCTCAGGTCCTTGGCACCCACACGGGGCCCCTGGCACACCCCCTGGTTAATCTCCCAGTTTCTCTCTCCGGGAAGCTGGAGATAAGCTTCCCAGCAGCTGGGGCAAAGGGCAGTCAGATGCAGTGTTTGGTTGCTCTTGTGTTCCAGGCCAGCTGGGCGGTGGCTTCTTTACAAGAGCACGGGGAGCAACTTTAGCCATTTCTCTGCCCTCCGACCTCCCCTGCAACGTGTTCCAGAGTCTCGGCCCTGGGGGTCTGCACCTATCCCAACATGGCCTCCTCTTCCAAAGGATGGACGCCTTCGTCCCCTGAGACTGGTTGTAGGAGGGTCATCGGCCCGACCTGGCAGACTGACAGAAGTATCTTTTCAGACTTGATGCCTCTTCCCGGGTGCCTGGCTTGGGCCCCTCACAGGCTTCACAGTCCCTTAATCCATTTAATTTGAGGCATGGAACTGTGGTCTGGGCCTTTCTCACTTTATTTCCTTTTTGCGGGGTGGGGGAGTGGCGGGGGCATGGCATGCAGCTTCACTTTATTTCTTTATTGGTCCTCCTCACCATGGATTTACTATGACTCCAGACTGTAAAATGTGTGTGTGTGTGTGTGTGTGTGTTGGGAAAGCCAATCTTAAAGAACACTACTAGTAAGTAAAGCTGCTCTGTTAATAAACTTACAATGGTTGCACAGGATAAAGCAGCAGCAAGGAAGATTTAAGCTACTCATTACTAGGTTTTGCTAAATTGTTACACCAGCCTTTCCATTGGGTATGAATATTCATATATATATATATATATATATATATATATATTTTTTTTTTTTTTTTAGAAAATAAAATTAGCTGATGGAAGTTAAGGTAATGTTGACTTTGTTTCATGAGAAATAAAAACTCTACTCAGGAGGAGCCCAACCGTTATTTATGGCTCAGACTTTCTAAGTTTTCTCTGAAACAAGCTGATATTCTGGATTCCCAATATTCTCTCCAGAATGCCTAGTTTCTTCTACACAGAGAGGTGGAGGAATTTTTACTCAAGAAGGAAAATTTTTTTTTCCTAAGGGGAAAATATTTCTAACTGTACCCTCATGAAGTATTTTCATTATATTAGCTGAAAAGAGTCTGGACTAAATAAAGTATAAAACCAAAGGCATTTGAAATGGCTTCCCAGCCAGGAAGATCCGGCAACCATCTCAGTTTCTGGACTCAGGAAAAACAAATGAGATCGCGGCTGGCCGGGAAGGCCACCGCGCAACATCCAGGAAGTGCTTTCTGCTCTTTTTTCTCTGAAAGCTTGGGAGTGGAGTCCCAGTTTATTTGTTGACTACACTGTTCTTGTTTCTTGTAACCATAGAGTCTGGTTTAGCTGAGTGTTTCTTATGTCAGGCTCCTGCCAAGCCAATATTTATCATTTTAGAAATTTCCATGAGTCATAAAATAAACCTGAACCCCGCTCTACCTTCTATGGGCACTTCTTTCCTAGAGTTGTTTAAGATAAAAAGAAAAAAATGCTGAATCTGGAATCCAACACAGCATTTATCAGACCACATGCATACTTTCTCCTGCATCAAGGGTCCTTCTCTGAGACTTGAAAGCCACTGAAGGTGTGCAGCCTGGTGTCTGATCCCTTCCTACCCCCCAGCCCAGACCTCTCTCCAGAGGGCCAGGCCGGGGCTGGGAAACAAAGGAAGCTGGAGAGGTCTGAAGCCAGGAAGTGACTCACTGGCTCATGGGGTGGGAAGGAAGGTTTCCCACAGGAGTGAGAAACATAAAGGATCAAGTGATTCCTTCCAACTCCAGCGTGGAAAATCTTGCAAGTGAACCACCTCTTAATGACTGAGCCTGAATTTACTGACCAAAAAATAAAAATAAACAAATGACTGTAAGACGTGATATGTTAGCCTCTCACTGAGTGACACGGATGAAGAGTATGTGACATGAATGCTATTTTCTCCCTTTGTATCAATCAGCTCCCCTCCCCCAGGTGTGGGTGGCTGAGAGAACCCCATCAGGTCACCGCCTGAACAATTACAGCAACTTAACTGATTTTGCTGTAAAAATAGGCCCTGTGTCAAGAGCCCAAGGCCTAGAGTTTATATATCAAAATTCGAGGGTCTGCCTTAGTATTCCTAGAATAGGATACCCTACAAATTGCCAATACTGTGCTGTCTACTAAATAAATCTTCTCTTTAGTGCATTTTTGAGCTAAAGGGGTTAAACTCATCAACACCTTCAGTCTGCAGGTGAGGACAAGGAGGCCCAGAGAGTTATGTCGTACAAGAGGTTACATGGCCAGTCAAAGCTGGAACTGGTGACAGCGGTATCAAACACCGCATTGGAAGACTGATGATGGAAATACTGGCGTCTTAGAGGCAAAAGCAAAACAGTTATAGCAAAAGGCCCCGGATTTCACATCACAACCTCTGTCCCTTGGCTGTTTCTGGTCTAGCTGTCTTTGAGCCTGCTTTGAATTCCTCACTGGGCAGAGCTGGGTGTCTTTGTCTGGACCATCATTTGACACCCCTCCTCCCACCCCCAGAAGAAGGGAAAAGAGGAAAGGTAGGAAGCACAGCAGAGCAGCCCCTCAAAGCAAAAACAAACAAACAAAATTCATCAATATCTACTTAGGTATCTTAGTCCACAGAGTCTAGTTTTTAGGTAGAAACATTTGGTGTTCTTTCCTTCCAACCATCAGTCTCTGAGTGAGCCCCTCTCACCACCTTTCCGTACTTGTGTTCACCAGCCTCAGTGAGAAATCATGTGGGGAACTTCCTCTCCTGATACCTCACCCATTAAGCTCCAGTAACATCTCCCTGCTATGATCTGCCCCTCCAGTAGGAGTCTGAGAATTCCCAAGGGATCCTGGGCGGAGTTGTTCTTGGCATTGATCTGTTTGCACTCGTGATCTCCTTGTGGCAGGGCCCATGACTTATTCATCTTTGTGTTCCTGGTGGCGAACACAGCCACAGCTGGCACACAGTAGGGACCCAGCTGTCAAATCTAACTGAAAAAAATCTTGCAAAGTGGCATCCCACTGTGAACGCAATGTTTCGCCTCCAAACACAGACTTTCATTTTTTTTTTTTAACATTTACCTCCTCTTTTTCGTATGAGAAATTCAGTTGGTAAAAATAGACGGGATGACACAAACATCCTTTAAAAAGTCCAGGCTGCTAGGACTCCTACTTGGTTAGTGTGTATTAGATTGAACCATAAGAAAGTCCTGTTTTTGTAAGTCAAAGATAGTTGGGTTTACTGTTGCCCATTTTCTATGTTCAGACTAACATAAGTGAAAATAATATAACTACAAATACACCACTTTTTACTTTTCATCAGACTCTCGAAGGGAACGTTTGGCCCAAGAGGGATGAATAACCACTGGTCGGGGTTATTGTGAGACTACCCACTCCATTTTCTCAAGTATCAATAGTGCACTATTATCTGAAAAACATGTCATAGTTGTTCAATTTTTAACATTATAAAATAGTGGTGTATGACTTTAAGAATTAATAGAGAAATCAATAGTGTTACCATGTGGTACTACATTGTTCCCATGAATGTACTTAAATATATTTAGCCCTTTCCTAAAATAGATGCCCAGGCCCCTGGGGCTGCCTGATCCAGCAGGACTAGGCTACAGTAAAGGAATGTCCAGAATGTATTTCCCATGGCTTCCATTTGCCTCCTTTTGTATAACCGCCCACACCCCGTGGTGTTAAGGAAGCAACAAGGGGTCCCTAGTTCTCTTATTCAGCATCACTGTGAGAATAATAATAAGCAGATGGCTTACTCCTCTGGGTTCCTAAGGAACATCTCTCCCCCTAACTTCATCTGTAGAATGGGACTAATTGTAATATCAACCTATGGCCATCACCACTAGTTATCTCCCAATATCCATTTCCCCTCTTCCTTGGTAAAGGAACCCCAATTTCTTAGCTGAGCACGTTGCTACTCAGAGAAGAGACCACACTTCCCAGCCCCCCTTGCAGCCTTATGACCAAGTTCTGGTCAGTGAGATGAAAGGAGAAGCCTTGCCTGGAACTTCTGAGAAGTTTCTTTAAAAGGGAACAGGCAGATGTCACATTTCTACTTCCACATTTAAGGAGTTTGCAGCTCTGTCCTAACAACAAGAAGCTGGACAGACAACTGTTCTTGGATCCATAAGAGAGAAGAGAACACAGGGCAAACCGCCGCCCCCACAGTGGAGACAGACAGGAGAATCCAGGGAGCTGTGGTTAACCAGAGCAGTCTTACGAGGGGAAACCACCAGGGAACCAGTGCCAGGTGGGAAAATCTGAACTGTGATGGACAAGTTAGGGGAGGCTCAGTGTGGACAAGTCTGAGGGTTAAAAACTCCCGAGAGACTCAGTCACAGGGGGACCCTATGTTTTGCCTCCTGAAGCTTACCATGTTCCCACAGTAAATAACAGAGAAAAATCCCCTCCTGCTTCCTGCAGGGCACAGCGACAGGAACCATTGGGAAATCCTCCAGAGCACTTTGTTCTTCTTAACAAAGCCTACCCTCAAGAGGAAAATAGTTAACCGGAGCCTAAACCAGTCAGGATTTGATCAGAGCCTAACTCATCTGGGTAAGGGAAATACCCACCTCCAGCCCACTCTAGACAACTTGGGGGTGGGGGTAGGAGTGGCTGAGAAGCACTTGTGCCATCCACAGAGGCACAGGCTCAGTAAAAGACTGAGACCAAAGCACACGAATATAGAACACTTCCCCTCCCCTCACACCACACCACCATGTTACTAAAGGCCTATTCACCACAGTTCCTTTTACCTAGGACATCATGTCCAGCTACCAAGAAAAAATGACAAGGCATACCAAAAGGCAAAAAATAAACAAGAACCCACAAAGAAATAAAGAATGCCTTTGATGTGATGGTTTTATTAGTAGACTGGACACAGCTGAGGAAAGAATCTCTGAGCTAGAGGACATATCAGTAAAATCCTCAAAATCAAAAAGCAAGGAGAACTGAGACTGAAAAATACAGAACAGAAAATCCAAGAACTGTGGGACAGCTACAAAAGGGGTAACATACATGTAATGGGAATACCAGAAGAAGAAAAAGAGAAAGGAACAGAAGAAATATTTGAAACAATAGTGACTGAGAATTTCCCCAAAGTATTGTCAGACACCAAACCACAGACCCAGAAAGCTAGGAGAACACCAAGCAGGATATGAATACCAAAAAATGACACCTAGACCTATCATTTCAAATTACAGAACATCAAAGATAAAGAAAAAAAATCCTGAAAGAAGGGGAAAAAACATCTTACCTATAGAGGAACAAAGATAAGAATTACTGACATTTCCTCAAAAACCATTCAAGTAAGAAGAGAGTGAAGGGAAACACAAAATGTTGAGAGAAAAAACCCACCAACCTCGAATTCTGTACCGTGCAAAATTATCCTTCAAAAGTGAAGGAGAGGGACTTCCCTGGCAGTCCAGTGGTTAGGGCTCGGTGCTTTCAATGCTGAGGGCCCGGGCTCAATCCCTGGTCAGGGAACTAAAATCCCACAAGCTGCAGGGAATGGCCAAAAAGAAAAAAAAAAAACTTTTACTTTTCTTATTCTTAATTGATGGATTAATGGATAACAGTTTTTTTGAAATAACAGCAACAATGTATTCAATTATATATGCTTTTGTATATGTCATATATGCCTATCTATGCTGAGATATAAATGAAATGAACCACAGGAATAATATAATAGGAGGAGGGTATTAGGATTATTTTGTTACTGTAAGGTACTCACACTATCTGTCAAGTGGTGAAGCGTTATTTGAAAGCAGACATGGATTAGTTGTAAACATATACCGCAAACTCCAGGGCAACCACTAAAAAAAGTGAGAAAACTATAACTGATATGCTAGGAAAGAACAGAAAATGAAATAATCTAAAATGCTTAGTTAAAACCACAAATGACAGAAAAAGAGTGGAAGGCAAACATAAGACCAAAGAACAAAGGCAACAAATAGAAAACAGTAGTAAATATTACAGATATTCATCCAGCTATATCAATAATAATTTTGAATATCAATGGTCTAAATGCACCAATCAAAACACAGAGATTGTTAGAGTGCAGCAAAAATCAAAAGAGCCAACTCTATGTTGTCTACCAGAAGCTCACTTTAAATATAGACACATACAAATTAAAAGTAAATTGAGAAAAATATACCCTGTTAACACTAATCAAAACAAAGCAGGAGTAGCTACATTAATTTCAGACAGAGTCGACTTCAGAATCAGCAAAGTTCTTGGGAATAAACAAGGGGGTTACATAATGTTAAGGGGTCAGTTCTCCTCTAAGACATAATTCTTTATGTGTATGTTCCCAACAACAGTGTCAACCTAAGTGAGGCAAGACCTGACAGAACTGCGAGGAGGAATGGGTGAATCCATTATCACAGTTGGAGACTTCAACACTGCTCAATCAGACATGGACGGATCCAGGAGGCAGGAAATCAAGAAAATCAGAAAGCAAGCTACGGGACACCACACAACCAGCACAAAACCATGACACAAAGTATCGACAAAAGCAAACCACGGGGCTTCCCTGGTGGCGCAGTGGTTGAGAATCCGCCTGCTCATGCAGGTGACACGGGTTCGTGCCCCGGGTTCGTGCCCCGGTCCGGGAAGATCCCACATGCCGCGGAGCAGCTAGGCCAGTGAGCCATGGCCGCTGAGCCTGCGCATCCGGAGCCTGTGCTCCGCAACGGGAAAGGCCACAACAGTGAGAGGCCCGCGTACCACCAAAAAAAAAAGCAAACTACAACACGAAACACCTGCACATGGCTTATTTCTCCATAAGGCCATTCACCAAATTGATAGCAGTGGTTACCTCTGAGGAGGAAGCTGACGCCGTGGGGATGGAGAGCAAAAGTGCTCTGGGGGCTTTTCCTATTGTATCTTGGAATCTTTCATAATGAGAACACACTCATATCTTACTTACATAATTAAAATTATTTTTAGAAAAGACCACAGACATAAATAAGGGTAGGGGAGAGATAATAGGTGAATTTGTGAAGAGGCAGGAAAGAAGCTAAAAATAGTTTTTCTCCAATATATACTGGCAGGGTTGTGTCCCCTTCTCAGGCTTTTCCTGATCATTGATGAACACATCTCTCTTCAAGTGCCTCATTAAATTATATTTTCCCCTGCCACTCATATTTATGGTTTTAAATGAAAGCACCTATACGTTCACAGATGGTTACTTATGCAAAATGTTTTCTAAATTAGAAATGGAACACACTCAGTCTCATATTCAAGGGGAGACCTTATGTTAAAACTTTTTCCCTCTGTGGGATGAGAAGGAATGAAAATATCTAGGAAACTAATATGTAAAGGAAGAGGTTAAAGTTCAATGGGGTCTTAAGAAAAATGGGGGCTCATTTTAGGTTAAAATGAACTGATATAGGTTTGCCTGATAGATTGTAAAACATCTTCAGATACTTCACTGACCGAAACAAACGTGTATTAAAAACCTACTATACATCAGGGGCTATGCCAGTCCATGTAAGATGCATCCTAGGGACTTCCCTGGTGGCACAGTGTTTAAGGATCCTCCTGCCAATGCAGGGGACACAGGTTCGATCCCTGATCCGGGAAGATCCACATGTCTCAGAGCAACTAAGCCCGTGCACCACAGTTACTGAGCCCGTGTGCCACAACTACTGAAGTCCACGTGCCTAGAGCCAGTGTTCTGCAACAAGAGAAGCCACAGCAATAAGAAGCCCGCGCACTGAAATTAAGAGTAGCCCCCACCTGCCGCAACTAGAGAAAGCCTGCACGCAGCCAAAAATAAATAAATTTTTAAAAAATGCATCCTAAACACTGCTTGACCTCAAGGAACTCTCAATATAAAGTAGTGATGGTGGCAGCAAATGCATGTATAAATTACAGCTATACTAACAGTAGGGAAAAAACATTAAGACCTCACTATGGAAGTGTGGTCTGAGGACCCACAGCATCTGAATCTCCTGGGGCAACTGAGACCCACTTTGAAACCCTTGAATTTGCATTTTAACAAGATCCTCAGGTGGTCTGGATGCTTATCAAGGTTTGAGAAGTGATGAACTGTGGGACTATAGAAGGACCCACTCTTGATCCCTTGGGAAGTGGTCAGAAGTCTCCAGACTCTTGGGAACATTCCTGAATGAGAGACCAACAGGCCCGTGATGATGGCAGTTAGAGCAAGAAGGATTCTGGAATGAGAAGTTTAGTCTGGAAAGAAATTGGGAACTTTGGAAAGTGTGGGAGACAGGACAAAAAAGGCAGGCTGAGGCCAGAGGCAGAAGGGCCAGACTGAACTGCTGAGATTTCTGGAGGAAGCCACAGGAAATTTTAAGCAGTAAAGTGACAGGATCAGATTCCTCTGTTTGGCCAGAACTCTGGTTGCAGGAGGAGGAGGACGAAACACATAAGAGGCTGGAGCAGGCCCAACTTGCGTCCTCACATGAGGACGATTCCGTTTTGAACAGAAAGGAAGTCTTTGAGGACTCAGAGATGGAGGGTGGCACTGAGTCCCGGCCGACAGGGAAACACAGGGCTCCAGCTGCAGCTGGATACAGGTGGGTTCTTTCTTCTCAAAGTGCCGATACCCACCAGCCACATCAGCATCACCAGGGAATTGTTAGAAATGCAAATTCTTGGGTCTCACCTGAGATACATTGTCAGAAACTCTGGGGAGGGGGCACACAAATCTGACTTGGAATAAGTTCTCTTTCACATTGCAAACCACTGCTCTAGCCTGCCAAAAATCTTGTAGTAGGTGGTAAGTCTTAGAATTGCCACAACTTTCCTTCTTAAAAAGAAAACAAACACAAAACAGGAGAGTAACGAGAAATGAGTCTCTATGTCTAGGGGCCAGAATAAAAGCCACATATAACCTAGATTTTATATAGTGCCCAGGAAAAGCAAAAAACATATTGACCATCTTGTCCAAAAGCTTCACATTTGGAGAATTAAAATAGTTCTGGTAGAGGCCTGTTAAGTTCTAGGTAGCCTATGTTAAGTAAAACTTAATCATCACGGTTGTAAATTCTTTGTTGCCTTTATTACCCAGAAAAACACCCTCAGAAAAAGCGCTGGGATTCCTTCTGGCCCTCTGAAAATTGTGTTTCTGATGCAACCGCCCATTAAAAAAAACGCAATCTCAAATTAAAAACCCCCAAAACGGAGCAGCGGGGCTGGAGCCACCATCCTGAGGCATCTCTACCGTTTCCCAGCCACACTGCTGCGGACTGCAGTGCTCCTTTCCCGGGCTGTTCCCAAAGACAAATAAATCACTCCTTGTTTTTTCCAGACCTGAAATTAGCGGTGACTCAGAGCGCTCTGAATCGCCACAGTCGCCTCGGCAAAGAGGAAAAATGTGCAGATTTTTCCTCTCGCCCGAGGGCCCGACGTGCCGAGCTGGGCCAATCAGGCGAGGTTGGCGGGAATCGCACCAAAGTAGGTAAAAAAATGCGGGACGCGCGGCCCCCGCGACCGCCCGCGCCCGGGCTCCCGCTGGTCCTTCCTTTGTCCCTCCCTTCCGTCCTCCCTCCCTCCCTTCCGTCCTCCCTCCCTCCCTTTCGTCCTCCCTCCCTGTCTCCTCCTCCGCGGGCCCAGCCCCTCTCACCCCTCCCCCTCCCAGGCCCCGCCCCTCGCGGCGGCGCACACCTGGCCAGGTGGCTACTTCCATGTAAGGGCAACGGCGGCGCAGTGGGCGGGGCGCCACGTGGCCCTGCCCCGGTGAAGGGCCGCCGCCCCTCGCCCGCAGGTGCCAGCTGAAGCTCCGCCCCCTCGTCCGGAGCTGTTGGGGGAGGACTTCGCCCCCGCCCCACAGGCCAGAGCTGGTGAGGGGTACCCGGTGCCCCTTCTCCGGAAGGCGAGGAAGACCCCGCCCCTGCGGAGTCGGGGTTGGGGGGCCGCCGGGGCGGGGCGTTGCCAGGCCGGCCGGTTGCGTAGCAACGTTGGGCAGCGCGTGACGTGCGCCGCCGCGTCTGGGCCCGAGGCGCCCGCCAGTCCCTGGGAAGCAAGCGGGGCTGCTGTGAGGAGGACGCTCCACAGACTTGGTGCTCGCCGACTCTCTCTCCGCGCTCTGCGACCGCCGCGGCAAAGATGGTGAGCTGGGGGCCCGGGGCGCCGCGGGGTCGGGGCGGCGGTGGCGCGGGGGGACCCGGGCTTCGGCCGCCGCGGACCCGCTGGGCCCCGCTCTGGGGCGGCTCCCCGGCCGCTGCATTATCTCCGCCGGCGCGAGGCCTCTGGCTGGCCTCGGTAGCTCAGCCAGGGTCAACCCTCCGCCCCGGCGACGCCGCCCGGGGTCCGCCCGCGCTCCCGGGTGGGGGCCTCTTTGGCGCACGTTTCGCCAAGGCCGGGCGCGGGCGGTCTGCGACTCGGGCGGTTTCGGCCCCTGAGGTCTGTGCGTCTCGAGGAGGGAACGAGGCCTTTATTGAGCCACCTGAGGGGCGGAATGACCACTGAGCGTGACCCCCGCGATTCCGAACCGGGTCTGCGGTCCTTTACTGCCGCCCCCGGTGGTCCGCGTCCCTCAGCTCCTCGTCCTGCGCGTCCGGCCGGGCGGTGGCCTGTCCGGCCTCCATGTACGGTTACAGATTTTCTTTTACCTGGAAACAGGTTGGCTCTGCCAGCATTTAGCGTGTAGGGGGTGGGCATGATGTTGGGATGCTAATAAAAGCAAATGCAAAAGCTTTTAAAAGTCCATTAAGCTACCGAGTCGCTAAAAAGTAAGCAGATGTTCCCCATATTCTAGGTGTTGGAGTCTGCTTAATTCACGTATTTTCCCCTCTAAACTGTCACTCTCGTTTGCTGTAGAACCGTGCTCTTAAGTGGACGGTCAAGTAGAACATTTTGTCATTTTCTGTAGTCTGCGCATACTGTTACCATTTTTGGTCAATGATTTGCAGGCAAAGGCTTACCAGACTTTGCTGGAAATATTACACTGTTATTGCATCTGTCTGCCTGGAAACAGTTGGTACCAGTTTATCTTCCTACACAATGTTTTTTCACTGAATGACAATTTGGGTTTTCTTAAGGTATTGCACTTTTCAGGGCTATGCAGACTGGCGCTCAGTGGTGGAAGAAAATTAGAGATTAAACAGTAGTTTCTGGATGACTGAGGATATGTAGTACGAATTTGATGTTGTTCAGTTTTTGGTTCTTTGGGTTGATTTTGTAAGCTACAAAGAAGGATCGGCACCTTACAACTTTCTAACTTCTTTAAGATTGTACTACTTTATATACTACTTTATGCTAAAAGACTTAATCTAAGGGCTTTGAGTTTTCATAAATTTAAGACCATCCACTCAGACGAAAGTGCTTTGAATCAGGCTGGAGTCGGCTTTAGTGCCTTCTGATTTGACATAACTTTATTTTCTGTTTGAAAATAGGACCAAACCTTTTTACTTTAGCTAAATGCTTAAACTTTAAAGCTTAACTTTCTTATTTCTATGCATTCAAATAAAATGAAGAGTCTGTTTTAAATATTTATGGTTTGGAAGGAGGAGGAGAAATAAAAATTAATCAAGATGGGTGATTCCTACCTAGTACGTTTCAAACTTAGGGAGGTCGGAAGAACTTATGAACTACTCTTGTTAGAATGCTTGCAAAGAAAGAGTTTAGAATACAGGTGACTATTTTTATTTTATTTTTTTAATTGACACAGTTGACTTACAATGTTGTGTTCATTTCTGCTGTACAGCAGAGTGCTTCAGTCATACACATATATACATTCTTTTTTAAATATTGTTTTCCAGTATGGTTTATCATAGGATGTTGAATATAGTTTTCTGTGCTGTACAGTAGGATCTGTATATGAAAGCTTACATCTGCTAACCCCAACCTCAGTCTGTCCTTCCCCAACCCCCTCCCCCTTGGCAACCACAAGTCTGTTCTCTTTGTTTGTGAGTCTGTGTCTGTTTCGTAGATCAGTTCATTTGTGCAGATGACCATTTTTAAAGCTTACTCTTGTATTTAGCCTTATGAGCACAGAGCTTCTCCCTTCATTCCAGCTGTTAGAGAATATTACGAAGATGTACGTTTATTCCCTGATTTTAGCACTTTACCTCTGTATTTGAAACTGTTTAGATATGTTGGTTGGATACTTGGTTCCAAGTTTCTAAGATTTTTTTTTCAGATTAAATTTTAACTGTTGATGGATTTGTTCTAAATTAACAAAATCACTTCCTGGTACTCACCAAGTCTTCTCGAAGCACTTGGGAACAAAGCAATTTGAAACCAACTCAGAAGATCACCCTGAGCACTTTAAGATGAGATTTCATGTTTTTAAAGTCTCACTTTACAGTGCCAAAAAAAAAAAAAAAAAAAAGCCTACCCTCTACAGGAACCACATCTACACACTCCAAACAAAATTTTGGTGTGCGTGTGTACTGGGTGTGCCAGCTTCCTCATACGAAGATTATTTACCAGCCTACCATCAAATTCCTAGGGTTATCTGCTGAGTAGTTCTTCCTGTTGGGTATGGATTGAGACATCACAGGAGACTGGCCTAGCTCCTCTTGTAACCAGTGGCTCTCTGGGAAGTCAGAGTGTAGTCTTGTCCCTGAAACAGTAAAGGTCTGCATGATAATCAAACCCTTAACCTTACCCTAATCAGAATTCGGCTCTAACAAACTGAGCTGTTAGCTCAGACTGAATTACACGTGTGTTCTTCCACTTGATGATTAGCAAAAACACTTTGACTTACAGCAATCTAGTGGAAGAGGTTGGGCATGTGTTCCTGTGCCCATTTAACATATTAGAAAACAGTCTGTAAAGGTTTAATTGACTTGTGGCCTTTTCTGACTCCACATCAGGTTTTAAAATAATTTAAAAATTTATTTTGAAACAGTTTAAGCAGGAAGGTACACAGAATAATAAGTTCCTTTGTACAAAAAAAGAAAAGGTTAACTTTTTGTCATATTTCAGGTTTTTATGTTACCATTACAGGTAAATACGCATCTTTTTCCTCATCCTATTTCCTTCTCTCTCCAGAGGTAACCACTCCTGTGTCAAAGACGTAATGTACTGGCCAATTAAGGCGATGATTTTTGCAGGTTATTGCATTTGAGAGAACATTAATTAAAATGAGGAACATCTCAAAAACAAAACCAAAAAAAAGGGCAGAGACCTGGGGCTGGTAAACTGAGGAGTCTTGAGGAATCCTGGGGACAGGTCTTAATCTGGAAGTAAGCAAGGGCAGGATCCTTTTGTTGCCCTGAACACAAAATGATGGGAGTGAATTTCTTAATCTTCACTGCTTTTCAGGAGCTCAGGGCTCAGGTAAAGTTCAACATAGTCACCTGAAACTAACACATTTCATTGATGTTTCCATACTTTCGGTTGTACGTGTATGAATCTGTAATAATATATGTTGCCTTGATGTATTTTAAGATTTTTGTATAAATGTTATCATGCTTCGTGTATCCTTTTGCAACTTTGAAACAAAGAACTTGGTGAGGTTTAGTTCTAGTTTGCCTCCCATCAGCTACTTTGACGAGCCTGTTTCTCTATTTTCACTACTTGGCATTATGAGACTTTGAAAACCAATCTGATAGGTGTGAAATGGTTTCTCATTCTTTTAATTTGCATTTCTCTGATTAGCAGTAAGTAGTTGAGTATCTTTTCATTCTTGTTGCAGCTTATGCTTTTACATGTATGCGCTTTCAGTGAACCTGACATTGTGTAAATACTCCTCACGTCTTCATGTAAACTCATTTGTGGAGCCATAAAGTAAATCTAACCTTAAAAGAAAATCAGCTAGAATGTGCTTGTCAAAGCCAGACCTGCATAATGAAGACTAATATACTTTGCCTCTGGCACCTGCGTGCCTCTCAAGCTGCTAAGTAACAGAAGTTCAGTACTCTTAATTCTAGCCACCTGCCCTTGTGAGGCCCTCCCTGTTCGTGGTAGAATGCACAGTGATCCAGAAGAGTTCCATCTTTGCCACAGGCCGTGGAGATTAACATCCTCTGTTCTATACTTATCCTTTTCTTTCTTTTTCTTAGTCTGTACCTCTAACCAAAATGTTAAAAACAAACACGTGGGATATGCGGGAAAACTGTACTTTCTGCTCAATTTTGCTGTGAACCTAAAATGTCTCTAAAAAATAAAGGCTATTAAAAAAATAAAACAAATAACCATAATCTTCTTCATAAACAGAATTGTTTTAAATCAAAATGGTGTTTATTGTATACAGGAAGATTCTAAACATTTGTGTTTTTATTTGTGCTAATGTAACTTATACTTTCTTTCAGTAATAATTAAGATACTTTGAGCCGAACACCACATTTGAAATTTGAAAAAAAAATTGAAACTCTTTAAAAACTGTTGTTTTAACATGTACTTTTTAAAAAATCTACAGAGTAATGCTCTAGTCTGAATAACTAGGCCTGGTCTCTGTCATACTCTTTGCTATTTGCCTACCTAAACCACAGAAAATAATAAACCATAAACATGATGCTTGTTACTTAAGCATCTTGAACTACCTTTCCACATAGCCTAATATTCCTCTCTAGATTTTCCATGAAAGACATACCCAAAGATTTATATGTAACACTCAGAAATATTTTAATCAGTTTTTCTTCTGTCCCTGCCTCCTTGCCTTGATGTTAGAAATGAGTTTTCACTTGGAGTTGTCCTGCTGCTAAAAGCTGTCTCCTGTTCATTATGCTTAAAATTTTACATTGGGAGAAGCATAGAAAAATAAACATCAGATTGGTTCATCTCAGTAATGCTTTGACAAACTTGTTACTTAATTCATGGAATCTTGGAATTCACATACAAGGAATCTTCTGTACAAGGGCCCCCATAGAGTTGAGTACATAGTCTTGAGTGATCCTTAACTCTTGTAAGATTGTCTTCTAGTAGCTGACATTGTAATGCTTGTGTGCTGTTTACCCTATTTCATGATTTGTTTGTGTTAAAGAATCAATTTTTGGTAGATCTTTTAAAAGTAGCTCACTTCAGGAAAAATGCAGTCAAAATTCTTAAAATTCATATTTTAATCTGTAGTGTGAAATGGTGGAGATTTTGGCTTTATTTTTTTGACATGACAAGGGACCGTCAAAGAACTCTTATTCTGTTGCAACAAGACTTTAGGACGAGCACTTGAAAGGTAGAAACTTCAGTGCATACTGTAGCAGGAAACCTACATTTAAAATTGATTTATCGGGCTTCCCTGGTGGCGCAGTGGTTAAGAATCTGCCTGCCAATGCAGGGGACACAGGTTCAAGCCCTGGTCTGGGAAGATCCCACATGCCGCGGAGCAGCTAAGCCCGTGAGCCGCAACTACTGAGCCTGCGCGTCTGGAGACTGTGCTCTGCAATGGGAGAGGCCGGGACAGTGAGAGGCCCGCGCACCGCGATGAAGAGTGGCCCCTGCTCTCAGCAACTGGAGAAAGCCCTCGCACAGAAACAAAGACCCAACACAGGCAAAAATAAACAAACAAACAAACAAAAACCAAAAAAACCCCTGATTTATCTGTGTGTTTGTGCTTTTGGATCACATTAGAGGAAGACTGTTTACTACTTTCAACATTTTTGTGTAACTTTATAGGTTGTTCCTCCTCTTTGCCTTATCACAGAAAAGAAGGATGAATTTTCGACCTATATTCCTATCTTGGCTTGTTTTCAGAAGATTGCCAACTTGTAAATTTTTAAATTCTTTCACAAAGCACATATTTGTTAGTGGTAGTTGGGTTTTTTTTTTTTTTTTTTTTTTCTTAAGGAATAGAGCTAAAACTAAAGTATGAGCAGATACAGGTAAAACTTCTCCAGCTTACTCTGGAGCTATCTTTTAAGTCAGTTATGGAAGCTCTGAGGAATTCTCAAATCACTGAGGCCTTGTTTTAAAAACGTTGTAAGTCATCTTTTGACCAATGTTGTCAAATAGAAATAAAATGTGAGTTACATATGTATTTTTTAATTTTCTAGTAGCCCCATTAAAAAGGCAAAAAGAAAAGATGAAATTTGTTTAACCCAATATATCTGAAATATTGTATTAGCATTTAATCAATTAAAAAATGAGACATTTTACATTCTTTTCTCATACAGATTGTTTGAAATCCAGTGTATATTTTATACTCAGCACAGCTCAATTCAGATGCTCAATTTTCATTGGAAATATTTGGTATATATTTAGACATAAAATTTATAGTTGAAAAAGCAGAATCATATAGTTAAGTTGCTCCAAGCATACTTAGTTTTCCAGTAATGGAATTGATAATCAGTTTAAAAATTTAAGTTAATTAAAGTGAAATAAAATTAAAAATGCAGTTCCTTGGCAGCACTGGCCATGTTTAATGGACTCTCTAAACCACATGTGATTAGTGGCCACCTTAATGGACCAGCCTCAGACTTTGTGGATTGGCCTGTTTAATTTGTAAGGGGAAGTTAGTGTGGGTACCAACACTTTTGTTAATTCTCGGCATGTCTGCATATGACTAACAGTGCTGAGATAGCCTGTGAATCCCTTTTATGGAACTTATTAAGATGTTTTGTGGGACTAGACTGTTGAGCTCCATTGGCTAGGATTTGTATATTTCAATAGCACAGTACCTCTCCTAGTAGGCCCACAACAGATATTACCGAATTAACAGGAGTGAGTGAATGAGAGCGCATTCTTCATTATGATGGGTCTGGGTCCCATGGAGATGGATTACTTTAAGTTTTATACTTCCTATTTCCACATACCTTTTTTTTAATACAATGGGAATTGAGTTTTAAGTACTGAACTAATTGAATAGTACCTCCCCTTTGTATATTTCATTATAATTTAGTTCTAGTCTTAACAGTGAAGATCCTTTGAGATAGATAAGGCAAGTATTATTAGAGTAGCACCTTTCAACTAATTCTGACATGCAAAAACTGCTCAGTAATACCAATTCCCTTTCTTTCTTAAAAGTGAAACAATGGTATTTGATGCTCATTGAGGCATCCTGAACCATAGAAAAGCACTTGAAAGTGTAACAAATGAAAGAACAAGAAGTAATGCTATCTTAGATAACTTATAAGTATTTACTGTGTGTCAGGCATTGTGTTAACCTATCTCACTCAATCCTTACAGCAACCCAGTGAGGTAGGTATTGTTATCATTACTGTTAAACTATACTGAGAAGTGGTTAAGAGCTTGAGCCCAGAGTCTGGCTGCCTAGGTTTTTTGAATCTTGGCTCTGCCACTTACTGACTGTATAACCTTAGACACATTACTGACTGTTCTGTGCCTCAATTTCATCATTTCTCCAAGTGGGAATGATAATAGTACTTAACCATCACAACATTTTGTCTATGCATGTAAGTAAAGCAATGCCTGACACATAGTAAAGTGCTTATCAGCACTGGCTAAAATAATAATATTAAACAACCTTAGATCCAAGTTTAACAGTCTCTTTTCTTTATATTCTGAGTACACCAGTGTATACTTCAGTAATTGTAGATAAAATGAAAACCGTGAAGGAGTGCATAAAAACATGTTTCTAATTGTTTATTATTTCTTTAAACTAATTTTATTTTACTTGGAGTCATTACATATGATCTTTTTTTATGATCAACTTTTTAATTTGACTTTTTAGGTGATTTTGATCCTTGATGTAAAAATATCTTGTCTTCCACTTATAGTTATATTTTTCCTGAAGTAATTAATGGAGAATGAAACACAGTTGTTCATAGCCCTCAAGGTTTAGAATAGCAATCATCTATTCAATAAATATTTGAGAAGTTACTATATGCCAAGAACTGACCCAGGTACTTGGCATACAGTACAGAAAAACAAAGTCCATTCCTTGTAGAAGTTATATTCTAATGGGTGTGGGTGGGTGGGAGGGACAGCCAAAAAATGACAAGATCATGTCAGGTAATGGCAACTGGTGTGAAAAAAATAGGGTGATCAATAGGGAGTACTAGAAAAGTTGGCTACCTTGGGGTAGATTCTTAGGGAAGTCCTCTTGGGGTGACATTTGAGCTTAAGACTTGCATGGCAAGAAGGAGCTAGCTAGCCATGTTAAGAGCATTTCAGGTAGAAGGAACTCTGTAAGTAGAAAGGCCTTGAGAAGAGAATGTGCTTGACATGCCAGGGACAAAAAAGGTTTGTGTAGTTGGAATTCAGTGAAAAGCAGGGAGAAAAGTAGGAAATGGATTGTAGGCAGGAGCTAGAACTGGGTGAGCCAAGGTGATTGCACCAGGAAACTGTTGGGTGTCTGGTGGTAGGGAGGTGTTAGGATGTTAAGTTGTGGAATGAGATAGGATTTAGATGTACAAATGGGGACAAAACTGATTGATTGTTGCTCTTATTCAATCAGTCAGTGGTAGCTTAGATTAGGATTGTTAGTACTGGGATAGTGAGAAGTGATTGGATATTGTATATTTGGGGGAAGAGCTGACAGGACTTACTTATCATTTGGGTGTGTGGCATAGGGGAAAGAAAGACATCAAGGATAATTCCGAAGATTTAGACCTGAGCCACTAGGTAGTTTGTGGTGTCATTGTGCTGGGGTTCTATATAAAAGAAGCTAAAATAGTTTGGCAAAAGTTGAGGTTCTTGGAACTTTGAGGAACAACAAATTGATCCAGAAGTATTACAGATCTTTAAAATATCTTCACATCTGATTGTAGTAATAATGTATGTTCATCATAGACCATTAAGGAAAATTGAGTTGTAATGACAGTCCTATCCAAAGTGCATTTGGTGCACTTTCTTTCAGGCCATTTTAAACATATGCTCATTCTTTCAATAAATGTTAGGTACCTTCTGAGAATCAAGTACTGTTGTAGGTTCTAGAGATTCAACAGTATAAAAGACAAAGTCCCTTTTCCTATGGAATATACATTCTCATGGGGGAGACAGGTAAGAAATCAGTAAATAAATAATTGATGACTGTAATAAGTACTATAATGGAAATAAGGGAGATAGTGAATATCTGGAGAATGTCAATGTAGATTTTTTCTCAAACAGTTGAGTTCATCTGTAACAGTTTTATGTCCTTTATTTCTCACATCTCAATGTGACAAGGGTGTCAAGCTAATTTAATGGGGAAACGAATAGCGTCTTCAACAAATGATGCTGGGACAACTGATGTCCACATGAATGAATTTGGATCCCTGCTTCACACTATAATACAATATTTAACTCAAAATGGGTCGTAGACCTAAATATAAGAGCTGAAGCTAAAAAACTCCTAGAAGAAAACATAGCCATCAATCTTTGTGAACTTGGATTAGGCAGTGTTTTTTTGACAATTTTCTTGGTATTTTTAGGCAGTGACACCAAAAGCACACGTGCCAAGAGAAAAATAGATAAATTGGACTTTATTAGAATTGAAAACTTTTGCATCAAAGAACACCATTGAGAAAGTGGAAAAGACAATCCAGAGAATGGGAGAAAATATTTGCAAATCATATGTTTGACAAGGAACTTGCCCAATATATGAAGGACTCTTACAACTCAACAATAAAATGACAACTGAATTATATGGGCAAAGGCTTTGAATAGACATTTTTCTAAAGAAAGATACACAGATGGTCAATAAGCTCATGAAAATATGCTCAAAATCATTAGCCACTAGGAAATGCAGATCAAAACATAGTGAGGGCTTCCCTGGTGGCGCAGTGGTTGAGAGTCCGCCTGCCGATGCAGGGGACATGGGTTCGTGCCCCAGTCCGGGAAGATCCCACATGCCGTGGAGCGGCTAGGCCCATGAGCCATGGCCGCTGAGCCTTGGCGTCCGGAGCCTGTGTTCCGCAGCGGGAGAGGCCACAACAGTGAGAGGCCCGTGTACCGCAAAAAAACCCAAAACATAGGTCCTATTTCATACCCACTAGGATGGCTGTAAAAAAATTGACAAATGTTGGCAAGGGCATGGGGAAGTTGGAACCCTCCCACATATGTTGCTGGTGGGAATGTAAAATGGTGCAGCCATTTTGGAAAATGGTTTGACATTTCCTTAAGAAGTTAAACTTAGGCGTTACCGTATGACCCTGCAGTTTCACTCCTAGTTATATACCCAAGTGAAATGAAAACACATGTCCACATAAACACTTGTACATGAATGTTCACAGTGTTATTCATAATAGCCTCAAAGTGGAAACAGCCCAGATGTCCATCGACTGATGATTGGATAGGTAAAATATAGTATATCTATATAGTGGAGTATTATTTGTCAGTAAAATAAATGATGTACTGATACATGCTATGACATGGATGAACCTTAACACATGTAAAGTGAAAGAAACCAGTCAGAAAAAGACTTCATGTTGTATGATTCCATATATATAGAATATCCAGGATTGACAGATACATAGAGACAGGAAGTAAATTTGTGGTTGGCTAGGTTTGGGGTGGGTAAGAATGGGAAAGAGGAGTGATTGTTCATGAATACTGGGTTTCTTTTTGAGGTGTTCAGAATGTTCTAAAACTAGACTGTGATGGATGCACAAATGTGAATATACTAAAGCCCACTGAATTTACACTTTAAATGGGTCAATTTTATGATATGTTAAATATATCTGTAAAAACTATTTAAACTGTGTAATGGTATTATGCATATACAGTGATGTTATTAAATCATCTTCCTGTTAGATTTAAATCCGTATTGTAAGTAGTGCTCAGTCATCCTTGAGCATAAATCTTTGCCTTCATTGGCATTGTTTGTTTAAAATAGAGTCCTAGGTATGCAATTACTGAGTCAAAAGTTTTGTGTTTGTGTGTATATATTTCTGATTTTTAGAATTTGCTCATCATAGAAAACTTGGAAAATAAGAGGAAACTAGGGAGTAGATAAGTCACTTATATTCCCACTTTTAGAGATGAAATTTCTTTTTCCTCTATGTATTTTACTGTACATAAAGCTTTATATCCAGCTTATTTTTTCACTTAAACCAAATCATAAATATTTCCCCCATGTCATTAAAAGCTTACTGTAAACATAATTTTAACAGCTGTATCACAAGCTATCCTGTGGGTATATTATGATTTTCTTAGTAATTCTCCTGTTTTTATTTGGACTGTCTCATTTTTAGTATTATGAAGATTATTTCCCCAGAATAAATTCCTTGAAGTAGGAATACTAGGTTAAAGGGTCAAAGAGTTTAGATTGTTTTAAGGCTGTTGGTATAAACGGCCAAATTGCTTCCTGAAAGGTAACAGTGAGTAATATCGTTGCCTGTGGTGGAAGATAAATCTGGAAGGGTAGGTTGGTTCAGATAATAAAGGGCCTCTTATGCTGTGTTAATGAATTTGGACTTTTGTGGGTGCTTGGGAATTGGTGAAGATTTTTAATCTTGGGTGTGATAGAAGATTTGAAGAGTAGATGAGAATGAATAGATTTGAAATACACATTTAAGGAGGAATTGGTAGGGCTTAGAAACTGAGTGTGACCATGGAACAAAGGTAGATCAATTAACCAACAGCATCAAGTCTGCTTCCTGTCTTCGGTTCACTGACATGCTAGCTCATCCTCCAGAGAAGCCAAGTTGTTAAGCTAAGACAACATCATTTACCATTAGCTTATGGTGTGTTCAGTATTATCTTTCTCAAAAGGGACTAGAGTATTTTTTACATTGTTGCTCTTGAAGTAAAACTAAAAGTAATGTATACTTTTTCCATTTAGGATAATTTACCTAAAGTAAAATTCACCATTTTTAATGTAAGTTCTTCAGATTTTGGCCATATACAGTTGTGTAACTACCACCACAATCAAAATATAGAATAGTTCCTTCACTCCAAAAAAGTGCCCATATTAATACCTCCTCCAATCCCCAACAACCACTGATGTTTTTAAAAAAATTTTTTTAAATTTAATTTAATTTATTTTTTTATACAGCAGGTTCTTATTAGTCATCAATTTTATACACATCAGTGTATACATGTCAATCCCAATCGCCCAATGCAGCACACACACCACCACCCCCCACTGCTTTCCCACCTTGGTGTCCATATGTTTGTTCTCTACATCTGTGTCTCATTTTCTGCCCTGCAAACCAGTTCATCTGTACCATTTTTCTAGGTTCCACATATATGCATTAATATACGATATTTGTTTTTCTCTTTCTGACTTAATTCACTCTGTATGACAGTCTCCAGATCCACCCACGTCTCTACAAATGACCCAATTTCGTTCCTTTTCATGGCCAAGTAATATTTCACCGTATATATGTACCACATCTTCTTTATCCATTCGTCTGTTGATGGGCATTTAGGTTGCTTCCATGACCTGGCTATTGTAAATAGTGGTGCAATGAACATTGGGGTGCATGTGTCTTTTTGAATGATGGTTTTCTCTGGGTATATGCCCAGTAGTGGGATTGCTGGATCACATGGTAAGTCTACTTTTAGTTTTTTAAGGAACCTCCATACTGTTCTCCATAGTGGCTGTATCAATTTACATTCCCACCAACAGTACAAGAGGGTTCCCTTTTCTCCACACCCTCTCCAGCATTTGTTGTTTGTAGATATTCTGATGATGCCCATTCTAACTGGTGTGAGATGATACCTCATTGTAGTTTTGATTTGCATTTCTCTAATAATTAGTGATGTTGAGCAGCTTTTCATGTGCTTCTTGGCCATCTGTATGTCTTCTTTGAAGAAATGTCTATTTAGGTCTTCTGGCCATTTTTGGATTGTGTTCTTTGTTTTTTTAATATTGAGCTGCATGAGCTGTTTATATATTTTGGAGATTAATCCTTTGTCCGTTGATTCATTTGCAAATATTTTCTCCCATTCTGAGGGTTGTTTTTTTGTCTTATGTATGGTTTCCTTTGCCGTGCAAAAGCTTTTAAGTTTCATTAGGTCCCATTTGTTTATTTTTGTTTTTATTTCCATTACTCTAGGAGGTGGATCAAAAAAGATCTTGCTGTGATTTATGTCAGAGTGTTCTTCCTATGTTTTCCTCTAAGAGTTTTATAGTGTCCGGTCTTACATTTAGGTTGAGTTTATTTTGGTGTATGGTGTTAGGGAGTGTTCTAATTTCATTCTTTTACATGTAGCTGTCCAGTTTTCCCAGCACCACTTATTGAAGAGACTGTCTTTTCTCCATTGTATATCCTTGCCTTCTTTGTCATAGATTAGTTGATCCATAGGTGTGTGGGTTTGTCTGTGGGCGTTCTATCTTGTTCCATTGATCTATGTTTCTGTTTTTGTGCCAGTACCATATTGTCTTGATTACTGTAGCTTTATAGTATAGTCTGAAGTCAGGGAGTCTGATTCCTCCAGCTCTGTTTTTTTCCGTCAAGACTGCTTTGGCTATTCGGGGTCTTTTGTGTGTCCATACAAATTTTAACGTTTTTTGTTCTAGTTCTGTAAAAAATGCCATTGGTAATTTGATAGGGATTGCATTTACTCTGTAGATTGCTTTGGGTACTGTAGTCATTTTCACAGTATTGATTCTTCCAATCCAAGAACATGGTATATCTCTCCATCTGTTGGTATCATCTTTAATTTCTTTCATCAGTGTCCTGTAGTTTTCTGCATACAGGTCTTTTGTCTCCCTAGGTAGGTTTATTCCTAGGTATTTTATTCTTTTTGTTGCAGTGGTGAATGGGATTGTTTCCTTAATTTCTCTTTCAGATTTTTCATCAGTAGTGTATAGGAATGCAAGAGATTTCTGTGCGTTAATTTTGTATCCTGCAACTTTACCAAATTCATTGATTAGCTCTAGTAGTTTTCTGGTGGCATCTTTAGGATTCTCTGCGTATAGTATCATGTCATTTGCAGACAGTGACAGTTTTACTTCTTTTCCAATTTGTATGCCTTTTATTTCTTTGTCTTATTGCCGTGGCTAGGACTTCCAAAACTATGTTGAATAATAGTGGTGAGAGTGGATATCCTTGTCTTGTTCCTGATCTTAGAGGAAATGCTTTCAGTTTTTCACCATTGAGAATGATGTTTGCTGTGGGTTTGTCATATATGGCCTTTGTTATGTTGAGGTAGGTTCCCTCTATGCCAACTTTCTGGAGAGTTTTTACCATAAATGGGTGTTGAATTTTGTCAAAAGTTTTCTCTGCCATCTATTGAGATGATCATACGGTTTTTATTCTTCACTTTGTTAATATGGTATATCACATTGATTGATTTGCATATATTGAATAATCCTTGCATCCCTGGGATAAATCCCACTTGATCATGGTGTATGATCCTTTCAATGTGTTGTTGGATTCTGTTTGCTAGTATTTTGTTGAGGATTTTTGCATCTATATTCATCAGTGATTTGGTCTGTAATTTTCTTTTTTTGTAGTGTCTTTGTCTCGTTTTGGTATCAGGGTGATGGTGGCCTCATAGAATGAGTTTGGGTGTGTTCCTTCCTCTGCAATTTTTTGGAAGAGTTTGAGAAGGATGAGAGTTAGCTCTTCTCTAAATGTTCGATAGAATTCACCTGTGAAGCCATCTGGTCCTGGACTTTTGTTTGTTGGAAGATTGTTAATCACAGTTTCAATTTCATTACTTGTGATTGGTTTGTTCATATTTTCTATTTCTTCCTGGTTCAGTCTTGGAACGTTATACCTTTCCAAACATTTGTCCATTTCTTCCAGGTTGTCCATTTTATTGGCATAGAGTTGCTTGTAGTAATTTCTTAGGATGCTTTGTATTTCTGTGGTGTCTGTTGTAACTTCTCCTGTTTCATTTCTAATTTTATTGATTTGAGTCCTCTCCCTCTTTTTCTTGATGAGTCTGGCTAATGGTTTATCAATTTTGTCTATCTTCTCAAAGAACCAGCTTTTAGTTTTATTGATTTTTGCTGTTGTTTTCTTTGTTTCTATTTCATTTATTTCTGCTCTGATCTTTATGATTTCTTTCCTTCTGCTAACCTTGGGTTTTGTTTGTTCTTCTTTCTCTAGTTCCTTTAGGTGTAAGGTTAGATTGTTTATTTGAGATTTTTCTTGTTTCTTGAGGTAGGCTTGTATAGCTATAAACTTCCCTCTTAGAACTGCTTTTGCTGTTTTGGATCATCATGTTTTCATTGTCATTTGTCTCTAGGTATTTTTTGATTTCCTCTGATTTCTTCAGTGATCTCTTGGTTATTTAGTAACATATTGTTTAGCCTTCATGTGTTTGTGATGTTTTTTTCCCTGTAATTTATATCTAATCTCATAGCATGTGGTCAGAAAAGAGGCTTGATATGATTCCAGTTTTCTTAAATTTACTGATGCTTGATTTGTGACCCAAGATGTGGACCAAGACTCCAGCATTCCTGGAGAATGTTCCATGTGCACTTGAGAAGAAAGTGTAATCTGCTGTTTTTGGATGGAATGTCCTATAAATATCAATTAAATCTGTCTGGCCTGTTGTGTCATTTAAAGCTTCTCTTTCCTTATTTATTTTCATTTTGGATGATCTGTCCATTGGTGTAAGTGAGGTGTTAAAAGTCCCCCACTATTATTGTGTTACTGTCGATTTCCTCTTTTATAACTGTTAGCAGTTGCCTTATGTATTCAGGTGCTCCTATGTTGGGTGCATATATATTTATAATTGTTATATCTTCTTCTTGGATTGATCCCTTGATCATTATGTAGTGTCTTTCCTTGTCTCTTGTAACATTCTTTATTTTAAAGTCTATTTTATCTGATACGAGTATTGCTACTCCAGCTTTCTTTTGATTTCCATTTGCATGGAATATCTTTTTCCAGCCCCTCACTTTCAGTCTGAATGTGTTCCTACGTCTGAAGTGGGCCTCTTGTAGACAGCATATATATGGGTCTTGTTTTTGTATCCATTCAGCAAGCCTGTGTCTTTTGGTTGGAGCATTTAATCCATTCATGTTTAAGGTAATTATCGATATGTATGTTCCTATGACCATTTTCTTAATTGTTTTGGGTTTGTTTTTGTAGGTCTTTTCTTCTCTTGTGTTTCCCAGTTAGAGAAGTTCCTTTAGCATTTGTTGTAGAGCTGGTTTGGTGGTGCTGAATTCTCTTAGCTTTTGCTTGTCTGTAAAGCTTTTGATTTCTCCATTGAATCTGAATGAGATCCTTGCCAGGTGGAGTAATCTTGGTTGTAGGTTCTTCCCTTTCATCACTTTAAGTATATCATGCCACTCCCTTCTGGCTTGAGAAATCAGCTTTTACCCTTATGGGAATTCCCTTGTATGTTATTTGTCATTTTTCCTTTGGTGCTTTCAATACTTTTTCTTTGTCTTTAATTTTTGCCAATTTGATTACTATGTGTCTTGGCGTGTTTCTCCTTGGGTTTATCCTGTATGGAAGTTTTCGACTTTAATCTCTTGAAATATTTTCTCTGGTCCTTTCTCTCTCTCTTCTCCTTCTGGGACCCCTATAATGCGAATGTTGTTGAGTTTAATGTTGTCCTAGAGGTCTCTTAGGCTGTCTTCATTTCTTTTCATTCTTTTTTCTTTATTCTATTCTGCAGCAGTGAATTCCACCATTCTGTCTTCCAGGCCACTTATCCATTCTTCTGCCTCAGTTATTCTGCTATTGATTCCTTCTAGTGTAGTTTTCATTTCAGTTATTGTATTGTTCATCTCTGTTTGTTTGTTCTTTAATTCTTCTAGGTTTGTTAAACATGTCTTGCATCTTCTCGATCTTTGCCTCCATTCTTTTTCCGAGGTTCTGGATCATCTTCACTATCATTATTCTGAATTCTTTTTCTGGAAGGTTGCCTATCTCTACTTCATTTAGTTGTTTTTCTGGGGTTTTATCTTGTTCCTTCATCTGGTACATAGCCCTCTGCCTTTTCATCTTGTCTCTCTTTCTGGAAATGTGGTTTTTGTTCCACAGGCTGCAGGAGTGAGTTCTTGCTTCTGCTGTCTGCCCTCTGGTGGATGAGGCTATCTAAGAGGCTTGTGCAAGTTTCCTGATGGGAGGGACTGGTGGTGTGGAGAGCTGACTCACTGATCTGTTCTTTGTCCCTGTAGTTTCTTTCACCTTTGCACGAATAGCATATAAATGGAATTGTGCAGTCATAACCTTTGAGTCTGAGTTCTTTTCACTTAAGATAAGGTGTTTGTGCATCAGCAGTTTGTTCCTTTTGTTGCAAACAGTATTCCATTCCCCAGTTTAGGAATATATTCTTTGTTTCCTATCTTAGTGAAAGATGAGGCAAAATATTGTGGAGATCTTTCTTCCCCCTAATATTAATAAGTGCTTGAAACAGTCATTCTCTCCACCTTGGATAAAACCACTTATAGATATATCTTATTATTAAGTAGTGCTTTTAAAATTTTTTCAACTGCAGAATCAAATGGCTATTTAACAAGGGAGGGGATTGCAGAAATTTTGAAATATGTCAGTTTGTTTTATGGGATATTGACTTCTTAAAGGTCATGCTCTTTACATATTGAATACTGTATACATTAATGTCTCTTATCTAGCATTTATTCTGAAATTAAGTGATGCTTACATATCAGACAGTTTTAGAAATAAAAAGTATGTATTTGTGACCTTTAGAACAGAATATTAAGTAGAAAACCTAACATTGATTAAGTAGACATTTATTAAACAGCTTCAGTTCTGGGTAGATGGGGGATTGTGTGTATGTGTTAGGCAGAGGGCATTGATAAAGATACCAAGAGTTGAGGTGATGTCTCATGGTGGTTTTGATTGTTTCCCTGATGATTAGTGATATTGAGCACCTTTTCACATACTTCTTGGCCATCTGTATGTCTTTGGAAAAATGTGTATTCAGAGCCTCTGCTCATTTTTTTATTGAATTTTTTTTGTTGTTACTGAGTTGTATGTGAGTGAGTTCTCTACATATTTTGGATATGTACCTTATCAGATACCTGATTTGCAAACATTTTCTCCCATTCAGTAGATTGCCTTTTCATTTTGTTGATGGTTTCCTTTGCTGTGCAGAAGTGTTTTCATTTGATATAGTTCCACTTACTTATTTTTGCTTTTGTTTTTTTGCAGTCAGATCCAAAAAATCATCACCAAGACCTATGTCGAAGAGCTTACCATCTATGTTTTCTTTTAGGAGATTTGCGACTTCATATCTTCCATTCAAGTCTTTAATCCGTTTTTAAATTTCCTTATGCTGTAAGATAGTGGTCCAGTGTCATTCTTCTGTATGTGGCTGTCCACTTCCCAAAACCATTTATTAAAATAGATTTTCCTTTCCCATTGTACAGTTGACCCTTGAATAGCATGGGTTTGAACTGCACAGGTCCACTTAGAGGTGGATTTTTTTCAGTAAATATATGTTATAGTACTACACGATCCGTGGTTGGTTGAATCCACCAATGTGGAACCATGGATTTGGAGGGCTGACTATAAAATTATATGCAGATTTTCAATTGTGCAGAGGGTCAACACCCCTAACCCCCAAGGTGTTCAAGGTTCAAATTTTTATTCTTTGCTCATTTGACATAAATTAATTGACCATATATGCATTAGAATGTCAATTATCAAAAAGATAGAAATAGCAAGTGTTGGTGAGGATGTGAAGAAGAGGGAACCCTTGTGCACTATTGGGGGGAATGTAAATTGGTTCAGCCATTACGGAAATCAGTATGAAGATTCCTCATACTGATTTTTAAATTTAATTAAAAATTAAAGAACTACCATATGATCCATCAACTCCACTTCTGGGTATTTATCTGAAGGAATAAAAGATGTAAAGATGCAACCCCTTGTTCATTGCAGCATTATTTACAATAACCAAGGCATAGAAGCAACCTTAAGTGTTCATTGATGGATAAGTGAATAAAGAAAATGTGCACACATATATAAAGACATAAATAGAATATTATTTAGCCATAAAAAAGGAGATTTTGCCACTTGCAACAACATGGATGGAGCTTGAAGGCATTAAGCTAAGTGAAATAAGTCAAACAGAGGAAGACAAATACCTTATGATCTCAACTATATGTGGAATCTAAAGAAAAAAACCCCAAACTCAGATAAAGAGAACAAATTGGTGGTTGCCAGAGGCAGGGTGGTGGGCAAAATGAATGAAGGTGGTCAAAAGGTGTACAAACTTCCAGTTATAAAATAAATAAGCCCTGGGGATGTGATGTACAGCATGGTGACTATAATATTATAATAGTACTTTTATTGCATATTTGAAAGTTGCTAAAAGTAGATATTAAAAGTTCTCATCACCAGAAGGAAAATTGTAACAACGTGTGGTGATGCATGTTAACTAAACTTATTATGGTGATCATCTCACAGTATATGCAAATACTGAATCATGTTGTACAGTTGAAACAACAGGTATATTGTTGTGACATAACAATGCTGTGTCAGTTATAGCTCAAAAAAAATGTCTTTCAGTTTCATCATCATCTCAAGTACATTCATGGTTCCATGATGTGATATGCAATGAGTTGTCATTATAAAATCAAATGATGGGCTTCCCTGGTGGCACAGTGGTTGAGAGTCCACCTGCTGATGCAGGGGACATGGGTTCGTGTCCTGGTCTGGGAAGATCCCACATGCCGCGGAGCGGCTAGGCCCGTGAGCCATGGCCGCTGAGCCTCTGCGTCCAGAGCCTGTGCTCCTCAACGGGAGAGGCCACAATAGTGAGAGGCCTGTGTACCGCAAAAAAAAAAAAAAATCAAATGATGTAAAAATTTTCCTTCTTTACAAGTTGTTTTTGTCAATCAGTTATGAGGAATCTAAAAAATAAACATTATCAATGTATGCAAACAGTATGTCAGAGGTCTGAAGTTCTGTATCTTTCGGAAAAAGAAAATAATAGCAGATCTGATCAGGACCAAAATATTCTGTGGAGATCAATAAAAATTGCGTAGAAGCTTTTCACTTTGTTTCTTTCAGAAAACCCTAAAGTTTTGAGATGTAGTATTTTCCTTGGTGTAAACTGAAGAATTGTACCATAAAGAATGGGGGAAAAATACAACATTTCATAAAAATTTTAAGGGATAATCATTTTTCAAAACCTGATAAAGTAGGTGATATTTCTTAGGTAGAATAGGGTTGGAGAAAAAATGATACTGTTAGTTCTTGCCCTTAAGGAGCACAGTCTAGAGAATCAGGCACCCAATAGAAAGTTCATCACAGTCGTTGATAATGCTGTGATGGAAATAATCGTCCTCTGTGTTAGCATATGGTGGTTGAGAGCCCAAGTAAGCATTTCCTTCCCAGAGAGGAGGCCTGAGCTGAGCCCTGAAGGACTTGGCTGGGGGGAGAGGAGGAAGGTGAAGCATCACTAGAGAATGTGGTGTATTCAGGGAATCCCAGAGGTCGTGCATGACTGGAATTATGGGGTACACGTCAGGGAGAAGTGGGAAAGGAAGCTGGAAAGATAGGGCATAAAGGGCTTGGCATGGATTTTATCCTGAAGGAAATTGGGCACTTGAAAGAAAACAGGAAAGACCTAGGACTATTTGCCAGTGTGCTTACTATCCCTTGGTTGCTCTTACCCCCTCCCATTTTTCTATCTAGATTTGGGGTGGGTTGGGGGAGAAATGGGGGCTGTTACTTTCTCCGTCAGGTTTATGAAACTCCTTATTGTTCCTGCCCTCCCTTTCTGACTCCCTGCCTCTCAGCCTCCCAGCCGGTGGGGAAACTGTACACCTAGTAAGATGGTCTGTAAATAAGATTTCATACAATCTGAGTGAGAGAGATGATGTTTAGCAACTGGGCCTTTATTATATCTAATCTACTTTGGTTGTTGAGATGATTTTTCTGTAAGTTTTTTTTCTTTTGGTGGCGGTATGGGTGGTGGTTCCTAGAATTTAGGTTATTGAATGAGTTATTTTCCCTACTAAGTAAGGTGTAACCATAAAATTGTTTTTGTGGAACTCTAAACATAACAGCTAGTAGAGAGTTGCTGTTTGGTCTGCATAGGCTGTCTCAAGGACATTGTCTATACTTTGCTGTGAAGCGAATGAAGGACTTCTACAAGTGGAAATTGGCTGTAAATGTAACAGTTTAGTCACCCTGGCTTTGGGGGATGAGCCAGTGTATTAGGGCAGAGGGTTAACTTGGAACATTTTCTGGCTCACTGCTGGCCTGTGTAGTGACTTTGCGCAAACGACAGAACGGCGCTTCCCTCGGTGGCGCGGCCCCAGGAGGGAGGCAGATGGCGCTGCTGCCAGCTTTGCAGCCCTGAAGAGGCACCTCTCTTTGCTAGTGGAGCAGGGGCTTAATTTAGCTCTTTCTGGCTGCCTTGGCCAGGCACAGTCTAGAAAACTGTACTCAACAGCTCTGGACATTTTGGGCTTATCAAGGGATGGAGGATTTGCTGTGTGCTTGCCTGACTGATCTTTACTTACTGGGCAGGGACAGATTTTAAGGCAGAGCCTGTTAGCTCGCCCTGCAGCAGGCCCCAGTTTTCATCATTGTGAACTTTGCTTCACACCTGTAGCTGATAGTTGTGCGGAGGATAATGGTAAGAGGTGGTGTGACTCAATCTTGACTGTTAAAGAAGACCGTTCTCATCCTTTATGTTCTTCATGTCTTTGCTGTTCATCCATTTAATAGTCACGGGAAGAAAGGAGAGAGGTACATCAAATGTCAGTATGGTTTTTAAATCTGTAGTTGTGGTCGTCAGAGAACAGGGAGAAATTACTGTTTCAAATAAAAGTTTTAAGCTGTCTGGTTGTTTTGACTCTTCCAAATTAACACTCAGAATATCCCCACGCCAAAAAAGAGACTATTATAAGTCTCTTATCCCCCCAAGATTGCTTCCTTACCTCGAGAAATAGTTGGCCATAATTATTACAGTAAACTGGAGTTGAAATCCTTGCCCTTGGGGGCATTAATTTACTGCATAGTATAGTAACTGTGGTTTCCGAGGACAGGAGGCATCCATAAAGCTAAATAGTGTAGTGTTTTTCCAAGGCAGAAAACTAATGTTTTATAGATTTGTTTACCCAATATGTACTATTTGGGTATATACTGAGTTAATTTTATGTGTTATTTTATGTTAAACTATTTAAAATCCTCAGTTGCATTAGCCATATTTCATGTGCTCAGCCATGTGTGGTAGTGGCTGCCATATTGGACAGTGCAGACAGAGAACATTTGTATCATCACAGAAAGTTCTGTTGCTCAGCGTGGCTTCAAGGTGGTGTTGGAGGTGGAGTGTCTTAGCATCATTTGCATATGGCCACCTATTTTCCTATTTTCAGTATGATTTACCTCCTCCAGAGAATAACCTCCAGAATTCCAGGGAGTGGGGTGGCAGCAGAGTGGAGTTCAGGAGGGGATCTAGGGACCTAAATGCTTCTCAGACTAATTTCATTCATTCTTATTTGAACTCTCAGTGGCGTTTTGGTAGGGAGATAAATTAAATGTATGTATTCTGCCTCCCATCTTGACACAGGATCTGTGAGGTTCTTAAACCTTACATGTAAAAATGTCCCTGAAGTACTTGTCACTCTTTTTATTTGTTGTGTGAACATTATTGCTCAGAGGCACCAGCTGTAGTAGCCAAAAGCCTAAATATCCTGTAGTCAGTAATTTTCTGATTCTCTTGGCCCTTGTGCAAGGCATGGTGTAAATAAAGGATAATTGTGAACCCATTTTTAAACTCCTCAATTCCTTTGATTAGCAGTTATGGTGGGTGTTTTAAGAGTTGGTAGGTTGAGAAAGGACCTAATTAATGCCATATTTTTCTGCCAGGTGTTTGTAAATTGGAAACTGTATTTGTCTGTTATGCAGTATTCTACTTTCAAATGTTTCAGACTCTCAGCTTAGAAAAATAATTTTTTTAAATTAATAATTTTCTGAGGCAAAACAATAGCTTTCATTCCTGTTTTCTCCAATGAGGATTGGGTTAAGTGTAGTTGGCATCAGTTATGGAGCCAGTCAGGCGTCCTACTTGAGTTTGGTAGTATAGACATAGACCACCGTTTCTGAAGTTTTGTTGAAAGGCAGGCTGCTGTAAGCCATCACATTTCGTTTTTGGCCTGGTTCCGTTGTCTACAATAATTGAATCCGAAAACTTGAGCTTCTTTCAAAGATTACCACCCTTACTCTAGAAGTGGAGAGAGTTGTTGTTTTAACTTTAAAATACCCAGTGTTTCATAGTCTTTGTAGCTTTTACTTCCCTCTCTGTTTGTGAGTAGTAACTTTATTTAAAGAAGCGTACAGTGGGTGAATGTTGAATATAAAGACAGTGCCTCCGTGTACAGTATGCATTTAATCTCTGAATCAGTGTTTTACACAAGCTCTGCCAGAGGAGACTCAGGTTTGAGATCCATTATGCTTCAGGAACAAGTTAAAACTGGTAGTCACGTGAGATAAAATACAGTGAAGAATCATTTAACAGCAACTATTTTAACATGGGGGTGGAGTTCTAAAAGCAACTGTTATTCTCCAGTGGTCACTGGTACAGAACAGAGAGAAACTGAAGTCGTGGATAACATATCTTTTTAAGGTAATCACAAGGCTTTTGTAATAGCAATCTATTTTTGCTCTCAAGATTTTCTTTCCCAACAGTGCAGCAGATTTTGGTCCTACTTCAGAGTATCCTTTAATGGCCTTTATTGTTAAAACTTTGCAGTTGAATATAAATAACGCTTTAGAAATAAATTTAAAATTGCAACTGAATTTGGTTTTGCTTTAAAAAAATAAACTTTGGATTTCTTGACAGCTGAGCAGTTAAAATGTTAATTAACATTTTAGAGAAATACTGAAAACTGAGACTTATGGGAGAGGATCTTTTCTATTAGGTAAAAATCACAGTGAACAAATGATTCTGAATATTTTAAGAGATTCATTGAAATGTCTCTGTGATAACAAATCCACAGAATTTAATACTCACAGGAATTCTTAACCATCATGATAGATGAATTGTATTTCAATATAATTGGCTTCTTTTTTAATGCTGAATCTTTTATTTTGATTGAAATACCATGTTGAGAAAGGACCCATACATAGGCTTTACCAGGAGTCTGTGGCCCAAAAAATGCTTTGACTTTGGGCCTATTAGTTTTTATAATGTACTCTATCACTACTGCTTCATTATAAAAGTTTTAAACTTGTAGGCAAAGAAGTAAAATAGCAATGAGCTAAGATTTTAATGTTTCTGGAAATTTTAGAGCAACAGTTTAGTGATTGTCACCTGGAGCTGATTGGAAATGCAGAATCTCAGACTCTACCCCAGATATTCTGAATCAGTATCTGCAAAATCTGCATTTTAACAGGATCCCCAGGTGATCCTTCTGACCTGGTGCATGCCCCTAAGCAAATCAGTTGAAGGAACTCATTCACTCAGGAGATGTTAAATGACACGCCCGAGGTAACACAGCTGGTTAGTGGGGAGGCTTGGGTGGAGCTGTTGCTCTCATAATTCTGGTGCTTTAATTTCAAGTTATCTGCTTTTGGCCTCTAAAAAGTTAATAAACTGTAGTTACTTAAGGGTTAGTTTATCTTTTTTCCACCCCACTAGTCCGTATCCCAGGCTTTCCCGTTCACAGCCCCCCCCCCCCCACTGCCCCCAAGTCAAAGGTGGAAGAAGAGCCCTGCTGGTGCCTGTGAGCCGGTGGAGGGGCAGTGGCAGAGGCGCCTGGCTGGAGGAGCAGTGTCCCCTGCCTTCCCAGTCTGCCCTCGCGGTTTTATCTTAGTCCAGCTTTATAAAAATCATTATCAAGAGTCTAGGCACCAGTTGTTTAATCTTCCATATCAAGTGTATTCCAAGTATATACTAAGTAAATCAAGGTCTGACAAATTCAAGCATATTTTATTCATTACAATTGAATCTAATGTACGTGTTGCCTCGTGCATGTTTTAGATTACTTTCAAGGGCAAAAGTTAGTATTACAGTGTTACTGCTCGTAAAGAAATCGTACTTGTCTAACATCGAAGCCCCTAAAGCCACCACAGTGGGAAGATGAGAGAAAATGATCATTTGGTGATGTCAATCCGCCTCCTGGTCACTGTCTGCTTCCTCCCTGTTTTCCCTTCCCAGCCAGCGGCTGTGGAGCACAGGGGATGTCCTCACCACCTCTTCCTTGTGCTGTGCCTGCCACGCTGGTGGAGGCCTCATGGCCCCAGCCTTGCTGACCGCAGTGGCCTTTAGGTGGTCTCCTTGCCCCAGTCTCCTCCTGTCCTGGCTCTCTCATGCATGGCTTTGTGTATTTTCCAAAAAATACCCAGTGCCTCCAGACTCCTGGGCCTGCCGTTGGTGGCCTCTCCCCTGAACCCAGTCCACATCCTGGTTTCCTCCTCTCATACTGGGCAAACTACGTTCTGTTTGTCAGGAACTGTCTTTTCATCCTTTCAGCCCCCTTATTTTGGAGTGCTTTAAGTCACCTTCCATACAAACTCTCCTTGATTTACCCGCGTCCCCTCCCTGCCCCCAGTTTGATCTCTACCTCCTTTAAACACCCTTCTGTTGGAGTTTATCAAGGAATAATGAATGTTTTACCAAGTATTGAAGCACTATATGTGCTCTTTATCTTCTCCACTAATCAGTACACTTCCTTGAGGGTCTCATTTATCCTTGGTTTCCTCAAGGGAACACAAAAGTGAACAAGACAGACATATAGTCTTAAGGAGCTTACTGCCCCTTTGGGGAGACAGTCAAGTAATCTTGAAGGTAGGACATCAAGACTGTAGTAAGTGCTGTGGGCTAGAGGCATATGCTCTCATGGAAGCACGTGATAGTGGTTTTGACCCAAACAACTTGTTTTCCAAGTGAGAATTGATCTGAGGTGTAAAGAGTGAATGAGGCACAGTGCGCAGAGACCCCGAGCCAGGAGGGAGCCTGAATGCAGACAGCTGACAGAAGGCCGGTAGTGAGCTTCCTGAACTTCCAAGCACAGGTGCTGTAAGGTAGGGCTGCAGAGGTGGGTGGGGCCGGATCACGCCTGCCAAAGAGTTACTGCCATTTCACCCGCAGATCAGTGGAAAGCCGCCACTGAAGTGTTTTACGCACGGTGATGGGATTCCTTTTCCAGATCTGTGGCTGCAGTGCAGAGAGTGGAGGGGATCACAGGGGGCGTGAGCAGTCTGTTTTGTTTGGGGTGACAAATTAAACACCAAATATCAGTGGCCTAATGATAGAGTAAAGGTTTATCTCTATTGTGCAGTGCAGTGGGGTTGGGCAGGCCTCTTCTATCTTGAGGTGTGTCTGCCACGGTCATCTTTGCAGGGGAAGGCAGAGCTTGAAGATCAGCTTTAAAGGGCCACACCTGGCAGTACTTTCTATCATGGTGCCCACCTCTCATCTAGCAGGGCTCAGTCTTGTGGCCCCAGCTGAGCTTGCGAGGAAGGCTGGAGAATGTGGTCTTCCTGGGTGCACGCGTGTCCTTGTCTCCCTCCCCTGCAGTGACCTGAGAGGTTACTGGCACAGTTCCGGTAATAGGCAGTGGTAGCTTGGGCTGGGAGAATGGCAACAGAAATGGGGAGAAATGAATATCTTGGAGAAAAACTTGGAAATTCAAAGGGCTAAGTGAGGTGAGGGTAGAGGATTGTTGAGGATGTCTCTTAGGTTTGGGACTTATATGAAACTGGGATGGTGGTGTGTACTGGGAAAGGAAGACTGATGAGAAGGAGACCAACCTGTATCTGATTTTGGACATGCTGAGCATCAGATCCCTTTGAAACATCCAGCTGCAGATGTTAGGCAATTGGGTGTAAAGGCTGTGAGCTCAGAAAGGCAGAAGTCTGAACAATGTGCGAGTCATTTGGATTAGGTGATGGAAACCTCAAGCGTGGATACCTCGGGAGAATGCAGAGTCCTTCCTTTCCACCACCACTGCCATCAGCATCTGCTTTCTGCCAGATTGCTCAACTGTTGCCTCTCTGACCCACTGAACCTGTGGGGTCCTCGGATCCCTTTGCTGGTCCTTAGGGGATTCCCTTTGGAACTCCCCATCATAGCTACTCTAAATCTTTGCCCTCCCCCTTCCTATTTTAGAGGAATAAAGGCTTAGTCTTTCCTAAGACTGACTCCTCCATCTGTGCCCTGCATCTCATCAGTCTCGTTAGCATTCTGACTGTGTTGTTCGAGTGGTTAAGTATCCTCTGGAGCCAAATTGCCTGAGTTCAAACCTCAGTTCTTCTGTCAGTTTCTGTGTGACCCTGGCCAAGTTAATCGTTCTATGCCTCAATTTCCCCATCTGTAGGATGCAAACAGTAATAGTAGCTAGCTCATAGAATGATGATTTAGAAGTGTGTGACAATGGAAATACTCAGTATTTTCTTTTTCTTTAGTGTTTGGCTTTCTTTCTCTTGTTCCTTCAAGCTCTTAAACTGTTAGTGTGGCCGCATCTCCCCAGTGGAAGACAACTTCCATGCATTGGAAGTCAGCGTTCAGTCCTCCCCTTCCCTTCGCCATCAGCCATCCTGTCTGCTGTACCTCAGTTCCCTGTGCATCCCCAGCCCACTGCCCTGGCCTCCTGCCCATCCCTCTGTCTCCTGAAATGCTCAGAGGCCCAGTCGTCAAGGCCAGTAGTCCGTTTCCAGTCATTCTTGAACTTTACAGTTTCTGGTATTGCTGACCTCCCTTCTGGAAATATTTTCCCTTGGCTTCCAGGATGGTCTTTTCCCCCTTTTTACTTTTTCTTCTTAGCCTTCTGATAATTTCTTCTTAATTCCATTGACTTGTTTCTCTTTTGCTACTTAATGTTGATATGCCTCCGTGGTATTGACTTTGGTCCAAAATACCAATTAAGTGGAGACTAACTATAAAATTTGTGCTGTTTCCAGTTACTAACTGGTCATCTCCACCTAGATGTCTTGCACATTCTTCAAGATTAACGTGTTAAACTGTGCCCATCCTCCCCCTTCTGTTTATCCATCAGTCTTTCTAGTCACCAGTCTGGAGAATCCATCCAGGGTCGTCTTTGATGCTCTTCCTTCCTGTTTCACTCAGCTGTATTGGCTCTGCTTTGAAATGTCCTTGATTTGTTTTTGTTTTCAGCAGCACTGCTGTAGTTCAGAGCTTTCTCTGGAAATTGGCAGTTGCCTCAGAAGTGGTCTTCCTGCTTCCAGTGTCTTTGCCAGTTTCTCCTTCACAGTCTTTGGTGTTAAGTTTCCTCAAGCATAAATGTCTGTAGTATTCCCCTCATCAGAAACCTCCATATTCCTCATTTCAGATAGAAAAAAGCCAGAATTCCTCCTTACTGAGGCTTTTAAGGTGCCTGTTACAGCCAGATTTGGCTGAGGTTAGTTGTATTATGATTGCAGGATACACATTTACTTTCTGTTTTCAATTACTGATATGTAATTAATTTAATTTCCAAGTCGGAATTGAGTGTTGTTTGAAATACTTCACTTAGATATTGACAGATACATTCAAATATTAATTGGTTGGATTCAAGGCTTCAAATGTTTCCTACATGCTTTTAAAGATGGGTTAGTCAAATGTGATTTACAGATCACCATTATGGACTAGGGAGTTAGAGGAATTAGGGTCTGTTTCTAATTCCTTGTTAATTTTTGTCACTTTGAACATTTTATTCATCTTTATTCAAAAAATCAAAATAAAGATTCTTAACTTGTTTTCCATAGATGAACTGTGAAGATCAGAACAATACTACCCCTAAAGCAGTAAAAGAAGGTTTAAGGTAGTATTTTTTTAAAACAGGAAAGCGGTAAGATTGTGTAACTTTGGAGGTAGTTTTCTAGCCTTAATTTTCTATATATTCCTCTTTGTTAGAGTAAAATGTTCATTTAGGATTAGATTAGGTAGGATTGAAGTGGGTTATGATTAGATGTAGATTAGATTAGATGGGATTGAGGTGAGCTCTTTTAATGAATGAGATGATTAAGTGGTCCAGTTACCCTAATACTAAGTAACTGCTAGGATCTTTGTGTATTTTAACCCCCAGAATTCTGACATGCATTTTTAAGTAACAACTCTATTGAGATATAATTCACATATCAGAAAGTACAGTTCGCTGATTTTCAGTAAGTTTCCAGAGTTGTGCATCCATCACCACTGTCAAATTCCAGAACATTCCATCACTCCAAAAAGATGCCCGTCCCATTAGTAATCACTTTGCATTCCCTCTCCCCTTCGCCACTGGAAACCACTAACCTGCTTCCTGTCCATGGATTTGACTGTTCTGAACATTTCAGGGAATAGACTTGTGAGCAGTGTGGCCTCGTATGTCTGGTCCTTTACTTAGCATGGTGCTTTTCAAGGTTCATGTGTCGTGTAGCGGGTATCAACACCTCATTCTGTTATGGCTGAATAATATTCCATTGTATGGATATGACATATTTTGTTTATTCATCAGTTGATAAACATTGGGTTCTTTCTACTTTTTGGCGGTTAGAAATAATGCTGCTATGAACTTTCACGCACAGGTTTTTGTATGGACATACGTTTTCATTTCTCCTGTGTCTATACCGAGGAGTGGTGTTGCTGTGTGTTAACTCCATGTTTAATGTTTTGAGGAGCTGCAAGATGGTTTCCTGAAGCTGCTGCACCGTTGTTGCAGTTCTTTCAGCAACATTTAAGGGCCCTAGTTTCTCAACAGCCTCACCAACATTTGTTTCTGTCGACAGCCATCCCAGTGGGTGTGAAGTAGTTTTTCATTGTGGCGTTGATGTGCACTTACCTAATGACTAATGGTGTTGAGCATTTTTTCCAAGTGCTTCTTTACCGTTTTTTAAAAATCTTCTTTGGATAAAATGTCTATTCAAATTGCTTGCACATTTTTAAATTGGGTTGTCTTTTTTATTGTTGTTATAGGTTTCTTTATATATTCTGGATACAAGTTTCTTACTGGATATACGATTTGCAAATATTTTTTCCTAGTGTGCAGGTTATTTTTTCATCTCACATGCATTTATATTTAATCAAATGATGTGATATTAATTTTGGGTATCATTAACATTTTGGCATTGTTTAGTATTTAAATTCTATTAAGTTTATAATTCTTGCTTTAGAGAAGCTAACATGCAAACCAAAGTAGTTAATGAAGCATAAAAAATTATAAAGTTAATGGAAATGACACATTCTTTAAAGAAGATGAAAAGATCATAAAGTGATTTTAGATCTTTGGTTATCAAGAGCTTATGTAACCACTTCTTCGTTTTGGAATAGCAAGTATAACATGGTAAAAGGTTATTTTCTATAGTCAGTATAATCCTAAATTAAGCTGTCCTCTTTGTTATAGCAGTAAATATTTATTTATATTTAATCGAGATATAATGGACATATAACATTATGTAAGCTTAGGGTTTTACAAGGTATTGATTTTTGATTCATTTATATATTGCAATATGATTACCACCGTAGGTTAGCTAACAGTTCTATCACATCACATAATTATCATTGCTTTTCTTGTGGTGGGAACGATTAAGATCTAGTCTCCTAGCAATCTCATTTATTCTAATTTTAATTGAAAACTTGGAAATTTTATAAATGAAATTTTACAGGTATGTGACTGATATGTTACTGGATATTAATCATATAATTCTGACATGTGAGTAGAACAAAGAGCTTTCAGTTCTTTTATTAGTGAAGGATGTGCCGTAGGAGTGGAATTTTCCCAACCCAGCCACTCTGACCATCTATTATTCGTTATGAAAAGAATTTCAGGTATTATTAACACCAAAACTGGGGAGATGACTGCCCCAGTCAGGGCTCTGAGCAACCTGTATAAGAAGAAACTAATTCAGACCCCCAGGAAGCACTGTTTTCCAGGTTTCAGGGTTGGAGGAGCTGCTGTAGCTGAATCTTCCCTTACTCCTCCCGCATAATAGTGATGCATGGCTTAGATATGTAATCTTTTTAAAAGTTTAATGACTGAAATTAGTGTTTGCAGCTCAGATTTTCTAGTCTTCCTATTAGATGGTAAATATACCTTAAAAAATTTAAGTGTATGCCAGTCTATAAACCAAAAGTTACGTAGTGTTTTGTATTTGGCATGATAAAAACTGTAAGCCTCCTTATGACTTTTTTCCCCTTCTCATTCTAGGCCTCAGGAGTGCAAGTTGCTGATGAAGTATGTCGCATTTTTTATGACATGAAAGTTCGGAAGTGCTCCACACCAGAAGAAATCAAGAAAAGAAAGAAAGCTGTCATTTTTTGTCTCAGTGCAGACAAAAAGTGCATCATTGTAGAAGAAGGCAAAGAGATCTTGGTTGGAGATATTGGTGTAACCATAACTGATCCTTTCAAGCATTTTGTGGGAATGCTTCCTGAAAAAGATTGTCGCTATGCTTTGTATGATGCAAGCTTCGAAACAAAAGAATCCAGGAAAGAGGAGCTGATGTTTTTTTTGTGGTAAGCATTGTTAGAAATATTGAACCTTTGTAAATCTCAGAGTTTAATCTCTTATTGTTAGCTTAACACCTCACCAGATTCTTCTCCAACACGCCCTGCCAGGAACCAGCCTCCTGCTTCACTTGTGCCTCTGTGGCTTGCTGCCTTTGAAGTTGGTGCTGGCGTGGCCTCCAGCTGGAATTTGCTCTGCATTCACACTGTCCAGTAGGGTAGCTACTAGCCTCTTGGGGCTGTTGAAATTAAAGTCTGAAGTTCAGTTTCTCAGTTGAATCACCACATTTCAAATGCTCAGTAGCCACATGTGACTAGTGGCTACCTTTTTAGGTAGCACAGCACCAATACAGAACATTTCCTTAGCTGCAGAAAGCTCTATTTACTGGACAGTGTTGTTGTAAATAGTGAAACTGTGCTATAAAGTGATTTACATGGCCTTAAGAGGCTGTTTAAATTAGTTATTCTGGTCTTTTCAAATAAGTTCATATCTGAGATTAAGCTTGACTTAAAAGTCACCCTATATTCCTCATTTAATTGTATTGTATGTAGTACATTCCTTGATATGGAATTCTTACACAGTGAGAATCTTCTCTGGCTTCCAAGCAGAAGGGGGAAGTGGTAACAGCCTCTGATTTGGGGGGAGTGAGTGTCCTCTGGACTTTGGCCTGAGCCGGGCAAGGCAAGGAGGGGCTTAACTCTTCAGCTGTGTGCCACCAACAACGTGGGACCATGGGGCTGGGAAGTCAAAAGAGTTCAGGTCTCAGGGAATGTAACCCTAGGCCACGGCTCAGTCCCTTGCAGACCTGGCTGCACCTGGTGAGGTCAGATGCGCGTATTGGGCGCTCACTGTGGAAGGAGCCTGGCAGCCACAGACACAAGTGCATAAAGATAGTAGTGAGACTTAAAACCGAGCATGTTGAATGAAGGTGCATCCTTTAAACTTTTATTTCTGCTACATGCCAGGCATTGTGTTAGGGCTGGGAAAATAGCTGTGAAAAAAACAGCTAAAGCCCTGGCTCCTCTGGGATTTACTCTTGAGTGGCAGATATGGCAGGTAAAGGTTTAAGCTTTTAAATTGGTTAATATTTCCTTCATTTGCACTATTTTTTATCCTGGATTTTTATCCTTTTTTTCCACTATGAAAATGATACATCCTTATTAAAGAACATTTGGAAAATAAAAGTAGAATGAAGAAGAGAAGATTCAGTGTTAGTGCAGTGTTTTATTTTTGCATTACTACTTTTTAAAAGAAAGATAAAACCTTATAGGAGTTTTCCATAACAGGCTCTGTTTAGGGCCCAGGGAACGGCTCTTACTTCTGGTTAGAGTAAAATCAGAACAGCTAAAGCTTTTTTTGTCCCTGACCTATTTTGCATAAGAAAAGCACCCACTTAATTTTGTAGCTGGTGCATCTGAGGTCCTTGTTGTGGCTTTGCCTCCCTCTTTGGACCTCAGAGTTGTGAGGAATATGTGCTGAGAGACCGAGAAACTGCCCTTTGCCTTGTGCCCAAGAATAGACTCAGCCCGCTGTGTGGGCGGCAGAGACTAGGTGAGGGCCCCACCGGGCCACAGTGTTCATGACTGTGGAATGTCCTGGAAATATGGCAGCTAAATGGAATCGTGGTGGTGTGGAGTGCAGGCAGGCCTGAGGTTTGGTGTATAGTGAGAGACAATGCATTCGTAGATGTGCAGTTTGAGTAGATGAGATTTTTCTGTGCATTGTTAGTATTTCTCTTACTTTCAACGTTGCTGGTAAAGAACATGGTAAAGCGTATGCTGTGCTTCCAGTATTCATTCAAGAGGGGGAGGCACTAAAAATTTGGTAAATTATAAGATAATAGTTGTATTAACAATTAAGACATAATGATTGCTGAATTGCCATTAAGCTTAGAAAAAGAAATCCTTGTGACATGTTTTATTATGTTAGACTGAGATGGAAAACGAGTGCCTGAGGTCAGAATTTGCTGCTGGAACAGATGTGAATGAAGGGACCGGGTGGGCAGGGGCAGTTAGGGGACTTGGACTTTATATACATTCTTTTCCAGAAAACAACCTGAAGCAAAAATTGCTAGCATTTCTTAATTCTGGGTGGCAGATACTTGACTTACAGATTATTCTCTGTACTTTTCAGTATTTTGAAACTTTTCCACCAGAAAGTATTAAAAACCTCATACAAAGATGGTAGTTATTAGCCTGAACTCAAGCGTTTCTTGATACAAATGAAAAACAATTATTTTCAAGAAAACAGTTGGGTCATACAGTGAATTATCCAATGTTGTTTCTTTTATTCTAGCGCCATTAACTGATTTCTAATCATTGGTCCTCAACTTTTTTCCCCACCTTGGTCAACCTGAGTTATTCTGTATATGCTCAGCCACCACGGTCCGAGGAGTGGAAATGGAAAAATTGTGTAGTTAGAGAAGCTCTCTCAGAAGATTCTGAGGACCCTCCCTGCCCACTGCTGCAGATGTTTGACAAGATGTAAATTGAACTTTCTCTAAACCACTGTTTTTCTTCTTTGACGCTTCTGTATCCAGGGCTCCAGAACTAGCACCTCTGAAAAGTAAAATGATCTATGCGAGCTCCAAGGATGCGATCAAAAAGAAATTTCAAGGTAAGGTCTAGTTGACTTCCAGGTATTCGGCGGTGTCGTGAGCCCTGGCATGGGGACCACCTTTTCTAAGAAGCACCTTACTCTCCTTGGAGGGCCCCAGCCACAGAGGGAGGGCATCACTGCTTGTTTAGAGGAAAACCCTGGAGGCCGACCCGGCTCTCTGCACGTCTCTGCCTTGCGCAGGCCACCCTGGGCCGAAAGGCCTGTGTTCGATATTCTGTTCCCTCGATGCTGTGTGCATACTCCTGTTCAGTCTGGTGTGAAACTAGTTTGAGATGCTGTCAAGTTTCTTATGTAGCAGGTGGGGACTAACTGGTCATACTAAGTAATAAATTTGCTGTTGCCTCTGAATGTAGTTGACAGAACAAAGTTGCACAAAGGAAATGTTCATAAATGGGAAGGGCTGCTCTTGCCACTGGCTTTTATTTGGAATGGTGTGATTTTAGGTTATAGGCTCATCTGTGTCCAAGGGAAAGTGGCCTCAGTCCTTGGGCTGGCCAGTTATATTTGACTTGCTGCTGGGTGATTGGGATCCTGATGAGATGGCCTGGACTCACTTACTGTCTCCAGCCAGGAGGAGATGTTGGTATGATGGACAGAGCATGGGGCAAGTAAGTGCCCTTAGGCCGCTGAGGGCTAAGCTTGTCATCTGACTGCTGTGTGACCTCCACGGGCTGGGCTCTCCCAGCTGTGAACAGGAGGTGCACAGTAGAAGAGGTGGCCCCCTGCCTTCCTGCTGTGGCTGCTTCAGACAGCTGGGAGAGCCGCGGTCACAAGGGCTTGGCCTAGGGTCATTTTCATTTTGTTTGTTTTACTGTGACTGATTTTTATATTCTTGTAGTAGATCAGGTTTGCTCTAGCTTGTTTTACTTGGGAAAACAAAATTCTCGCTTCCTGTCCTGCATCATGCAGTCCTTGTCAGGCTCCTCGTGTGCTTGGTTTGGTGTCGGGCTGCCCCCTAGAAGTGTGTGCACTGGCCGCGGAACTGGTGTTTTGACCTGACCCCTTAGCTTCAGCACTGGCACAGGGCACCCCAGAGGGCATTGGAGTGGATTCCTCCTCCTCGCTCTGCGGTGCATTCCAGTAAAGGAGCTGCTCCGTGGACTTGATCTGCTGATGTGAAGGACCATCTCCCTGGTGGCTTTTTTCCTGGTGAAACCATCGCTGGCTTTCTCCAGTCAGTCCTGAGTGGTCCAGAAGCTGACTGGAGCTTAAGAAATGGTCTTAAAATTATGGAAAATCAGAAAATGCAGCTGTTTAAAAGAGAGCAGCTGATTACAGAGAAGCTACTGTATATGATTCCATAATTGAGCTCCTTTTGTGCAGTGTGGTGGTGTAATTTTTATGAGAAGGCGATCTGTAAAACATTTTACATAGTCTTCATTGTGATAGATTTCTTAGATGTATTGTGTGGTGCCACTGGAGACCTGTTTTCTAGAGCAGAAGTGATCCCATTTGTAAGTGCTCTTACTCCTCAATTCAGTTGACTAAATCAACTGTACAATCAAAACATCAAATTGATATGTTTATGTATATTTCAAAAACCAAGAAAAATTATTCCTCAACCTGCTTTTTGTTGAAATACAATGCATCTGTAGAAAAGCGTACGTGAATTATGGTTTCCTGGTTTAATGACTGCCCTGAAGCCTTCCTGGTGCCCCTCCTCACACCACTGCCCCTACTTCTTGCCCCCAGGGACACCAGTCCCCTGGCTCCTAACAGCATAAGGTAGCTCTGGCTGATTTTGTGTTATACGAGTGGAACTGTCTAGAACATACGCTATTAAGTCTGGCTTCTTGTTGTCAGCATTAGTCTGTGAGAGTTATTTGTGATGATGCATGTGGTTACAGATTACTTGTCACTGTGTGGTATTCCGTGGTTTGTATATGACACGGCTTTCCCACCCACGTTTTAACTGGTCTTTTAAAACAGTTTGATATCTTAGAGAAGTTCGTAAGCTACTGCCATAATTCTAAATAGAATTGTTGTTTTTCATCCCTAGGCATAAAACATGAATGTCAAGCAAACGGGCCAGAAGACCTCAATCGGGCTTGTATTGCTGAAAAGCTAGGTGGATCCTTAATTGTAGCTTTTGAAGGATGCCCTGTGTAGACCATCACTCGGTGCCACAAACTGAAAGCTTCCGCGTTTAATGTTATCCTTTTGCTATGTAAGTAAAGCTGATACATTTAGGCCAGGGACTCGCTGAGGGGAGCTGTCTTGTCATTTGCTAGGGTAAACTATTCTATGAACATGTGCAAATGGCCCTAAATAAATCTAAATTCTAAAGTTGTATTGGTGTGAAATTAAATTCTTACTGGCCAAATGCCTGTTTTGATTAGTTGACTTGTAAAGATTTTTGTTAAGCTCATGATTTTTAATAGTGCAGTTCACAGAACAGTCCAAGGCCACATGAAGAGAATTACTGCATCTTCATTAACCTCAGCAGTTAACTTTGTTTCTTTTGCTTAGAGAATTGGTCGTAATCTGGTTATAATTTTGGCCCAAATTCTTTTTTCTCTGTTGAGCTAAACTGAATAATGGAAAATAATTCTCCTCACGACATGTAACAGCACTAACGTACTTACTAACTACGTAAGATTCTATCAGACGTGTGGTGGAGACTGCTTAGAACCAGCACTGATCTTGCACAGCAGCACTACTTTATGCACGTAGTTGGCACACCTGCAGCTGCTCGCTGGTCTAGTCGGGAGGCTGTTCCGAGAGTGACCTTGCATCTTGGAAATCTGGAAAATGTGCAGTGTCTTGTAACAGTGAATTATAATGCAAATTTGGGCTCCAGTGTAAATCCACTTTGTTGATGAAAATGGTGAGGTGGTGGTGTATTGACAGACTGGGATACCGGGATGTCTTTAATTGTGTCTCCTTCAGAACTGTGTTGCTTCTGGTACAATAAGGTTTGGAAGAACATTATGTTTACTCTGGGGTCTGGGCAAGCTTCTTCATTTCCTAGAGTAGTTTGCCGACTGTCTGAAGCGGGGAGCAGGTGTGACGGCCGACAGCCACGGGAAGCCACGCTGAGGACACCTGGAAGTGACTGCCTTTCACGTCACAGGCGTAACACTGAACAACACAGAGATGCACAAACAGTGGAATTTAGAAGTAGTAGTACTGGCTTTATGTAATAAAGGAAGCATTTTTAATTTCTCTCTCGTGTAATTATTCATGGCTGAATTGGGGATAAAGGATTTTGCCTTCCATGTGTGGGGTTAGGTGTGGAGGTTTGGGTATTTTGGACAATTAGTGTTAAGGCCACAGCTCCCTCCTCCTCTGATTGAATGAAAAAGTTGGTATAAAAGTTGGGAGTCTTTCTCTTATTCCAAATGTTTATCCAAATGCCAGGCTTTTGTCTCCTCTCTGATTTATTTGGGAGCCAAAATAGGATACACTTTGATCAAAGTACTTCTTTTAAAATTATCTAGAAAATAGTGCTGGCTACTGGCTTACCAATAAGCTGCTTGTCATTCTTTCATCCTGAATTTGTTTTCTCTTCTGCAAAGCAGTGCTTTTAGTTGAGTGTACATTAACAGGCCTCCGAGAAGCGCTGCAGGCCCAAGACTGCCCTTTTCAAGAATCAGCTTTGTAGGTAGAACCAGGAGTCTAGACGGAGAAGAAGGTCTTTTCTGTGGCTTCACCTTGTGACATGTGGCCCCACCTGTATGAGTACCACCACTCCTCCGTGCAGGTATGTCGGGGCGGGGGGTCTGCCGTGGGGAGGGTTTCGAGCACAGGGATGTGATGTGATGTAAACAGCTCCCAGCGCTCCACTTGACTCCAGGAATTGGGAAATGCTAATAGTCACTTATATCTCTGCCTAGGGGAACTTTTGGATTCCTGAGGTTGGGGCCCAAGAATCCTGCTAACCAGCACTCCGGGTAATTCTGCTGCAAAATTAGAGTTTTGAGACCTCAGCTGACATTGGTGAGGAATAAAACCACAGGTATTCTCTGCTTTCAACACATTTACACTTTTATAAGTGTTAACACATTGCAGAAGTGTGTGTGGAAAGCTGAGTTAGGGTTCATTTAATCATTACTCTTTTGTCCCAAGGAAGAAGCAAATAAAGCCACTGCTAACATTAGTTCAGAGCTTGACTGTAAAGTTTGTTACTCAGAGAATATTAATCTCTAAGAAAATAGTGAACACAGTGACTCAATAAGATTAGGCTTAGTCGAGTGGTTTCCTTTTTTTAGAACTCCTCAGAGTGCTGGCTGGTCCACACACAGAAGTGCAGCTTCTGTTTCTTCACCAGTTCGTGCCCTTTGGACTGTCAGAGCCTGGATATGCCCAAGGGCAGACTCATCACTTTGTCATGACTTGGGGGCACTTCTGAAATGTGCAAACAGTCTTTAGACCAAGTTCCAGCCGGGCTGCAGCTGGAAGAAGGGTCACTGCATGGTTGGCTGGAGGGACAGCAGGAGGGGACTTAGTCTGTAGTAGCCAGTCCAGAGAGGTAAAGTAATTTGTCTAAGGTCACACAGCTCATGGGCGGCACAGCTGGACAGCTCAGGTCTCGTTTTATGGTCCTAAGCTATTCCCATCACGCCCCTGGCGAGTTCTTCACTTCTAAAATCTGGAGTTCTGAGATTTTGTTCGATTTAGGGCGGGAAGGAAAACAACTCTTCTTTTGGGTTTTGAGTCCTTTTGGCCCCAAACCTGCAGGAAGCTCAAAGAGAAGGCGTTTGTGGAGTGTCTGGTGGCTTCTAGGATCTTGTGTCTTTGCTGCCTGCAGGCCAGGCATCCCGGTGTTTGTGCATTTTATTGACCCTCATGCAGAGGTGACTGGAGGAAGCTAGTCCAGAAAGCTGCCACCACCGTGACGGGGCTTCTGGGTCTGGAGGGGATGTTGATGGGCCTCGTGACCCTGAGCTTCAGGTCAACCCGGGAGCCTCTGCAGGGGAACTTTGGACCAGATGCTGTCAGAGTGCCCAGCTCTCCTGTCGGGGCCTGAGACACTGGCCAGGTCTGTGAGGGCAGCTTCTCCCCGCCCCCCCCAGCCCGAGGGTGGGACCTGGCCCAGGGATGGTGAGGCCCGTGGGCTCCCCCTGCTGGCCAGCCGGGAGCTGCTGCTGAGCCTCAGGGCAGGGGTGGGGGTGGGGGGCTCACCCTGCCCTGAGCTGCCTCATCTCCACAGGTGGATGTTGGGCCCCACCAGGCGGTCTGAGGACAGAGCCCAAAGGCAGCAGCTCGGCATCCCCAGGGTCTCCTGTGGCTTCCTTCCCGGAAGTGACCCATTCCTGTGCCTTCAGGGGGCTTCTGCCCAGC